>NC_090923.1:1205683064-1206308064 GCF_040938575.1 Ambystoma mexicanum | reverse complement strand
GAGGTTAAATGTTGAAAGTTCTTTATCCTCACGTTAATCCTTATCATCTCTAGAGTGTATTCATTTCAAACAAAATATGATGATAATACTTTAGGACATTCAAGGGGGAATACTCCACAATCATCACCGGACAGTTCTGACCCAGACAGTGAGTCAAAAACTAGTGTACAAGGTGTTGAACCCTCTGGAAAAAACTAGAACAAATAAAATGTATAAAGAAAGGAGATTTCAAGGCAACGAGCAAAAGGCTCTGTTTCCAAGACCCAGTGGTCACAAATACAGCAACAAGCTCAGCAGTAGGCGGGGTAACAGGGGTGGGAAACGGACAATGGGGAGAAGATTTAGATGCAAGAAAAAGAGTGACCAGATCATGGATCCAGAGAAAACGGAACCCATGACGGTGAATCTTGTACTTAACCTGTCTACAAAATGATATAGCACTTTTGAATAAAGGAATATCATTTGCTCCTACAGTTAGGAATGATTAGATCAATACACAAGTGGACCTCTTTAAATGAACTTAACTGAAAATGTTTTTAATAATAACTCAATGAGAAGAGATGGGACAGCTAGATTGGGACCTGATAGTGATTTAATGGTTATAGACATTAACAATACACAAGTGTTAATGTCTTTGGAAAGATGATGAGATTATTGAAAATGCAATTATCCTTCAGGATTTAAACATAAATTGACAAATTTAGAAATGAAAGATAGGTCAAAATGTACTCCCTGTTTTGGAACTGACAATATCATTGATTTATTTCAAAAGCTGTCACCCGAGACAGGAAATATAAATAGGGTTACCTGATTAGGTCTTGACCTTAAAGGCACCCATAACATTTTTAAACAAAAGAAATGATCAAGTCCAATTTGTACAGAATAGGACCAAACACACTGCTAAATTGGTGCTTAGAAACCTGTGGAGCATTGATTGTGAAGACCTCCAATTTCTGTTACTTGTTCATTTATTGAATTTAATTCTGTTACAAAAGGTTTACACTTTTACAACACCATATAAAAATGTAGTATACCTATATAAGAGCTATCACATTCATTCATTCAACTAAATCCATACATACCTCTCATCCATACACATTCATTTCACCTCCATCCAAATCATTACACGCCAATAATAGCGTACATTTTACAAAGATTGACAAATGATGAATCTGTTTGTCTGTTGACACGTGTTTCAAGAGGGGCTTGTTGGCATATCATTCATGCCAAATCCTGCACCCGCCATCATCAGGACAAGGAATGACTACTTAATGGACTGCATTCCTTTCTATCCGTCAGTGTTCATAAAGCATCTACAACAAAAAGACATTAAGACCATTTACAAACATTTCCTGTCCGTACAAAATATTTGAAAAAGCCTCAAACATATGAAATCAATTACAAGATAAATTAATTATCATACAAAAGTGCATACCTTGTGTTGTTTGTGTGCACTTGGTTCAGTTTGCTCTCAGCCTATCTTTGCTTCTGTGGGCTGTTTATTGTCTATGTATCTATAGACAAAAGGTGCAGGGGGAGAAATATTCAGCTGTATGAAAAAAAACACTAAATTCACTACAGTCATACCCTATCGGTAAGGCTCTCTCATCTGTCGTATGATATTCGGTTCAACTACGGATTAGTACTCATCAGGGATCTCAAAGAGTCACCACAAGGATCTTTCCAAAAATTCTCAGCTCTTCACTTGTGGAATTTGTAGATGGCTAGTTACACCGTTGGCAGAGACTTAACTTGGACAGCAACTTACTCACTGTGGATGTGTGCAATGTGTATCTATAGACGCTGTATAGAACTCTGCAGTATTTCTTCATGCCTGATATTCTCACTTTATATGCCTGGAGAGTTAAAATACAACCATTTATTAGGGTAACCCTAGTTCCCTCTTTTCCATTTACAATACAGAAATACTGGCTTCTGGTTTGTACTATTACATTATTAATTTATGTTTTTATTTCATATGAATTTTATTTATATGTACAAATTGATATATATATATATATATATATTGGATGCTGATTTAATACCCCTGATGAAGACCTGTGGTTTAAAGTCGAAACATGTGTTGGTAGCGTCTGAAAATTAAAGAACATTTGATTATTAGGCAACTTTTTGGTTGATTCTTTGAGAGGACTATTATATATATAATGTTTGACACATTGGGAAGATACATCTTTTTGAACCAATACATTTATGTGACATTGGGCCTAGTCACAATCTAGAACCGTTGCTGCCTATTCACGTTAATGAAAATAGAATGTGTTCTCTTTTTTTGTTTAAATTTATGGTGGTGAGCGCAGAGAGGTACTAGCCCTTATTTGTTTGAAAACGGAATATAATGGCGCGGATGCCATGGCAGGGCACTATAATGACAGCATAAAAGAGCACACGGTGCTGCTGCTCGGATATGCTGCACCAGACTTTCTAATTAGCCCTGCATGCCACTCTGCATGGATGGTGCCCTTCTGCACTTGCATCGAGTGATTCCGATCGCCATTTGGGGAGCTACCTTTGCCATGTTTCGCGGTCAGAGTTGGCTGGGCGCTGGCTGCTGCTGATGGTAGCCCATTGTGACCTTCCTGTTCGTTTTCAAACGTAGCGATCTATTTAAAGATGTGTGGTTTATTCATGTAAACATTAAGCCGAGTACTTAGTAAAACATGCCAACTTTCTATTTCAGGTCAGCATTGCTTTTCAAAATAGCGCAATAATCACTTTAAGGCTGTCTTCCACAGCCTCGCCGTGCCAGCTTTGATATTCCAGAGAACATGTCAAATGCAATGGGCAAGAGCGGCACGGTCGCTGGGATTCCATAAGGATTGGGAAAACCGATATTCCCAACAATGAGGACATTTGAGGGGGTTTCCGTTAAACACTATTTGCGCACATGTGTCTATGTTCGTCATAAAACGCAGACTGGGCCCGGTAGTTCGATGAGTTACGCTCCCGTGCTGAGATCACATGTTCGGATCTCGGCAGTTTAGACTCAACACCCTCATTACGCCAACAAAATAAGTATTGTTTAACTGGGTCATCCTAGCACCTGGCATAGGCATTTTAGTTGCATGAAATGCCAACGATGTGTTAGTGGGAGTCATTATTATTACACTGATATGATTAGTAGTCTCAAGACAAGTGCAAATAAATGCGAAATGTGAGGCAATGGGTATGCAATTTTTGGGACTTTCCAACTAAATGTAGGTGCACTGCTAGCTGAGCTCCCGGTTTTATTTTCCGAAGATAACAACATACATATGTAAGTTTACTGCTGCATACAAACAAATTTAATAATAAATAAATGTCATCCACTCACCCTTGGCAAACATCAATTATTGTGAGAGAAAACCTGAAAAGAGCAGAATAATAAAGGGTCCCATCATGAGCACTTGTGAGTTGTGAAGGTTACAAGCCTCCTCCTGAAAACACTCGTTAGTTTGGGCTATTAAGCCAAATCTATTGTATTTGAGTAAAAATAGGGAGGAGTGTGGCATAAGGGGAGGGGCAGACAGTCTGTAGGTGTTGTTTGGTAGGTCATGTGCCCACCCATTGACTGCCCATGGCTATGCTAATCCATATGGGCATTCCTGCCCCTCACCACCGAATATCTTCTTTCTGATGGATGGCTTCTCCCATGAATTCTTCATTGCTCTCACAACCATTCCTGCAGTATAGGATAGCAGTGATGCCTAAGGGTCTAGAGCAGCGGTATTCAAACTGTGGTGTGCATCACCGGGGGCTGTGAGAGCCCAGAAGAAAATGTTTTTAAAAAAACATTTTTTTTTCTTTTTTTTAGATTGGAAGAAATGGGCAGGGGTGCCTCAAATGGTCGGGCTGAAGCATGAAACTGTCTCAGGCAGCAATGAAAAAGTGGCCTGCAGTTGTAAATGGATATTCATTCCTGTAGTCACAGACTGTTTGAATAGTACCCAAGGGGGTGCTTTGTGTTAAAATGTAAGTACATTATGATATTTAAAGAATATTTATGCAGCAACAATGGTCAAAATTACTAACTGCATAGTGAAGTAACTCATCAAACTGGCCCACATTAGCCAAAAAGGTGGCCCATTTGGATGGGCCCACACTAGCATTTTGCATTTTTGGTACAGGCATTGCCCTATTGCCCTATAGGCCAGTCCGAGCCTGGCGGCTCATCCATAATGGCGAGGGGTCACCCACCCAATGGCCCCCTCACCCATTATGGAGGAGCTAACGAGCCAGCCCAGTGAAACATTGAGCACTCCCTCGGCTGAGGGAGTGCTCCTGGGATGGCTGAATTGTCAAAGGGAAACACTATTTCCCTTTGACAGTTCAGTTCAGTTCCCCAGCTGCCACATGGTCACTGAGCCATGCAAGGCTGGGGCGTTTTGCTTCGCCAGCATTGCATAGCTTATTGGAAAGGCTGGTTGGGGCACTGCATGTCTGTATGTGCGAGGGGGAGCTCCTGCGCCTCCTCACACATACGGACAGAGCAGCCTGGAGCAGGGCGTTTCAGCACCCACACATAGGCCAATGCAGAAGGTACGTTTATGGTCATTTTTTTTTAAATGTAAACCTGTGTATGGATGCATGTATGCTTGTGCTATGAGTGAGTGTATGGTAATGGAGGCTTGTGTGAATGATAGCGTGATTGCTGTATGAATGTGTGTGTGTGTTAGTTTGTGTCAGTTGAGCTGATTTTGGCAAGTGGTGGATAGAGGGGGGAAGGAGAGCTGTACAACAAAGGCATTTTAAAAATGCCTAAATGATTTTGTTGCCCAATCCCTCTACTCACCTGCTAACATCAGCTCTCCTTCTGAGGCAGGAGCCCAGGGGACATGGATGGTATTTTTTTACTTGATTTCTATCATAGATGTCTAGTCAAAAATACCATGATTTCCACCTTGGCACCCCAGCGCCTTGCATACACACATAATCATGTTGACTGTGTTAGGCCCAGTGGGGCCCGGGGGGCAGAGATGGTATCTTTTTACTGGACATCTATCATAGATGGGCAGTAAAAAATGTCATGCCTTCCCCCTGTGCCCCCCAGCACGAATTGCAAACTGTTTGGATATTCACCCATTTTTTTTTAAGTATGCTCTACACCGCAACATTTTAACCCATTATTTGAAAAAATAATTCACAGGGGGGGGGGACCCCCGAATCCCTGTGGATTGGTTCGGGCTCCCTCACTGCGCTCAGTCACTATGGCATTTTTAGGGGAACTAGTTATGCCCCTCAACTTAAACAATTCACCAGCCGCCACTGGCACTCACGACTATTTTGGGAACAGGATGGGGGGAGGCCATGGACTGTGGTGGGAGCTGGATGGGCAGGAACCATGGGATAGTGGTGGGAGCAGGGTGGGGAGAGCCCAGGGTGTGTGATTGGATGGGGAGAGCCCAGGGACTGGGTAGGAGTGGGATGAGGGAGCCCAGCGACTGTGATGGGAGCAGGTGGGGGAGCCCAGGGACTATACTGGGACTGGGGTGCAGTGACAGCACGCAATAAATACTGTCCAGTTTGTATTTTTTTGGGGGGGGCCACCTGCCCAAATTTTGCTCAGGGGGTCCCTGGCAAAAAAGTTTGAAGGCCACTGGTCTAGACGGAGATGAAGCTCATGTTCCCTCAGCTGCTGAGAAGGGAAAAAGGGAGGTGAAAATCAGGTCATGGGGTTTCTTGTGCCCTATTTGTGCTGTGGCTGTCATTTGTGTAGTAGAGGAATGCACCATCGAACGAGGTCGACGCTAAGGTACACAATGCATCTGCTTGCCTAGTATATATCTGAAGAGGAGGAATCCGTGTGA
The DNA here is from genome assembly GCF_040938575.1 of Ambystoma mexicanum. Taxonomy (NCBI): domain Eukaryota; kingdom Metazoa; phylum Chordata; class Amphibia; order Caudata; family Ambystomatidae; genus Ambystoma; species Ambystoma mexicanum. The sequence continues at coordinate 1,206,302,260 of NC_090923.1, read as the reverse complement.
GGAGCCATCCATCAGAACGAACATGACCCCAGTGAAGTAACTTGTTCTTTACTGCAACACCCCATTGGTGAGAAGAATCAGCCGGCATTTACAGCACTGAGTAGAAGTAATTTGTTCAGCAGCTACTTGTCTCTTACAACCTTTTTGTGGATGACATGAAAATCTCCTTCCCTACTTTTACTTCTGGCCTCCACTGAAGTATTTCGGCCTGTCTCTCACCATTCAGGCACTGGATGGCTGTTAGTTATCTCATGCTTCACTCCTCTAAGACTGAACTGATTTACCCTCATGTACCCCACCACTCTCCTCTCTTTCCTTCACACATCTCTTTCCCTCCTATTTTACTGTCCCTTCCTCTAAGACACACAGCTTTAGGCTTCTCCTAGATCGTGACATTATCACCACTTTATTACGTCTACTTCGAATGCGGCCAGGATTAACCTTCTGAAGATCTGCCCCTCTTCCCGCCTCCGCACAACACTACCGAAACCCTTGGTACTCGGCACAATGGCTATTTTGTCTACCTCCTCCTTGACATCACCATCTATTCCTGCTCTCCACTTTGAAAAGTTTTTGACTTCGCCACCCGCGCTCTCTACAATTTTCCCTGCTCTCCCACCTGTAAAGATCGCTTCCATTCTACTTCTCTGCCCATGAAAAAAATGTCCCTTTTTTCCATTCCGAATGAATGTTTAAATCTCTGTATGAGTTTGCACCTCCCACCTACCTGGCACCATCTCCTGCTACTCTCCCACTGGCATCCTCTGCTCTAAGGCACTCCCTAGTGACCTCTCGACCCACCATCCTCGTTGTGCCTCATCTCGCTGCTGATCCTTTTCCTGTCTTGTCCCGCTTCACTGGAACTCTCTTCCTCTTCATATCAAATACAATTCTATGATCTACTCATTCAAATCTGCACTACAACTCCAACTTCTCTATCCAGGGCCAGTACTTACTCATCTCAGAAAGGCCTTCATCTTGGGTGGTAACACGGGTGGTTCTGATTTTTACAAGAGGACAATGTTTGGTGCATGAGGGAGAGAGGATGTTAGGCATACGCCGACATTCCCTCCCAAGGAACTTCAAATGTGTCCCCCAGAGATCCTGGCCACGTGGGAAGCAAGAAGTGGCCATTTCCTGTTGCTGTGGGATTGAAAGTGTTCCACCTAGAAAATAGGTGGGGGGGGAGGGTGCAATGGTTGAACAATGTGGCTACCACCGAGTGATGTATGATATTCATGGAAGATGAAGGGCCTGCAGTGCAGCTCCCCATAAAGTGTGACATTCTCACCATTTTCACCGCCAAAAGACAAAAAGGGGGATACCCGGGCCCACACTGCTTATTCACATAAAACGTATGTGCTGACAATTAGGGTCCTGCAAAGCCAAGAAGATGACACTCAATTACAGCAGAGTGATGTGGTCTCTACAATCTCACGTGAGCCAGAGATCTGTGAACCAGGCGACTTCCCAGAATAGTTTCTATCCGAGAATGTGGGGGAGTCAGTTGTGATAGTCAATGACAGAAGGGGCTCCTCGAATGGAACCTTGAGTGTCAAGTTGTCCATACTGGTTTGATCTGAAGAATTATAGGTTGATATTCCTGTACGACATTAGTAGTAGAATGTTTGCATCACCAAACTTGCAGGAGCTTAGGAAACGGGTGGAGGGAAAGAAAATCCTTCCATTACACCGACTGGTTTTGGGAAAGGTATGGTCACTACTTATGAAGGAGTACTAATACATATTTGGGTGAAACGTGCTTGGCAATCCAATGTGCCGCTGTTACAGGTGGCCGTTCTTAATTATAATACATACTTTGATTGAGTAGAACATAATAGGTTTTGGGGTGAATTAAATATATGGGTTCTAGATGGCTTGTAATTAAAACTTTTGATGCGATTCACAAAGATACAAGGATAAACACAAGACTGGATACGAGAAGAACCTTTACTAAACCAATAGCAAATGTGAGAGGCTTAAATCGGCAGTATATTTGCACCCTTGCTATTTAATTTATGTATATGGCCCTCATTACGACCCTGGCGGAGTGGGTTACCGCCAGCGGTAATCGTGGCGGACCCGTCCGCCCTACTACGAGTTCCCGTAGCGCCATGGAGCCTTTCTCCGCCTGGTTTTACCGGGCGGAGAAATCCATGGCGCTAAGGGACCTCGTTGTTAATTACGCCACCGTACTTTACGGTGGCGTAATTAACGCCTTCCCCACTCCCATTATACCCTATGGGGCAAGAATGGGAATGGGGAAGGGCAAAATGGGGATTGGGGATTTACCGCTCCGCCAAGGTCGGCATGGGGTGGAAAATCCGCCAACCCCCATGGCGCTATCGGCAGCTTTCCGCCGTGCTCCGCGGTGCATTTAGCACCGCGAATTCCGCCAGGGTCGTAATGAGGGCCTATGTCTGATGTTGAGCTTGCACTCAAATCAAGTTCGCAATTTTTCTCGATGTTTGAGACAATATCATGTGTCTTGGTTAGCACACACTGACAATTTAGCATTGTTCGATGTGATACACATTTCACTCCTGAGACCCCTAGGTACGATGCAGCATATTCCAAAGACAACTTTTCAGAGATTAACACAAAGCAAAATAATGTGTTTTGCCAAGTAGAAATAACCTGAAATGTCACTAGAGAATTAGAAATGAGCGGTAGGACATACTAGAGAATTTGGTAGGGAATGTGAGGAATCCTGAGGGTCTATTTCGGGGCTGGCTGTCGCCTACTGTGGCAGATGGCAATAACGCGCTCTGGAGCAGGACTACCATTCTTGGTGTTCTGCGCACATGGCGGCCGATCATGTGGTCCGTCAGAACGCCTTCACTAGATCCAGGTAACACGCCACGTTGCGCTGACGAAGCTCGAATGTGAAGGAGAAGAAGTGAAAAGGAGCTTCTGAGTTTGCACTTCTCAGCAGTACTACTCCAGTGGTGTAGCGTGTGGTTGTTTGATCTGGCTTCTGTCCCTCGAATTCGATGTTGGGACTGCTTTCAGATTTATTTTTGGATCTGGTTTTTCATATATATAGGAATAAACAACCTCGGACTGCTACTGGCTTGTTAACTGGATTCTATATATTGTGCCATTTTGTGTTCAGTTCCACATCTTCATGTTCCTGGGGTGGTGCGTTGATTTGTCCATTTTATATACCATTTTGTTTCACATCTGGACATCACTAGGGTGGCACATTGTGTGCTTACGCTTGTTATTTTATTTATTTGCATTTGTTAAGCGCACTTGCAGCCCATGAGGCATCGAGGCGCTGTTACAGAGGAAACACAGATTTAAGATTACATTCGGAGGCTCTTAGTTACAAGTTAGCAGGCATAAAGGCAGAAACAGGTTAAGTCACACAAAGAGTCTGGTTTTGATAGCCTTACGAAAGGCAAGGTGGGACTCGATGAGTCTGAGGTGAGGTGGCAGGGCGTTCCAGTGCGTGGCTGCCTTATGCCTTTGTGACAAAGGACATTGCGCTGTTCTCACACGCAGGTATCCCAACGATGAAACACTGAATTGCTTTATTTCATACAATATTGTGCATCAATTGTAACACTATGAAAGGACATTGCCTTGTTCTCACATCTAGGTATCCCTAAAACAACATATTTAATTGCATTTTTATACCCTATTACGTTTCATATCAAGGTGGTCAGTGAAGGGGCACCACCATAGTTTACGTTCCATATTGCTCCCATCTTTCTATCCCAATCTAATAGTATGTTGTTTGCTATGCTGTCTTGCCACTGTGATGCTGATAATGCATTGGAGAGACGGGGCCTCCATGTCCTTGTCCTGTACTCCCTTATCATGTGTGTTCTGTGTTGTTTTCTGCAAAGGAGTCCAGTTGGGACTCCTGGCAGTGCAGCTCTTCTTCTTTTTGGTTGTGATGACCAGAGACCCTTGGCATACCCTTATTGCACCCATGGGTGGGGGTACAACCCTGTACCCCTAGTGTATGTTTTTGGGCACGTGTGTGTTGCCCACAGAGCAGGGTATGGGCTGGTGGCAGCTCGATGCTGAATTTGACAGGTGCTCTGAGTATCCTCCATTTTGTGATACCCAGGCTCTGCCATAGGAAGCAGTGGATTCCTGATAGGAGACAAGATGGCCCCTGTGGCCTCCTGGTTTCTATAACCTGTTAACTTGTTTTCCCAACGTCCTGGGAAGCCCTGACTCTATCCCTTCACCTGACTGGCTGTTGGGTGGATGTTCCATATATGGTATTGTGGGGAAGTCCAGGCCAGACTTGCTGGAGCCTTCCCCAATGACTGTATGTAGTGGGTACACCCTTGGGGTGTGACCTGGGTGAATGGAGTGTGTGACCAATATGCACTTCATTTTATTGGTGTCTGGTATCTGTGTGTATGACGCAAAGAATAAGACAGCCCTGCCCGATACTGACAGGAATGCAGTGTGGTGTGCTGAAAGGCTGGGTGCTTGTCCCAATCCACATTTCGTGTTATGGGTGTCTAGATGGAAGTCAATGGCCTGAATGCACTGTGAGCCTGATTGGCTGCCTGCATGAATGCCCTTCTGAATGATTGGCTGCCTCAGTGTGACTCAGCAGTGTGAATGAGAGACAGAACAATATATCTGGGGACCTTCCACTTACCAGAATTGTTCAGAAGCTGCATTTGAAACTTGATGCTTAACCTTGAACCCCAGCTAAAGAAGAACGTCTTCCTGCTGCTTGCCGTCATCAAAATCTGAAAGCTGTCGTGTCTGTCAAGGACTGACCCAAGAGACGACTGGCTAGGACACCTCTTCCCAAGCTACGAGGGAACAACGTGCAGAAAGCTACTCTTCACCTAGGCACCCTGGAAGTCAGTACCGAAAAACTGCCGACCAGAAACGGGGACCGCTAAGGAATCTGAAGTGAAGCACCAGGATGTCGAGGCCGTCGACGACCGGGGTTCGTAGGATCACCGTTATATCGTTGACTGGAGCCGCTACGCTCCATTGCCTAAGAACATTTAAACGAACGACTCCCTTGCCATCACTGTCGAGCGCTTTATTCCGCTGGAGAAAGTCGAGGTTGTCGACGAACCAAGGAGAATCTTCCAGTGGGTTTCCCACCACCCGAAGTTCACAAACGCTGACACCCTACGGCCGCTGCCGGGCCTACGTTCTTCATTGAATCATCTTTGCAGCAACGAACTGTCGTCATCGCGGTGCACCGCACGTCTCTTCTTCACAGGACATCCATGACCGATTGTCGACGAGCACCGCGAAGGTCGAAGCTGCTATCCAAATGACACTGTTCACCTTTTCTTCGAGGAATCTCGACAACCCCATGGCTCCTGCTTTAAAGGGAGTCTACTGAAGAGGGATTTGTCGATGAACCATCGAAGAACTTTGCTAAAATCAGGTACATTGGGGTAGTAGAACATTTTTTGTAGGAAACAAGACTATTTTAAACATGAATTGACTGGGCTTGTTGATACACTTTATTTGCAGGTTGCCCAGGTGGGGGGGATCCTCACCCAGAACTGTGTCTTGGTAGGGACAAAGTATTCTGCCATTTGTCCAACCTAACTTGTCTTCCTCCCTATGTCTGGTGTTGATTCACATGTCTATTTGATTTGTATGCCATTGAGACTGTCAGCAGTTGGTGCATTTTAAAGAAATCACAAGTGAACTGTGGTACCACATAGACATTGTACATTTACCATATTAGTATTGCCAAAGCACAAAGTGTATTATTGAGTGTGCATATATATTGAACCTTATTTTTTTATAAAGAACGGTGTCATCACATAACATAGTGTGTGGACATTCCTTTGTGGGGGGCTTCGGGACTACTCTGTACTTAAGAACCATCCTGCATCACCTCCTGAGAGCTTAAGCCTTGATTACTCGTCCATTGCTACCGCATAGATAATCTTGGCTGGGGTGCTCTGTGCTTCTACTCTGCCATATAGAGGGCAGGAGTATAGATAACCCAACGTACTAAACATTAAGCAGGCCATCAAGACAGCAATAATGAAGGGAATTGGAAGCAACATTCAAACCTTGGTCAATGAAATTCAACCTACAATCCCACCGATGAACAGCTTTAAACCAATATCCGAACTAAACTTTAAAAAATTCAGGAAACTTAGCAACAATGCTTGCTCTCCAATTGCCTCCTGACTTCTGAACCTCTAGAAACAGATCCTTAACAAGGAAACACCAGCTTTTTACTTTCACAAATTAATTAAATGCTTGCTCGAAACAGGAATTAAACCAAATGTTATCAACGCTGCCTAAGTCTAAACACTTCTAAAAAAAACACTGCTGGCGACCCAGAAGACCCTTCCAGCTTATGTCCTATCTCAAACATACCATATGCAGCCACAATTCTACATAGCTATGTATTGTGATCAATCATGGGATTCTGTTGCTTTTCACCACAGGGAGCCTTTACTTGTGAGGCTAGGGAGGTGAGCCTGCTACGCACACCGTCCCTAGGGGTAGAGGCAAGCAGGACCTCACTGGGAGAGACTCCCCACTTAGGGGTGAAGAATTCCCATTCCTGTGAGGAAGTCCCTAAACCCAAAATCATCATATCCTCCTTTTCTAGATCTTGTGAAGGAAGACATGAAGAATAAGCCTAAGTTTGTTGTTGTCAACCAAGTACACCTTTAAGATCTATAAGAGAAACGGGTGGCAAAGACGATCATTTGAGCCATAATGAATGAACAAGTGAAAGAGACAGAGGACTTATGCAAACGCTCAGGGAAGCCTGCGCAGGACGTCATAAAACTGAGAGGCAGGGACCTGTCAGAGAGAGAGGAGTACTGTGAAGTTCAAATCGGCTGGTGCTGCCCAGCTAATGACGTCCTGGATACGCAGCATCTGTGACTGAGACTGGAACCCAGAGGAAAGCCCAAAGCGCTGCTTTGGGGGAAGGGAAGCCACACTGTAAACCGAAGTGGGAACTGATCGTGCAGAGAAACCAAGAAAACCAAATGCAGGTTACCAATGCGCTGCATTGGGAATGGAGCGAGAACGAGAATGCTAAAGGAGGGCTTACCAAGAGACATCCTGGACCTGGGAGAGAGGGGGCTGGCGTGAACGCAGGAGAGACACTAGACCCAGTGGTCCATGAACTGCGCCAAGTCCACAGAAGCCAAGTCGACCAAGAATGAAGCGCAGGATGGTGCAGCCGAGCAGCAAGCTGGTCGGGGACCGGCAAGAGAGGATATCTCAACACGCAGAGAAAGATATAACCACACCTCGCAGGACCCCTGTGATGTTACCCGACAAACTTGAGGTGAGGGGGTGAACAGAAGACCTGGGAGGGAAACAAGGAAGAACAATCAGCATTAATGTTATATGCATACTCCTCTCAGTACACAAGAAGCTTTAAAGATACTGAGAAAGAATAATAAGCATTACTGCGACATGAATGCTTGTCTCAGTACACGACAAGCTTTTTAAAGATACAGGGAGAGAATAATAAGCTTTTCTTGGACACTCAAACTCGTCTCAGTAAACAAGAAGCTTTAAAGAGACTGAAAGTGAATAATAAGCAATACTGGGACACGCATAGACATCTCTGTACACCAGAAGCATTAAATATAATGACGCAGAATAATAAGCATTAATGGGGCATGCATACTCCTCCTAGTACACAAGAAGATTTAAGGATACTTAGTGACAATAATAAAGGTTACTGGAACACGCCTACTCAGCCCAGTCAACTACAAGTTGTAAAGCTACCAGGAAGAAGAGACAATCATTATTTAAACCTTCCTACTCATCACAGTCTAGATTAAATAGAAGAAGTACCAAAGAAAAGTGATGAATGGTACTGGAAAGTTCCTACTCGTCCCACTATAGGAGGAGTATTAAAAGGAAGTGAGAAAGAGCGTTGGAACTTTACAGTTTGTATTCAACAAGAGGAAAAGGAACATATGAAAGACAGGAAAGACTGTTGTGAGATTCATAAGAGAAATATTGAAAGATCCTATGAGAGAAAGGATAATTGAGAAACCAGACGAACAAGAGAGAAAGAAGAGAAACCAAGTGGAGAACCATCCTGAAAACTGGGAGAGTCCAGTCGATGAACTGTATAGATTAATGAGAGTGGTGGCAAAGAGATATTGCAGGGAACTGAACTTGGGAAAGACCCAGACAACAGGGCAATGGAGTCATTCTCCTCTCCTTTAGTTATTATTATAGTGGTGGGGCCAGAATTGCATAGTTTTGGACAGCACACTGAATATGATTTTGGACTTGCACCGATGATTAACAAGAACCTTAGTTAGTTTTGTTAGGTAGGGAACATCTATAGTTTAGGGAAAGATAGGAGTTTGCATCTTTTTGTTGAATAAAAATCTCTTAAAAATGGAAAGTCGGAGTCTGTGTCCTGCTTCTGACTTGCCACAGCATACAGTCACATCTTGGAGCATGTAGAGTCTAATAACTTACTAGATTGCTCACAAGTCGGCTGTATACCTATAAGAGGCACCCAATCAGCACTAGTTTCCATTTCTACCTCAAAATCACATTGAACGACATCACCTCAGCACTCGTACTTTCAATATTTCAGCAGCCTTCGAAACTGTTAACCACAGTGCACTAACTAGAAGGCTTGAAGAAACCAGACTCCATGAGATAACTCTACAATGGATGAGATCATTCTTAATGGACAGAACAGAATTCACCTGGCTCCCCCCTTTCAGTTAGAACCCATGACACATTATCTGTGGAGTTTCTGAGGTATAAAGTCCATCAACGCTCTTCAACATCTATATTACCCCTTTGATAACGATCATAACAGTGAATAGACTCACCTGTTACAACTATGCGGATGACACTTAAATCATATACACAATGACAGACAACTGAAACTCCAGCACCCACCTAAGCAGCTGACTCACATGAATAAATGAATAGATGACAGCCCACAATCTAAAACTCAACCCAGGCAAGACAATAATAATCATAATCTCACATCCTTCCACACATGGAACACCTCTATAATGGTCTTTGGAAATGGGTAACGGGCCTAGACCATCTAAAGTGATCAAGAAGCCAGGCATATCAATGCCAAAGTAGTACGCTGGAACCCCAAATCAACTGTGACGTATCACAGTAATCTGTCACTTCTCCCCACAACTAAGCTTTTCCCTGTGAGGCTAGGGAGGTGAGCCAGCTCTGCAATTCCCTCCATAGGAGTAGAGGCAAACAGGGCCTCACAGGGAGAGACTCCCCCTTTGGGGACTAGTGAGGAACCTGAGGGTATCCTCCCATCTACTCTCCGGGGATCTTCCTCTCAGGTGGCCTAGGAAAGGCCATTGCTCTTGGATCCCGACTCTGGGGGTGGATATGTGAGGGAGGATCACCTGGGCGGAAGGACCTTGGGGAGTTGGGAGAGGGTGTCTTTGAGCGAGACATGGTATCCGACATGGTATCCCCCTTTCCCTTGTCAGACTGAACCCTACCATCCCCCTGCCTTTGTAGGTTATTGTCAACCTTTATCTCGTTCATACACACAAACTGTCCCACAATTATTTCCCTTTAAGACTGGGACGAAGAGGAAGCAACTGGGAGCTATGCACACTCCCATTCATTCACACCACTTTGGTACTGGGACAAGGAAGAGGACTGTGGAGGAATACCATTGGCATAGATTCAACTATGATAATATACAGAAAATGGTACCAGGAGGTGAGGAAACACTATAGAAAGAGGGCAAATGGATGCATGGATCAAATTATCATTTTCATTTTATTTAGAATTATATAAAACACAATATTTGGAAAACATTTAGATCATTATAAAAAACATTTTGCTAATCAGACATTCAAAAACATTCATTCAAATTATTTGCACATCTAAAAGTTATATAAATATACTAAAGTGCCATAAGAAATGTCATTTATTTCATTGGTACATTTCTTTTCATTATGAACATAATAATTCAAAAAAACGCAAATAACAAAATTGTGGTTCATTCCAGAAAAATATATCGACTATTGGTGCCTAAACAAATCGTTCTTCTTTACGAAAAAGCTTCCCAGTTGGTAAATAGTTTCGACTTGACGGATAGTGTGTGTCTTCATCAGGATTGGATGAACATTTAACGAATATTTCTAAAAGCAAACAAACATACAGTAGATAAATATATTTTGTTTAAAATTGCATACCATAATCACCCCTCTCTCAGTGTTTCCTCTCAAAAATATTATATACAACAACCGAATTTAAAGCATCCATATGGCTTTAACTCCAAGGTAGACATCTCTTTTATCCACCATTTTGTTAACATAATGGAATAGATCTAACCAATTATGACAGAAACTCTATACTGACCTAATCAGTCTGGTTTCATTTTGAACCTCTAATTCTAGGATTCAGAAAAACTTGAAAACAAACAAAACGTTCCTATAATCTTCACTTTCTCATTAGTGCTGAAACAGCCCACTCCCGTCACACCAAACGGCCCTCCTACAGTCAACAGCAGATTGCAATTTCCAAATTAGCAACGTCCCTCCTACCTGCAAACCCCATTTGGTTCGCCCAGTGGCTTGTATTCCAGGAGCCACTGGTCAAGGTCTGATACTGAACTTCCTTAAGAAATCGGGAACAATTATTGCTATATTGGAAATATAAAAATGTTCAATGAACAATTTTCCAAGGACAGGGCGGGCGTTCAGTACCTTCTTTAAAGATGAGTGTCTTCCACTCTAAAGTCAGTCCATTGTTATGCCGTACCCCTTAGATACGAACAGTACACAGCTTTCACGACTCGCCGCCTGTCTTTGTACAACGACGGTCTGATTATGACAATAAAAGAAAACCCAGTTAGCTCTAATTGAACAAGAACTGTCTGACTGCCTAGGCATCGCGTGCCTGACACACATTAACTTACCTTAACATAGTCTATCACCGAGGATGTTTGCATCCGCCATAAGCAAAAGATGGACCGAATCTAATGCGAAACGGCGGTCCCTCTTTTATTTCGGATCGGTGTTTAAGACACAGACAAAGGACTAAAAACCTTTGGCAGTAGTCCCAGAGTGCAAGAGCTAGAAAAAGGACTCTAAGAGTCTCCTATATGACAACATAGGCTCGATTCGGCTGTAAATCGAATCATCTATCGCAATAAACTGGGCAGAAACATAGATACAATATACCTTCCTCTTTAAAGAATGGAAATCAATTCCATTCCTCTTGTTGATTAAGCCCAATATTTAAGCTATTGGTGTGATATATCCACCATTGTTCCTTTTGTGCTAAGCGTGCAGCAGTATTCGCTGCATCAGTGCCCAACACCTTTTCCAATACCCACCATCTCAAATCTTCTGGCTTGTGGTTAAATTCTAAAAAATGTAACGTTAAAGGAGCATTCCGCTGGCCCGTTCTAATCTTAGATTTGTGCTCGCTAATCCGAAGTTTCACCGCCCTCGAGGTCTTCCCTATGTACGCTTTCTTACAGGGACATACAATGACATATATAACGTTAGCACTAAGGCAGGTGGAATGTTGCCTCAGTTCCCAACTTCTTTCATGAATTTTAACTGCCGTAGTCGCCATAGTACTAGAACAGTTCGAACAATTACCACAAGGATAATGTCCCTTAATCGGTGGCATACCCCACGTGGCAGTGATCGTAGGTTGACTATCCTGAACCGAAATTCTGTCCGCCTTGGACACCCAATTCTTAATGTTTCTGCCTTTTTTAAAAGCATAGATGGGTTTTGCTAATTCAGGCATATTGAGTTGTAATAAATGCCAGTGCGTGGAAATAATCTTCTTAATTTTATTGTGTTGGGTATTGAACGTGAGGGCACATACTAGCTGGTCCTCTCTCAGCTTTCTCTCTTTCGTGTCCTTTTTCAATAAAATGTCCCTATGCTGGTATCTAGCACGTTTTTTTGATTGTTTGAGCAATCGCTTGGGGTACCCTCTTTCCAACAATCTATCTTCAATTATCGAGGCTTGTTTGAGAAAATCTTCAACTTTAGTACAATTTCGCCTCGCCCTCAGGAACTGCCCATATGGAATATTGGATTTCAATGACTGAGCATGAAAGCTCTTATGGTGCAGTATAGTATTTCTGTCCGTGGGCCTCATTACGACCCTGGCGGAGTGGGTTTACGCCAGCGGTATTCGCGGCGGACCCGTCCGCCCTACTACGAGTTCCCGTAGCGCCATGGAGCGTTTTCCGCCTGGTTTTTCCGGGCGGAGAAATCCATGGCGCTACGGGACCTTGTTGTTAATTACGCCACCGTATTTTACGGTGGCGTAATTAACGCCTTCCTCACTCCCATTATACCCTATGGGGCAAAAATGGGAATGGGGAAGGGTAAAATGGGGAATGGGGATTTACCGCCCCGCCAAGGTCGGAATGGGGCGGTAAATCCGCCAACCCCCATGGCGCTATCGGCAGCTTTCCGCCGTGCTCCATGGTGCATATTGCACCACGATTTCCGCCAGGGTCGTAATGAGGCCCCGTATCTTTCCTATACAAATCCACTGCCAATGCTTTTTGGTCAACTTTAATCAGGAGGTCAAGAAATGGGATCTCCTTATTGCTGGTTTCAATGGTAAACTTTAAATTGGAATTTAAGTTATTAATCCAATTAAAGAAGGCCTTGTGATCCCCTTTGGAGCTGTCCCAAATGATAAAAATGTCATCAATATACCTCTTGTACAGTTTTAAAGCTGATCTAAAAGGATTGGAATCTGTCATGATGTTGGTTTCTTCAAAATCCCACATATAAAGGGTGGCGTAATTCGGTGCAAAAGATGCACCCATGGCCGTTCCCTTGATTTGCATGTAATAGGAGTTTTTAAATCTGAAGAAATTTTTTGTGAGCGCAATTTCCAATAATTCCACCAAGAATTCACTCGGAACTGAGATGGTATCAATCCTGGTTTGCAGAAACCTCTTAATAATCCCCAGTGAATCCTCCTGGGGAATGTTCGAATAAAGCGACTCAACGTCTAAAGTTATCAACAGGTCGTGATCGCTATTGAATGGAAAAGCCTCTACAATTCTGATGACGTCACAAGAGTCAGACAGATACGTCGGAGTATTCTTGGCCAGATTCAACTATGGCCAGGCAAAGAACTTACACCTCCAACCTATTAAGGAGTCTCCGATGTATAAAATGTGAGACCAACATGAACAGAAAAGAAACCCGCCTGGAGAGGCCAACGCGGTTGGCAGCTTTGAAGAAGGCTGGAGAGGGGCCGGTGAAAAGGACGCTGAGTATTGCAGAGGGGTAAGAGAGACGCTGGGCCTGAGTGGGACACAATAGGGTCAAGTCACCTGCAGTCCCCTGTGCCGTGTGTCCACAGCCAGAGCTCTGGGACACGGAGAGCTCTAGACTGCTGCAGGCCACTGCAGCAAAGTTTGAAGGCAACAAGCGCTGCTCGCTGAAGCTCACCAAGAGCACAAGTGACATGAGGAGAAGCCGAACAGAAAAAAGAAGACACCGGGAGGAGCGCCCTCACACCGTTGAGTGGGGGAAAGGGAGCACTCATACCGGGGTGCTCCGGGGCTGGAAAGGCGCATATGAAAATGCTAAACGAACTGAAACTTATGTTAATTGTGTATGGAAACTGAATTGAGGAATTGTGAATACCGAATACGTATATTTAAGATTGCAACAAGAATTATTGAATAACCTACTGAAGGAAAGATATGAAAAGTGTATGAAAATAAAGGCACAAATGAAGCAAAGTGATGAGCACTTATAAACAAAGTGAAAGCAATTGATGAGCACTTATAAACAAAGTGAAGCAAGTAATGAATACTTATGAACAGAGTGAAAAGCGAGTGATGCACACTAATGGGCAATGTGAAAGCAAGGTGGTGGAGAAGGATAATCACCACAGAGAGAATTGTGAATTGTGTGAAATACATGTTGTGACAAACCCAAGAAATGGCCAAGGAGAAACAAGTGAATGTTGATTAATGACCCAGTTTCGGAGAGAGAAAACCTCTGTTAGCAAGAAAATCCAAAGAGAACAAACAAGAACAGAACAAATAGCCAAGGGCTATGAGTTGCGTGACCGGTGATGGGGGGGAACGTGTGGTCCGACAACTGCGCCTAGACCGAGTGACCCCTACTTGGAAGGATCCAAGGAAATCCAAGATACAGAGGCTGTATTGTATAGCAAGTGCTGAAGTGATTGAAGGAAAGAACAATCTGTACAAACTATTGAGAAACCTGGATGGTTACAAAGTTTAACTGGAATTATTATTGAAGGCCAAGAGATTTTGAACTGCTTGTAGTTTTGAAGCTGGAAGAGCTGAGTTCTTGGTGAAGGGTACCCCAAGACTTTGTGAAGTGTGTTGAGAAATTGGGTAAGGAAACTTTGAGGTCTTTTTGGAACTGTTTTGAACTTGGGGAAGGGGAAGCTGAAAAGCAAGCCAGGAGCTGGAAGAATCTCAAAACTTTATTTGGAACACTGTTTCTTTTGTTGCTGACATCCCTACACTCAGTATATATTTAGTTGTGAAGGCAAGTATAGCTTTTTTATTGGCATTTTTAATAAACAATATATCACAAACACTCCCCCCCCCCAAATTCCCCTCAACTACCGGCTCCACCTTCTTCCCAGGTCCATTGTGGTCCACTCTGCCTTTCCCTGTGAGTCAATCTTGCCTTCCTTTTCCCTTCATTCCTCATAGTACGCTATGAAGGCGTTGCCCAGTCTCTTGCACTGGATGCTCCTCAGACCAGTCCCAAGAGTTGCATCTTTCTTGGGCACCATGCTCTCCTGGAGTCTTTCATTAGGAATTGTAACACCAAGTGCCAGTCCATAAGGAATTTCTGATGCTCTCCACTGATTGCATATGTTACTTTTTTCATGGCTACGAAGCTCCATATTTTGCCCACACATTCATGCTCTGAGGGTGCTTCATTTGCTTTCCATTTGCGGGATACTAGCAGGGCCCAGGCGTCACCAGGATCACATAATTATTTCTGCTGCAGCTTTATGGCCACCTTTTCTAACTCTCCATCCACGCCCAGTATAAACAGACCCATGTTTGGTGTCTTCTCCATTCCCAGTATGCCCCTTATTGCTTCTTGGACCAAGTCCTAAAATTGCTCTACTGATGGTCATGGCCACCAAATTTGTTCTCAGGTTCCCTCCTCCCCGCACCCCCTCCAACAGACCCTGGAGGGCATCTGGTATATTTTTGACAGTCTACTGGGGGTGAGGTGCCATTGGTGCATCATTTATATCCACATTTCTTGGATTTGTAGCGAGTGTGCAAGGCTATTCCAGTGCTCTATGTCAACCTCTTGCTCTGCTTCCCTCTCCCAGTTAAGCATGAACCATCTCGCCCCAGGTTCCTCCCCTTCTTTGATCAGCCCATACAGATCCCCCACCAAATGTTTATCTCCTGAGTTAGTGGTCACAAATTTCTCAAATGGGGTTAGTTCTCGCGTTGTTGCATCCCTTATCTTAGGATTTAGGGGCCATTGACTCAACTGGGCGTAGTGGAATCTTTCCCCTTCATCTAACCCAAAGTCACTTTTGCATTGGAGGAATGAGTTTATCTCGTCCCCTTCATACCGATCCCTTAGCTTCTGACAGCCCCCGTCCTGCCATTTGTCAAATCCCTTACTCTCCCACTCTGGCATGAATTGTGGGTTCCTAAAAATCGGTGTGAGCAGAGAGGGGAACGTGGTTATTTTGGAGCACTTTACTACCACGTCCCAAGTGTGCACCACCAGGGCTTAAATGGCACTATAATATATACTGCGAGGTCTGTCATCCTGAGGTAGCCATAGAACCTTCTCTAGGTCTGCTCCCACCACCGCTCTATTCATTTCTCTCCACCTTTTCCCTCTGTCTTCTTTTGTCCAGTCCCTCAACACTCCAATTTGGGCTGTGCGGAAGTACACAATAGGGTCTGGTTCTCCCACCCCCACCCCCCTTATTCCTAGGCTGCAGCATCAACGTATATGACATTTTTGGTTTCTTCTGCTCCCAAATAAATGCCTGCGTATGTTTGCGTAAAGCTAGGAAGAAGGACATTGGTTCCCTTGCAGGGATTGCCATGAATGTGTATAGCAATTTCAGCAGTAGCACCATTTTTATGGCGTTTATCCTGCCCAACCAGAATATGGATAGTGGACTCCACCTGATTAGCATTTATTTGATGGCTTCCAATAGAGGGGAATAGTTAGCTTCAAAAAGTTGGGCTATAGTTTTTGTAATGTATATTCCCCGATATTTTAGTTTACGAGTACGGTGATCCGGGTCTTATCTCTCCTTTCCTTTCTGGTGGCAACTGTAAGCTCAGAACCTCTGACTTGCTTCTGTTTATTTTCAGCCCGGTTACCTCCCCAAACTGGGCCAGCACCCTGTCTACCTCCTTTAAGGATTCCTCTGGGTTAGTTCGAGTTAGCAGCATATCGCTGTGAATGCTGCGATTTTACTCACAAACCCTCCAAATGGGACCCCCTCTATTTCTTGGGTGTACCTAGTCCTACTCAGCAGAGGCTCTAGATGTATAGCATATAGTAACGGGGACAGTGGGCAGCACTGTTTCGTACCCCTAGAAACCTCCACCGGATAGGAGAGTTCCCCATTTATAAGTAAACGCAGAGAGGGGTTTTGGTAATTGGCTGCAATCTTCGACATGAAAGCTTCTCCAAACCCCATTTTACACATGCTGAGAAAGAGGAACCACCATTTTTCTCTGTTGAAGGCTTTTTCTGCGTCCTACATGACCACTAGGGCCGTGGTACGTGATTTGTTGACCTTCTCCATGATATAGGGCAATTCTTCTGGTGTTATCATGAGTTTGCCTACCGCGTATAAAGCCCGATTGCTCGGGGTCTATCAACCCTGGGAGGAGAGAGTCCAGACAAGCGGCCAGTATTTTAGTGTATATTTTGGCATCTAAGTTAATAAGTGCTATTCGTCTGTATGAGCCGCAGGCTGTATGATCCTTCCCCGGTTTAGGCAAAAGTATCACTTTTGCTTCTTCCATTGAGGGTGTTCCCCCCCCATTCCCAAAATCTGTTGAACAGCGAGACCAAACGTGGGGCCACGACCTCCTTATATGTTTTATAAAATTCCGACGTGAAGCCGTCAGGACCTGGGGCTTTATTGGGGGGGGGAGCTTTGATGCTTTAAGCACCTCATCTCTGGTTATCTCCTTCTCTAATTCCTCCCTTTCTTGGGCCAATATCCTCAGAAGTCTTCAGTTTTCCAAATATTCCTCCTGGCTTCCCTCAATTGGGTCTTCTGATTTATATACTTTCCAGTAGAACTGCGTAAATTCCCTCTTGATAGACTTAATGTCTGTTCGCTATTCCCCCTCTGCCGTCTTAATTTTTAGGATGGTTTTCTCCTGTTATTTCTTTCTTAGCATTCTTGCCAAAAGTCTATCCGCTTTATTTGCTTTAATATAGTATTTCTGTTTAAGGTGCATTAGGGACCGCTGCACCCTGCCTGTATGTAATGGTTCAAGCTGGCCTCTGCCTGCCCTATACTCCTTCCTTACTTCCCCTGAGGGCCTGGCCGACATCTTGAGCATGCATGCCTTCAGCTTATCCTCCAGGTCCACTTCTAGTTGCCTAAATTCTCTTTCCCGTCTTACTTTTACTGCTATTATCTTCCCTCTTATAGTAGCCTTGAATGCATCCCCGATCATTTGCGTGTCTACTTCCTGGGTCTCGTTCATTTGGAAATATTGGTCTATCCCCTCCCTCAGCTCCTTGCCCAGGATTGCATCCTCAAAGATATGTGCTGGGTAGCTCCACCTCCAGAGGCCCCATAGTTGTTTGGATATTGTAAATGATAGTGTGATGGGAGTGTAATCCGATAGGGTGATTGCTCCCACTTCACCTCCTCCACACTCCCAAACAGGGGGCGTGACACCAGTGGTTGACGTGGTTTGGAGCAGTGCTCCTCTACTTTTTTAAATTAAGTTTTACTGTTCCTATACTTTTATTTTAAAAAGAAACAGTTCCGGAATGGTTTCATTTTAAAATAAAAATTTAGGAAGAAGCTGTAACTTGCACTTTCAGTGCACTGCGCTGAACATTCCCTTAAAAAGCAGGCGCACGTGTTTGGGGGTTTGTATTGTGCATGGGAGGGGGTGTGCAGATGCGGTATGTGCGTAGCGAGGGCAGGCCAGTAGTGAACATAGTTGCACTACTTCTTTTCATACACTTCGACCACTGAGTGACACCCATATATAATCTATCCTCGATGCTGATCTGTGAACGTGAGAATAAAAGGTATACCCCCTGGACTCCCCTCTCATTTCCCTCCAGCTGTCTACTACCGCTAAATTCTCAATTTTCCCCTTTAATTCCTTTGAGGGCTTATTTTGAGTGTGAGATATTCTAGCGCTTCTGTCCCTCCCCGGGTCCCATGCAAGATTGAAGACTCCAACAAATATAATATTTCCCTTGTCGAAACCTTCTAGTTTATGTACCATAGATTGTATATAACGATCTTGTCCCGTGTTTGGGGCATACAGTGAGGCTATAGTTATTGTCCCCCCTCCCTGAATCGTCATTGCTATATACTGACCACTATTGTCTCTATTCACTCCCGTTATTGTGAGCTCTAGATTATTTTTCATTGCTATAAGAGTGCCCCCTCTCTTCCCTGGGCTATTTCACTGCTGTATTCAGTCGTACCCTCGTAATCTAACTCTATGCTTGTCCTTTTCTTGTTTATGTGTCTCCTGCACAGGGATTAAGTCTGGGTTCTCCCTTGCTAGGTAGTGGTCCAGTTTTTTCCTCTTAACTGGTGAGTTTAGCCCCTTTATATTCAGCGAGATAATTGGTATCACTCTTTCCTTAGCCATTGCTTAATGTAATTCTGAGTGCTTCCCTTCCTTGGATGGCTTCTTTGCCCACTGCGGACCTGGTACCCCCCCTTTCCTAACTCCCCCCCTCTCCACTCCCACCCTCCCCCCCCTAACTCCCCCCCTCTCCAACTCCCACCCTGCCCCCCCCTCTCTGTGGTGGCTCAACCAGCCTCTAGCCCCTCCCGAATCTTCTGCTCGAGTGTTGAGCACTTTTCCATCCCCAGTGGTCCCTTTGGCAGGTCTTCCGTGAGCCATGTGTCACAACCAAGATCTCCCCCCCTCCTCCCCTCCCACTGCTTATGTTATATTTACCCCTCCCCAGGCGCTCTTACTTTCTCCCTTGGCGCTGTGGGTTTCTTTACTTTTGGGGGCTCCTTTTCGGGGGCCTCCATTTCGTGTGCTGCGTCTCTCTCCAGTAATCTCGGGCCTTGCGGGCCCGCTTTTTCCTAGCTTTCTTCTTCGACTCCTGGGTTGACCATTCCCATGCCTTCCTTTTCGGGTGTTTCTTATCTGGGCCCTGAGATTCGCTATATGATGGATCCACCTCGATGGCCAGTATGTCTGCGCCCTCCTCAACCGTGGTGAATCTCCTTTGTCTTTTATCCACTTCGAACAGGAGTCCGAACGGAAAGGTCAATTTATATCTTATGTTTCGCTTCACTAGCTCTTGTACTATTGGCCGCATCTGCCTTCTTTTGGTAAGTGTGATCTGGGAAAGATCCTGGTACAGTTGAATCGTCGTACTGTTGAATGTCAGTTCATCGGATCGTCTGGCTGACGCTAGGATTTTCTCTTTCTGCGTGTACTCATGCATTGCTACCAGGACATCCCTAGGCCTGGCTCCCGGCTCGTTCTTCTTTGGCCCCACTCTGTGCACTCTGTCCTCCAGGATTTCGTCTGGGTCCGAAATGTCTATCAGGAATGCAAATATTTGTTTTGTTTGCTGCAGATCTGAGTCCCCTACTGTCTCAGTATAGGTATAGACCTATTTCCAATGTCTTCTGGTCTGGATCTCCAGTTTGTGCGTGACCCTAGCAAGGTGCTCCATCATGTCCTCCACTTTGTGATTGTCGTCCACCAGCTCCTGCAGGGCTTTTTCATTGGTGTCTACTTTTGCTTCCAAACCTTGTAGCTCACTCGATTACCTCTTTTATTGCCCCTGTCATGTCCTCCTTCATTTTGTCCAATTGTGATTGCATCATGTAT
Organism: Ambystoma mexicanum; assembly: GCF_040938575.1. Taxonomy (NCBI): domain Eukaryota; kingdom Metazoa; phylum Chordata; class Amphibia; order Caudata; family Ambystomatidae; genus Ambystoma; species Ambystoma mexicanum. The sequence continues at coordinate 1,206,282,246 of NC_090923.1, read as the reverse complement.
GCCATCCTGTTTCCGAAGTTCTGGAAGCATTTGTGGAAGCAAGTTCTGGAATTTTTGTGTGACCCCTTTTTCATCCTGGGCTTCTTCTTGGGAGGTGTCTTCCTCACTCCTGTCTGCTCCCATGTCGCTATCCGGTAGGGTTCCGCTCTCTTTCCTCCACATTTTCTGTATCACCCCCTCATAGTTCTTTTTATTTCCTTTCGCCAGGGTCTGGGGGTCTTTCCCCCTGCTTTTCGACATATTGATTGGTCTCCGGTGTAATCGGGCAAGAAGTTTGCCTCTCCTCATCCTCTGTTCCAGACCTCTTGCCTATTGCCCGGCTCAGTCATTTTTGTGTCCTTGTCCCGCGTGTTGGATGGGGTGGATGACCCTGTATACCTCCTCTTGTTCTGTGGCTCCGGCTGGAGTCTCTTGCCTGCTTCTCCTTCCTGCTGCCCTGAGTGTCTTAGCACCACCTGGAGGGCTTCCCCGTGTGGCCCCTTCTCCCTTTGGGGCAAGCTGCTGCGTGTGGGGTTATTGTTTTGAGTTCCCGGCTTCCCCTCCGGCTCTGGGGAGGCCTGGGCCTCACTGCTGTCTTCTTTGTTTGTGGCGCCGTGATATTGCCCCGCTCCCCAACTGCTGCTCTTCTTTTACTTCCTACCTGGGCTGGGTGGTGTGTGATTTGGAGTGCTGATTCCTTTGCCCTACTAGGTTTCGGCCTGGGGTCTTGCATGAGGCTGTCTCTGTGGCGTGGGCCTGGCGTATAGTATGTGAGGAAGCCGGGGCTGGCTGCCGGGTTCTCTTCTGCCTGTGCGCTCACCTGTCACAGTCTCTGCCTGCGGGCTCCTTCTCCTGCTTCTCTGTCCCTCGCCAAGCTGGGGCAGCCTCCCTCTCCTCATCTCCTCACCAACGTTCCTGGCTCCTGCTCCTCGGGGTCACCTTGATCCCTTGCTCTTCGTGGAGTGTCTGTGTCCCGCTTCACTTTATTTTCTCCCGCTGCTCCGCTGGAGGTGCTTCCTCCTCTTCTTACAGATCTTTGGTGTGTTGCTGCCTCTCTCCCTCGCTTTTCTTTGTTGGCTGGTCCCTCGGCGGGACCTGCCCTCCCTCTGGCTGCACCACTCCAGGTCCTCTTGTCTTCCTCCTGCTGCTCCGACGGCACGGCGGGGCTCGCTCCTCACCCGGACGGCCTGCTACCAACGGTCTGGTTCCTCCACTATTTCACTGTCCGAGCCACTCTGGGTATGGAGATTGTCTCCCCTTTCACGCTGCACTCCCCCGCCGCTTTGATCTTCCTGGCCCAGCTGTTTGAACACAGTGGCCACCCTTCCAGTCATTCTCCGCTGCGTTCTGCCTCCGGTTCACAGATCGCCTCACTTTGTGGCTGCTGCCCACTCCCAGGCGGCCCTTAGTTTTGGATGCTGCGTCCTGGTCCTCTCTTCACTCCCGGCTCCCTCCAGGAGATGAAGATTCTTTCCTGGTTCTTTCTCTCGCTAAAACCTGCCTGTAGAGGGGGTTTTAGCTAGATAATTCCTTGTCTGGGGTGGTGGGGATGCAGAGCACACTTTTTCAGCATGTCCCCACCCCAGCGGCCATCTTGGAACCCCTTAGTTTCTTTACGAAGGGAAATCCCACATTAGCATAGGCCATGTTGAGCCTCACTCTATCCTGACTCCATCCTGACATAAAGAAAATAAACCATTTTATTCAGAAAAGTGAATCTGTTGTCTGTGTCTTCATGATGCCTTCACAGATGGTGTCAGAAGTGGGATGCAGCTCAACCGCTACAACCGATACAAGTTGGGGAACCCTCAAATTTGAAAAGGGTTTGTTATTTGCAGCAGTAGGGACAAGATCACTCACCCATGCGAAAGAAGACTGATACCCACTGATTTGATTCTAATTCCACCCGCTGATACTTAAATTAGACTTGCTCCCAAATCAGGACTTGCATGGAGGTTCGAATTGATGTGCTAGCTGGGGTTATAGAACCAGACTTTCAAGGTGATGTTAAATTGTTGTTACAGAATCATGGAAAGAGAGAACAGATAGAAGTACTCAGTGTTTCAGGGAGACGGATGATACACCTGACCCCTTCCAGAACCTGAGCCTAGAAACATTAGAGAAGAAGAAACTTAAACCCTTCCCGACCTAGCCTCTGCCCAAAGGAACGACCCGTTGTTGGTTGAATCTCTTTTACTTTAATGATATTAATGATATGATAGGTTATTTATAACACGCTTAATACCCAGAGGTTTCGAAGAGAGCCTTGAGAAAGGAGGGCCTTTGTTCTTCTTGAGACATGGTCTTATCGAGGAAATACCACTTCAGAGGGCTTAGAAAATACCAAATTGGTTGTCCCAAGGAGTTATAAGCAAGACGTCCTAGAGATAGTTCACTCACACCTGGCAGGAGGACATTTAGGACGAACAAAGACGCAGGCCCAAATCACTAATAAGTTCTACTGGCCAGGAATGCATGCTGACATTAAAAACCTTATCCAGGCCTGTGAGATTTGCCAAAAGACTAGTACTCATTCACCACCACCATTTCCCTTAAATCCATTGCCAATCAATGAAATTCCTATTCTCAAGAATTGGTATGGACATTGTAGGACCCCTAGAAACCTTGACATTAGGGAACAAGTACAGTTTGGTAATCATGGATTATGCAACGCAATACCAATAACTCTTTCCTTGACAGCGAACACCACACAGCAAATATTGAAACACCTACTACCTTTCTTTTCACAGCTGGGGTTTTCAAAGGAAATACTGACAGATCAAGGCTCTACATTTATGAGCAAACTGATGGGGGAAGTAAAAACAACTATTGCATATTACCACTTTGAGGACCTGAGTATATCACCCACAGTCAGATGGTCTTGTAGAAAGATTTAATAAGACATTGAAGACCATACTGCAGAGGTTAGTTGAACAAGAAGGCAGAAGTTGGGATTGGATGATTCCATGGGCTTTATTTGCAGTTAGGAAGACACCTCAGGCTTCCACAGTATTTTCCAGTTCAAATTACTTTATCGACGAGAACCCCGGGATGTCCTCGATATGCTGAGGGCGACCTGGGAAGAAAGAGACGAAGCCCCAATACCACTCTCCCAAACTGCCACCAGGCTTAAAGAACACATGACCGCAGTTAGATCTTTGGTACACACCCATATGGATGAAGCATAAGAACAACAGAAAGCCTCTTATGACAAAAAGGTTTCTTTAAGGTATTTTTCCATAGGCCAAAAGGTATTAGTATTGTTACCGACTTCTGAGAACAAAATGTTATCTAAGTGCCATGGACCATAGGAGGTGTTAGAACAAATGGGACCTCGTAACTATAACATCTCCCAACCTGACTGCCGCCTAGAAAACACAAATCTACCACATAAATCTTTTAAAGGAGTGGAAAGAAAAATTCTTAAGAGTCTAATCCCACCATTTCTAATGTTTGTTACGGGAGGATTTGGATAACACCACAATATTTCCATCTGAACTTAATAACAACCAAAAGCAAGATGTGTATGATCTCATAAAACAATGTACTAATGTATTTAGAGAAGAGGCAGGAAGAGTGAAGGTTATTTATCATCACATCCGCACTCCAGAAGGCAAAGTGATACATTTAAAACCTTACCGACTATTTGAGTCCTGAAAAGAAACCATTATTCAGGAAGTAAAGCAGTGTTCTGACTTGAGTGTCGTGTAGACCGTTGAAACCTCCGTCCTCAAGTGACGCACAGGGGAACTAAAAGAAACCCGCTGTGCGACCTTTGGGGCCACAGGTGGGAGATGTTACTTCCCGGATCCACGGAACCTCTGGAACACCAATGCTGCTGTCAAAAAGAGCGAGGTTAAGTACAAGGCAATTACAGTATACAATCACAATAACCAAAGGATCTGAATAGCCTTACCTATCAGGTGTTTGGAAAACCCAGGAAACCTAGGAGGGAGGTTCGAGACTCAGATGAGGCGGTCCCTAGAGCATGAGGACCGCAGACAAGTGTGGATGCAGGATAAACCACCTGTAGGACTGAAGGCGTGACTTGAATCCCAAAAAGGGAAATGGCGTAAAAGTTCAACAAGGTACCAAGGGATGATCCAAAGGTCGTGTCCGAAATCCAGCAACAGGTAAACAGTTCCAAGCAAAGGTACAAAGGGGTAATCCGAAGGAGTCCAAGAGAGAGTTCCAAGATCAAGGTAAAACAGGAGAGCAAACCAAAACATAACGCCAAACAGGGTCTGAAGACAGCTGAGAAGCAATGAGTGTTCCGTGTCTCAAGCCTTATATACTGAGCGTTTCGGTGTCATGTGACATCCACCAAGGTCACGTGAGGAACGCCACTCTGGATCACGTGAGCAAGTGACCGATCGGCGTGGAGATGTAACGCCGCCTCTTCTGCTGTATGTTCTCCATGGCAACTGCCAGTGCAGGAAGGGTTGCAATCGAGCCCGTAAATGTTCTGACTTGAGTGTCGTGTAGACCGATGAGACCTCCGTCCCCAAGTGACGTACAGGGGAACTAAAAGAAACCCGCTGTACGACCTTTGAGGCCACAGGTGGGAGATGACTTCCCAGATCCACGGAACCTCTGGAACACCGATGCTGCTGTCAAAGAGGAACGAGGTTAAGTACCAGGCAATTACAATACATATTAAGTAAACCAAAGGATCTAAAAGGTCTTACCTATCGGGTGTTAGGAAAACCCAGGAAACCTAGTAGAGGTTCGAGACTCAGATGATGCGGCGGTCCCTGGAATAGTAGAACCGTAGGTTAGCGTGGATGTAGGATCAGCCACCTGTAGGAGTGAAGGCGTGACTTGAATCCCCAGAAGGGAATGGCGTTGGAGTTCAGTGAGGTACCAAGGGATGATCCAAAGACAAGTCAGGATATAGTCCAAAATCCCGCAACAGGTAAACAGTTCCAAGCAAAGGTACAAAGGGGTATCTGAAGGAGTCCGAGGTAGAGTTCCGTGATCAAAGGTAACAGTGGAGCAATACGTAACGCCAAACAGAGTCTGAAGACAGCTGAGAAGCAATGAGTGTTCTGTCTCTCAGACCTTTATACTGTGCACCTCTGGGTCATATGACATCTCTGGGTCATGTGACGTCCACCAAAGTCACGTGAGGAACGCCAGTCTGGATCACGTGATCGACGTGGAGACGTAACACCGCCCCTTCTGCTAAATGTTCTCCAAGGCAATTGCCAATGCAGAAAGGGTCGCAATCGAGCCTGTACACCATAGCTGGTACGGAGTTTTCGGTCCTTTGGGTTCACCGAATCACTTGAGCCTCGAACCGTGGGAGGAGATGTTGGGGAAATGTGAGCAGTGTGCTGGTGTGTAGTGGACTGGTGTGCAGAGGATCGCCTAACATAGCCCCCCCCCAACGGCCCACGACCCCGTGGGCAGGACGGATGATCCTTATGGAAGCGGGCTACCAACCGAGGGGCGTCTAGATCCAAGGCGGAAACCCAAGAACGCTCCTCCGGGCCGTAACCCTTCCAATCCACTAGATACTGGAGCCTACCCCTAAACCATCGAGACCCCAAAATGGCCGACACCTCAAAGACATCAGGAGAGGCCAGGGACACCGGCGCAACAGGGGCTCGGAGACTGACAGAATCGGGACAAGGCTTGAGGAGGGAGACATGGAATACAGGATGGATACGCCAAGAACAAGGAAGCACTAGACGAAAAGCCACCGGGTTCACAACCTGAGAGATCACATACGGGCCTACAAAGCGAGGCAGCAATTTCCGGCAACCCACTAGGCGAAGATGACGTGAAGACAACCAGACCCTAGAACCCACCACCAAAGGAGGGGCAGCTAGACGTTTGCCATCCACACGGGCCTTCATAGAAGCCTTTGCTTCAGTGAGATGGACCACAGTACTAGCATGTACAGCAGACAGATCCCTAAGACATGTCGTGGCCGCAGGATTCGAAGAATAGAAGCATCAGGGACCGGCAAGACCTTGGGATGTTGGCCGTAGAGGGCGTAGAAAGGCTAATAACCTGTAGCTGAATGAGCCGCGTTATTGTATGCGAACTCAGCAAGCCGTAAAACGGCCAACCAGGAGGTCTGGTGTTGCAATATAAGGCAGCGAAGATACTGCTCCATGGATTGATTCGTCCTTTCAGTCTGCCCATCAGTCTCAGGATGATAGGCCGAAGAATACCTGGTATCAATGCCCAACAATTTAGTCAATGACCTCCAAAAACGAGAGGTGAACTGTGATCCTCGATCGGATATAATGACCGAAGGGAGTCCAAATAACATGAACACGTGTTCAAAAAACAAGTCCGCCAAGACCGGAGCCGAAGGAATACCTTTACAAGGAACAAAACGAGCCATTTTTGTGAACGTGTCCACCACTACCCAGATGGAGTCAAAACCTTGTGACTTGGGGAGATCGGTAACGAAATCCATAGACAGTGTATGCCAAGGTCTGGGAGGTACCGGAAGAGGAAGTAGTAACCCAACCGGTCGGCCTCTCCGATGTTTAGCCTGAGCACACACTGCGCACGAATTGACATAACACTCCACATCGCGCTTCATAGAGGGCCACCAACACCAGCGCTTGAGAAGATCTAAAGTGCGCTCCTGACCTGGATGGGCATTAAAAGGAGCATCATGAGACCACTCAAGGGCCAGATTACGAGTGTCAGGTGTGGGAAGAAACAGACGTTCATGCACGAAAGGCAAACCATCAGAATACACGGGGTCCCATTCTCGCAACTGCTCGGAATGAATGCTAGTCCAGGATCGGACCGAGTCCAATAATGACAAAGAGGGTGTACAGAGACAAATTACTTGACTCTTTCCGAGAACAGTGTCAGGGAAGGTTGGCAACTCGACCCCACCCGGGGAACGTGACAAGGCGTCTGCTTTACCATGTGAAGTTCCAGGACGATGCATAATATGAAAATCAAAAGAGGAAAAGAAAAGATGCCACCGAACCTGTCTGCTATTAATGCACTTCAATGAAGCCAGATCCTGTAAATTTCGATGATCTGAGTATACAGTGATTGGATGTTTAGCCCCCAGAAGATGATGGCGCCAAACACGAAAGGCGTCCATGACAGCCAGGAGTTCCTTCTCCGTAACGGTGTAGTGAGTCTCAGTACTGGAGAACTTACGGGAATGGTATGCCACTGGGTGTAATTTGCCTGTTGTAGGACATGATTGGGACAATACCGCACCGAGAGCAAAAGAAGAGGCATCCGCCTCAACTATGAACGGAAGATCAGGATTGGGGTGCTGGAGCACCGGTGCGGTAGTGAAAGCGGTTTTCAAAGCCTCAAAAGCCTCCTGATGTTCCCTTTGCCAACGATAGGGTACCTGAGGGCTGGTCAGGGCCGTGAGCGGGGCAACGATTGTGGAAAAGGAGGAAATGAAGCGCCTATAAAAGTTGTCGAAGCCCAAAAAGGCCTGCAAGGACTTGAGTGTTTGAGGTACTGGCCACTCTAAAACTGCTTTGACCTTGGAATCGTTCATGGATAACGCTCCCGGAGTAATGTGAAATCCCAGAAACTCAACAGACGTTTTATGAAACTGACATTTCTCAGGTTTGGCAAATAAGGAATGTTCTCTGAGACGGGATAATACTTCTCGGACATGTCTTACATGGTCATCAAGATTACGAGAAAAGATCAAGATGTCGTCCAAGTACACAACCATGTATACATCCAAAATATCCCTGAATATGTCATTCATAAAGCGTTGGAATGTGGCCGGGGCATTACACAGACCGAAGGGCATGACTAGGTATTCGTACAAGCCGTAACGAGTACAGAAAGCAGTTTTCCACTCATCACCCTCGCGAACGCGTACTAGATTGTATGCGCCACGCAGATCAAGCTTGGTGAAAACAGAAGCATGTGATAAGTGGTCCAGAAGGGGTGTGATTAACGGACTTGGATACCTATCCTTTTTTGTGATGGCATTAAGACGCCGATAATCCACACAAGGACGTAAATCCCCCTCTTTCTTAGGTACAAAAAATATAGGGCTTGCAGCTGGTGAAGTAGAGGGGCGGATATGTCCTAAACGAAGGGCGTTCTGTACATACTCTTTCAATGCTTGTTCCTCCGAAGGAGATAAAGAATATATGCTGCCCGAAGGAATAGTGGAATCAGGGATTAATTCGATTGGGCAGTCATATGGTCTATGTGGAGGTAGTACCTCGGAAGAGCCACGATCAAAAACTGATTCGAATGCTTTGTACTCAGACGGAATCCCAGACACCAACCCCCCAACGGTATGAGGAGTCACAAGCTCAGATCCATCAACACTCAGCGTGAGTTGAGCTAAGGCTCCCAAGGCCCGAGAAGGGGTATCAGTTGTTTGATGGATCGGGAGACAATAATTCTGACAGATCTCGGATTCGAAGAGCACAGTGCCTGATTGCCAATTAATCAGCGGATTGTGTTCACGTAACCATGGTATCCCTAATATGATACCGAATTGAGGTGTGGTGATTAAGTCAAAACTTAAGGTCTCTGTGTGAATATCTTGTATGGTCAACAAGAGAGGTGCAGTTTGGTGTCTAACAGGACCAGAAACTAACACAGAGCCATCTACGGCTTGAACAGGTTCAGGTCGGGTTTTTACCACTAAAGGTAGATTGAGGGAATGGGCTAAAGCAATGTCTATGTAATTTCCAGTAGCACCTGAATCAATGATGATTGTGACTGCACGAAGAAGGCCTGTAGAGGGACACAGAGTAGCGTTTACAGAGACGGGTTGAACACGAGCAAAGGCAAGAGGGGTACCCGGAGATGGAGACTGAACACTCGACCTGCTCTCCGGATCTAAGGTCGAGCTGTCCGAAAAACCTGGCTCTTCTTGGGACGTCGAGGACACTCTTTCACATAATGTCCCGTGGTGCCACAATAAAAGCATGCATTATCCACCCTTCTACGTTCCCTCTCCGATGTTGTAATAGGAGTACGTAAACCTCCCACTTGCATAGGTTCTTCCGTACTGGAAGCAGGAGTACTGGCAAGTGTAGGATGGGAATAAACCCCCAACTCGGCTCTACGCTCCGATCGCCGTGCATCTACTTGCAGGGCAAGATCAACTAGTTCCTGATACTGAGTGGGCATAGAAGGGATCACTGCTAAAGCATCTTTCATTATGTTACTCAACCCTCTATAAAAGACAACTGCCCGCTTGCTTTCTGGCCATGATGTTTCAGCAACTAATTGATTGAACCGGGTGATGTATTCTATCAAAGTCCTTCTACCCTGAGTTAGGTCTAACAACTCCAAATCCCTAGACTGTGCCTTGTGTCGGGTATCAAATACTCGAGACATTTCTAGAACCAACAGATCAAAGTCATAAAGGACTGGGTTATTATTCTCCAACAGAGGATTAGCCCAAGCGGCAGCTGTCCCGGCTAAATGGGAAAGGGCAAAGGCGCCTTTAGCAGTGGAAGTAGGAAAGGCCAAAGGTCTGCACAAGAAATGTAACTTGCACTGATTAACGAAGGTCCTGAATTTCTTGGGGTCACCTTGATAACGTTCAGGAGCGGCCAGGGGGGAAGGGGTTGGGAGGATCACCAGAGTTGAGACTGTAGTATTAGCCAAGGGAGGAGGTGTGGTTGAGGAGCTAGCATCTCCGAACTCAGGGTCTGCAGGAAGGGAATGCTGAACACTCTGTATGGAGTCTAACCTTTGGTGGATCACCGTATTCGCGGCGGCCATATCTGCCCTTAATACTGTAATCGCCTGGACTAAAGCAGCTATGGGTTCTTCCGTGGATCCCTGAATTGTCTAACACGACTATACGGCTTCTCAGTCTGTTCTGACTTGAGTGTCGTGTAGACCGATGAGACCTCCGTCGCCAAGTGACGTACAGGGGAACTAAAAGAAACCCGCTGTACGACCTTTGATGCCACAGGTGGGAGAAGACTTCCCAGATCCACGGAACCTCTGGAACACCGATGCTGCTGTCAAAGAGGAACGAGGTTAAGTACCAGGCAATTACAATACATATTAAGTAAACCAAAGGATCTAAAAGGTCTTACCTATCGGGTGTTAGGAAAACCCAGGAAACCTAGTAGAGGTTCGAGACTCAGATGATGCGGCGGTCCCTGGAATAGTAGAACCGTAGGTTAGCGTGGATGTAGGATCAGCCACCTGTAGGAGTGAAGGCGTGACTTGAATCCCCAGAAGGGAATGGCGTTGGAGTTCAGTGAGGTACCAAGGGATGATCCAAAGACAAGTCAGGATATAGTCCAAAATCCGACAACAGGTAAACAGTTCCAAGCAAAGGTACAAAGGGGTATCCGAAGGAGTCCGAGGTAGAGTTCCGTGATCCAAGGTAACAGTGGAGCAATACGTAACGCCAAACAGAGTCTGAAGACAGCTGAGAAGCAATGAGTGTTCTGTCTCTCAGACCTTTATACTGTGCACCTCTGGGTCATCTGACGTCTCTGGGTCATGTGACGTCCACCAAGGTCACGTGAGGAACGCCAGTCTGGATCACGTGATTGACGTGGAGACGTAACACCGCCCCTTCTGCTAAATGTTCTCCAAGGCAATTGCCAATGCAGAAAGGGTTGCAATCGAGCCCGTACACCATAGCTGGTACGGAGTTTTCGGTCCTTTGGGTTCACCGAATCACTTGAGCCTCGAACCGTGGGAGGAGATGTTGGGGAAATGTGAGCAGTGTTCTGGTGTGTAGTGGACTGGTGTGCAGAGGATCGCCTAACAGTAAATCATACCTGGTACGGAGCTTTTGGTCCTTTGGGAAAACCGAATCACATGAGCCTCGAACCCTGGAGGGAGGTGTTGGGGAAATGTGAGCAGTATTCTGGTATGCAGTGGATCGGTGTGCAGAGGATCGCCTAACATAGCCCCCCGCCCAACGGCCCACGACCCCGTGGGCAGGACGGGTGATCCTTATGGAAGCGAGCCACCAACCGAGGAGCGTCAAGATCAAAAGCGGAAACCCAAGAACGCTCCTCCAGTCCATAACCCTTCCAATCCACTAAATACTGGAGCCTACCCCATAACCAACGGGAACCCAAAATGGCCGACACTTCAAAAACATCAGGAGAGGCCAGGGACACCGGAGCAACAGGGGCCCGGAGGCGGGAAGAATCAGGACAAGGCTTGAGGAGAGAGACATGAAATACAGGATGGATACACCAAGAACTTGGGAGAACTAGACGAAAAGCCACCGGATTCACAACCTGAGGGATCACATACGGGCCAACGAAACGAGGTAGAAGTTTCCGGCAACCCACTAGGCGAAGGTGACGTGAAGACAACCACACCCTAGAACCCACCACCAGGGGAGGAGCAGCCAGGCGCTTGCCGTCAACACGAGCCTTCATAGAAGCCTTTGCTTTAGTAAGATGGACCACATTACTAGCATGAACAGCAGACAGATCCCTAAAACAAGCTGCGGCCGCAGGATTCGAAGAAACAGAAGCATCAGGGACAGGCAAGACCTTGGGATGTTGGCCGTAGAGGGCGTAGAAAGGAGAAAAACCTGTAGCAGGATGAGCCGCGTTATTGTATGCGAACTCAGCAAGCCGTAAAGCGCTCAACCAGGAGGTCTGTTGCTGTAATATAAGACACTGAAGATACTGCTCCATAGATTGATTCGTCCTTTCGGTCTGCCCATCAGTCTCAGGATGATAGGCTGAAGAATACCTGGTATCGATGCCAAGTAATTTAGTCAATGACCTCCAAAAACGAGAGGTGAATTGTGACCCTCGATCGGATACAATGACCGAAGGGAGTCCAAATAACACGAACACATGTTCAAAAAACAAGTCTGCCAAGACTGGGGCCGAAGGAATACCCTTACAAGGAACAAAACGAGCCATTTTTGTGAACGTGTCCACCACTACCCAGATGGTGTCCAAACCTCGTACCTTGGGGAGATCGGTTACGAAATCCATTGTCAGTGTATGCCAAGGTCTTGGAGGTACCGGAAGCGGAAGCAGCAGCCCAACCGGTCGTCCTCTTCGATGTTTAGCCTGAGCACAAACAGCGCATGAATTGACATAGCATTCCACATCGCGCTTCATAGAGGGCCACCAACACCAGCGCTTTAGGAGATCCAAAGTGCGCTCTTGACCGGGATGGGCATTGAAGGGAGCATCATGAGACCACTCACGGGCCAAGTTACGAGTGTCAGGTGTGGGAAGAAACAGACGTTCATGCACGAAAGGCAAACCCTCAGAATAAACGGGGTCCTAGTCCCGCAGTTGGTTGGAATGATTGCTAGTCCAAGCTCGTACAGAAATGTCAGGAATAAGGGCAAGCGTGTGTATACTGGGCTCAGAGGGCTAAAACACTGAAAAATCCAGCAATACTACAATTCCCAGCAGTACTTGGGAGGCTGGGTGGTTTACTGCCGTGCGCGCGTGGGGCCAGCTGATCTTGATTGCTAACGGTTTATGAGCGGCTCACGGCGCATGGCAGGTGTGGCTTATTTTGTTTGGAGGTCGAAGCTGCGTCGGTCAAGGCCGCATCGGAGAAGTCAGGAGCCGCCCGCTATGGAATTGGTATGAACGCGGAGGCGGCGGGCGTGAGCATTTTGCAGCGGGGAGAGAAGTGATCCCGACGGCTGCTACGGGCAACAGCATTCAACGTCCGGGAAGGCTCAGGAGCTTCCCGGACACAAGATAAGTGCGGAAAGGGCTAATCTTTTCTTTGACAAAATGCACACATGATTACGAGCATGCTAACAGAAGTACCCAGTGTTTGTTAGGTGTATGCGTTGCACAAACTATGGGTAGTACGCAGAGGTGCCTTTAGAATTGCATTGTTCCAACCCAGCAGGGGTTACTACGGGGTATTTATGGAGACAACTACATACTGAGAGACTGTGCATATCTTTCTGTTATGCTGCAAGGAAGCACTTGACAAATCTTTATGTTCTATACGTTTATGTGCTTGTTAGTAACTATAAGTGTTGCATATACCAGCCCAGGGGGCCATGTGTCATGTCTTCATCTTGGGAGTATTCCCATTGTATGTTTCATCTGCTAACCATGCTTGTTTTGTTTCATGTCAATGACACACAGTGTGTGAGATACATGTATTAAGGTGTTCTCAAGATATAGGTTAGCAGGTAACAGGCAGTACTACCACATATGATATCAAGTATGGTTTACAAGGATTACTAAGTGTAGGGTTTTTTTCCTGTACTTTCCCCAGTCCTATCCAAACTAGGTTTTCCTCTACCCTCTATCCGGTGTTCCTAAAACTCCTCACCCTGTCCACAACCTCTCCCTAACCCTCTTCCCCCCACTGGCTGCCACGTGGTGTCCTGTCTATATATATATATCAGGTACCTGTGCCAACCACGGTGGGAGGGTCGACTTCATTCGGCTTCTGTGGTTTGGGGGGAGAGTGTCGACCTCTCCTCCTATTATTGTGTATCTTGACATAATAAGCCACCCCCATATTGGGATACTCAAACCACCCAAGCCAAATGGAAGCGACTCCTCCGCCTTTGGCTGATGTGCTAAAGGCCCTCCAAGATATGCAGTTGGAATTAGCTCAGACAAGACAAGAAGCTGATAATATGAAGACTCAAGTTCAAAGTTTAGTTGCTCAGAGAACTCCATTGGAGGGATCAAGTGCAATGGGAGTTGCCTCTTCCAGTCAGAATTCCACGGTAATTGTCCACCCTCCCAGTAGTGTCCCTTTGGCAGCCCCCGAACGTTTTTCGGGGGATCCCCAAAAGTACATGATGTTCCTTACACAATGTAGACTACATTTCCTGTGTAAACCTACAGCCTTCGAGACTATCCAGGCTAGAACGGCTTTTGTCATTTCTTATTTGACCGGGGATGCTGCAGCATGGGCGATGCCCTTGGTACAAAAAGATGATCCTCTATTATATAACTGGGATGAGTTTTTGATGGAATGTGGCCGACTATTTGATCGCAGAGAGGTGTCTCTAGCTCAGGATGAGGAATTGTTGGGATTAAAACAAGGAGTGCGGGATCTAGTAACGTATGTAACTCAGTTTAACAGGCTAGTCATAGAGACGGAGTGGCCAGCAGCCAAACAAACAGTATTATTTTATCAAGGATTACGGGAGGAACTAAAAGATGCCATTGCACAAGTGGAGCCTCAACCGCGCACATGTACTGCTATGATAGATTTAGCGCTGAGGTTGGATCATCGCATGAACGAAAGGAAAGGTGATAAAAAGAGAACGGAAGTAACACCTTTTGTACGACTAGACAGAAGTAGGGGAGGAAGGGCAAGTGAAGTAGAACCAATGCAGATTGGAAGTGTCAGAGGGCCTTTATCGGCGGCAGAAAGGGAACAACGTAGGTCCAATAAGTTGTGTTTGTATTGTGGGCAAGCAGGGCATTTTATACGGACATGTCCCAATACCCCTCAGAAGAGTGGGGAAAAGAGTTCGAAGGAGGCGGGAAAAAAATTGGGCCGGCCTTGAGGGGAACACAGGTGTCAGGCCCATTAGAAGTAAGATTCCCCAGGTTGATTGCAAACCCGGTGGGTGGTAAAACTTCCCATTTCTATATTCTTGTTACATTATGTTTTGCTTTGACGAAACAGGAGGTTAGGGCTATGGTGGACTCAGGGGCCACAGGTAATTTTGTAGACATCTCACTGGCTACTCAGTTAGGGTTACCTGTAGTTGACAAGCAGCAGGTAGAAGGAGTCCAGTCGGTAGATGGTTCAACATTAACATCAGGTCCCATACGACAACAGACTGAGAAATTGGAAATGATTTGTGAAGGAGGTCATCAAGAGATAATTACCTTTGACCTTATAGCAGCCCCGCAATTTGGGTTGATTCTGGGAATGCCATGGTTAAAATTACATAACCCGCAAATTGATTGGGTACTACGGACAGTAAGATTTGATGAACAACGGTGTCAGGAACACATTCTACTCGAAACAGGCCCCACAGCATTGTTAATTGAGAAGGTAGTAGGGCCCCAAGTGGTGGGAGCAGTGGAAAAGAGAATTCCCTCACAGTACATGGAATTTGCAAAAGTGTTTGACAAAAGAGTGGCGGAGCAGTTGCCTCCTCATAGGACCCATGATTGTGTTATTGAACTAGAAGAAGGGGCGAAATTACCTTGTAGTAGAATATATGCCCTTACGGAGAAGGAAAATGAACACTTACGAGAGTATCTTGATGAAATGTTGTCTAAAGGATTTATTAGGCACTCTACTTCTCCAGTTTCTTCTCCATTATTTTTTGTCCCTAAAAAGGAAGGGACGTTACGCACTTGCATAGACTATCGTGCATTAAACAAGGTGACCATCAAGAATCGATTCCCTTTACCTTTGATTTCGGTTCTATTGGACCAAGTAAAGAGTGCAAAGATTTATACCAAATTGGATCTAAGGGGAGCCTATCATTTGATACGGGTAAAAGAGGGTGATGAGTGGAAGACGGCATTCAGAACAAAGTTTGGATTATTTGAGTATCTTGTCATGCCGTTTGGTTTATGTAATGCCCCTGCCGCTTTTCAGTTTTTTATGCAAGAAGTATTGCATGAGTTTATTGATCTTTTTGTAATTGTGTATATTGATGATATTTTGATTTACTCAGATTCCCCAGAACAACATGTAAAACATGTAACAGCAGTGTTGAAAAGGTTACAAGAATATCAATTATGTGTGAAATCAGAGAAATGCGCGTTTCATGTAAGCCAGGTGGAATTTCTGGGGTTTATATTGACAAACACCGGGATTGTGATGGACCCAAGGAAGGTGCAAGCAGTGTTGAATTGGCCTTCTCCACAATGTATAAAAGACATACAATCCTTCTTGGGGTTTGCTAACTTCTACAGACGTTTCATTGGCAATTTCTCCAAAATCGTTAGTCCAATTACACAACTACTAAAAAAGGCAGTGAGATTTACATGGAGCGTGGAGGCAGAGCGAGCATTTCAACAACTAAAATCAGCATTCACTACCGCTCCTGTGTTAAGACATCCTAAACTAGAGAGAGCCTTTCAGGTGGAGACAGATGCTAGTAATGTGGCAGTAGGAGCTATTTTATCACAGAAGGATGAAGAGGGAATTTTGCATCCTGTGGCCTTTTTCTCTAAGAAATTGTCAGGGTGTGAACAAAACTATTCTATTACGGATAAAGAACTATTGGCCATTCGATTAGCATTTGTGGAATGGAGACATTATTTGATGGGTGCAAGACATCAGGTGGTGGTAGTAACAGACCATAAAAATTTGCAATACTTCACAACGGCACAATCACTAAGCCCTAGGCAGCTACGTTGGTCTCAATATTTTAATGAATTTGACTTTGTGGTTACATTCAGACCAGGTAGTAAGAATGGAAAAGCGGATGCTTTATCTAGACAACAAAATGTGGATAATTCAGTAGGGGAAATTAAAACTGTTATTTCACCTGAAAGAATTGTCGGGGCTATTACACAGAAAGTCATTGAACAGGTCAAGAAGGCATTACCAGTTAGACAACTGCAGGAATGGAGTAAAACTCATCCCGCACGTACCATACGGGAAGGTTTGCCCTATCATCAGGGTAGATTGTATTTGCCTACCAAGGAATTACAGAAGCAAGCATTATACTGGTGCCATAATTCTCCATTGGCAGGGCATGCAGGTTTGAGAAAGATGCAAGAGATGCTAGGGAAATATTTCTGGTGGCCCACTGTAAAACAAGACTCAGAGAAGTACTTAAGGTTGTGTGAGAATTGTGCACGTAACAAGGCAGAGCATGGGAAGAAGAGAGGGTTGTTACAACCCTTACCAACCCCAGGTCAGCTATGGACTTCCATTTCGATGGATTTCATTACGGATTTACCTCCTGATAATGGTTATGATACCATTTGGGTAGTAGTGGATTTCATGTCTAAGCAGGCTCACTTTGTTCCATGTGCAGGAATACCAGGAGCAGGAAAGTTGGCAGAGTTATTCTTGCAACATGTGGTCAGATTGCATGGGCTACCAAAGTGTATAATTTCGGATAGAGGTTCACAATTCACCTCCAGGTTTTGGCGTGCCTTTTGTCAGATGCAGGGAATCAACTGTGCGCTCTCTACTAGCTATCATCCTCAAACTGATGGGCAGACAGAGCGCGTGAATCAGACCCTAGAGCAATATTTAAGAGGGTACTTGGGAGATGGCAGAGATTCTTGGGTACAAGCTTTATGGTTGGCAGAATTCACATACAATAATACCTATCACACTTCCCTGGGGATGGCACCAAATGAATGTTTATATGGACAAGTGCAGAATATGATACCCGAACATTTGCCAGAAGTGGGACAAATCCCCGCGTTACAAGAGCGTAAGCAGTTGCTTCTGGAGATCAGGCAAAAGGCACGGGCAAATCTAGAACAAGCAAAAAGACAATATAAAAGTCAAGCTGACAGACATAGACAAGCAGGTCCTAAATATGCAGTGGGAGATAAGGTGTGGTTATCCACACGAAATCTAGCCTTGATAGGCTCGCGGAAATTTCTGCCTCGTTTTATTGGGCCCTACGTGATAATTAAATGTGTGTCAGCCACTGCTATGAAATTGCGTTTGCCAAAAAATGTACCTATCCATCCGGTATTCCATGTCTCTTTACTTAAACCCACAGCTCCGGGGATGACTGCTAAGAGACCACCAGCCATCATGAAAGAAGGTCAGATGGAGTATGAAGTGAAAAGTATTCTGGATGCCAAAATAAGGAATCAACGGTTATGGTACCTGATTAACTGGAAAGGTTATGGGCCGGAGGACTGTTCTTGGGAGCCGGCGGAATCAGTACATGCTCCAGGGTTGGTTAAACAATTTCATCAACAACATCCGGGTAAGCCAGGTCCTGTAAAGGGCCCTCGGAGAGGAGGTAATGTCAGGAATAAGGGCAAGCGTGTGTATACTGGGCTCAGAGGGCTAAAACACTGAAAAATCCAGCAATACTACAATTCCCAGCAGTACTTGGGAGGCTGGGTGGTTTACTGCCGTGCGCGCGTGGGGCCAGCTGATCTTGATTGCTAACGGTTTATGAGCGGCTCACGGCGCATGGCAGGTGTGGCTTATTTTGTTTGGAGGTCGAAGCTGCGTCGGTCAAGGCAGCATCGGAGAAGTCAGGAGCCGCCCGCTATGGAATTGGTATGAACGCGGAGGCGGCGGGCGTGAGCATTTTGCAGCGGGGAGAGAAGTGATCCCGACGGCTGCTACGGGCAACAGCATTCAACGTCCGGGAAGGCTCAGGAGCTTCCCGGACACAAGATAAGTGCGGAAAGGGCTAATCTTTTCTTTGACGAAATGCACACATGAGTACGAGCATGCTAACAGAAGTACCCAGTGTTTGTTAGGTGTATGCGTTGCACAAACTATGGGTAGTACGCAGAGGTGCCTTTAGAATTGCATTGTTCCAACCCAGCAGGGGTTACTACGGGGTATTTATGGAGACAACTACATACTGAGAGACTGTGCATATCTTTCTGTTATGCTGCAAGGAAGCACTTGACAAATCTTTATGTTCTATACGTTTATGTGCTTGTTAGTAACTATAAGTGTTGCATATACCAGCCCAGGGGGCCATGTGTCATGTCTTCATCTTGGGAGTATTCCCATTGTATGTTTCATCTGCTAACCATGCTTGTTTTGTTTCATGTCAATGACACACAGTGTGTGAGATACATGTATTAAGGTGTTCTCAAGATATAGGTTAGCAGGTAACAGGCAGTACTACCACATATGATATCAAGTATGGTTTACAAGGATTACTAAGTGTAGGGTTTTTTTCCTGTACTTCCCCCAGTCCTATCCAAACTAGGTTTTCCTCTACCCTCTATCCGGTGTTCCTAAAACTCCTCACCCTGTCCACAACCTCTCCCTAACCCTCTTCCCCCCACTGGCTGCCACGTGGTGTCCTGTCTATATATATATATCAGGTACCTGTGCCAACCACGGTGGGAGGGCCGACTTCATTCGGCTTCTGTGGTTTGGGGGGAGAGTGTCGACCTCTCCTCCTATTATTGTGTATCTTGACAAGAATCTAACAATGACAATGAGGGAGTGCAGAGACAAATCACATGACTCTTTCCGAGAACAGTGTCAGGGAAGGTTGGCAACTCGACCCCACCCGGGGAACGTGACAAGGCGTCCGCTTTTCCATGTGAGTTTCCAGGACGATGCATAATATGGAAATCAAAAGCGGAAAAGAAAAGATGCCACCGGACCTGTCTGCTATTGATGCACTTCAATGAGGCCAGATCCTGTAGATTTCGATGATCAGAGTATACAGTGATTGGATACCTAGCCCCCAGAAGATGATGGCGCCAGACACGAAAAGCGTCCATGACAGCCAGGAGTTCCTTCTCTGTTACGGTATAATGGGTCTCAGTATTGGAGAACTTACGGGAGTGGTATGCCACCGGGTGTAACTTGCCTGTTGTAGGACATGTCTGAGACAATACCGCACCAAGAGCAAAAGAAGAGGCATCTGCCTCAACTATGAACGGAAGATCGGGATTGGGGTGCTGGAGCACCGGTGCGGTAGTGAAAGCGGTTTTCAAAGCCTCAAAAGATTCCTGATGTTCCCTC
This sequence comes from Ambystoma mexicanum, assembly GCF_040938575.1. NCBI lineage: Eukaryota > Metazoa > Chordata > Amphibia > Caudata > Ambystomatidae > Ambystoma > Ambystoma mexicanum. Next base: position 1,206,262,722 of record NC_090923.1, on the reverse strand, counting down.
TGCCATCGATAGGGTACATGAGGGCTGGTCAGGGCCGTGAGTGGGGCAACAATCGTGGAAAAGGAGGAAATAAAACGTCTATAAAAGTTGGCGAAACCCAAAAAGGCCTGCAATGACTTGAGTGTTTGAGGAACTGGCCAATCTAGGACTGCTTTAACCTTGGATTCGTTCATGGATAATGCCCCAGGGGTAATGTGGAAGCCCAGAAACTCAACAGACGTTTTATGGAACTGACATTTCTCGGGTTTGGCAAATAGGGAATGTTCCCTCAGACGGGATAATACTTCCCGGATATGCTTTACATGGTCATCAAGATTCCGTGAAAAGATCAAGATGTCGTCCAAATAAACAACCATGTATACGTCCAGAATGTCCCTGAATATGTCATTCATAAAACTCTGGAATGTTGCCAGGGCGTTGCATAGACCGAAGGGCATGACTAGATATTCATACAAGCCATAACGGGTACAAAACGCAGTTTTCCACTCATCGCCTTCGCGAACGCGCACCAGATTGTATGCGCCACGAAGATCCAGCTTGGTGAAAACAGAAGCATGGGATAAGTGGTCCAGAAGAGGTGTGATTAACGGAATTGGATATCTATCCTTTTTCGTGATAGCGTTAAGACGCCGATAATCCACACAAGGACGTAAGTCCCCCTCTTTCTTAGGTACAAAAAATATAGGGCTTGCAGCTGGTGAAGTAGAGGGGCGGATATGTCCTAATCGTAGGGCGTTCTGTACATACTGTTTCAATGCTTGTTCTTCCGAGGGAGACAAGGAATAAATCCTGCCCGAAGGAATGGTGGAATTAGGGATTAGTTCAATTGGGCAGTCATATGGTCTGTGTGGAGGAAGTACCTCGGAAGAACCACGATCGAAAACTGATTCGAATGCTTTATACTCAGATGGAATCCCTGACACCACCCCCCCAACGGTATGGGAATCCACAACCTCTGATCCATCATCATTCAACGTGAGTTGAGCTAGGGCTCCCAAGGCCCGAGAAGGAGTATCGGTTGCTTGATGGGTTGGGAGACAATAGTTCTGACAAATCTCAGACTCGAAGAGCACCGTGCCTGATTGCCAATTAATCAGAGGATTGTGTTCACGTAACCATGGTACTCCTAATATGATACCGAATTGAGGTGTGGTAATCAAATCAAAACTTAACGTCTCAGTGTGAATGTCTTGTATGGTCAACAATAGAGGTGCAGTTTGGTGTCTAACAGGAGCAGAGACTAGTGCAGTGCCATCTACGGCCTGAACAGGTTCAGGTCGGGTTTTTACCACTAAAGGTAGATTGAGGGAATGGGCTAACGCAATGTCTATGTAGTTCCCAGTATCACCTGAGTCAATGATGATCGTGACTGCATGGGAAATACCTGTAGAGGGACAAAGAGTGGCCTGTACAAAGATGGGTTGGACATGAGCAAAGGCAAGAGGGGTACCCGGAGATAAAGACTGAACACTCAACCTGGTCTCCGGATCTAAGGTCGAGCTGTCCGAAAAACCTGACTCTTCTTGGGACGTCGAGGACATTCCTTCACATAATGTCCCGTGGTGCCACAATAAAAGCATGCATTATCCACCCTTCTACGTTCTCTCTCAGATGTTGTAATAGGGCTACGTAAACCTCCTACTTGCATAGGTTCTTCAGTACTGGAAGCAGGGGTACTGACAACTGTAGGGTGGGAAGAAACCCCCAACTCAGCTCTGCGCTCTGATCGCCGTGCATCCACCTGCAGGGCAAGATCCACTAGTTCCTGATACTGCGTGGGCATGGAAGGAATCACTGCTAAGGCATCTTTCATTGCGTTATTCAACCCCCTATAAAATATAACTGCCCGCTTGCTTTCTGGCCATGATGTCTCGGCAACCAATTGATTGAACCGGGTGATGTAATCTATCAAAGTCCCTCTGCCCTGGGTTAGTTCTAACAACTCCAAATCTCTAGACTGTGCCTTGTGTCTGGTATCAAAGACTCGAGACATTTCTAGAACTAACAAATCAAAATCATAAAGAACCGGACTATTGTTCTCCAATAAAGGGTTAGCCCAAGTGGCAGCTGTCCCGGCCAGATGGGAAAGGGCAAAAGCGACTTTGGCGGTGGTATTAGGAAATGCCAGAGGTCTGCACAAGAAATGTAATTTGCACTGATTGATGAAAGTCCTGAATTTCTTGGGATCACCTTGATAACGTTCAGGAGCAGCCAAAGGGGAAGGGGTTGGGAGGACCACCGGAGCTGGAGTTGGGGTACTTGCCAATGGAGGCGGTGTGGTTGAAGTGCTAGCATCCCCGAATTCAGGGTCTGCAGGGAGAGAATGCTGAACACTCTGTATAGAATCTAACCTCTGGTGAATCACCGTATTAGCGGCGGCCATATCTGCCCTTAATACTGTAATCGCCTGCATTAAAGCAGCTATGGGTTCTTCCGTGGACCCCTGCATTGTCTAACACGACTATATGGCTTCTCAGTCTGTTCTGACTTGAGTGTCGTGTAGACCGTTGAAACCTCTGTCCTCAAGTGACGCACAGGGGAACTAAAAGAAACCCGCTGTGCGACCTTTGGGGCCACAGGTGGGAGATGTTACTTCCCGGATCCACGGAAACTCTGGAACACCAATGCTGCTGTCAAAAAGAGCGAGGTTAAGTACAAGGCAATTACAGTATACAATCACAATAACCAAAGGATCTGAATAGCCTTACCCATCAGGTATTTGGAAAACCCAGGAAACCTAGGAGGGAGGTTCGAGACGCAGATGAGGCGGTCCCTAGAGCATGAGGACCGCAGACAAGTGTGGATGCAGGATAAACCACCTGTAGGACTGAAGGCGTGACTTGAATCCCAAAAAGGGAAATGGCGTAAAAGTTCAACAAGGTACCAAGGGATGATCCAAAGGCAAGTCAGGGTCGTGTCCGAAATCCAGCAACAGGTAAACAGTTCCAAGCAAAGGTACAAAGGGGTAATCCGAAGGAGTCCAAGAGAGAGTTCCAAGATCAAGGTAAACCAGGAGAGCAAACTAAAACGTAACGCCAAACAGGGTCTGAAGACAGCTGAGAAGCAATGAGTGTTCCGTGTCTCAAGCCTTATATACTGAGCGTTTCGGTGTCATGTGACGTCCACCAAGGTCACGTGAGGAACGCCACTCTGGATCACGTGAGCAAGTGACCGATCGGCGTGGAGATGTAACGCCGTCTCTTCTGCTGTATGTTCTCCATGGCAACTGCCAGTGCAGGAAGGGTTGCAATCGAGCCCGTAAATCATACCTGGTACGGAGCTTTCGGTCCTTTGGAAAAACCGAATCACATGAGCCTCGAACCCTGGAGGGAGGTGTTGGGGAAATGTGAGCAGTATTCTGGTGTGCAGTGGATCGGTGTGCAGAGGATCGCCTAACAAGCAGATGCTTGAGGCTAATAATATTGAATCATCTACTATCCCCTGGTCCTCCTTATCGTGTTGGTGGCAAAGCCTGATGGGAGTTGGAGGTTTTGCATCGACTTTAGAAAGGTAAATGCCGTATCTGCCTTTGCCGCTTACCGAATGCAATGTATTGACAATCTTATTGACTGGCTGGGCAATGCTGTCTATCTCTCTACTATAGATCTTACGAAAGGCTATTGGCAGTTTCCACTATATGGACCTGACAGAGAGAAAACCACCTTTTATACCCCGATAGATCTGTTTCAATTTAAAATATTACCATTCGGTCTACATAGGGTTACAACAACATTTCAGAGATTAATGGACAAGATTCTACAACCTTATTCGAACTTTCACAGTTCCTGTATAGATGATATTGTGACATACAGTAAAACTTGGGAAGATCATTTGTACCACCTTTATGCAGCCATGCGAGTACTAAGAAAAGCAAACTGCCTCAATCTGCAGCCAAATACCTAGGGTTTTTCGTGGGTAATGGTACTGTTCAACCCCAGCAAGCAAAGGTTACGGCAGTTCTTGATACCCCCACACCAAAAACAAAAAAGATCTCAGAGCTTTGTTGGGGTTAATCGGCTACGACCGCCGATTTATCCCAAACTTTTCAAGCAAGACCTCATAATTCACTGACAAACTGAAGAATGCACAGCCCCAAAAGATCAGGTGGGATGAGGAAGATTACATTTGTTACACTACTCTGTCAGATCCCCATTTTGAATGTATCAGCTATCTCTGAGGAATTCATTTTGTAAACTGATGCTTCCTTGATGGGTAAAGGGCCGCGTTCTCTCTCAAAACCATGACGGACTAGAACACCCTATATTATACATCAGCAGGAAGCTATTTCCTAGGGAAAATATTCAGTTATTGAACTTGAAGCACTGGCAATCAAATGGGCTGTACTCCATCTTAAATACGACATGTTAGGCCACAAATTTAGACTGATCACGGACCACTCCCCTTCAGTATGGATTAGTCAAAGATAATAGTGCAATCCAAGAGTTATGCAGTGGTTCCTGAACCTTCAACCCTATTGTTTCACAGTGGAACACCAGAAGGGTCGAGATCAGGGTAATGTCGACTTTCTCTCCCAGTGTTACGCTCACCTAGTATCCATGGGGACGCCACCCAGCCCTGGTTGGATGATTTGTACTCTCGAACCCTCTCCCGGTCCCTTGGTAAGGCCTCTGGTTAAAGATGGGTCTGCAATATAGGAGAGCTGGATTCAATACCAGATTGTCTTTATGTTTTCCCACCTCCTTGGCCTCAAATCCTTCCTCCCCCTTGGGCCCTCTCGTCACCTTAATATTGTGAAAGGTGGATTCTCCATCCTGCTCCTCATGGCAGGGGCACGTAGATGTGGGGGGCGAGAAGCGACCAAGTTACTTCACTGGTGCAAGCCCCCGCTGTGGGAATTCAGGCCTGCTGCGACTCCGTAGGTTTGCTGCTTTACAGTCTTTATATACAGTTCTTATGTTCCTCTTAGTTCGAATAATAATGTCTTGCTTCTTTCCTTTTAGGTATGGAAAGGTATTTTGGTGTTGTCATGTAGTTTGAAGATGAGCATGGGCCGGTAGGCGAAAGCGCGGTGTGCGCGATGTTGTCCGGTGAGTAATGCACGATGCGCGGCGCTGTTTCGCCTTTTATATTGCTAACCTGTGTCTTTTCCCTCCTTGCAGGTTGCAATGTTCCTCGCCGAGCGCCGTAATGTTCCAGCAATGATACTGACCAGGAGATGACTACCCAGGTAAGAATTGTGTGGCTTTCTTAATTCGGGAGGAAACAAGAGTAAACGCTTACTAATGCCGTCTTTCGTTCTCCTCTTTCCAGGTTATGGTATTCCAGGATGCATGCAGTGCCAGATGATGGAGTTCGTACCTTCAAGTGAGTGGAACTGAAGTCGGCGATGGATTGAAGACAGGATACTGTTCCAGGTAAGTTTCGTAGTGTTCTTTCTCTCTCTGCAGGTCCTTGGTTTCAAGTAAGCTGGCATCAAAGAACTGGACACGGTGAGCGTTACGCTTCCCGCAGCAGAATAACGCAAATCATGTTCTGCTATTTGGGTGCGGTTTAAATAGTCTCAGGTAAACAAGTCCAGGTAAAATAGTCCCAGGCCTGCTACACCCAAAGTAGTCCAGGTAAAGTAGTCCCAGGCCTGCCACACCCAAAAGACTAGACCGCAAAGCTCAGTTTCTTGTAACTGAGCTATGTGTGTGCCTCCATGTTGGCTGAACCCCCCCCAAGTTAAATAGTCCCAAGTAAATAGTCCCATTCTAATGTTGGTCTTCATGATGGTTATGAACCTGGCGCCAAAGGCGCCAGGACTGACTCCAAGAGAGTCTTGGATGAGGTTTTAAGGGCTTTGACCTGGCTCTAACTGGAAGGCTGACTTCCTAGTGAGGGCCAGGGGCAAGGGTCATGACAGCACTCCCCCCCAAGGCCCCTCTCACAGTGGCACTTCTGCCTGGTCCTGGTTTGGCTGGGTAATTCTGATGGAACTTTTTAACTAAGCGAGGTGCATGGATGTATTCACTAGGTTCCCATTATCTGTCTTAAGGGCCGTATCCCTTCCAATCAACTAAGTAGTATAGTTTGGATCTGGTGTATTTTGAGTCTGAAATATTCTTTACTTCAAACTCTGGTTCTCCGTCAACTAATACTGGTTTTAGTGGTGTTGTAACCCGAGTACCGGGTTGTACCGGTTTCAGGGGTGATACGTGAAACACAGGATGAATCTGCATAGTGGGTGGTAGGGCTAATTTAACTGCCACTGGATTTATTATGGATTCAATAGAATAAGGTCCCAGATATCGGGGACGAAAGGTCTGAGTCCCTTTTATGGGCACATAATTTGATGCTAACCAGACCTTGTCTCCAATTTGATAATCAGGGGTTTTACTACGATCTTGGTCATCGAATTTCTTTTGTCTGTTCTTGGTTTGGAGTAAATGTTCTGCTGCTTCTTTGAAGGCCTGGGAAATAGTTGTATGTAGGGTTTTAACCGCTGGCATTTCCAAAGGGGTTGGGAGATCCAATTCTGAAGTACATGGATGTCTACCATATATAGTGTAGAAATGGGTTTATCCAGTGCTGGTGTGTAATGAATTATTATAGGCATATTCAGCTATCCATAACAAGTCCTTCCAATTTCTTTCCACTTGATGTAACATGCAACGTAAGTATTGCTCGAGGGTTTGGTTTGTTCTTTCTGTTTGGCCATCTGTTTGAGGATGGTGACTTGTGGATAGTCGAATGTCAATTTGGGCCATTGAACAGCATTTCCTCCAAAAGTTGGATACGAACTGACAACCTCGATCTGAGATCAAGACCGATGGAAAGCCATGTAGCTGTACGATTTCCTCCAGGAATACTTTTGCTAAATTGGATGCATTTGCAAGACCCATAAAAGGAATAAAGTGTGCCATTTTAGAGAACAAGTCTACAACTCTTAAGATGGTGTTGAGTCCTTGGCTGGGAGGTAGATCTGTAATGAAATCAAGGGACAGTGTGTGCACGAAATCTGGTGTTACCGTGATGGCAGTGGCACAATTTCTGCTCGGCGTGGAGGCAGATACTAGATTGAATTATGGCTTGGTGGCCATGCCCATCAACGTGCAGAACCGGAGCCACCGCCATTATGGTAACACCGGCAGACACGGATGCACTGCCACCATTAGTGGCAGTACATCCGCCTCTGTCTCGTGCATGCCGTACATAGCGGCATCTGAAACACTGGAGCCGGAAATACCGTTATCGCCGAAACCGGAAAGAAAGCGGCGGCCATTACATAAATCACAATCCACTGCAATCCTCCGTTACTAGAAGGCCCACAGCTACTGTGACAGTCAGAAATCACCAAGGGAGATGTCTTCCAGGATTTCATTGAGCCGGCAGTGCAGACACCGCTTCAGTGAAGCTGAACTCACCCTGTGTCAGGAATACAGATCTGCGTAGACTAAGTATACCTATGTCACCAAGCACCGTTCAGAGAGAGTAAAAGCACTTGCGGACCAGTTATTGAGGCCAAAGGTGGCTGGGACGGAAGCTCTGGGACCCCAGGAAGCTGCAATGGAAATCAGGTGAGCAAGTATTAAACACAAAATGAAACTAGTGAAATAAGCCCCAAGAAATGTAACAGACAGGACACCTACCTATGGGACAGCTGGGTTAAGAATTGGAGGAAGAGAGATAACAGGATCCCTTGAACTCTCCCTCGGAGCGAGGTGGGAGTTGAACCGGATCCAGCAGCTGCAAGTTAGCACCGGTGATGAGGCTGATTCTGTGGCCCGACTAGGGTAAGTGAGTCCTAGTCAGGAAAAACACGTGGCAAAGAATTCCAGCTTAGTTCGTAATCCTGAAGAAAGCAGGTGCGTCGTAATCAAAACGTAGGAAAGAAAATCTGTGTAACGTTGCCAAGGGTAGAAAGCTGTGTAGTTCAAGCAGTTGGGTGGCCGTAACAAAACGTAGAAGAGGAGGCAATCAGTATAACGTTACCAAGTTCAGAATGCCGAGTAATCCAAACAGCAGAGTCGTCGTAGCCAATGGAAGAGACGTGAGACAGTCAGAGGACAAAACAAAGTCAAAGTTCCTGGGAAGCAAATCCAATAACAAAGCGCGTCACGGCTGGTAAGCAGATCAGCTGAGAGGCGCCGAGTAGCGGGCTCGGGATCCATTTAACCCGTACTCGTACAGTCACGTGAACGGGGCTGTGCTTGGATGCGTGAGAGAGGTAGAGCCACGTGACCCGCCCGACGTGTACTGCGAGCGTCTCTCAGCCTCCATGGCAGCCGCAGTTGCCAACGCGGCCATAGTATCCACGAACGACGTAACGGGATCTCTTTTGTAAGAGGGAGACTGCGGCATTGTCTACCACCATGCCACTGCTGGATAGGGAAACAAGACACAGAGGTATTTGGGAGTGCTGTGGATGTAGGCATGACACCCTGCTTGTTGACCACATAATCGACGATGCAGGAGAGTTATGCAGTGCAGACCAGAGGCGCACCACACAGATGAGGCGAAAGGCCATATAGGCTGAGGCTGCCCAGAAAGTGTCAGCTGTGGGGGTGACACCCTGTTCGGTCAAGAACTGCCACAAGAGGTGGGATGACCTGCGCCTGAGGGTGCAGAACATACTGGCAGCCGACAGACAGCAGTGCAGTGCCACAGGAGGTGGAGCACGCTCCCCACTGAAGATGCTACCGTGGGAGGAAAAGTGCAGCAGCGTGCTGCACCTGGAAGGCATTGAGGGAGTTGGTGGAGCGGAGGCTGGAGCAGTGACACCTGGCGAGGCTGGTGAGTACAGAAAGTGCGGGGACATGAATGTGATTCAAGCTAAATCTGCCCCCCCCGCACAAAAAGCCACATATCACAGTCCCCATCAAGCCTAGCATGCCCAGTACCCCATGCCCTCCCCCGGCCAGCTAGATGGCATGCACCAAAGTGAAATCCCATACACACCCACATGACTGCAGCACACATCAATGCATGCAACCGCATTTTGATGCTGCTTGAAGAGTGTGTTGCATGTAATTGTACCATACACATCCTGTGACTCCACTAACAGCTTGCCTTTCAATCTCCTACAGGAACATCATCTGAGACCGACGGGGGTCATTCGGGGACATCAAGGGGGACCGGACGTGCCCATCATTGAAGACGTCAAATGACATCCGGTACAGGTACCTCGGACACCCGTGTTGTAACGACGGCCCAGGTGCACCACGCTCAGGAAGCCACCACCCCTGCAGCGTCGACAACCCAGCAGACACCCCAGCAGAACATTCCTGCTGCACCGGCACCCAAGCAGGCACCCCAGCAGAACTTCCCTGCTGCACCGGCACCGCAGAAGAACATCCCTGCTGTGCCGGCACGCCAGCAGGCCCCCCAGCGAAACATCCCTGCTGCCACAGCAAGTACACTGGGAAGTTCAGCACAACCACCAGACCTTTCCGAGCCTGATGGCGCAGACAGCACTTGAGAGGGACCTGTTTGAGATGCACCTGGATCAGGGAGTGATGGTAACCCCCAAACCCCTGATCAACTGGGCACATTTAGCCAGATGAGCATCAGGAGTCCTATGTACTCCCCAACACCATCACTGCAGGAGTTACCTGGCCGTCTGCAGCGCATAGAGCAACATCAGGACACGATGGCCGCACTGGTGGAGCGACACCGGGAGGAGTCCAGGCTCCAACGCGAGGAGTCCCGGTTGCGGTGGGAGAGCAACCAGAGTATAGGCCGCAAGGTTGCACGTGCCATTGGGCGTTGTGCCACATCAAACATGTTGATGTTGCGCCGGGTACGTGAGGGAAACAGCATGCAATCCAACATTGCTGAAACAATCTTGCTGGCCCTGCAGGCTATCATGAGCCGCCTACCCACACAGAACCCCACTATGCCCTCCACCAGCACCACTCCATCATGCTCGCAGGCTGGCCGCCCCAGGTGGAGGTTCACGTGGCTATCTGGGCCAAACCAGAGGGACATGCCTGGGCCCAAGTGTGGGAAGAAATAGAGTGTATTGTGACATACAAAATGTTCACATGTTGCCATATTGTGCCTTGGGCCTGGCCAGTGGTTGGGTACATTGGGGAGGTAGGGGTGGTCCATAGTGGGAATATGTAGTTGGGGCCTGGGCAGTGGGTGGGTATGTTGCAGAGGTGGGGGTGGTCCATAGTGGTAATAGGTAGTTGGGGCCTGGGCAGTGGGTGGGTACATTGGGGAGGTGGGTGGTTACATGTGGGTGTGTTTTTTTGTTGCACCTGTTACGATATATCTTTACGTAATACACTGGGTTGCAAATCATAACTACGAGCGGACAATCTTCTTCCGTGTGTGTATCAATCATTTAATGCAAGTGTTACAAACTGATGTGCTACATGTGCAGAAAATTGGCAATAAGTGCTCCCCGTGCATGTAGTCCATCCATGGCACCCCGCCCTGTTTGTACACCCATCCCATCATCATCTTCATCCTCATCTGCTGGCTCCATGTCCGGGGGCAGTGGAATGTTCCTGCGTATACACATATTGTGCAGCATGGCACATGCCAGCACAATTTTGCCTACCTTTATGGGGCTGTACAGCAATGCCCCACCGGATCAGCTGAGGCAGCGGAACCGGCCCTTCACCAGTCCAAAGGTCCTCTCTATCATGCCTGTGTCCGTATGTGTGCCCAGTTGTAGGCCTCCTCATGCCTGTTCCAGGGTCGTCGAATGGGTGTCATGAGCCATGGCGTGAGTGGGTATCCGGCATCACCTGCATGAGAGTGACAGTAAGGTGATAGAATGTTTGTGCTGAGGTTTTTTTACTCCCAATGTTAGCATGTACACAGTCTCTGTATTAGATCAGCACACAACATAGTACAGGCCACAGATTTCATTGTGCAATATGTTACAATGGCCTTCATTACAGGTGCGGCGGTAAGACGTGCAGGTAAATCCGGCAGGTAGCCGCAGGACCTATAATGAAATCCCGCTGCATGACTTGTCGGAAACACTGGGGCACTACAGCCCCGGTGGTCCGGTAAGTCAGGCAGCAGTAATTGTTAGGCCCCAATACCATTTGAGACCCATAGGAATCAATGGGAATGGGGACCACTGAAACCCTGGCACTGGGTAATTACGGTGCCATTGTTGCAGTTAAAGTCTGCAGCTGGGTGCCGTTCCACCCATCAGGGCAGACCGTGCGGGTGGGACAGCACACAGCCACAGACTTTGCTGGTCCCGTAACTATGGTGGTGGTAACCTTCCTGCCTCTGTTGTTTTGGGACCGGCAAAGTTGTACTTTGTTCAACTGTTCGATATAACACACTTGGGTCACACATTCCTACAGAAACTGTATTGCATAATGTCCCAGTGGTGATGTGCTGATAGGCAACTACATGTCGCATTCATTTCTATTCACACAATTGAGTGCTCCTACGCACTAGGTGCCTCATGTATTGTAAGGTGCTGGCAGAATCTGCATCAGGCAGCCCACACAATTTAATGAAATACTGCGCACAACATGATGACTAGTCGTCGAGGACATGGGTGCAACTACTATTTCCTCTCTAGTGGAGATAATCCCTTCCACATGTTGGCATTGCATGGTGTGCCACTCCATGGTTAGGGGTGTTTTGAATTAATCAGCGTATGTATTTCCCTGACATGGCATACTGGCATTTGCCTATAGCAGCGGTAAGCTGGATGTCCTCTGGTGAGTGTCTACTCCCCCCCCCACTTCAGAGGTCATGCATTGGTCATTCTACACACTCAACAGCCAGGGACACTGGTGAGTGTCTACTCCCCCCTCCCCACGTCACAGAGGTCATGCATTGGTCATTCTACTCACCCAACCGCCAGGGACACTGTGGTGAGTTTCTACTGCCCCCCCCCCCACTTCACAGAGGTCATGCATTGGTCACTCTACTCACCCAACAGCCAGGGACACTGTGGGAGTGTATACTCCCCCCTCCCACTTCACAGAGATCATGCATTGGTCATTGTACTCACCCAACAGCCAGGGACACTGTGGTGTGTGTCTACTCCCTCCTACCCCCCACTTCACAGAGGTGATGCACTGGTCTTTCTAATCACCCAACAGCCAGGGACACTGTGGTGAGTGTGGCCCTGTGAAGCAGGTATAATGTGTGGATTTGATTTGGGGTCAGGTTTCAGGGTGTAGCCCTGATGCGCGGGATTGGTGGGTGCCTGCGGGGTGGTACCTGCTGTACATTGATATTTGGGATGGCCACCTGGTTCCTTGTTTCCCTCCTGCCTCTACACCCCCTCCTCTGCCTCAGTGCGGCTTCTAACTCCATTGCTGATTGCAGGTTCCCCATCCCAATTACTGCTAGGCCGACTGCCAACATGGTTGTGTTGGAAGGTGGGTTGGATGTGGGTGTGGCCCTTTTGTAGGCTCCCAGTGGCCAATGATGTGCAGCTGGCCTAATTTTGCACACCTGGGGCCTGTTGCTGCTCACTTGGCACTTTTTAACGCGTGGTCCGCAGTGGCGGTAATACAGGCGTGGTGGTTACGGTGCTAATGCCATTTTTATGGCAGTGTTTCCGTGGACGCAGGACTCGTAATGTTCCCGGTATACCAGCGTGCCGATAATTCAGGGACATCCGGTGATTCATCCTGCTGTTAGCGGTCACGATTCTACCGGGTGCGGTAGCGATGTGGGGGTCACTTTGCAGTGATGGTGTTTCCGCCATTGCAGGTCGGAATGTGCCATTCCGGAAAACTGTGCTGGTACAGTTCTACCGGCACCGTTGATTCCGGACTGGCAGACTTGTAATTAGGCCCATAGTTTATAGAAATCCCTGTGTGCACATTATATTCAGTTTAGAGTGTAAGGGTCATTTTAGGGTTTGGACACAGGGTGGAGGATGCTTGTTAACATCCTGACACATACAACCCTGCTTAGAGTTAGGGATAGATAGGATTCCCCTAACCTGCTTATTATTTTGAAAATAAAAGTCTATAACCAATACTGAACATGCCACTGTATCTGAGTCTTACTCTTGATTCCTTACAATACTCAACTCAAATACCAAACTGAGGACCTGGAACTGTTGGATCTTACTCAGGGCACGTCCAACCTATTTGAATATGTAACCCGATTTAACCAAGTAGCTTCAGAGATGTGCTGGCCAGAACAGAAGGTGTCTGCCAGTTTTTACAGTGGTCTTGGTAAGGCATTAAAGGATGCAATAGCAGCGGTCCATTCAGTCCCCGTTTCTACCCAAATCCACTGGGTCTGGTGTTATAACTAGATGCTCTACAACCTTAGAGAAAGAGCGAACCACACCAGTCTGGGATGTTCCCTGTAGGAAAATAAGGAAGAATCCCCTCCACACTCAAAACTATACCAGAGCCGATGCAACTGGGAGGACTTGGGGGTCCTTTAACACAAGCCAAAGGCATGGCTCGGATACCTGCCTGTACTGCAGCAAAGCATTATATCAAGGAATATCGATATGCAGTGATAAAATTGCGACAAAAATTTCACCTGTACAAAAAATCGCGGCAAAAATGCTGTGATTTGACCTGTTAAAGGTGTACCCCATTACACCATTTAGGGGAGCGGAGGTTGCGGGGGTGTCCCCCGCTCCTCTTAAATGGAGCCCGAGGTGGAGAAAAGGGCGAGGCTGTTTTGTGCTGTGCGGCTGAGAGACTATCCGATTCACTACTATACCTGCAGGAATAAGGAAAGGCGAAGCGCCGCTCCAACTCGCATCAGTCTATCGGCAGGAGCCGATAGCAGTTGAAGCGTGCGGTGTGCTTCCCCATCGCTTCCCCATCACGTGACACGCGTCACCTGACAGCTGTGCGACACGCCCACAGGAAGTGCCTTCATAACCAGCACTCCGGCGCCCTTGTGGCGAGAAGCCCGAGGTGGAGAAAAGGGCGAGGCTGTTTTGTGCTGTGCGGCTGAGAGACTATCCGATTCACTACTATACCTGCAGGAATAAAGAAAGGCGAAGCGCCGCTCCAACTCGCATCAGTCTATCGGCAGGAGCCGATAGCAGTTGAAGCGTGCGGTGTGCTTCCCCATCGCTTCCCCATCACGTGACACGCGTCACCTGACAGCTGTGCGACACGCCCACAGGAAGTGCCTTCATAACCAGCACTCCGGCGCCCTTGTGGCGAGAAGCCCGAGGTGGAGAAAAGGGCGAGGCTGTTTTGTGCTGTGCGGCTGAGAGACTATCCGATTCACTACTATACCTGCAGGAATAAGGAAAGGCGAAGCGCCGCTCCAACTCGCATCAGTCTATCGGCAGGAGCCGATAGCAGTTGAAGCGTGCGGTGTGCTTCCCCATCGCTTCCCCATCACGTGACACGCGTCACCTGACAGCTGTGCGACACGCCCACAGGAAGTGCCTTCATAACCAGCACTCCGGCGCCCTTGTGGCGAGAAGCCCGAGGTGGAGAAAAGGGCGAGGCTGTTTTGTGCTGTGCGGCTGAGAGACTATCCGATTCACTACTATACCTGCAGGAATAAGGAAAGGCGAAGCGCCGCTCCAACTCGCATCAGTCTATCGGCAGGAGCCGATAGCAGTTGAAGCGTGCGGTGTGCTTCCCCATCGCTTCCCCATCACGTGACACGCGTCACCCGACAGCTGTGCGACACGCCCACAGGAAGTGCCTTCATAACCAGCACTCCGGCGCCCTTGTGGCGAGAAGCCCGAGGTGGAGAAAAGGGCGAGGCTGTTTTGTGCTGTGCGGCTGGATCGGCGACAAGACTCGGAAGTCCATATGGAACCCACTAAACCCCGTACAAGGCTCCAGGGCAAACGAGAGGAATCGTTAGCGCCTACACATAATATGAACAGCAACCGCGACCTCGATGGAACAGTATCTAATAATTCAAAAACACCAATCACACACACCACAATCAAAGCGAAATCTGTGGATCAGGCTTCCCTGGTCATCGCAGATTTTGTAGCACACACTCTTGCTCATGGCAAATTAGATACAAGAACCACATGTTCTGCCACAGCTTCGATATCTCAAACCGATCACGTTTGTCTTATACGCGACGCTACTAAGTCTTTTACATTTCCAGATATGCTGGGACACAATCCGAGACGTGAAGATTCCTATCAAACGCCTCTGCAAGAGCGTGCGAGGGCAGCTAAACAGCAATGGCAAACAACGCATCTGCCGACTGTTATGAGAAACGACGATCCCACAAATCCACTCATAGCACGAACTGCTCACCTTTCACTGGACATTACAGAAATAGATACAATTATGGATCTACAAGGGAAAAAAAAAGAGGTTTTCAGCGGTGTGTCTACGCCTAAACAAATTGGGAAATTTGAGTCATCTACCCCGAGAGGTTTCTTAAAAACCGATTCGCCAGTGAAGAAAACTTGGAAAACCAATCCGGATGACACAAATTCTTCCAACCGTGTGAACCCTGGGAATATAAGTAACTCTCCAGAATACCAACAAAGATTACCTACGACAATGCTAGATCTACAAAATACTTTGGTAGCAGTGTTATCAACAGCTATGATACCGTTTCTAAAAATTGAAGAAGCAATGGTTGATTCCATTAAAGACCAAGCGACATTGCTGGCAATGATCTTGACCAAGCAAACACAGTTCGAATCTCTAATAAGCTCCATTCAAGAAAGATTAAAATATGAAGCTGAATCGTCAAGAACATGGCAAAATAGACTAGCGGAAGTGGCGAGAGCTGATAGAGCGGATAAACTAAACTTAATGGACACTTTCGCAACAATCACCAAAAAAATGGTGGATGACAAAGTAAAAAAATCTGCACAAGCAACAACGAACTTACAATGTACGACTAAACAAACTCAGACAGAAAATCAACCGAATACGGTGATGAAGAATTCAGATCAAACAACCCAATGTGATCATCAACCCTATCCAGTTCCACAAGCCCTGACGTCTGCGTGGCAAAACACCACTGAACCATCTGTGTGCACCCCATTCGATATTTTTGATCTTTCAAAACGAGGATTAGTAGGGCAGGATACATCGATTAAATCAAAGCCCAAAAAAATCATAAAAAATGGGTCACGTGCATTTCTCCGAAAGGTACTAAATGCGCAGAAAACGAATAATGAAAAGACAAAGACCAACAGAAAATCTCTCGTGAATAACCAGACTACTCCTCCACGAACTATTCTGAGCACTGGAAAAGTAGATAGAGTCCTAAATCCTACATCTCAAGGTAATCAGTCAACGCCGGAACCACTAGATATACTTATAGATGCAATCAATCAACAAACCCCTCTGAACTCAGGTAAAAGAGATAGAGCTCCGAAAGTTATGGCACACGGTAAACACACAACGGCCGAACCTCAAGGTATACCCAAAGAGGTAATCAATCAGGAAAAGCGAATCAAAGCTTCAAATCCAGCAAATCTGCCAGAGACTGAGACAGATGATGATATAAGTGCCCATAATTCCATTTCTATAAACTCTCAAGACGAATCTCTCATTGTAATAGATGAATATGAAGACTCGTTTTTTAACTGCACCCATAGTGAAATCATCGAAAATGTACACCAAATCAACATCTCATTGGCATATTCAGCAGTCTCCATTGAATAAATATGGCCTACTGATGAATCAGAAAGACCCATTGAAACCAATGGCAACATGACAATTCAGGTAACCCCTAAACTCCTCAGACCAATCTTCAAAAATCCGTTAAATTCCTCGTGTGCATATCGACTAGCCATATATCCGAGGAACTCGAGCACTGAAGAGCCGGTCATCTTAAATAGATCCAATACTTTACGACTGTTTAAGGCAATTCCACAATTGGCTCACATAAAAACAGAAGACATTGAGTTAATTATATTTCCAAATAAGAAATATATGGAAGAAGCCCATGTTGATTTCTCAAACTATGACACAATGCAATGTGTCATTGACAACAAACATCATATATTGACTTTGGGATTTCAAACAGAAGAAATAATGGTATCTCGTTTGATGGCGGAAAAGAAAACAAGAACCTTAGACATTTTTTCCAAAAATTTAACCAAAAATCGGATTGGACAAAGTTACAGCCAAGATTCTGGAAAAAAATGTAATGATTTATGTCTAAGACCAAACGACCAAAATAAGATGTCACGAGAAACTTTAAGACACATCTCTAGACCAGACGTGAATCAGAGAACAAAGAAAACATATCTATAACAACGAAAAGACCCACCGAAATCCCACACAACCCTATGTTCTTGGAATACAAGGGGACATAGACATCTTTTTGAAAATAAAACATCTATACTCGAACAAGTCGATATCATCTGCTTCCAAGAAACCTGGTTGAAAGAGGAAGTAGTATGTGATGGCTATAGCTCATTCATGAATCCAGCCATATCCTCGCAACAGGGGAGACCAGCATCAGGAATGCTCTTACTAACAAAAATTAAACCTACATGGCGAATATTGGAAACTAAAATAATCCATCCGTGGGCACAACTCCTATCCATCAGCATTCCGTCAATACTGAAACTCAATCCACCTGATCCTTCAAAATACACTTATTTATCAATCTTTAACATATATTGGAACCCTACAGCTATGTCTGACAACAAATTTATCGATTCTATATTAGAGGAAATCGACATACTGAACATCAGAAATAGTACAAACGAAATCATCTTGGCAGGAGATTTTAACTTCCATCTCTTTGATAAAAGAGGAAACAAATTGGCACTTAATGAATTGTCATCCAGAGCGAGAAAATGGATTAAAGAAACAACGTTACGCAACATTTGCCTAAGCGTCCAACCCACGAACGATAAAGGCACCCCATTGCCGACCTGGTCACGGGAGAACTCCAATACAATAATCGATTATATCTTCGCCACAGAAGGTATTCGGAAAATCACAACCTTCACTGCGAGTTCCCCAAACCCAGATAGTGATCATCGACAAATTTTTATCTCCTGGCCAGCTGAACCCTCAACCGAGCAATGTTTGAACCTCCCTGAACTTGAAATAAACAACGGGTTGAACCGGCTTCGCATTAAAGATCACCAAATACAAGATTTAACTACTCTATTTGAAGACACAGTGCTGAAGGACCAAGTTAAATTAAACTATGGCTGGATCTTGGAGAAGTACCAACAATCTACACCAAGAAATCAACAAAGAGTCAAACAGCCACATACTCATTATTTCAATTTACAAATCTTTCTAGAAAAAAAGAAACACTACAAACGACTTCGACAAATAAAGAAAAATAAAGGAGACTATCAAATTGAAATAAAAAAGGAAAAACAAAAATTCTCCAACATAATGAAATCATACAAAATGACAATGAAGCAACACGATGCAGAAGAACTTTTGAAGGCGCTAAATGGGAAAAACACGCGGCAGTTGTGGTCCTTGATGAATACAACAGTGAAAAATCAAACTCTGATCCAAGAAGTAGAATCACATATCTGGGTTAAACACTTCCAAACCCTATATAAGAAACCGGTATTCGAACCAACATCAATTCTGCAAGAAGATGCTGACCCCTGGACCCTAAAATGGGATATAGATGATATTACCAACACTATGAGGAAGCTGAATTCATCTAGGGCACCTGGTCCTGATGGGCTGGCAAACAGCAACCTTAAAGCAAATCCAGAACACTGGGCTAAATTCCTCTTACATCTCTTACATTTGATAGAAAAGACGAAAGAGATTCCTCGCACATGGTCAGTAGCCATTGTAATACCAATCTACAAGGCAGGAGATAGAAAAAACCCAGCCAATTACAGACCAATAGCCTTACTAGATCCGTTGAGGAAACTATTTGCAGGCTACCTTGAGAAAAAACTAACTGTTTGGGCTATACACCATGGTAAACAAGCAAAAAGACAGACCGGCTTTGTGAAAAAAATAAGTACCAACGTTAATCTTCTGTTGCTGAATATGATAAAATATGAAGCGTTCACAAAAGTACAGCAGGTATATGCAATCTTTATAGATTTAAAAATGGCCTTTGATTCAGTCAATCGACAACTTCTATGGTCCAAATTGGCTGCTTGGGGTTGCCCATCAACCATTCTGAACCCAATTCAACAGCTATACTCGAACACGTCAATTAGAGTTCGACTTTCAACTGATGGAAAGGCAACAGCACCAATTCGTACATGGAATGGGCTGAAACAGGGTTGTCCCTTAGCTGCATGCCTCTACAACCTTTTCACCCACGAGTTTGAACGAAAAATTAAACACACTATGGCAAGTCCACCGAAGATAAATAGCGAACCTATTCAAACCTTAATTTTCGCTGATGACATTATCATCATGGACAAAACGGTGAAAGGTCTACAAATAACACTGAATAAAACGCAAACTTTCATGAAGGCAAATGATTTACAAATTAACACAGATAAAACCAAAATGATGAAACTCATCACAGAAAACTCAAAGAAACAATGGTCGCCAAAATTCTATCTGGATCAGAAAAACATTGCGGCAACCAAATCCATAAAATATCTAGGTGCAATAATTAACCCATCTAAGAATGAAAAAGAATGGCAAGAAAATATTGAAGAAAAAGCAATATCGTTGTCAAGACAAGGCCGCTTCTTTCACTGCAAATATGGTGCATATACGGTAAAACCTACAACCCTACTGTATAAACAAAAAATCATTCCTATTCTGACGTACGCGAGCGAATCTTTGATAAATCAACAACTATTGAAATGGCCAAGATATGAAGCTATATTCTGGAGAAAAACCCTTGCTCTGCCAAAATCCTTTCCAATCTCTAGAATTCGTTATGAACTTGCCCTCCAATCTATTCAATCCATTGTACTGTGGAAACAAATGGACCTATATAGAAAAATTATCTCGGAGGAAAAAATCCCAACACTGGAAATCTTAAAAGATAAAAAACAGGCATTTCAAGTCACAGCTTTAACAAAGTGGACAAGCGAAATCAAACTAAAAATGGAACAAGAGGAAATCACAGAGGAAATGCTAAGAAACAGACCTCAATATGCTAAACGAAAAATTCAGAAAAACGACTGGATAAGAACAATAGAAGACCAGAAAAAATTTAAAAGACATCTGAAGGCCGACATGGAAGTAAGAGCTATTAACGTGTTGCCTGCGTATTTACTTCAATTCCCTCGTGCGAAAATTCGTGACTTATTTTTGCGATTTCGTTTGAACATCCTACCTACGCATGAATATCTGTCACTAATAGATCGAACACGTAGTATTTCGGCAATCTGTCGTTACTGTAAAGACCCTACAGAACCAGAAACATTATTTCATCTAATCATGGTGTGCCCAGGGCTAAAAAACAAACGTGACTTATTCAGAGATTTTTTTAAAATATCAAATCGCCGAATGACAACCGAAGAGCGATGGGCAATGCTGCTCCAAGGAAACAACCAATGGTTGATCATTACAGTGATCAAGTTTTGGAATGAAATCAACAAAGAACCGTAAAAGAAAAACCAGAATGAAAACTAGTGGTAAGAAGAGTAGAAGGAAAAATACAAATGAAAAGTTTGATAAGTCAAACAAAACATTTAAAAAAATAAATAAATAAAAAAAAATGGTATAATGGGTCCAAAAGTTGCGGGGGTGTCCCCCGCATCCTTTACATGGGTTGCGGCGGCAAAACCACAGCCTTTTTGCCGCGATATTTTGTGTCCACAGCCATTTTTGCCACGATTTTAACACATGGAACCGGAAAATCCTCATAGACATAAGAAGGCAACATGTTTTTTTAAAGCTCATTCATCGAGAGGGGCCTTGGGTGAGCCGAGCCCTTGAGAAAACCTAGAGCTTGCTTTCCTCTGGTGTCTATGCTCATCTAGCTTTGACTGCCCAGTTGTCCTTTCCTGGTTCAGAGAAACTGGACTTTTCGTTATTGGTGGATTCGGGGGTCACAAGCAACTACATTAATATAACACTGGCCAAAGAAGCAGGCATTCCTGTAGTTGATAAATCTGAACCTTCATCCTGCCCTATCCGTCAACAGAAAATAGAACTGACAATGACACTCTGTCAAGCGCACCAAGAGTCAGTGGTTTTTGACCTTATAGCAACCCTCCAGTTTGGGATCATTCTAGATAGTTCATGGCTGCAGCCTCACAATCTCCATATCGATTGGGCTAGGAAAACTGTGTCCATAGGTTTCCCTCATTGTGAGAAAAACTGTTTTCAGGCTGCCTCTTCTCCTAAACACTGACTCAGGCCTTATCGTTAGTGGGTCAGTTCATCGCAGCTATGAGTCTACCGATCCCCTTTGGAAGATGCAAATACTTCGATGTGTTTAATGAGAGACAAGCAGAGCAACTACCCCTCACATTGTATAATTAATCTAATCCATGGGGTACAGGTTCCTTGCGGGAGAGTCTAAACTCTCACTCAGAAGGAGGACAAGCTTTTCAAAGAATACCTTGAGATCTCCCTTAGGAATGTGTGCATCTGCTCCTTTCATGTCTCCTATTTTGCATCCCAAAAAGAAGTGGATTTGCAGCTGTGCATTAATTACTGGAAAGTAAACTAAATCATCATAAAGAGCTGCTACCTGATACCTTTGATTTCTGTGTTACTTGATCAATTAAATACCTCTGCGATATTTACCAATTTGGACCACCAAGGGGCTTATAACTTTGTTCTGACCCACAAGGGAGACAAGTGGAAGACACTTTATGTACTAAGTACGAACTATATGAGTCATGCCGTTCAGGCTGAGTGAGGACTCATCAACTTTTCAGAGGTTCATGAATTTTGTTTTCCATTTCATCTTGGAGACCTGTGTTATTGTCTATCTAAATGACATGCTGGTATTCTCCCCATCGCCCAGACACACATATAAAGTGAGGGGGGTCTTACAAAGATTACAGGATAACTCCTTATATTTCAAGTTGAATAAACGTGTGTTTCACTTTGTGGGAAGGTGTGTGTCACAAAGAAGCTCAACACAGAAGATTTGTAGCTTAATGTTGTTTATTTTCTTGATTTTTCTCATACAATTGCCTGCACTGCAGTCTTTTTCTCTTGGCTGTGCTGGTTACCTGGCCGTCTTCCATAGTCTTCCTTGTAGTCTCTATTCCTTGTCTCATACATTTGCTTCTTAATATGCCCAGGTGAAGTGTTGTTCGTCCCACACCACTTCCTCTGTCAAAGCCCGGCAAAAGAATTAATTCCCATTATTGCAGGCTCTAAATTTAAAGCCCCTAACCTCCGCTGATTGGATAATGTTCCAGGAAGTTCCCACCCCTGCCACATGTAGAAAAGAGCAGTCCTGATCCCATTTTCCTTTTACTATCTAGCCGTATGGTTTGGCTGTATGCTTTGTCCAGGTAAGAAAATGTCTCCTTTCTGGAGTTGCCTGTATGATGCAAGATTTTATTGGGGTTCGTGAGGCTGCTGTCCTGACTCCCATTTATTTGGCATGTCAGCAAGCACGGCTTGGGCCCACCTCGTTGTGTCCTGGAAGCTCCCATGCCACGTGACGAACGCCCGTGGCGTGCCTGTACCGGCGTCTCTGCTACAGAGACCGGCATCTTTTTCCCTGTGTGGCGCTACTAGTACATTGGCCGCTGTTGGTTGCGGCATCAACGGCAACCACCGGGTCAGCCCTTCTATTGCCGGCCGCTACTGCGGCGATACCTGTGGAGTCAGCTGCGATGGCAGCGTGGGTACCAGCACCCCCTCTTCTGGTCGCTACCGCAGCGTCACCTGCTGTTGCTGTCACAGGGTCGGTCCCGACACCTCCAGCCTTGGTAGATGTTGCCGGTGTAGTATCACACACATTAATGAGATTAATTATCCGGTAACCCAAAAAAAACAGCTGGTGATCAAATATATTTTTCGGTTTTGGAGACACTACCTCTTGGGCACCAAATGCTAGATAACATATTTCCTACAGCGACCTGAATGACATGATCAGCAAAGAAGGACACTGTGCTGTTTATTCCTGTGATTTGTATAAGAGAGTAAACTCCTGTGGAGGAAAGGGAACCGCTACGTAGAGGCAAGGCTTCACATCATTGGCATCCTGTAGGGGAGGAGCTATGCTCGGCTGTGGAGCCAGTGGCTGAAAGGAGGGCGAGCAAGCCTTGAGCCAAACACCTGAGGGTTGGCGTTCTACCCAACCGAGGAACCGAGGTTGGAGAGGGAGCAGAGACGGGAATACCCACATCTTATCTGGTGGCGTGACCTAGAAAGAGCTGTGGTGGGCCGATAGTGGATGCTGAGTCCACATCAAATGAGAGAGTCTGAGTCCCCAAGCTCCACACATGTTGGACCATAACTACAGAGACCAGTAGGTGGGAAGAAAGCCAATGAGGTTACGGGAACCTGAAAAACCAGGCTGCATGCCGTTACACGGTACGAATAGTGCAAGAAGTGAGTGTGGAAGCTATCAAGGTTATGGGAGCCTGAGAAACCTGAGTGTGAAAATACTGTATGAAAGGGGGATTGATAAAAATACAAACATTGTCAATAACAGCTGGAAAAGCTATCACGGTTACGGGAGCCTGAGAAACCTGAGAGTGATACTATCCTAGGAAAGGGGGATTGAGAAAGAGATATGAACACTTTGAATTAAGGCTGAGAAAGCAACAGAAGGTACAGAACTCTGATAGGAAATGGGTGGATAGCCGCCCTATCTGAAACAGCTTGGGTAAAAGGAAATAAACTGTATGAGGATCACAGGACTTTGGGAAAAACCCAAACACCTCGAAGAAGGAAGTGTTTTTTACAAGAAATCCTGGGGAAATGGATATGTTCCCATCAAGAGACAGTTTTCTTTGTTAACAGGAGAAAGTGAAACTCTACCTTGGTACAAAGTCTGAGAGGAATATCCTGTGCTGGAAAAAAAGGAACTTTGAAACTCAAGAACAAACCAAATATAAATTGGGCCAGGCCGACACCCTTTTGCGGCTATTGTCGAAAGACTCCCCTTTCCCTTTTAGTCAGATTGTTTTTCTGAAGTGGTAGGGCCTGTTAGTTGGACAGAATTTGGTCCGAAGAAGTTTATTTTGGACTGTAAAGCACACCCTTAGCTTTTGTTTTGTTAGATAGGGAACTTCCCTCATAGCAATAGGGCTAGTTGGCCTTTTGATGCTTTTATTTTAATAAAACATCTTGAGAATGACCTCTAATCATCTGAGTCGTCTTCTGTTTCACCACAGTACTCAGACCGGAAAAAGTCATATGGATGTGTACTTCATCGCCCATATTTGTCAACAATGGGTTGTATCCCATCCAGATAAAGTGGAAGTTGTAAATCTAGACCTAGTATAGAATGTGCTTGTTATACAAGGATATCCATATCTTCTCACTCAGTTGGTGTAAGAGAAGGCATTGGCCCTCATTACGAGTTTGCCGTTATCCTGGCAGTAATTCCACCAAGATACCAGCAAAGGATATTACTGTTACCGGCACTCAGTCCGGCAGTATTACCACCGGATTATGAGTGCCGGTGACAGTGGTAAATCCCCATTCCATGGAGTCCAACTGGACTCCCTGGGGGGTACTTGGTGGTATAACCGGCAACAGTAATACCGGTGCCAGTAATATCGGCTATTTTTTGGCAGTACAGTACCTGACTTACCTCCAGATTTTAGCGGGAGGTAATTGAGGTACCTCACCGGCAAACTTGTAGTAGCCCGGTGCAGAAACGTGGCGGGATGCGGCAATAGTTGCACATTAATTCTGCACCAGCCAATCTGGATTTCGGGCATCCAGAGGCACGAAAACTGCTCACCTGAACACCTGTAAAACCTTGCTCGCAAATCTCGACTACAACTCTCCCGCTGTTCTCATTCGCCTTGATCTCTCCTCTGCCTTTGACATGGTCAACCATTCCATCCTGATAAAATGACTCTGACACCCTCGGCATCACTGACCAGGCACTGGAATGGCTGACCTCTTTTCTCACTAACCTCCCTTCCCAGTTGCAATTGGGCCCTTTCTCCTCCACCACCTCACTCTCTACAATGGCTCTGAAATATATTATCTTGCTCACCTGATTTCCTCTTTCTCTCCTCATTTCCAGTGTTATGCCAAGGACACACAGCTTTCCTTCAAACTTCGCTCTACTACCTCCTTAACCTCCTCTCTGATCCCCGACTGTCTGTACGCCACACAGGCATGGTGTGCAAATAACGATCTCTGCCTTAAAGCCAGTAAAATGGAGATCCTTCTGATTGGAACACCTGCGCCCTCTTTTCCTCCTACCCTCGGGCCACCTTCTTTGGGCCCTCTACCTCCACCATCCTGTGTGGCCAAAAACCTTGGGTCATCTTCAATTCCACTCTCTCCTTCAGCACTCACATCATGGACCTTACTAAGAAGTCCCACTTCCAGCTCCATCTCCTCAGAAGCATTCTTTATTTCCTCACCTCCCCCCAGACCCCCAGAAGCTCTATGTCTCCAGAGCTCTGGTCCTCTCCAGGCTGGACTACTGCAACAGCCTCTTTCTCAATCTCCCTGTTTCCTTCCTACGTCCCCTCCAGATAATCCAGAATAGGGCCGTAAGAATGATCCTTGGCCTCAAGCTCAGTGACTGTATCTCTCCAGCCCTAAAATCTCTCAATTGGCTGCCAGTAGCTGCAAGGATCAAATTCAAGACCCTCTGCATCATCCACAAGGTCTTCTGAGGCCTGGAACCACGCTATCTCCAACTTTCCTTCCCTAAATATTCCCCTGCTAGAACCCTATGCTCCTCTAACTCCAACTCTTTGACTGTCAGACGCTTCTCCAAGTAGAGTGGGGACAGGTCTCTCTCCTCGGCTGGCGTCTCTCTTTGGAACAGCATCCCTGCCCCTCTCAGACTTGAGCCGGACCTCCTCAAGTTCCAGAAACTGCTAAAAACTCTGCTTTTCTCTACCTCTTTCCCTATTTCTCTTCCCTGCTAATCACCCCATTGCCGCTGTGACTGATGTCCGGTTCCTCATGAATCTCACAGGATTCCAGGCTCTTCTTCCCAGTCGATGCCAGCATCCCCACCCCACTGCACTGTCCTTGGGCCCCTGCTTGGCGGCTCGGCATCCCACCCTTGGGAGTCGTCTGCAGTAGCACTTAACCTGAGGTTCTGCTCCTTTGCTCCCCTTAGCACTTCCCTCCCGGGCCCTCCAACAGCACTTGCCCACTCTTCTGCTCCTGCCTCCACTCCCTCCCTATCTCCTGCACTTCTCCTCACTGCACTTGCACGTCTGAATGCCACAAGGCCTGGTAGGACTGTGACGGTATTTTACTGTTTTCTGCCATTGTTATTTTTTCCACTGTTCCCTTCCCATGTAGTCCTGTGGTGCTTTGAAACACAATTCAGTTGTATAAGCGCCTTACAAATGCTCAATAAAATAAAATAAAAAACATACAACACGCACGAAAGCAATGAAGTAAGAGACAAAGAAAAAAAAGAAGGAAGCTTACACAGTCAAAGGTTTTGATGCTACAGCAATTGCCAAATGAGGCTAACACAAAGCAACAGGCAAGACCCAAAGCAGCTGTTACCCAAACACCTGGCCCCCTCATGCAATCACTACGACACCTGCGATTGCCATAACTACCCAGAAAGACACACCCATCGCAATCAGCATCAAACTCTTCCACCTACCCTGCTGGGAGGATAGCTCATGGGCAACGCGTTTGTCTTGGTAGCGAGACAACGCAGAGCAATACATGTTTGAATCTCGGTCCCGTGCTTAGAGACTGGTGTCCAGTATTAAGCGCATTATAAAAGATAAATGAGTTAATTACTCCACACCCACCCAATAAAAAGGTACTACATAATTAGGGATAATTACTGCAGTTCATGATGGCCAGCAATGTGGAGGCACAGAACATGTTCTGAAGGAAGCAGAACTTCATGAAGCAGAAGCTGCAGCTCATGGTGGACTTCATCCACCAACACAGGACAACAATGATAAAGACCGCAGGCCATCACTCCACCCAGAGCCAGCTGGATTGCCTCTGGGAGAGGCTCACAGAAAACACCAATGCCTTGGGGGTGGAGTTTCGCACTGTGGAAGATCTCAACAAAAAGTGGGGGAACAAGATACGCCGGGTGAAGCCTTAACACTGCAGGCTCTCGGATATTGTCATAACTCTGCTCATCCACCCATGCAAGCTGCTGAGGATATCTTCCAAAGTTCTGTGCATATGTTACCAAGAACTGACTACCATGTTCATGCACGTGAAAGTACTGCAACAAGAAAGCTGAGAAGAGGAATGAAGATCCATGAATGTGAAAAGCACAAGACGCAGTCTAGTTGTTATGAGCCACGACATTTAAAAGCCACATTCAGCATGGCTGGGACAGAGGAGTCCTGTGAAGCCAAGAACGCAGAGACGGAGGAAGGCGAGATGGAGATCCGAGGAGGAGGACCTCCTGGACACACTGCCCAAAGCAACCTTCCGGTAAAATTCCAGTTTGTCTCTGGCAGGGGAATGATATCCCTGAGCGAGACGCAAGCAGCAGAGATGGCTGCCGCCGAACACCCAAAAGCGGGTTAGGGGCCGAACAAGAAACAAGCGTCAAAGACAGCCGTATCCGAGCACCCGGACGTGGGTGGAGAACCAAGCGAGAAACAAGCGCCAGAGATAGCCGCAGTCGAGAACTCAGAAGTGGGTGGAGCCGCAAACACAGCCACATTTGAGCACCCGGACGCAGGTTGAGAAGCAAGCGGCAGAGGAGCCACCAACTGCAGAAGGCACCCAAACGCTACCGAACGGACAGGAGGAAGCACCTGTGCCCGAGCGCTGCACACCAGAGAAACAGGTAAGCAGATAGAAAGACCGTTGCTGAATGTCCAGGAGGTCACAGGAAATCCTGAGCGAATAAGAGTATTGGGTCGAGGGACCTCAGGGGAGAAAATAAACCAAATAAAGCACAACCAATATTGGAAAAAAAGGGAGCCAAGCTGTTGTGATGGAAATAGGTGGATATTAGATTTTGGAAGGCATACACACGTACAACAAGACGAGTGAATGCAAAGATGTTTGGCAACAAGCTATCAGACACTATTCTGCAATGTGAGAAAAATGATGATGATGCATAGCATGTAAAGACATGGCTCGGTGTCTCCACTTCCCAGCTGTGATAACGGAGGAATTGCCCCAGCAGTATGCTCCGACAGCAGTGAGGAGGAAGAAGACCAGCAGCCGCACCTGTCTGTTTGGAGCGTTCACCTGGTGGAGGAGGAGCAAGAGGTCATCCCGCCAACATCGGGGGACCATTGTGGCGCCTTGTTATCTGGCCCAACATGAGTGGGTCCCCATCTCACCCTGCCTGTAGACAGGAAAACCATGGAGGTACTTGCAAAAGACTGTTTCCCTCACAAAGGCACACAGACGTCGGATGATGACGTGACATCCAGTGGAGATTCCAGGCACATCACAATCCCAACACCCCACTCTCCACCACATGCCACTCCTATGGCCTGCTACAGGGCCTCAGACAGGCCTGCTACAGCCACCACCCACTTTCAGGCAGGTCAACAACCGCCTCAGCCTGCTGGGCATTCAGGGGTGGGGCTGCCAGACTCCTACACTATTTTCCTGGTGCGTCAGCAGGAGTCCGTGCAGGCAATCAGGCACACAGGGAGGCAAACGGCTGAAGTAGGGCAGTGCATCCGGCGCATGCTCACTGCAGTCGTCAGCAGCCTGGACACCCTGACTGAGGACTCATGAGAATGGGTGACAGGCCAGCGGACCAGGCACGACATGGACAGGAAGACGGTGCAGGCCAGTGGCACCTGCCTTGTATGCCACTGCCAGCCCACAGCCTGAAAGGAGTTACTCCACCATGGAGGATGTTAGCCAGCAATCCCAGTCATCCAAGGCTCACCAGGCTCAGAAATAACAGAAAAAGCAATGTAGGAGGCCCAGGAAGTGGCCTCTAACTCTCCCCTCAGACTCACCTCCTTTTTTTTCTCATCTTCCTCTCCCATCTGCACCACCTGCCACCGCAGCCTGACACCCACCCAACCCCTGATTACTGTACCATCATGCACACATGGACATATACACATCCCTCACGTTCCCCTCACATGCACAATTCACCATTCTCCCAATCGCTGTGAATTGAAATCATGCAATAAATCACTATTCCAAAAGTCTACTTGTCTGTCATCCTTTGTTGTGTGCAAATCCATGGTAAAAATGTGGCTGGAAGAAAGTTTCAAGTGTGCGATGTAGAGCGCAGGGCCGTGACAGGTAGGCAACAAGGGAGAATGTGGGCACAGCAGCAGCTGAGACAGTACCAAAGTGCCGTGCTGATTTAGGTTTTCGTCTAGCAAAAGCTCTTCGCCAGTGACTTCAAGCAACTTAGACCGAACGCGAGGACGACGTCTTTTACGGCAACACACTAGTTGCCTGGCCTAAGAATTGCCTGATTCGCTCTGCAGCCAAGGGACCGCCCCCAACCCACCCTTTCCCCAGATTACACAGAAGTACGCTGTTAGCTCAAAGGACTGGCCGTGCTGATTGACGTTTTCGTCTAGCAAAAGCTCTTCGCCAGTGACTTCAAGCAACTTAGACCAAACGCAAACGCGAGGAGGACGTCTTTTTTGATTGATAGTTATATGTGAACTGGTTACACTACTCGCACATAGAGTAGAGTATACGGATTAACCTTGCTTCCTCCTCCCTTTTTTTCTCCTTACTTTTCAGGAATTGCCTATAGAGTAGAGTATACGGATTAACCTTGCTTCCTCCTCCCTTTTTTTCTCCTTACTTTTCAGGAATTGCCTGATTCGCCCCGACCCACCCTTTCCGCAGATTGAAATTCCGAGTGCGCAGCTCACCCACGCGCTCCCCGAAGTACACAGAAGTATGCTGTTAGCTGTTTGCTGCGAAGTATGCTGTTAGCTGTTTGCTGCTTTGAGCGATGAGCAGTTAGCTATACTGAATATGTACCTTGTCTTTGTATTTGTAGAAATTTAAGTGCTATTATTGGAAAACTAAATTCAACTGTGAGGATGTTAGAATAAGTTGATGGCACTAAACGAAGGAGTGCTTGGTAGTTAGACTGTCTGTCTTGGCTGGTGAAAACAGTGTGCCTTTCCACATTGGCAATTGGCGCTTACACTGTGGGGGAATGAAAAGGAAGATCTCGGGTTAAGTGTGATTGTGCTACTATTTAATGAGGAAAGGAGGCATGCAGAGGGACCGCCTGTTTCTGACAAAGCAAATTTTGGTTTGTCATTCATGGATACACCCCCAATGTTCTTAACGGGGGAAAATAACGATGCTCGGCTTATCTGAGTACTTTGATGCTTCGACTCAGATCTCCACTTCCATAGGTACAGCAAAGCCGGAAATAGCTATAGGGGAATCAAGTATGAAAACTTGCCCATGTGATATGAAAGAAATGGGAACAGACAGTTTACAGCTATTTAAAGAGTTGAAATCGCAGACTAGAATTCTAAATGAAATCTTGCTTGCATTAACTTGCATTAACTGCTTGGCCTGAAATGTTTGCTGAAAATATCTCAAAGATGATCTCTCCAGTAATTGGGGTTAATGGCAATGCACAAAAGCAACTTCCAATAGAAATTCCTAGTACGCAACAAGACCTTGATAAGGCCGCCCCTCCCTGTATGTCAACGGTGATTTCAAGTGAGAAAGAACTTAGCATGATGCTACTACCTGGCACATATGCACCAGGATTGCATACCCACTAAGGTTGCTGAGATACTTAATGTACACATCCCTAAAAAAAAAAATGAAAAAAAATAGGGCAAACAGGCTCAGGCTCAGAAGGCATTGAATGCATCCTCACGAAAGTTTCTGAGGGATAGTAACTTGGGTGAGGTAGTGAAGGGGCATATTGAGGATGAAGTCGCTATCTTGGTAACAGAGTCTCCTATAAAGCAGAAAACAAGTAAGCATTCCAATGCAGCGCCTTTGCCTGTTGTAGCAGAGGTTAGCCATAATTAATTGAAGCAGCTTGGTTACTATGAAGCTGAAACAAACCTGGCGGATGCCCTGAAAAACAAAACAGTAACTGACTGAATCGATACCAATTTAAAGAATCTAGAAATGGGTATGCTGGACATATTCGATCTATTCAAGAACCCGGATGACCCTCTTCGTATAAAGATCCTGCCAAGGGATGAAATGGGGCAGTATACTAGTCTGGTTTTATCAGAAGGTGCACGTATGTCAGAAAGAAAACGAGAGATGGTAAAGGGGCGAGTGCAGGAAGGAAACGGGTATAAGCTACAAAACGAAGGATCTAATACTAATGCAGGGGTAAGTGATTTGGCTTCCCTCCCAGGGTTGACGAGGGCTAGCAATGATGACTCTTATAAATCTAGCGTGAATAGGGAGACACCTTTGAATCCTCGTCCTCCTAACAATAGCAAGCTTGACCCTAGAAAAGACCCTGAACTTGTGTTAACAGGCAATTATCTCACTGAGGATCTTGTGCGGAGGATCATAAAGGACCTACTTAATAAGAAAAATGAGGAAATGCCTATTCTGGAAGGTTCAGTATGCGGAATCCGTAAAACCCCTTCTGATAAGGTTATTCCTGAGGATGAGCTAAGAACACACATGCGGAAATTAGAGAGAGCGAGTGGTGTAATCCCCAAAATGCTACTGGGGGTGGAGTAACAATAATATTCATGAGCAAAAGGCCCAGAGTAGAGCTACGGCAGGTGGCTCTGATGGTATGCTTCGTTGGCCCCACTTCCCTATTGACCCAAGTCTGCTCTTGTATTATGTATTCAATGATCGTTATTCTCCCACCTTGAATAGACCTTACATATTGAGCTTGTTTTGTGATATTCCTGAACTGTCACTAATATCCTCCTCTGATATACAATTGGTGGATTACATTCATCCGCATAGGTACGACTTTGTGCGTCTGGTGATTCGGTCCCCTTTGGTACATGCCTTGATTCTGAAGGAAGTGGGATCATTACAGAAGAGGGGCTTTGATACCTACAATTACCAAGATCAAGGCACTGGGTAGATGGCAAACAAAAGTGAGCATGCGGCACAAAATATTCCACCATCAGATAAGAGGGATGATATTGCTCAAGGTCACGCTGAAGTAATGTCTATAACTGAAATGAGGGAATGGAGAACCCTGGTGGGGTCTCTTAAGGACTCCCTAGAGCAATTGAAAAATATGGGTAAGCCCCTTCAGCGAAAGTGGCCCATACAAGTTTGTTTCATGGAATTCCAGAGGGCACATGCATCTAGCATTGAATAAAAAAGTTTGTAAATTACTGGAGAATTTTGAATTTGTGCATACAGGGATGGATATGTTGTATTGTGTCTTTCTGGTACATGTGGGCCAAGAGGTCGCCCTAAGGCTGGATTAGCGCTTGCCTTTCGAAACTCTCAAGACATTATTATGTTATCTGAAAAACATCTGTACACCTTATGTTTAGTTGCCACCTTTCACTTAATAACGCAAAATGGGATGGTGGGCCTAATGGTCATTAATGTGTATTGGAACAATGCTGTCTATGACGATCCAATGCTGGAGAAGTTGATAGATGAACTGAATGTCTTGATAGCTGAATGGTTAGCATTTATGCCTGACGGTTTGATTATTATAGCTGGCGATATGAATGCGGATTGCAATCTATCAAACACAGAGATGGATTGGAGTCTAGTGGACAAGGGTACTACTGGCTCAAAAAAGGGTAACAAATGTTATAGAGGTGCGCTTTGGCTTAACTTTACAAGATCATGGAGAATGGATATGTTGTTTAACGATAAATTCACTTGGAATGCCCGTGGTGAGGCTTCCATCATTGATTACATATTTGCCATTGATAACCTGATCAAGGGTTCTGAAAACATGCTTGTGCAACCCAATTTGGTGAGTGGCCATGCCATGTTATCAATCAATTTGAACTTAATGAAAAAATCCAATTACAGAAATGTGTATTGTGTACCAACAACCGTTAATGTGAGGGGGACTAGAGTAAAATGGAATACCTCAAAGACAAGGGCCTCATTACGAGTCCGGCGGTAACCGCGGTGGTAAAACCGCCTGGTTACCGCCGGACTCGTATTACCATTCCGCCTCTGTGATTCCCGGAATTACCGGGGCATTACAACCCCGGTTTTCCGGGAATCACGGAGGTGGAATGGTGTTAATCCCCATTCCCATTGAGTCCTATAGGACTCAATGGGAATGGGGATCATGGAAACACCGGCAGCATCTCGTAATGCTGCCGGTGTTTCCTCGTCCGCCTGCAGGCGGGCGGTGTTAAACCCGCCAGGTCAGACCTGGCGGGAACATCACCTCCCGCCTGCAGAAGTCGGTATCAGGCGGTCCGGAAACAACGGTGGCGGCGGGTTTACCGCCACCGTTATTTCCGGACCGCCTGAGTTATAATGAGCCCCAATTAAATTTAATAACTTGATGCTGTATGACTTTGAGGCTAGATCCTTGGACCTAAAAAAAGAAACACATTCGATTGCCTCATTTGATGGTTTACTGGAATCAATCTTAGATAAGTTTAAGCGACCAACCTCTGGCCTAGTTACTCGTAAAAGGTCTCATAAACATGCTTTTGACCTGGATGTTAAGCAACACAGAGCCCTCTTGCATAAGCAATTACGTGCTATAAAAAAAACTCAATTTGTCCCCGGCTAACTACAAAGAACAGTTCAGACTGAGTCCACAATCCTACAAGAATTGGAGGATTCAACATCGTACCTCCCTCTCTCAGAAAGATGGCGAGGCAATGCTTAAGGCTATGAAGGAGACTAATTCTAGAAACTAATAGTTTTAGTTTCTAGACTAGACTAGTGGTCTCTCACTAATAGTACTGAGGTTTCGCAAGCGCAATTAAACATCAATCCAATTAGTCAATTAGTATGGTGCAACTATTTTGAGAATCTGTATGCCCCCTCTTGTTATGACGCGAAATTAGCAGATTGGAAAGAATATAAATGGGTATTAGACGTATCTGTGGAAAAAATAATGTCAATGATTAGAAAAATGAAAGCTTCTGCCACGCCTGGTCCTAATAATTTATCATGTACCACATTCAAACAGAATGTACGCCTGTGGGCTGGAATACTTTCTTTTATTTTTAGAGATGTGATTGAGACTCAGACAATGCCAGACTCGTGGAAAGTCTCGTATGTGCTACTGATATTTAAAAAAGGCAACCGTCAGTGCCCCACCAATTATAGACCAATATCATTAATCAATATCGAGACTAAGATATTTTCATCCATGATACTGGAAAACCTGTTGAAATGGATGGAAGAGAATTAAATTCTTGATGTGCGGCAGTTTGGGTTTCGGAAAGGTCTGGGGACAGATGCAGGGGGTCTGCTTGTCTCCATCCTACAAAGCCAAGCAAAGAAATTCAAGCAAGTTCCTCTGTATGCCGCTTCAATGGATCTATTGGTAGCATTTGATATGGTCGATAGACCTATATTATGGTAAAGGCTTGTTGCACTCAATATTGAAAGGGGTTTACTAGCAATGATCATTCATCTCTATTCCAACACAGTTCTAAAGGTTAGATTTAATAACGATGGATTGATGTCTAGAGAAATAAGGG
Source organism: Ambystoma mexicanum (assembly GCF_040938575.1). Lineage (NCBI taxonomy): Eukaryota > Metazoa > Chordata > Amphibia > Caudata > Ambystomatidae > Ambystoma > Ambystoma mexicanum. The sequence goes on along the minus strand of NC_090923.1, from coordinate 1,206,228,278 downwards.
CTAGGAATGGTCTCAAACAAGGTTGTGCCCTGGCGGCGATCTTATTTAATCTTTATGTTTCTGGAGCTAATGATATATTTGAACCTTCTGGGTTGTTATCTCCCAAGATTGGTGGGACTGCTGTGAACTGGGTTGCCTATGCTGACGATTTCTTGCTCCTTGACCGAACAAAAATAGGTTTGCAAAGGCTGATTGACTTGTGTTTCAGGGTTTGTAAGGGAATTGAAATTGAAAATCAATCCTTCCAAAACCGTAGTTATAAACCTAGGACAAAGTAATAGGCAATGTTCAAATCCAGTGTGGTGTGTTGAAGGAATTAAGTTACGACTGCAGAAAACTTTTAAGTACTTAGGGTATACCTTTTCAAGCACTATGATGCAAAGCTTTATGAAAAAATGTTTAGATTCAAAGGCAAAAGAAGCTGGAAACCAAATGAAGGTTATTGAAAGGAAATTTGGCAAATTTACAATGCTGGGATGTAGAGACTTTTACATGTTAAAGGTCATTCTGAGACTAACTTACGGTCTGGAATTCTACCCGGCTAAACTTATTCCTTACTTAAAAACCATTGAAGCCTCCATCCAGAAAAAAGTATTGTTTTTTCTACCCAAAAGCACACCAATGGAAATCATAAGGTACGAGTTTGGTCTTTGCTCACTAAAAAGTATTATGGAATGCAAAAAAGCAATGCTGTACAGAAAATGTATTTTAGCAGGGTCCAATTCACTGTATAAAATATTTAAGGAGGATATAACGGAGAAATATATGATAATCTGAAAACAGAGGTGGAAAACACTTTGTTTAATATTGGTGTCTCAATTAATTGCCTTATAGAGAAGCCAGCAAAGATCAAAACATTGATCAGAGCATTTGACTGGGTTGCCAATAATGCAGTTATTATGAATTCAAAGCTATACAGTCAAGTACTATCTGTGTGGAAATGGTTCCCTGAACCTGAGTCATATCTGATGAAATATCCTTCGCGTAAACTACGTAATAGTGTGATGCGACTCAGGTTCAATGTTTTGAATACTAGTGAAATCTGTTTCACTAGAAAATGAATCCCTGAGAATCGGAAGTTGTGCAGATTTTGTCCGAATGCAGAGGTTGATGAAACACTGCTGCACCTGTTGTTAGTCTGTCCTATGCTGCTTAACGAGAGGCTCGTGTTCTTTTCAGAATTTGTATATGATACATCATATGTGTTAAGGGATCAAATTTGGTTTGAAATGTTGCACGGGTCGAATATTGTGCTAAAGATGAAAGTTATAGACTTTTTAACGGCCATATGTAAAGTGACCTAAATACTCATTTGTGTCATCTATGTACTTAAACATGTACTTATTCTACGATTTACCTAACTGAGCCATGTTGTGGTTGGCCAATGAAGTATGTATTATTGGTATTATGTGAATCGCAAGTATGAGAAGGCTTATTATGAATCTAAGACTCGGCTGAGACGTTAAAATTTTATCTAAAATGATATGTGTCCTTTGAATATGGAAATACAATATTTAATTTTGATGAAATTGAAAGGATATGTTTTTATGTTTCGCGATATAATGAAAATCCATTAGTGAATTTTGTAATGAATTTGTTTAATCTGTTTAATCTGTTCTTAAAAAAGTGTAATACTTGTCTTAATGTCTTTTTATGAGCTTCTATGTGAATTTTTTGTAAAGGGTTTTATAAACCAAAATACAAAAAAAAAGAAAAGTACCAAAGTACATGTCAACAATCATTGGCCAGCATCTATGGAAAGTGACATGTACAATGTGTGGAATCATTCTGAACATGTATGTGCACAGCTGGGGATGCTGTCTATACCCTACAGATATCACAAGCATCCCACACAACATGCACAACCGCAAGGCCATCAAGTGTCATGCAGACATTGACCGACTTGGTTCTTCTGCTTGTCAAGGCTCTGTCAGGCACATGTTGAGGCTGCATAGACTGTGCCAAGAAAGCAGTACTATATGTGCACAGGCATTTGGATCCCTTAGGTGTAGGGGAGCTGTAATCCGTCATGACACATATGTCTAAGGCTAGGAAGGAGCAGTGTACACACTTACCGCACGTAGCCATACCAAACACTGTCCGCATGTTGTAAGGGGTCATAAATGTGAGGCAGACAACTTTGTGAAGATTTTTCAAAAGATGCAATTTTATTGATTCAAAAGGTTGGATACATGCCTCACTATTCCTACACTGACGTGGATTTCCCTGCCTAAAATAAACTAAAGGAAACACTCTAATAAAAGGTTTCTGTCCCTCACACTTGCATATACAACAACTGAGCAAGATAATATATGGCAGTTCAAATATAACAAATATAATAGTCATGTACAAAATGTTACACTCACCTGGCTCCCACAGGGGCGTTGGTCGGACCCGGACAGCTGCGGTCTCCACCCACGTGATGCGTAGTGCAGCGATGACTGACTGGATCTGCCCTCCTAATCTTGTCTGCTTAACCCGTAGAAATATTCTCCTGCAAGTGGAGAGATGGATTTAGCCACTTGTGGATTCAAGTGATGGCACCCCCACAGTCCTCCCCAACTAATCACCTCCGAAATGCCCTCACAGCAATCTCACCTTATATTCTTGAAAGATGAGCTCTCCATCCTGCGTGGATTTGCAGGGGCGCGTCGATTCCAGTTACTTCACTGGTTTGAAGGCTCGGGAGAGTTCCGGAGAGTATTGACTCTGAGGTTCCTGGTGAGGACCAGTAAGTATTAAGTTCATAGAGTTCAATATGTCCGATGTTCACTCTTGTTCCCCCCTTGCTTTCTTGTCTTGCAGCTGGCTCGTGAAAAGATGCTCTTGTGGCAGCTGGTGGCGCTCAGGTAAGAGTCTGTATTACCCGGCGCTGTCCGGTAAACGTTGCACGAGGAAAACGTGTTGTTTTGTCTCTCTTTACAGATGCGGCACGTGAAAATATGGAGAGACACAAAAGGATGCCTCTGGTGGTAAATCAGGTAAGTCTATGGTGGTAAGAATTATATTTGTTGGTTCCCTCGGCTCACCTTGTGGTTTTCTTTTGTCTCCTAGGTGCCGAAGTTCGGCGAAGAAATGATGGAGGCAGCGCCGACCCAAAGGATGCTGTGAAGACTGGTGAGTATGGCGCGGCGCTGCAGCTGGAGGTGCGGCGCGTGCAGAAATTATGTTCTTTACACGTCCGGAGACAAGATGGATCCAGAATCAGGTGTGGAATAGAAATAGGTTTGTTTTCTAACCTTGTCCCTTTCTTTCCTCTTTGTTTTAGGAGCTCCGGATTCGAGGCGGGCGTGGCAGAAGACTGGATGCAGGCTGTAGGCACGGTGAGTGTTACGCTGCTGGATGCAGAATAACGAGAAGCGTGTGTTGCTGGTCGGGTGTGGTTTAAATAGCCTCAAAAGTAGTCCCAGGTAAGAAGTCCCTAGAACCACAGCCGACTAAGAAATAGTCCCTTCAGGCTTCATGTTGGATTGGAGTCATTTGCAGCATGGTCTGCCTGAGGTAAGTAATGACTATGAGCCTGGCGCCTTAGGCGGCAGGACTGATTCCTACTATGAGCCTGGCGCCTAAAGCGCCAGGACTGGACCCAGATAGCCCCTAGCCGGGGCTGCTGAGGTTTTACTAAATGTCTAGATGCCTGCTCCCGGGGCTGATGGGCTTGGTCCGGATGCCTGGGGGTAGGCATCATGACAAACAACCTGATAACTGTCTCTCCTTATAGTATGGGTGAATTCCCCTTCCCCAGATTCAAGCAGGATTCTATTCAACAGTTCCAAAAGGATAAGGCAATCTGTCATGTAGCAAAGTTCCAATTCAGTTTTTTTCAGTTGACTTCCACTCGGTCCACGCACCTGCCAGACCTACTACTATAAGATCCTCTACCCTGGTATACAGAATAAACTAACTACATGTACTTCTGTGGTAAAGGTCAGCTTCCAACAAATTAGCAATGTCTTTTGCTTCACAACATCAAGTTGAAGTATGTCTTCTGAGAAAACAAGAGACACATGTGTGCTGCTTGTTATACACTTGTGATTGCTGCATGCAATGCAGTGTATGCTCCACTCCACCTGAGTGCCTTCTGTCAGAAGAACAGACCCCCTGCCCCTCTTGTTTCTCTACTTCTGCATTAACCAAATTCTGACAAGGTTCTCTCACACGCTTACACTTCTTTGGCTTTGGCAATGTGGATTTAAGCCAGTTCCTCTTATGACCTCCTTTACATATAGGCAATATGTTTTACAAACACTTGAATTCTTAACTGCCCTTGGTTGTCTTTGGCAATGCTGGTTCTTTATAACTTGTCTTGATATGATTCTCTTTTGGCTTTGGCAATAATTGTATCAGGTTCTCAGGTTATTGCCCCTCTTGTTGTTGGCCTTTAATCTGTCCCACATAGATACAATCACACCGTTCTGGTCTGATGGTTAAGTTCTTTTTCTGCCAACTGCTCCGTTTTGTGTCAGCTTGGTTAACAAAAGAATAATTAATCTGCTTTATATCAGTTCGGTATTCAAACAGATGTTTCATTTTACATTCACTCTGTTTATATTATTTCTATGCTTAAATCCTCTGGACTTGGCCAGTGGGCGGTTACGGAGCACTCAGTGTCACAATCTACTTGTGAACTCACCGGGCCTGTCATGAGTGCCGGTTCGCCTCACTGCCTCCAGGTCCTCTGCTTCTGCTTTCCTGCGCAGCCTGGCAACCTCTCCTTCTCGGCTTCTGGTGGCCCACGCCTGTCAATAAAGGAGCTGTCCTTGCTCCTACGGCTCTCCAGTGCTTGCGTGCCATCGGAGCCAACTGACAATGGGGAAACCTTTCAAACTGCACGCTTCCCGCTGCATGACCTCTGCAGCTGTGTCCTCAAGAGGAAAGCTGTCAATCCCAATGCTTCCTGCTGCTCAACTTCTGCAATCAAGGTCTCTGATAGAAGAGACCCTCCTAGGACTGACATCAGTCCAGAACACAACGGGGGTCCCAGCATCTCTACTGTCCTCTAACTTCTGCTTCTGCTGCCACGTTTAGATTCCACAACCACTCCACCTCCTGCTACTGCTCTTCCCTATGGCCTGCACCTGAGGGGTCCTTTTATGCCTCCCAGTCTCCTCAAGTGTGGGTCATTACCACTAATAAGCTGCAACTTGCAGTCTCATGCCTCTACAGCCCTCTTTTTCATCCCAGTACTTTGGGCATTGTGGGACTTGGAATCCACAATTTCAAAATCAGCTTTTCTAATGGAAACATCAATACCAAGCTAATTTCTCTCCTTATTTATATTGCCTAAAGGAGTATTATAAGGATTAAAGGAAGGATTTGGCTTTACAGAGGAATGCTGGTTTTCAGGGTCTAAATTGGTAATATTTAAAGACTCATCTTCATTATTCCCCTGGAAATCATTAATGTTAGTGATTTTAAAAAGGGTTTTCTTACTCCCAATACATAACTGTTTATGATTGTTTTTCCGCCACATTCTGAGAGTTAGCTTGGCAACATACCAGCTCTTTCTGACAGCAAGCCATTACATCTTCCTGTACCAATGATATTTCCTTCCTTAGGGAAGAATAAAGGGTAATCCCTATTTTTTGTTGACCGGAGGTCTAATCTGATGGAAGGGATGATCTGTGAAGGGAAATTGTGAGATACAGATTCACTACCCCTCTCTTTTAGTCTTGTATGGATCCCAGGTCAGGAATCAGAGCAACCGGTGTATTACATTGACTAGGTTATCGCTTAGTTGAGAGAAATTGCGCAACAACTGCAATTTTATTACAAAATATGTATCTTTTTAATAGTCATAAAAATATCTTAAAAAACATTTCAGACATGATTATAAATCATTCCATTCATTCGTCATACATACATTCTAACAGGGGAATTCTACAACTGAGGAAAAGACTTGTGCATAACCGTTGTTCGATGTATGCAATTTAGACATTGGAAAAAGACATTAGATTTTCCTTGGGCAGTCGACATATGTTTCGGCCCCTTATAGTATACCACTTATGTCAACAGTGGTCACAACAGTAAGTATCGGGCCATCGTCAGGACAGTTATTACTTAATGGTGGATCAATCTTCTTCCCCATTAGCACACTAACACATCTACAAAAAATGCATAAGTGTACATATATTAGTTATTTTAAACATGTTTGCCTAAAAGAAAGAGAAATAGTATATCTCATCTACACTAATTTGAGTACGATAGCTAGTTTTGTTCTAGACATACACTCTGAAAACACCTGGTCCATAAACTATAATTTAGACTATTGAGAAATGACAGACTTCTGGTTGTAGCAACAAAGTTAGGCTACCCTAGTCTAAAGTTTCTATATTGAATAAGAAACATTAAATTCTGAATGTTGTATTCTTATTGATTTAATTTACACAAACTTTTTATTGAAGAAAAATTATTGAAAAAAGTTGTTTAACAAAAATTATTGGAAACAAAGAGCTAAAGAGGACTTACACATGTGCATCTTCTGTTTGTGTGTCTTTGAATGCCGTCTTGCTATGGCTATGGCTGTCTCGATGTCTTACATGCTGTTGTTACTTAAGGCTCTTAGAGATAGTGTAGAGTGGACTTCTCTGATGTTCATACCTGTAGTGAATTGGAAAACAACTCCTTAGATATGGAAGTCTCATGGATGGCAAATTGTTGTATACTAAACAAACTTAACTTACAGGTTAGCTGCTGCTATTTGTATATTGGGAACTGGTCTTGCTTTTGCTGCGTGTGGCCAGGTTTCCTTTTTTTCCGTTATTTGGACATATGTTCCAATAATGGATTTGTTGCCTAAAATGAAAAGATATTCAAAAATGAGTGATGAGGGAGCACATTAATATGTGACTTCCCAACTTAGAGCCACATATCTATTTTCATTGAGTTCTCCTTGTGGACCATGCAGTGCATCATGCTCTTATATGGTTTAATATAGCCGCTTATTGCGAATGAAGACTGAACAAAAGAGCTGACTTAAATTCGCATTGTTGTGAGCTCGTTCTGGCAAAATGCCTTGAAAAAGTTTAATTATGTTCTTGCATCCTGTATCCAGCCGCCAATAAGCCGGCTTTAACTTTGATAATGCAAAACAGTTTGATTATGCTCCTCCCTCCTACATGGGGCCGCCAATAAGCCAGCTTTAACATTGGTAACGAAGGGCAGACCCTAGGGTGTTTTTAAAGGAAAGCGCTTCTAGTTCAACGGTATTACGTGAAGGCATATATTACTCGTGCTCCGTGACAATACGGTAACAAACAGGTATGGTTATACATTTTAGCCCCTCTCGAGGCACGAGGCATTAACCTCGCTTACCTTTTTCTGCTCCGTCCGTGCACTGGAAAGGGAGCCTGTCTCTGCGAGTAGACGAGAACGCTCGTTCTCGAGAAAAACTGGTTTAAATGGAGTCACGTGATTCGCGTAAACCATCCCGTGATATCACTACGTGGTTTTACGTGTATGAGGGGCTGGTGGGACTTGTAGTGTGGTAAAGAGAACTCACCTAATTTCTTTTTTCTCCCTTTTAAAGAACTTGTACATGCCCAGTGTTCGTGTGTGTGAAATAAGGAACAGCATCTGAATGCCGCTAAATGAATACTCGTCTTGCTGGCTGAAAAATTCACCCATCATGGCTCTGTTTCTGATAATATTGCACGGTTTATTATGAACGCTGCCTGAGCCATTAAAAGTTCTGCCTCATTTCTATAGACTCATTTTGATGAACCTCTTTTGATGTTGTTTTTGAAAATATCGGACACAATGTTGTAATGTCTTAGAAAAAGTTTGTGTAAAAGAGGCATAGGGTGGTAGGACATTGCAAATGTCCTTATAACAGTGTGTTCCATTCTATGGCGATGTTAAGGCCATGCTTGACAGTATCGAGAATATATATCCATTTTTGTTCACATCTTGTGAGGTTCAGGTCCATATTACCACCGCGAGGGGATGGTTTAATGACTTGAATGACACACCATAATAAATCAGTGCATTTGTGTTGTTTCTGAATATAGTGTGCAACCAGTGGTTTATTGTCAATTTTGTTACGAATACAGGATTTGTGTTCGCAGATCCTTTGGCGAACCTGTCGTTTGGTTTTCCCTATATATACTAAGTCACATGGACATTTAATAGCATATACAGCCCATTTAGTTAGACAATTGGTGAAAATCTTCAGCTGTATTGTATTGTTACCTAGTTGATTACTTTTCATTGTGGCTGTTTGAGGACAGACCGAACAATTGCCGCAACGGTGGTGACCCGTAACCGGTGGTAGACCCCAGAGTTGAGTTTGGGTGGTAGTCGCCCTTAAAGGGCTAGGATACGTGTGAACTAAAGAATCTTTGATATTGCGTTGTCTTTTGAATGCAAAACGGGGCATAGAGGGATTAAAGTCCTCCGTTTTGATCATGTGCCAATGTCGTTTGATGATTTTCCTCAGATGGCTACTAATAGGGCTGTATGTGCTTACACATGTTATTTTTTCTTCTTTGTTCCGCTGCATTGGTTCTAGACAGGTGGTTCTGTTAATATGTAATGCTCTTTTGTATGCCTGATGGACAGTCTTTTTGGGATACCCTCTGTCTTGTAACCTTTTTTTTAAAGATTTGCCGTGTTTTTTGTACATCTCGACTTGTGTACAATTCCTGCGGATGCGCAGAAACTGCCCATACGGAAGGCCCTCTTTTAAGCTCAGTGGATGGAAGCTATGATAGTTCAGCAACGTGTTCTTATCTGTTGGTTTTCTGTAAAGGGACGTTTCTATCTCACCTGTATTTGTTTTTTGTATTTGGAGATCAAGAAACGGGATAGTATGTGAATCTGTATGAATGGTAAACTGTATGTTGGAGTTTTGAGTATTTAACCATTCATGAAACTTTACCAGATTGTCTGATGTATCTCTCCAGATCATATAGACGTCGTCTATATATCGTAGCCATGTTATAATCGACCTGGAAAATGGGTTGGAGGAATCAAAGATCGACTGTTGTTCAAGGTTGTCCATATATAAATTTGCCAAGTCTGGGGCAAAAGTTGCCCCCATGCTTGTGCCTTTTAGTTGGTTGTAGTATCGACCATTATATAAAAAGAAATTCTCTGTAAGGGCTAATCGTATGCATTCTAAAATAAATGCGGTCGGGACACTATTCAGTGTTCCAGTGCGTCTATCTAGATACTTGGCCATAACCCTCAAACAGTCATGTTGGGGGATGCTGGTGTATAGACTCACCACATCTAAAGTGACCAAGATGTCTAGTGGATGTAGTTGTAGAGTCTCCAGAATAGGATGTGTTAGTGTGCTAATGGGGAAGAAGATTGATCCACCATTAAGTAATAACTGTCCTGAAGATGGCCCGATACTTACTGTTGTGACCACTGTTGACATAAGTGGTATACTATAAGGGGCCGAAACATATGTCGACTGCCCAAGGAAAATCTAATGTCTTTTTCCAATGTCTAAATTGCATACATCGAACAACGGTTATGCACAAGTCTTTTCCTCAGTTGTAGAATTCCCCTGTTAGAATGTATGTATGACGAATGAATGGAATGATTGATAATCATGTCTGAAATGTTTTTAAGATATTTTTATGACTATTAAAAAGATACATATTTTGTAATAAAATTGCAGTTGTTGCGCAATTTCTCTCAACTAAGCGATAACCTAGTCAATGTAATACACAGGTTGCTCTGATTCCTGACCTGGGATCCATACAAGACTAAAAGAGAGGGGTAGTCAATCTGTATCTCACAATTTCCCTTCCTTAGGGAAGACAAATACTGCAGAGTCCTTCTGTACCGGTGGGGCACTTCTCCTCCCAAGGTGATCCTCCCGGCTAATAACATCCCCAGGGTCAGGATAAGGAAGTGTCTGCCTTTCCCTGGCCACCTGGGAGGAGACTATAGGTAGGGTCTTGGTGAGGACTCCATAGGATTCATCACAATGTGCACAGGTCCCTGTGTGTACCTGAAATCATCTCGCTTCCATGTGCACACATACAGTTTGGCTGCCATGGCATGCAGCTCATCATTCTACGTAGTCAGGATCCCTCACGACAGACAGGCAGTAGCCCACTGCATGGGTACACCAATGTACCGTCCCAACTGTCCTGGTGGTCGATGCAATTCAAACTTGTTGGGAAGGAAATGCACCTAGACCTGCATGAGAATTTCATAGAGCACATGTTGGTAGGTCACACCAACATCACCTGACAGACACACATGTGCAAGTGGAACCCTTGCACATTATGGGCGGATTGTGACTTCGAGGCAATGCTACTCGATCCAGATTAATTCATCTCCAGAAATGGCCCCCGTGTGTGAGTCAGCAAGCCAAGATCACTTGCTTAAAGGTGCTTCATTGTGATGTGGACCCATAGTTCTTTTACATCGTGCATCATCGGTTACAATGACCTTGACCGGGAGCAGCCCTGCAAGATGCCTGATTGGCCTACTGGCTGTCTGAGCTGAACAAGGGTTAATTACAGAACTCCTACAAAAGAAAATAACCATTTACCAACCAACAAAAACACTCAGGTCAAGCAACGACATCCGCCTGGAACTAAAACCACACACAAGTAAAAAACCTGGGAGATCCGCATTCTCCCACCTGGCAGCAAAAACTTGGAACACACTTCCGAAAGAAATACACACTACAAAGGACCACCCACAATTCAGGAAACTACTCAAAACCTGGCTCTTCACCTCAGAACTGGACAGAATCAACTAACATACACCAATGCAAATAGAATGTGCCACAAACAAACACACATGGAAAGAAATAGATGGGAAGGGAGGAATCCCAGGACTTCACCTTCTCCCAAGCCAATCCCCTCTGCTGGGCAAAGCCCAAGGGACAGCGACCTAGCGGGAAACGAAGGAGCATTAATTATTAACTAGCATCCAACAGGTCAGCAGGCGCTTAAAAAGAGGGTGGACACCACCCTAGGAGTTCAGGGAGGCGAGGCACGGCAGACCCACTAACAACCAAAAACCAACACACAATTTTAGCGATCTCAACCCTGGGGAGGGGGAGGCCCTCACCACCTTCCGCCCACAGATCACTAGACAGTCACAGAGACATGACACCGCCTTGTGCAGAACCAGACTAATAAACCCAGCAGCCTTGACCTTTGACAATGGCCAGGCTAGTAGTAAAATTGACTACATTTCTGTTAATATCAAGGCATGGCATTCATTAAAATCCTTTTGCGTTTGCAACCGGATTCAGAGTGACCATCACCCCCTGATTATGGAGGGGTGGCCCAGTTCTGGGGTGTGTTGGGATTGGTGCCAAGCCCCTGTGCTGGTGCCGTCCAACTCGAGGTCCAGGGGTCATCAAGGCGGAATATCAGGTGGGCCAAATTGAATTTAGAGACAGCCCTGCCGATGGCTCACCATGATGCGATACCACTGCTGGAGGAGTTTGCAGCAGTAACCCCTGTTGACTGTAAGGGGTTGGTGCCTATACATGAGAGGCTTGTTGCTAAGGTTGGGACTTGGTTCTATAAACCTAGTAAAACTATCCACAAATCGTCCGAGGCCTGCACTCCATGGTATGACAAGGAGTGCAGACCAGCCAAGGGCAAACAGATTTTCGAATCCAGGACACGCTCACTGTCCAACGCTTAAGGGCTGAAGCAGGCAAGGGCAAATTACTGAGCATTGTTAAGAACTAAAAAGAAGGACTGGCATGAGGACTCCTGGAGAACGCTCTTGAATGCCATTGAGAAGGGGGAATCTAGGAGATTTTGGGCTTTGATTGAGGGTAGACGGAGACCTGGCCATAATACATTGCAGTGTTGCATCATGGACCAAAACTGGATGCAGTATTATGGCAAGCTCTATAGAAATGAGGGAGTGGAGACCGCTCATATGTTATAGGAAGAGATAGACGCCTTGCGTGCAAATAGCTCTAGCATTAGGCCCTTGGTTTTGTCTTCTGTTGAGGTGGGTAGAGCCCTGGCATGCCAGAAGGGGGGCAAGGCACCTGGTCCAGACAGAGCGCTGTTGGAGTTCTATACCAACGAGCCCATCACGTGGATCCCTTATCTAACCAAATGTCTCAATGCTATCTTGGTCCAAAATGTGGTCCTGGTGTCTTGGACCTGTGCAGAATTGGTCCCTATTCACAAAAAAGGACCCAGAGACAAGCCCTCGAACTATAGGCCAATCTCCCTCCTGGATGTAGGGGGAAAAACCTTTGCCAGGGCTTTACTATATCAGCTGGAGACTTGGGGGTCCAAGACCATGAAATGATAAACCATCGTCAAGCAGGTTTTCGCGGGGGCTTGAGCACAATAGACCAAAGCCTGCGGCTGCAGCTGATATGCAGGAAATACGCTGTCCTTCGGATGGCTAGCGTCTATGCAGTTTATGTGGACTTGCGTACCACATTCGACACAGTCCCAAGGCATCGCATTTGGGAGATTCTCAGGGGGCTTGGTATTCCCTTGGCACTCCTGGGAGCAATACAGAGCTTGTATACGTGTAACACTGGTAATCCGCTCGGGCATGGATGGAAGTACTTCTGCCAGCATTAAAGTTGAAAAGGGCGTCCGCCAAGGGTGTGTTTTGGCCCCATTACTCTTTTGTGTGCACCCACAAAAAAATCATACATGGCAAAGACAAGATCAGATTAAATCGACATGTTTGTGGCCTGGCCTCCTACACTCCTACCATCCATACCACCCAAAAAAAGTTATATTTATTAAAAAATGCACCAACAATTAACACATAAGTTGTTATAAATGTTATTAGTAATTATCTGTGTTTTAGTATGAAAATAAAGTGAGGATCAGATAGCACATCAAAGGATGCACCCAGATTCTTCCACTCACAAAGATGTAATCGATCTCACTCATGTGCTCACCAAGAGAGAAAAACAGAATAGCGGGATACTGTATACAGCCTGTTTGCTGCCTGTAATGCAAGGTTTACTCATCTCTGTATTCCTTTTTTCAAACTGGAGGTAATCCGTTTTTGAGAAATAATTTCAGCAAACAGTGTTTTGCAGGAATCTGTGCCCCCTTCCTATGTGGGGAATAACATTAGCATAATTTCTTCTTTGGTTGCAGCTGTATGCAGAGCGAAAATACACAGCATTGCATACGCATACTCATAGCTATGCAAACTTGATTCACAGGAATTTGTAATGCTGCCAATACTTAACAGTGCAACTTCATGAAGTTAGCAATGTTTTGCAGTCAACTTCATGAAGGTTGCGAAAGTGAAATCTTGCAACTTCGAACAGTCCTAGTGAAAAGGGGTGCCCTACACGGGACACCTATTACTATGCAGAGGGGCATTTCTAACTAGTCTACCATTGTCATGGTATATTTTCTTCTGAATGGAGATTGAAAGACATTTGCTCTTCGCTACTTTGCATCACAAATGCCTGCAATTTTACTTGTTCTGTTTTCTATTTTTCCAGCAATTTGCCAGGAATCTATCTTCCGTGCTATAAAAACCCATGCCTCATGGAATCTCTTTTGCAACAGTGTCTGTTTCTCATTCACATTTGGCATTATCAATGCCTGGTCTTCCACCCCACCCATTCTAATGAACTTTGTGATATCATCTCGGATCATTGCTGCTTTTAGGTTATAAACCAATAAGCGATCAGAAGTCAGAGTGGCTGGCATAGCACTGCTACAACCTGTAAATCTCTTACATGGACATCACACTCTTCTCCTCACCTGCTACTGCCCACCCGTTCCACATCAAGCTTTCTAAGATAACTTTAACTTTGCCACTCTCCTGAAGAACCCCTTTCTAATGTTAGGTCAACTCCTGATCACGGGCAACTTTAACCTCTGGCTGGAGGACCACACGATCCCAAACACTAAGAAGTTTAATGATATCTGAAACAGCATAAACCGCAAGATCATTTTTAGAAAACCTTCATATGCACATCACCCTACAAGTAGGCATCACCACCTCAGATGTAAACATGCTCAACTCTCCGCTCGTCTAGGGCTGTGTGAAATTTAAATTCCACCTACAAAAATGTGTAGATTTGCTGAGGTCTTACTGAAATTGATGCATTTCCCCCTTTTCTTCACTGTCACAAACTGCAAAATGTTGGCTCAAGGCAGATTTGCATTATACTTTTTGCTAACAAATGTAAATACGTTTTACATTCTCTGGAAAAATGTACTTTGGCAGCAAACATTTATGCTGAAAATGTTTGGAAAACGTTGATGCCTATTTATTTTTTCTTTTTGAGTTAATTGTGGCACATACTGTAAATTGTACGCGATTACAATTTCATATATCAGTATGCAAACTACCACTGGTCTATAGGAGAAGTAAAACTGATCATATTTATGGCACATAAATTTCAAATTTCTGCATGCTTAATTCACACAAAAATCCACACAACCACCTCTCTCAGAGCAAACCGCACAGACTTCACCACACTGCAACAACAAACAATCAACACATAGATCGCAACAACAGCACGCAAGGACCCGCTTCGATCCTAAATGCAAACCCAAGCTCAGAACACAGTGAAAACCCAACTGAAGCTGCCAACAGTACACCACCTCTCACTTTCCTACGCCCTCTTCACCCACTAACCCACCCACCACCTTTTTTCTTTACAGATCCGTTTAACATTAACATTAACAGATGGAAATGAAGCAGCCAGAAGAGACGAGTTGACTGGAATTAGAACATTTCAGAGGAGGGACATTGTTTTGGACTTGGGAGTTATTCTTTGGTGTTAGGTTTTGTAACTTTATCTTTGGTTTTTCCCCCGTTATCCTTTTTTGGTCTTCTTAGTTGACTTTGCTGAGCCTTAATTTTATGGAATTATTTATTTTCCTTAATCTCATTTTGCCCTGGAACCTACAAAGAGTCCAGCAGAGCATTTGAAAGGAAAACCCTACTTTTATTTTGTAGGTTAAGTTGCCTGAATCCATGGTTGCACAGTAGGAGACCAACATTTTCTCATGAGGAGGCGAATTACTTGTTTTATATGTGGCTCACTACCTGCCTAGAGAAGGGCAGTTCTACCTACTGGAACCATGCAATCCACTATTGATAAGATAGTGGATCGCTTAGTGCAGTAGACTGGAGTCATTGTGCAACAGGCCCATCAATGATGGGTTGACATTGTACACTTTGAGCCAGAGTTGCTCAAAAGCCTTTACATGGAGGTGCGTTTGAAACGCTCACCAATAAAGAGTGGAAAGTGATTTTCATTTTGCATTATTTTTATTAACATAAGAAATGAGAAAGAAACCTCCATTAAAGATATGCACGTTATTAACAAGGTGTTAAACACGAGTTATCTGGTAGAACCCCATTAAACAAGGGGAGGATTTAAACAAGGGTTTAAGCATATTAAATGGCTTCTATAACTAAAGTTAAACAAGTGTTAAACAGGAGTAAATCAAGCATCAAACAAGGGGAGTTAATCACTAAACAACAGGGAGTTAAACAAGAGTTAAACAGACTACAAAGTACTTTAACAAGAGTAAAACGGGTTAATCCTTAACAAGCAAGGGGGTTAATCATTGAAATGGGGTGGTAAACATTGGGTTAAGCAGCAGTATAAATCAGTGGTTCAACCAGGGTTAAACCAGGGCAAAACAAGGAGTTAAGCATCAACCATGTTTTAGCTTTGGTCATATTTTCTGTATTTATTCTCTTTATTAAACCTAATTTATTGATTCTCTCACAGATAATAATGGTGATGGTCCAAGTGGTAGTGCTACTTCCATGATTCCGGGGAAGCATGGTGCACAAGGGGAAAGAAAGGTGCCAAGGACCTCTTTTCACCACCTTTAATCCAAGAAACTGGAAACCGGCACCTGAGAACAACAGTCCACACTTGCTGCTGCAGCTTTCTTGGGACAAGAAACCCGCCCGACATGCCTTTGCCGGGCATGCCAACAGGACCATAGACGCAGTATCTGTGCTTGCATTAGTGCTCTTAGCACCAGCAATGATGATGTGCCATCAACCCTAGGACAAAGGCTGGATCATGTGGAGGCCACGATTAGGAGTCAGGAGGAACAGGCTCAGGATGCCTCCCGCAGGTGCTCCATTTTCTAGGGATGCCTGGGAATACTGCAACATTTATTTTCAGTAGAACATTGGCTCCTCTGTAGAGTCCGGAGTGGACCCCATTTCCTCAGGACTAGGAGGGATACAGTTGGACAAGGGTTTTGTTTAGGGTATTTAATTAAAAAAAGTGTTTTCTTTGCTGTTAAACAAATGCTACCCTTTCATTTATTCAAAAGTTCCATGATTCATACATGAAGTGTGCTATCTCCTTTAGATGTTTCAATATTCTATTTTCTGATAGCATTTTTTCTAGGTTTATGTGCCTGTAAAATCTCCTCATCCAAAGGAGATGGGTCCTTGTCCCAGTCCATCTGATTACATAAATAATCTCAGCTTTAAGCTTAATGCCAGACTTCACCAGCTCCCCCATATCAATGCACTTAATAACCCTTTTCCAGCTTTCTCTCCTCTGAAAGATTCTTCCTTTTCTCCCTCTGAAGCTTTGGTCTACAGCTGTATTTACAAGGGTCTCGGTAAGTCTTGATTACTGTATTCCTTTGTTTCTCAGCAGCCCTAATTTCATAATTCTAAAGTTTCAAATCATTCCAAATGCTTGCTTAAGTCCCCCTCTCCTGGTGAGGATTGTCCACCTTTCCCTGTCTAATCTGGCTCTGTCTTCCCCACCTAGCGGAATGTAGGTTTGAGGGAAAATCTAGAAATGGGGGCTAAGCCCCAGCCACTTTCTCTGCTCGGGTTCACCATCCATCATGTCCTCTGTCACCATTGCGCTAGCACCCTTTTGTAAGCTGTATGAAGCGATTCATGATTCCCTTAAAGACCATACTTCTATTTTCGCAGTGATGAACTCAAAACTCATTTATTTGGAGGGCTAAATCAATGCCTTAGATTGCCACAAAAATGATCCATGTACCTTGTCTCATGGGATCCAACCAAACAACCCTGGAGTCACCAGCAACAACATTAAAATCTCTGATCTCCAGACAACTATAGACTTAAGTACGCAAACGGATCCACAAGACATGACCTTGCATGCGAACCTCCATACTCATTGCGGAACAAAACCTAAAGCTTCTTCTCGTTCCTTTGGGCTTGTTAGCTCCTTGGCGAATAAATCAAAACCAACCAAGCCTACAACCCCCGACAATGACGTGCTATGCTTGGATGACATGCTTCCAGGCAAGGATAAAAAAGTGGCAAGGCAGGCATCTGAGAAAAAAACATTGCCATCTATCTTCCAAGTTGGCACCCACGCCAGCCTTACTAAGCCAAACAACAACCAGGCCACTACTCCTCAGGTGTGCCTAAAACTTGCTCCTACGCTCAATTTAGCCCCAATTGGGCAAAAAACGTCCCTGATGTCATCTCTGGGAACAATACAAAACAAAGGCAGTGGTTGGTGCGGAAGGAGTGGAGCTGAGGGAATTTCCAACTCCTCAGATAGCCTCTCCCAGCAAGCTATATTCTCGGAAGACTGTCAACGACTTTCTTTGCCACAAAGAGTCGATGGACCCAAGTCAGCACCTTGAATCTATCACTGACAGCCAGCCAGGAGCTGCTGCACATCATTCTAGCAGTGTGATGACGACGCTACAAACTTTCACAGTAGATCTCTCAAGCTTCCGCTCGCTGAGTGACCGTTTTAAAAATGTGCCGCTCACTTCTACGTCTCGGCCTAATCCATACAGCCAAGAACCGTCTGAGCGTGCAAGTGCGTCTGAAACATCCACTCATCAGATAGCGACTAAATTTACCTCGAGGGTTCATATACCTAGAGCGAAAGAGGACTTTGATCATGCTGCTACTACTTTGGATAAACAACATAGGTGACCTCAGCATGTGGCACATGTGCAAACGAGATCAGCCAAAAATAACCAAGATAAATCTCATCACCACGATCGCTCCAAGGCTAGGATGTGCCCCACCTTTAAATTGCGCCAACGATCAGGCAATAAAAAGTACAAAGTCCTGAACAGACGCACGGTGCTGAACTTGTTGCATAGCATTTCAGCTTTAAGATCTATCCAATCTGAAGACCTTAGGACAGTACAACCATCCCACGAAGGTCAAAAAGCATCCTGCTTTCTGTATATAACATCTAAGGGGGTGGATGTCGGGTTAGCCAAGGCAGCAGATGCGCTGTATAAACAAGGATTTGACTTAACACGTCTAACCACGAATGGAAACGCGTTGTTAGATCAAAATGAGGAGGGGTCCCACATGCTAGAGCACAGAAGGAGATCATACTCAGAGGATAAATCAAGCTCTGGTCCCCAAAAACGAGGGGCAGATTGCTATCTAACCACTACACAAGCAGCAACATCTCCACCAAAGAAAGATATGCATCCAACGTTATCTTCAGGCTGTAGACTAGATACAGCACAGCTGCCATCACAAAGGGAAGATTCATTGCATCACCCAAAAGGCCATGTTAAAAGCCATAAGGAACTGGCGATGTCAGTACGGGACCTAATTACTCAGAAGACTGTTGACCCCCGGAGACCAGATCTACAGAATCAAACTTGGTCGTGGCTGCCGAAAGTCCTGTCATCTCGACTTCATAAATAGCCACCAGCACAGATCTCCACCCCTTCGGAGTCCCATTTTCTCTCCTTAGCTTGTTGGAACACTAGGGGTTTTCTCCGCCTAACGACCCCTGGAGAAATTAACTTAGGTGATTATGACATTCTGTGTCTACAGGAGTTGTGGCTGAAAGAAAGACCAACGCTAGATGGGTTTGAAATTGCCTTTTCAGCAGCACTGTCAGGAGAAAAAGGCAGACCATATTCGGGTCTGATGACTGCAGTTTGGATGGGAAGCGGCCTCCAGCTTGTAAAGGTTATTTTGAATTCCCCGTTTGTCCTAGCGGTCCTACTCTGATGGCTCCATAGAGAACCCGGAACAGAAACTCCACCTTCCACGCACCTTCTTGTCATAAACGTTTACTGGAACCCTAAGGGAATCCAAAGAGACTCATTGTTTGATCTGGTAACATCTATACTGGACTCTGTATATTCAGAATTGAAATTTTTCGAGACAATAATTTGTGGGGATCTTAACATCAATTGCTCCACAAACAAGCTAGAGTCAGCCGATTTCACAACCTCCCAGTCCATTCAACGTGGAAAGGAGTGGTCCAATTTAATGACATTGAGAAACATATTCAACACTGCAACTACGCTTCCCGACAATTGCAAGATACCAACATGGAAGTGTGGCTCGGCACACTCCACCATCGACTACATCTTTGCTTCACAGTCATTCTTTGTCAACTTGTTGGAAACAAACGTTCAATATACAGCTCAAATTGACCATAATTTGCTATACATAAAATGGGCATCAATGAAACCAGTCAATTCGTATTATCTGGAAGTCGTCGAACCAGTTTTGGCAAGGGGAACCGTGTAAGGGTTACCCCAAACAATATACGAGACATAACAGACTCCTACACAAACTTGGAAAACCGCCTTGAAGTGGATTACACACTGATCTTAGAACCTTTTAGAACTATCAACGTAGGTGCTAAATTTCCCAGTCTGAAGGAGATCAGCCACACTCATATATTCGACGCTGTACTGGTGGCGAAGCGCAATATGGTCTGAAAAGCTCAAAGAATAGCAGTACATCATAACAAAGACCTTAACAGAACTCGTGCAAAAGAGGTGACAAGGAGCTATAAGTCTTGATTAGGTTTGTATAGACTGGTCCTCTACCAACAGGACGCAGAGGCTATGTTAAAGCAAATAAATAACAGCAAACTGATTAACCCACGGCGCAAAGAGATAGAAACAACCCTGACAAATGGCATTGCAGTCTACCTGGACACAATTCTATTCAACATTGTTCAAAACACCAGAGTCGAGGTTACTATCTACATCGTCACCAGCAACTGCCCCCTGGGTCGATCTCCACGATACAAATGACATATTGTTATCAATATCTAAGCTGAAAAATTCTAGGACGCCAGGGCCCGATGGCTTGTCTAACGAGAACTTAAAATCTGCTCCAGTGGTTTGGGCAAATCTACTGAGCTTAATTTTCAAAAGATGCAGTACTCAAAGGAAGATCCCGCCCTCCTGGTCTTCAGCGGTAATTATAGCGATTTTTTAAAAAGTATGCAAAGATGACCCAGGGAATTTCTGACCTGTGGCATTATTAGATGTCATAGGGAAAGTGTATGGTATCTTACTCTTGAAACACTTCCATCTCTGGGCGAAAAAAAGCACCTTGTGAAGACCCCTTGCAATCAGGGTTCAAAAAGGGGACGTGAACTAGCATTAACATCTTGCTACTCAGTATATTAAAAGCAAAAGTCCTGGAAGGGAATCAGAAACTGTATCTTGCGTTCATAGACCTTACCCAGGCCTTCGACCTAGTTAATAGATCGAAACTCTGGAAGAAACTGGTCGATTGGAACTGTCCGCCGGAGATCTTGGGCCCTCTACAAGCCCTACACTCAAACACCAGTGTACAAGTTCGGCTGAGCTCAAGGTGGCTGCTATCTTCTGTGATTCCAACATCCAGAGGAGTTAAACAGGGTTGTCCTCTTGCTCCGGCACTTTTTCTAGCATACTTTAGTGATTACAAGGAAGCTAATGCTGAAATAAGATCTTTTCCCCCCGGTGATTGGCCAAACAAAAGTTCCTAGAATTCTTTATGCAGAGGATCTAATACAACTGGATCAAACCCCAATCGGCCTACAATGTCAGCTTGCGGCTTTAACCAAGTACACTGCAGATAATGATTTAGAAGTCAACAAACAAAAAACAAAAGATACTGGTTTTTGAAAAAAAGAGTCAGAAAAGGGGCAACCCGACCTGGTTTTTGTCAGGAGAGAAAGTGGAACAGGTTTCAAGGGTTTAAATATCTTGATCGACTCCTTGCAAAAAGACACAGCAATGCAACTTCATCTGCACGGAAAAATGAGAAATCTCATCTCGCAGGCAAAAATCCTAGACAGGAAATATGGTCGCTTTTCACTGTTGCCACTACTCAAGTTCTAACGGGGGAAAGCAATTCCCACAATCACTTACGGAGCTGATGCTATGCCATCTCTCCCAGACTTAATATGGCCTAGATTGAAAAGTCTGTTTTGGCGATCAGTCCTTAATCTTCCGAAATCCACACCGATAATTAGAGCTACAGTAATGCTGTACCGAAAAATTAAGGATCCATCTAGCCAATGATCTTTTCCGTGGTCCGAGAAGAGCTGAGCTCAGGTAAATGTAGAATGTTGACCTCTTGGGAGAACAGATGTAATCGCAACCTAGAAGATTGTGGCAGTTCAATTGAGGAATTAGTTTCAAATCCAACCAAAACGAAAAAAGGGCTAGACGAACTAGATTGGATTGCCACTCTAGAGAATGCATCAACTTACAAACTGACCCAGCATCTGCCTCCAACGATCAGAAAACTAAATGAGGTTCAACCATTTCTCACAAAACATCCAAATAGGAAAATGAGATCAACATTTCTCCGAGCCAGATTGAACCTTTTGCCTTCAAATGAGATCCTTTATATAAGAGGAGCCTCCGCGTCTAAAGGTTGTCATTTTTGCAACTCAGAGTCAACTATAGAAATGCTGCGGCACCTCTTGTTATCGTGCACGGGAACAAGTCTTTACAGAACTCCATACTTGGCCCACCACTTGGAGAAAGCTTATTTGACAGAAGAGGATTTGTGGTGGGAACGGTTAATAGGGGGCCTCAGACCATCATGGGCGATAGCAGCGACTAACATTTTAGATCTAATCTTCAAGGACAAAGCAACGGAGCTCTTGCAGAGGGTAAGAGCCCACCAGAACTTACAAACTTCCACGATTCAGAGTGTGCCAGTTTTTGTTAAACATGAGTTTTTGTGTTTTAAAGTGATGATTATTTATTTGTTTACTTCTACTTTCCTCTTTTCTCTTCTTTGAAATGCTCAAGATTGTTTAACTGTCTCTTGTAAAAATCACTTCAGTGATTAAATCTCGTAATAAAAAAAGAAAAATGGGGGAGGGATGTTTTGTGATAGAATGGGTTTATATCAGTCCTGCTAAGTAGAACACAGTTATGCAAAGGCGAGGGGAGGATGTGTCCTTAAGAGTTGTGAGAATTGTATTGAGTTTCCAAAGCAGCTTTGTAGAATTGTAAGTAAGTTCACAAAGTAATGCTGGATGCATAAGTGGCTTGCGAGGCTGCTCGGGCAATCCTGGAGGTTTGATGGCTTATTTGCACATTTATTCCAGGTCAAACTCCAGAATATTAATTCTGGCACTGACAAGCCCGAGCCAAAAGTGTCACAGTAAAGAATAGATTGTACATGAACCAGAATGTTGTTGGTACAGAAGGTAAGATAATGGAGTGTTAAAACGAATACGATAACATTTAAAAATCCTGTCGGATGGGTGTTAAAAGGATTACTATTAAATGTTTTTTCTGTGTCATGTCATGCTAAATTTTATATTTTATTTTAGTTTATAGTTAGACAATGTTGTCCCTTAAATAGGTGTAGGCTATTAAAGTATAATAATGCATACCCATCTATAGTGAGAAAAATGTGCACCAAGTTCCCTATGCATGTTGTGTTCATTAGACTTTGTGAACGGTGGTGGTGGATGTATGACAAACAGGGTAGTGTGATGAATCCCTTGATGTTGTCCCTTCTCCCCGGCAGGGGGACCCTTCCCATGGGGCTAGGGAGGTGAGGCCGCTACCCGATTGTCCCCCTGGTGGTGGTACTCAGTAGGAGGATCACTTGGGAGCGGACCCCCTCTCCAGGAGATGGGAATACTATCATGGGAGAACCCGGTTTGTCAACCACCATTCTGCCCTTCATTACCCACCACATCACACAGATAGGGCCCAAGTACCCCCATCCCCTATGTCTTCTTTTTCTTCTGTTAGGTACTTTATGCATCATAGTCCTGTCTATAAGATAGACAATAAATATTGTGACGAGGAAAAGGGAGTAAAGTATGGGAATAGATGGCTCCATGGGTACTGGCACAAAGAAGAGCAGGGCAATGAAGAGCCCTACACGGAACGAAGACAAACATACTAGCTATCTGAGATTCAAGAGCCGAATAACCATAAAAACTGATGAAGGACTTTCCTCAGGGTCAGTCCTGCCCCAGAGGAGCATCGAGCTGGGAAGCAATCCCACGTAGAGAGGACACGCTGCAGACCCGGGTGCCTGGAGAAGGAAGCCGGCATCCAAAAATGTGTAAAGAAGCCTAAACTTACCTGAAGGCTGGAATACATACAGTGGCTGAAAGGAAGCCCACTGAGTTGACCAGGCGAGACCCGACGTTTGGAGAGAAACCAGCATGGTGGAGCTGGCGAAAGCTGAGATTAGAACGCGAGAGCTAAGGGGAAGCCAGAGAAGCTTGCCGGTGTTGCTGAGGACCGGATTGCTCGCGGACGCGCTGGGAACCCCTAGAAGCTGTGGTTGGGAGGAAGTGGCGGACCATCTTCCTCATCCCAGTGGGACCAAACAGAGAAATGAAATAGAGACATATTGGGTCAGAGAAGGCACCCCAAATAAACAAGAAGAGAAGACAATTCCTGGCAGGATAGTGAACATGGCATGATTCAGCATCATTATAAACCTGAGAAGAGGGTCTGAGACCCGTATGTTGAGAGAATTGTACATGCGAGACAGTGCCTGGCAGGATAGTGAACCCGGCCTGATTAAAAGATATTATAAACATGAGAAGGGGCTCAGGGACCCACACAAAAGTCAAGAGAAGACCAGGGGAAAAGAGAG
The DNA here is from genome assembly GCF_040938575.1 of Ambystoma mexicanum. Lineage (NCBI taxonomy): Eukaryota > Metazoa > Chordata > Amphibia > Caudata > Ambystomatidae > Ambystoma > Ambystoma mexicanum. The sequence continues at coordinate 1,206,204,500 of NC_090923.1, read as the reverse complement.
AAATTTCCTTTAACAAAAGTCAAGAGAAGACCAGGGGAAACGAGAGAAATATCCTTTAGTTTAGTTTATTTATTTATAGAGCGCACTTAACCCTCAGGTATCTAGGCGCTTATACTTGAAATACATAGTTACAGAAACAAGACAGAAAGCGGTTGGCTTATACTAGAGACAGTTACAGAGACAAAGCATATAGCAGTTGACTTGTGTTACATAGCAAGTCTGAGAATCAGGGGGCAGGCAAGAGTACAATGAGAATTTGGGATACAGGAAGGATGTAATCAATCACAAAGACATTTTCCGAACAGTGGCAACATGTGCATAGAGAGAGTGTATAGAAAGCGATGACCTACAGAGTTACATGAAACGGCACTGATCAATTAGTACAGAATGGCAAGGATTGTAAGTTAGTTTTGCTGGGCGAAGAGCCAAGCTTTTGCGCTGTTTTTGAAAGACCAGAAGGATGGTTCTGCTCTGAGAATGTTGGCCAAGGCGCTCCACAGCTTGGCCGCTAGTACGGGGAAGCTGGAGCCGCCTGCTTTTTGTAATTTTTATATTGGAATGTTAAGGTGATGTAAATAGTTAGATCTGGTAGGTCTGATGGATTGGCACCTGATACATTTATCAGCCAAGTATTTTGGAGCCAAGTTGGACAGGCAGTTATGAGTGATTACTAGTGTTCGCAGTGAGATTCTGTCTTGCACTGGTAGCCAGTGTGTATCCCGCCTGATTGTTGAGACGTGGTTAGATCGAGGGATATTTAAGGCTGCTCTGAGAGCGTTATTCTGAGGCACTTGAAGTTTGTTTAGATTGCGTTGATTGGTGCCTAGATATAGGATCTTGAAATAAAATGCATGTTTAAGTGTTTCTTTAGAGCGCATCATGGTTAACATTTTGCTCTGATCCTATCCCATCGGTAGCAAGTGGAACATGAGAAAAAAAGAGCAAACATGATTTCCTCTTTTTATATGATATGATATGGCATTTTTGTAAATTGATGGGCACATGCAGTCAGAACCATTACTAAACTGATGAACTTGCTTGTCAAACACTGCGGCAAGATCTTCTTTTATAGGTTGACACTCATGACAGGCACTCCTCTTCAATATTGTTCTTTTCACTGACCTTGCCCCTGTGTTGGGGCTTGCGCATGGTGACTGTCCTGTTGTTGTCAAACGACCCTGCTGGTTATTACAGAGGATAATTTACAGCAATCTCATGCAGCCTGAGTGGAGCAGTGTGCGGGCATGGCCAGCGTCGGTACCCAGCATTGTCACCTTCTAACTGATTGTTATTCATGAAAATTGATAAATAGCCCTGCCCTGCCACCTTGGGTCATCAGGTTCGTGAATCACAATGTCTCCACCCAAGATGCAAAGACCCTGGCCAAAACAACACAACATAATGAAACTCAGATCAGAAATAAGTGCAGTGGCTCCTAAATAAGTGCTACCGCTGAGGCCTGCTAAGCCCCACTCACAAATGAAGCACCGCTTGACTTGCAGCAGTGCTGGGCTTGCTAGGAACAGAGGAGCGCAATACCTTTTCTTGCTATCCTGCTCTGGCAGTGAAGCGGACACTGCCCTGTGAAAAAGTCAAGGCCGGAGAAGTGCTCTAGTTGTATGGTCTGTTTCCATCTGAGAACTCACCAGCTCATGTTCGCCATTGCCGTGGAGGATCCACCAGTGCACATTTGTCGAGCGGATGATTTGAGTCTATGTGCACAAGCATGCTCTCTGTCAGCATTCAACCTTCTATTTGTGTAGTGTCTTTGAAATCTGTCCCCATCTTCTCCAGTTGGTGATGTAGAATACACATGAGAGGGTTATTGGCTGCCGCATCACTGATGAACGTCTCTGTGGCATTTTCAAATGGCGAAAGAATTTGGACGAGTCACTGAATTAATCCCCATTGCAGAAGAGACAAACACATATGTAAGTTGTGCTAGCTTTTGTCTTGTATAAAAAAAAACGATCGATGACTTTCTATTGTTCATGGGTATATGCCGAGACGGTCCATTTTCCTTCAGTAATTTGCAGAAGGCCTACCTGGCTTTAAAAGAAATACTGAAATGCCCACATATCCCATCAAATATGGCTGTGACTTTGCAACTTCTGCCTCCGTTTTCAGAACTCCTGGATGATGAAATTAAGGCAATGTGTAAGTGTAGGCTGTCCATTTTTTAGAACAAAAAAAGCGACTCCACGGTATAATGCTACAAGGTCATCCCTGGTGACATTAAAGACAACTCTAAACCAACAGACCTTGGGCATGTGTGTGCAGGCCAGTATTAATGATAGAGGGCAGTGGCACAACTCTGACCAAGGTAAATAATTCAATTACCCTATTTTCGATTATCATAATAAAATACAATTTATTAGCATATTCAATACAATCTTAAAAACATGCTCATAAAAACTAGGCAAGTAAAACAGTGATATACAAATTGACATGTGCACCTAGACTCAACTTAAACCATTCCTAGTAATTTAGATAATAAATACTAGAGTTACTATAACAAATTCACTGGACAACACAACAACACAAGAAATAAGAAGGACTAACACAGACAAGACAAATCAATCACATTAAACAGCAAGTCATGCTTGGTATTGAAACTTAATCTACACTATCTCTAACACACAATTAAAATATTCGAATACAATAGGTATGCAATAGGTATGCAAAGCAAAGCAACCCAACATGTTTATTCATCGAAAAAAAGCCTTCTTTGTTGTCCACAGCGACCCTATTTCCAATTGTGTTTAGTGGTCTCCATCAAACTAGATAGTCTGGGCTTGCAAAGTGTCACTTCCTCAGGGCAATTAATGGGCTGATAAATCTTGTAAGCAGTGAAAAGTAAATTATTCATGTGCATCTCTTGTACATTGAAGTGTAGGTTCAATTGTTCAGTGGCGGTAGGGATGGCTCCAATGCAGATAAAAGAATATTATGCGAGCAGCAGGCCAAGTATAAATCATAGATACTACTCTTCTGAATAACAGGTTCTCTATTTCTCTTCCTGGTTTTCCTGTTTAAAGCATCACACGACACAAGATAAGTGTAGGCTGTCACTTTGCAACTTCTGGCTCCTTTTTCAGAATTCCTGGATGATAAGATTAAGGCAATGTGTAAGTGTGGGCTGTCAGCCAGTGCACACACAACGATTGTAGGATTGGCATAGGCAACAAAAGCAACACTTAAAGCCCTTGGCCTTAGCCATTCCATAACTTTGAAATTAAATGCCAGCAGTATGTTGGTAGCAGTGTGAACCTATGCTGAACATAGCAATGTGTGCATGTATGGCAGTTCTTTTGATACTTGACCCGGAATTCAATGGGTTGAAGTTGGCCCAATGTGCAGTGACACACATATAGTTAACAACTTGACTGCTACACATGTATGTTGTCAGATGGATGCTGTGCACTGCTGACTGGCCATTACTTTTGAAAATAATTCACACCTTTCCTTGTTTAGCTTAGGCAAAGTAACTCTGGAGAAATATGTCTGTTTAGGCAAAAAGAAAAAAGCCTGGAAAATGTTCTAAACTCTTTTTCTACAAAACAATATGGACAAATGTCCACTGGCAACATTTGATCTAGCTCCCCTTAGTACGAGTGTTTTGGGGTGGTTTCATCTCTGTTTGGTATCCTTTGTAAATATCTCTTGAATATTGGATTGTTTAATCTGCTTCCACAAAGCTGCCACCACTGTAGGTAAAGGTGAACTGTTTAGCGTAGGTAAAAGGAAGGGCAACACTCTGGTGATGTCTCTCTGACATCTTGAGGCAACAGAGGAAATTGCGGGTGATAATGTAACATCACCCACCAAAAGACTAATATACTCTGTAGCATCATCATCAACTTCCACCAGAACACTTGTGATTACAGATGTACTAGCAGCCTGAAGGATCTTTTGTTCAGCATCATAAGCACTCCATTAATTAGCTCTATAGTGCTTCAACATGGGACTCCTTTGCCCCAGTTCCCAAATGACTTCCTGGCTTGCAATCCTGGACTTTTGGGCTCATTTATGTTGATGGTGATCAAATCCCAGACTAAGGAGGTAGCTTTCTAGATAGGTGCATATGATATTGCTGGATATGGTGCTGCAGTGGTGGTGCTGGTACAATGAGATACAATGGCCTTTGCTTATGAACTGCTGCTGGTTTTGGTTTAGGACTTTGACTGTGGCTGTGTTTTGTTAAACAAAATGGTACATTGTTTTAATAATGCTACTGTTGCTGTTTACATCAAGGCTTCTCCTTCCGCATATCCAGGCACAGTGAACCCATATGCAGCCAGAGCATTTTTCTCAAGGTCAGGCATAGACAAAGGATGGGTTCCTGTGGTTTCTTTGGACCTATTTCCTTTACCATCTTTCTCCTGGCCCTTATGGTCCACTAAATATCTTCATCACCTGAAATGGAAAAGAGAGATGGTAAAAAAGAATGACTGCTCCTTTCCTCAAACACATCTTTATTGGATGGTTCTGTTGATGGAGCTCCCTCTTCAATGTGTCCTCATATTGCTACTGTGTCTTGTGAATTCTCACTTCATCAAAGAGTGTGGCAACAGCATGAAAACCACCAAAACAGTGCTGGCTTCTCAATCCAACACCCTCTGTTGATGTTTGTTGCTAGGATGTTGGTCTTTCCATAACAATGCTTAGATGCTCAGAGGGTATTTTGGGGATGTAACAATTTTTGCAACCGTTTTTCTCGGCTTGCCGCTTGTCCTTTTTTGGGCAGCTCTGTTTCTTTGTGGCCCACGTTGGTGCTTCATGCACTGTGCAATCATTTTTCTCTGCACAAAACTGTGAACAAGAAGGATCACATGACTGTCGCAATGCGATAAATCACAGATTCAATTTCTGGAAGGAAGAAAAACACTGCTGTCACAATTGGTATACATTCACTGCATATGTGTTTTCTTAGTCACAATGAATCACTTAGACTACATCTGGCAATTCACAATGGCTGACCACTATATGTCCCTGGTGAGGATTGCTCTCACTTTTCTCGCTACCTCAAACACTCCCATTTAGGCTTTTCCTACAGTTAACTTTACACAATACGTTAATGAAAGGGATTCCTGCTTGCTGAAGAGTGTGTACGGGCCTGCTGCCTCGTTTCACTTCAAATTAACAAACACCACAACACCTGTGCCTGTATAAGAGCCTAACTGAAACCCGCTGCCACCACTGTTCTGCATGGGGACAAAATCAGAGTCCATCCTTTCCAACTGGTTCTCCTTGAACTCTCAGCACCATTCGAGACAGTAGACCACCAAACACTCACCGACAATCTACATCACTGCATGGGGATCAGCAAGATCATCCTCAGCTGATTCAAATCCTACCTTGCTAATCACCACCAATTTGTACAAATGGATTCCTCCAGATCACCAACTCTACCCATCTCTTGTGAAAGTCCCATAAGGATCTACCCTCTACCCTGTGATCGTCAATCTTTACATGGAAAAGCTTGGAACCCTCTTTGCTTCATACCACGACCACATCCACAAATACGCAGATGACACGCAGCTCTACTTCAAGACATTCTCCATCAAAGGCATCTACAGACTCAAGGTCAGCCTCTCATTGATCTAGTTGTGGATGTCTAGTGCTAACCTGAAGCTAAACCTCTTGAAGACTGAATTCCTACTGCTGACCAACAACACTGAACACCCGGGCATCGATACCTGGCTCTCTGGTATGCACCTGGAGATCTTCACTCTCCAGCTGGCCATGTGTGCCAAGTCCCTTGGGTTCAACATCGACAGACACCTCTCCTTCAAACAGCACATTACAAGGAAGACAGAAATAGCTTGGTAGAAATTTTTTCCCCTGCGGAAAATCAAGCCCTTCATCCCAGAAAACAACTTCGGATCTGCTGTCCAAGCCTTGGTCCTCTTCCACCTGGATGGTGGCAATGCCCTTGTGGAAGGTCTTCTTGCAACTTCCCTGAGATGTGCCCTGCATGCTGCAGCATGACTCAAAAGATGATGAAGTAATGAAATGGGCTTTGAAAGAGAAAGAGACAGAAAGAATACAAGGACAAAGAAGAATGGATACAGAGAGGCAGAGAATTCCAAAGCTTGGGGACGAGCAAAGAGAAGGAGCAAAAACAAGAAGGGGCAGAGGGGGGTTTGGGAGTAACCAGTAGGAAAAGAGACTGAGAACGAAGAGAGCGAGCAGGGGTATAGAAGGAGACCAAAGGGCAAAGATAGGGAGGAGCTAGGACATGCATCAATTTAAAGACAACACACACGAAATTGAATAATAGGCAAGATTCAAAAGATAGCCAGGAAATGGCATGTAATGGAGGACTGAGAGGGAAGTTGAAAAAGAGTATGCATGGCAGAATTAAAGAAAGAATGCAAGGGAGCAAGACCGTATGCAGGAAGACCAGTAAGAAGAGGAGGACAATAGGACCGGGCCGAGGCAGAAATGTGAGAAGCAAAGAATAGGTCAGAGTCAAATATAACTCCTAAATTGTGAGCTGATGTAGAAATCGTCTTCAACTCCTAATGCATCATCTACAAGGTTGTCACCCTGAAGTCACCAAGCTACCACACTGAGAAACTCAGCATCTCCAGGGGCCTACGATCCACCAGAAGTAAGTAGATGTGCAGACTTGAACTCTGATGGTGCAGGAAGGAAACAAACAGAAAACAGGCCTTCTCTGTCTACGCCCCAAGACTCTGGAACCTCTTCCCCATCAACATCCGACTCACCCCTTCGCTTCTACAGTTCAAGAAGAAGCAGTCCTCCACTTCAAGGAATGCCTCCTCGCTAACACCAAGGTTCATACACCATGTACTCCCCACCATACCCGAGACTGGGTGAAATGATCCCTACAGTTTCATCCCCTGGTTTACTTGTAGATCCATTGCTGACAATTACCCTCCCTCATTATTGTGTCGGTAGACACAGGCAAATGATTGAAAGACAATGAAGACTATATAGCTACTTTATGTGAGATGATAGTCTCTGAAGAAGAGTTTTTAACTCAAAATGTGTCACACAGCACAACTAATTTTGCTGGTGATTGTTAAACTACAGATTTTTACTGCGCTCTGTTTTTATTGTGTGTAAAGTTACGTAAATAATAGTCTGTCAATCAAGATTTGTAAAGTTTATGTTTTAAATGTGACAAATTGAATAACAGATCGAGCTATCAAATAAATTGTCATATTACACAAAACTTGTAATCAATTATAAGTAATTACCTGCCTCACCGGCATATATGAAGGCAGTGTGCAGCAATTGTTCAGACTGTGCAAGCAGTGTGACCACCTTTGTTGGTTAATTGCCCTCCCTGCCCTGTTGTTGAATCCCCTTGCCTTGTTTCCCTGCCCCCTAACCGTGTTCAGGCCGCTATGATTGTAAAGCGCTCTGTTGTTTCCCGAAGCTAGGTCTGCACTCAATAAATACCCTAATAACAATAAAGAGACAGGTCAGGATGCATGCATGTATAATGATTGATATCATTTCATACAAAGATAAATGTACAGCATTTTCAATACCAGAATAGAAAATATGCCAAACATCAATAACAAGCGTAGGGCACTGCAGAAATTAAAAACAAAACAAGCTCTCCAGCCAGTCTTTCTGAGGCACAAGGAAGGATCACACATAAGATTAATAATTTGAGGAATTCCGGAATGCAGGCAGCAGAGGCAGCAGCTTAATCCTGTAGCTCCTCGCCCTCTGCTACATTCACCATTATAAAAGGATTATGAACTCAAAAAAGAAGATTGAGACAGCTGAAAACAAAACCCCTAAGAAGTCTAAACAAACCCCTGAAATGGATGAGATCCCAAGTTCTCAGGATATATACTCTCTCCTGATGAAAGTGGCCCAGGATGTAGTGGAAGTGAAGTCAACTATGGCGGAGCTCAATTTGAAGGTCTATCAAATGGACATCAGGGTTTCTGCTGGGGAGACTGACTCTACTGCTATGGGCACTGAAATTGCTGGCAGTTTTAGAGCATATAATAACATGAAGGAAGAGCTACAGAAAGAAAAAGGATGGACTCTGGAGCTGGAATTGAAACTGAGAAGTAAAAATGGAGGGTTTGTGGGGATTGGTGAAAAAACAAGTGAAGATTTAACTACCTTGGTGATTGTAATCTTCAAAGAGGGCTTCAGCTTTGAATGTATCACTATTGCGGACATTGATCAGGTGTACAGAGTTGGTAAGAAAGGAAGCCCGAAGGCCAGACAGATTCTGCTCACTTTAATGAGTACCAGGATAAAGGAGGACATTTTTCCAGCTGCAAGGATCAAAGGACATGCCTATTTTAATGGTAACCCTATTGCATTATATCCGGATTATCCAAAGGAAACCCTGGTGATTAGGCGACCCTTCAAATTTGACAAGGACAAGGCTTATCTATTGGGGGTTAAAGCAATCCTGAATTGGGCAAATATGTTATCTCTATATTTGCCTGAGGGGGTGAAGGTTACCACAGATCCTAATGAGGGAGTAACGTGGTTGGACTCTATAAAAACATCATCCAATGTGGAGCAGTACTTGTAAGCAGTCCCTTATGTGTTCCCCCCCTACCACTGGTACTTTATTTTGTTATTATTATTTTCAGTGTACAGATGCATCCTTTTAATAATTTTATAATTTGACAGCAAAATGGCGCCAGAGGATGCAGACTTCAGCATAGTAGGAGTAAAGGACCCCAAGCGTATGAACGGCCGTGCTGACGTTAATGGATCCGTTTCTTCTGATACGTGGATCATGCTGCATATCGGGGTCAGCTGATTCGCTTCAATGACTGTACATGATGTCGGCAGTGTCCGGGAGTTGTGGCCGTCTCCCGGTGGTGTTCGAGAGTGGGCGGCTGGATCTGGGACGTCATTCTTCCAGGCTGTAGTGACCGTACCTTGAGGTATGGTCACGGAGGTGGAGGCTATATCTGGCTACTTTACGATATCTGGCTACTTTACGCACCCTTTACTTCTCTCAATCTCAGATGAGACTGATAATTAACCAATTCTCTCAATAGTTACATTGTTCGCGGTTTAATATCCGCCTTACAGCAGACCGAGAAGGATTCTTCTATCCAACATGATATGTGGGCATGTTTTGGCTCGTGTTTAGACTGCATTCAATCAACAGGAAGGAACAGCATTCTGGTGTTTTTTCGTGCTCTGATGGGGCTCTGGGATGCATTTCAGTGTTTCCTTTTGGTTTGTTTCTTCACTTCTCAACAACATTTGGTATACAGCAGCTGTCTCTTCTGCAACCTCACCACCCCTTAATTATTGGTATAGACTAAGTGTTGGACGTCCTACATTGTGACTATTGGGAAGTTCATCACAGTTTGGTTTTTACTCTGACTTTTTGGGAGCATTATGGGGTGTGGGGGATGCATGTTTGTGACTCCTTATCTCTGGGCATGGGTTTCTATGATGTGCATTTGGGATATGGAGCATGAGTAAAGTGCCCATTGTTCGGAGCTTTGGTTCTTATCCATATTAATTTTGTTCCAGCATACTTTTCATATTGGCCCTGAGGTGGAGGCTTATGGTACATTGGGAAGTGACAAGTATCTTTCAAATCTGTTTGCTATGACTTACTGAAATGTTCGCAGCAAGAGTGGCATCCATTATTTTTTGTTTGTTTCAGTATTGTGACATAGGCAGATGCTGTTAGTTGACGCATGTTTACATTATTTTGGAGGGTGGGGGACGGTAGGTTGATGGTCATCTCTAAGGTTATTTCTATTGTATGAGCAGTGATTTCATGGCACGGTTATTTACTAATTTATTTCTTGTTATTTATGGAAGGTCGATGGGTGGTGGGTGCGATGGTGGGAGGAGTTACACTTATTGAGTAATAGGTTTCATGCATTATGCAGGTTCGCCTAGTTGTGTGGGGGGTTGCTTTAATGGAATGGGGCTTGAATTCTTTGACTGTATAGTTCCTTTTGGTGAAGGAACAAGTTACTTACCTGTAACTGTTGTTCTCCAGCATGGGTCTGGCATGGATTGACATGCTCATGAATATTCCCCATTGTCAGGCTGCGAATCCTCGGTAAAGAAAAAATCAGTATCAGTTTCGTTTCTGATCTGTCTTTCTTAGTAGTAACCAATCACTGGTCTCTGGGTCATACTGCCCCCAGCCAATGACTGCCCTCTCCCTAAGCCCCGCCCCTGGCAGCCATCCTCAGATTTGGTAGCACGTAAAGTGGCAGTATGACCAAGTGAAGAGCCGCAGAGTGGAAGGAGGGAGAGTTCGCATGTGAATACATGCCAGACCCATGCTGGAGAACAACAGTTACAGGTAAGTAACTTGTTCCTTCTCCAGCATGGGGTCTGGCATGGATTCACATGCTCATGAATATAAGAATACATAGCAGTACACACATGCACAACCACGGGAGGTGGTAAGGCTCAACATTAAGCATTACAGAAAACTCTAAGCATCTCTTACCTCCTCACCAGGCTCACCTTAAGCGAACACGTTGCGGAGCACTGCATGGCCGACTCTGGACTCCTCCCTGGAATCCCGGTCGATGCAGTAGAATCTCATGAAGGTGTGCATCGACCTCCACGTAGCAGCCCTGCAGATGTCCAGCAGGGGCACACCAGACAAGAACGCTGTGGTAGCAGCGATCGCTCTAGTCGAATGGGCTCTCGGACGGCCGGGCAACGGTCGGTTTGCCGACCGATGACAGTGCATGACGCAGCCAGAGAGCCATCTGGAAATGGAAGCCTTTGAGAGAGCCTTCCCTTGGTTCACAGGTCCAAAGTTCACAAACAGCTGTGATGTCTTCCGAAAACTCTTTGTTCGGTCCATGTAGAACTTCAGCGCTGTAGCTACATCCAGCGAGTGCAAAGTCCTCTCGGCCGGCGACGAAGGCGACGGGAAAAAGACTGGTAACACCAAGGGCTCGTTGTGATGGAAGTCCGAGGGCACCTTGGGCATGAAAGATGGGTGCGTCCTCAGCACTACCCTCCTCTGGTGGAAAGTCAAGTATGGAGGCTTGCAGGATAGGGCCTGAATCTCTCCCACACGTCGTGCAGAGGTGATGGCCACAAGGAACGCTGACCTCCACGACAGGAACTTCAACGGGGCCGAATGCAAGGGCTCGAATGGTGGGCCCATGACCCTGGTCAGCACCATGTTGAGCTCCCACGCCGGGGTTGGAGCCTTCACCGGCGGGAACGATCAAAACAGTCCTTTCATAAACTCGTTCACCAGGCGATGAGACCACAGGGACGACCGTCCTGCAGTTCTGATGTATCGGGAAATCGATGCCAGATTTATCTTGATGGTAGCATGAGCTAGTCCAGCTTTGGCCAGCGACAGTAAGTATGGTAGCACTTGAGGGGCTGTAAACCGTAGAGGGTTAATCTTCTGTGCACGGCACCAGACAGAGAACCTCTTCCACCTGTGTTCGTAGCACTTGAGAGTTGAGGACGCCCTGGCCTTTGCAAGAACCTCTCTGCAGTCAGCCAGGATATCGTACCCTCCAAACCTAGTGCTGCAGGAGCCAGGCCTGCAAGTTCAGCGACTCTGGGTCGTGATGAAGAATGGCGCCTCCTTCTCTGGAGAGAAGATCTGCGTCCGTCGGCAGTTTGACTGGTGGGGACGCTGACAAGTCCAGAAGGTCCGGGAACCATATTTGTCTCGGCCACCTCGGTGCGACAAGGATCATCCTGCACCAGGACCTCTTGAGTTGTTTGATGAGCCTGAGCAGCAAAGGCAACGCAGGGAACGCATACAGGAACAGGCCGTCCCAGGCGAACAAGAAAGCATCGCCCATGCTCCTCGGCTGGGGGAACCTGCTGGCGAACCTCTGGCACTTGGAGTTCATTGCCGTCGTGAACAGGTCAATTTGGGGTTTGCCCCATCGCCGGAAGACTTGATCCATTTGATCCTTGCGTAGTTCCCACTAATGGGCGCAGATCCCTGCTCAGTGAGTCGGAGATGTTGTTTCTTATCCCTGCTAGATGAAAAGGTACTAGAAACATCCCCTGGGCAATGGCCCAGTGCCACAGATCCTGGGCTTCCTTGCACAGGGCCGGGGATCTGGTTCCTCCATGCTTCCGGATGTAGAACATTGTGGTGTTGTTGTCGGTGAAGATCCTCACCACCTTGCCCTTGAGGACGGAAGGACTGACTTGAGGGACCAGAACACTGCTCGGAACTCCAGTATGTTGATGTGGAGCGGCCTCTCCTCTGGGAGCCACATGCCTCTCGCGTGAAGATCTCCAGTGTGCGCTCCCCACCCCTCCACGGAGGCATCCGTCATCACTGTTACCTGCTATGACTGGGTCTGAAAGTCTGTGCCCGCCATGAGATGCGCGCGGGTGCCCCACCATCGAATTGCTTGGCGGAATACTTTGTTGAGCGAGATCTTGTCCTCGAAGCTGCCCGTCGCGTGAATCCAACGGGCGACGAGGAACTCCTGCAGAGGGCACATCCGAAGCCTGCACAGGCACACCAGATAGATGCAAAAGGATATCATCCAGAGAAGGGACTTGATGGACCTCACTCTGGCCACGTCCATGGCCAGCAGATGCTGTACCTTGCCCAGGATGGCCTGCGTTCTTTCCTCCGACGGAGAGGCCAGTCGCGCCACTGTATCAAGCTTGGCTCCCAGAAACAGCGCGACCTGCGACGGAACCAGGTGGGATTTGAGGAAGTTGATGGAGAATCTCAGGTCCGTGAGCAGCCGGACGGTCTTTGCTGTGTGTTTGACGGCGAGTTCCCTTGTCCCTGCTCGGACGAGCCAGTCGTCCAGGTAGGCATAGACGTGGATCCCCTGCAGGCGCAGCTGCGCCGCCCCTGGTGCCAGGCACTTGGTGAACATCCTGGGTGCCGACTTCAATCCGAACGGGAGGGCCTTGAACTGGTAGTGCCACCCTTGGACTACGAACCTGAGAAACTTTCGGTGTCCGTTTAGGATGGGGATGTGAAAGTACGCATCCTCCAAATCCAACGACGATAGGAAGTCGCCTTCCTCCAGCTGGCCCAGCACGTGCTGGAGGGTGACCATCTGGAACTTCTGTGCCTTGAAGTATTTGTTTAGCCGACGCAAGTCCAGGATGGGACGCCAACCTCCTGTCTTCTTCCTGATGAGGAAGTATCTTCAGTATACTCCGGAGCCCCGGAGCCTCTTTGGGACGAGCTTGATGGCTCCTTTCTTGAGCATAGTCCTTACCTCTAATAGCAGTTGAGGGGCGTGGTTTTCATTCCTGGCCACTGGAGGAATTCGGGGGCATTTCTTTAGAAATTCCAGAGTGTGCCCGTGGGCCAGGGCATCCAGCACCCAACGGTCGGTGGAGATGGACTCCCACATGCTGACGAACTTCGCCAGCCGGCCGCCCACCAGGGTGCTTCGGTGGGGGCCCGACGCAACGGCCGGTTCAGTCTTGCTTGGAAGCAGCCTTGCCTCCTTGGCCTCCCTGGCGACGACGGCGAGATCCACCTGACTTGAGTCGTCCCCAGTAGGCTTCTTGCGACAAGGAGCGGGCCGCCTGACGGTAGGTCGAGGATCCGCCGACGAATCCTTTGGAGGCACCTTGCTTGCCTCCGGAGTTCCGAAAGAGCGGCTGCCGTTGCTGCAGAACTCCCAAGGCCCGAGCCGTCTCTGTGTCGGTCTTGATGGCCTGCAGCGACTCATCCACTGTCTTTCCAAACAGATTGTTCCTGTCGAAGGGCATTTCCAAAACCTTGGCTTGCACGTCCTGGCAGAAATTCGTCGCCTTGAGCCACCCCTGCCGTCGAAGGCAAACGCCGTTGCCCAACTGGCAGAAACCGGTGTCGGCAATGTCCGTGGCCACAGTTATGGCGTGGTCCGACGCCACCTCACCCTCCTGTAGGATCGCCAGGGCCTCTGCCCTCTTGTCGTCCAGGAGGAAGTCCAACAGGGGGGCGATCTTGTACCACAATTCCCTGTTGTAGAGGGCCACAATCACTAGGGCATTGGCCGCCTTAATTGTCGTCGCCGCCGACGAGATAACTCATCGTCCCACGGCATCCAGCTTCTTTCCCTCGCCGTCCCGTGGGGAAGTTGAAGATGAAGCCGATGCCCCCCCCCCGCTTTCTTCTTGGCCGCTGCTGAGACGACCAAATCCGGGGTCGGCTGTGCCCTAAGGCACAACGGGGCGGCGTCGGGGACCCGGTACTTCTTCTCATACCGGTCCCTCTTGGCAGGTGTCGTGGATGGGTTCTTAAGGAGGGCAAGTCCCTCGTCCCAGATGCCATCCAGCAACGGCACTGCAAGGACCGTCTTCCTCTTGGCCTCACGCCATTGGTAGAGGAAGTCTTCCTTCTTCTTCTCTTCGGGGCAGAGCTGAAAAAGCTTGGATGCCCTGGCAATCATGGCGTGGAAGGAGCCAATCTCATCGGGCGGGGACGCCCGAGGAATCGGAGACGGGAGGCCAGTCCCGTCGTCACCGCCATTGTCATCCGTCCCCGTCATGGCCGTGTCTGTTCCCGTGTCGTCCCTCGTGACCGCGGAAGGCGAAAAAGGCTGAGAAGGCCGTGAGGGCTGAAGGGGCACTGGATGAATTCTCCTCCTCTTGTTTGGAGGGCTTCCCGATGGACCCAGTTCAGCTGGGTCATCCGTCGGGGGTAGGGGCTGTCTCGTCCTTATCTCCGTGCATAAGGCTTGGATTGCCGTCAAAATGGCCACCGAGTTTTCCTGCAGCTTGGGTTGCGACAGGCGTGCCGGGAGCAACGGTTGTTCCTCCTCCACGGGAACCTCGTCGTCGTTGCCGCCACCCTCGCTCTCGTCATCCCCCTCGTCGGGATTCCTCCCGTGGGACCGGGCCTCTTCCAAATTCTCGGTCAGTTCCTCTTCGGAGGTTGTGTCGTGTCCGTAACGGCCACCGCTCCCCCTCCTCTATTTCAATCGGTGTCTTCCTGGGGGTCTTATCGATGGGCTTAAAAGAGGATTCCCTACGTGGAGGCTGGGAAACTCTGGTACCCGAGGTCGCCTCCACTGGGATAGCCTCCACAGGGACGCAGCAACTCCCTCAATAGAGGCCTTAGCCGGGTGCCTCAATGCCTTCACCACCTTGGGCGCGCTTGAGGCCTTCACCTTAGGGGGAGGGTCACTGCCTCGCTCACCCTCGGCCGGTTCCTTCGAGATCGACCGGGGCCTCTCCAGAAGCTTAGCTGGGTTCTTGGATTTTCTCTTCCCCGAGCCAGAGCGTTGGCTCGTGGTTGATGGCGTCGGTGAAGGTGCGCCCTGCCTGGCAGCCGAGGAGCCCGACCATTCGGCGCTCCCGATGCCCGCGGACTCGCGGTGCTTTGCCTTCTGTTGGGCCCCCGTCGCCGGGGCGCCCTCACAGGACTTAGAAGACCGCTCAGACTTCTTCTCACCTGCTGGGCTCTTGCCTTCTAGCCAGTTGGAGAGACGGGTCTGACGATCCCTCATAGTCCCATCAGACATGTTCATGCAAAACGCACAGTCCTTCTCCACATATGTTTTGTCCTTGTGGAGGCAGTAAAGGCATTTTGAATGCTCGTCCTCCTTGAACACATTTTGTAGCTTGCATCCAGGGCAGATCCTGAACAGTTTGCCGGGAGTCGAGCTTCCCTTCTCCTGGGCCATGTTCTTCTCGTCCGCGAGGTAGGACTCAGAAACTTCTGGAATCCTCAAAGAAGCGTAACTCGATGAAAACTTCACCCTTGAGGGGCGTAGATAAATCCGAAACGGGTCCTCGTTGATCGGAAGTAGAAACAGTGGAGCTTGAGGCTCGATTAAACCGAAAAATTAGATAAATCTCTTTGAAAAAGCGCAAAACGCAGTAAAAGCTCGAGAGCTATAGCACGAGGACTCCCAAAACTTGAGCGTGCGGTAAAAATCTGAGGATGGCTGACAGGGGCGGGGCTTAGGGAGAGGGCAGTCATTGGCTGGGGACAGTATGACCCAGAGACCAGTGATTGGTTACTACTAAGAAAGAGAGATCAGAAACGAAACTGATACTGATTTTTTATTTACCGAGGATTCCCAGCCTGAAGACGGGGAATATTCATGAGCATGTGAATTCATGCCAGACCCCATGCTGGAGAAATAGCGGATGGGTATAGTATTTGGAACTGGACTAAGGATTTTTGCTCGAGTGGTATTATTCTAAATGTAGTTGTAAATATACCTTGGCTGAGATTTAGGATGTTGATGGGCGGACTCAGTTCCTGGTACATGATAGAGTTGGGTTGGCGCTAATAAATAGTATCTAGGCCTTTTTAGATCTGAAGTATTATGGTGGTTCATCTGCGATTCTGAAGGGTTGCTTTACCAGTGGTGGGTGGTGAGGGGTAGGAGATAGTGGGGTACTGTTATTTTATAATTTCTAATTTTTTTAGTTCAAGCTATTAAAGGAGAGGTGCCTTGGACGTAGGACATCTTGATATGTTTTGTTTGTCTAAGGTTCATTAGTTGTTGCTGCGGTTCTGTTTCTACTTCAGAGGGGGGGATTGGGGCTGGTATGTACATATTTTATTCTAAATCTAATATTGAGTTTTGAATGTGTTGAATCTGGTGTGCGAGATTTCATTTGGTTGGATTTAAAGATGAATGATTTAAATGTTGTGACATGGAATGTGAATGGTTTGAACAATTTGAAAAAAAGGAAAGAGATCTTGAGCTGTTTGGATGACTTGCAGTGTGATATTTGCCTTCTTCAAGAGATGCATCTTATGCATGAGGAACTTGAAAAACTAGGGAAAGGTTGGATTAGAAAGGTATGTGGCGCTTCTCATAATTCTAAATCGCGGGATGTGACAATCTTGTTGCGTCAGAATGTGCCTTTGCGAGTTCTGAAAGTGAAAACAGATTAGGAGGGTCAGATGGTCGCTCTTTTGGTTAATATTCAAGGAGCTAAAGTGATTTTATGCAACAGCTATTCCCCTTCAGTTGATGATGGTTCTTTCTTTAGGACAGTAGCACAAACCTTACAGGACCTAGGATCTAGAGACATTGGGCCTCATTATGAGTTTGGAGGTAGCCATGCGCTTAACAAGGGCATGGCTACTCCAAAACTTGGGTCCGGGTCCCGCAAAAGGGGATTTACCGGGCCATTCCGGCCTTGGAGGGTCTGGTTATTTCTTTTTGCGGGACCCGGAGCCGGTACGTCCCCATTCACATTTGAGCCCCCATAGGGCTCAATGGGAATGGGGAGGATGGTAGCAGCGGTGTTGTTGATAATGGTACCGCTGCTACCATCCTGGACTGCTCGCAGGTGCCGCTCTGCACACCTGGTCTGACCAGGCGTCCAGAGCGGCCCCCGCGAGCAGACTTGTACTGTGGCGGCCCAGTATGAACTATGCTGGTGCCTTACCAGCACCATTCATCCTGTGGCCGCCATGATTGTAATGAGGCCCATTATCTTGGGGGGAGACTTTAATGTGGTGTTGGATCTGGGTTTGGATAAACGTATGTGCAGTTTACGTGGTAAGAGAGATAGCAACTTTTTGTCTCTGAGTGACTTATTGATAGAGCACAATTTGAAAGACAATTGGAGCATCCGACTGCCAGACAGTATTGTTTTTATTCTGGGGCACATGAGGTTTATTCCAGGATCGATATGCTGTTGACGGCTGGGAGAATGTCTGAACATTATAGGACGAGTAAGATTGGTAGCATCCTTTTGTCGGATCATGCGCATGTTATGATGCATTTGAAGCTGGATTACGTCATACACAGAACATATAGTTGGAAAATGATTTCTTCAATTCTGCATGATGTGAGTTTAGTGGAGAAACTCACGGCATAGATAGAGTTTTTTATGAAGGAAAACTGCAATGGGGAAGTGCGTGCTGAGACAATGTGGGAAGCATTTAAGTGCACCTTTAGAGGTATTCTTATCGGTTTGTTTGCCGTCAGAAGCAAAAGTATGAAAAACAGAGATTGGAATTAGATTATAGGATTGGAGTTTTGTCACGTGAGGTTATGGAGAATCATGGACAGGATGAAAAATTGAAAATTTTGCAGAAGTTAAAAAAGGACCTGAAGGCCCTGATTGCAGATAGGGCAGAGAAAAATGTATACCTTCAAAAATGTACTTATTATGAGAAGCGGGAGAAGTACAATCGTTGGTTGGTTTACAGGTTCAGGAAAAGGAATTCTTAAAGATCTATTACTGCAATTCAAGATGGGGTTGGCTCACTTACTTTTCAAAGTCAATGTAGTCTTTTGTGATTTTTATAGTGACCTATATCAGAACGAACAGGGTGTTCATG
Source organism: Ambystoma mexicanum (assembly GCF_040938575.1). NCBI lineage: Eukaryota > Metazoa > Chordata > Amphibia > Caudata > Ambystomatidae > Ambystoma > Ambystoma mexicanum. The sequence goes on along the minus strand of NC_090923.1, from coordinate 1,206,186,283 downwards.
GGGATGGTGCACAATTTCTGCGTAACATAAAACTTATAGAATTGAGTCAGATTGACCTTTAAAGCATGAGGGAAACATCACAGTTGAGGAAATTAAAAATGCGATTGGTAGGTTGAACTCTGGAAAGTCTCCGGGACTGAACGGACTCCCAGTAGAATTTTATCGGCTATTTCCCGATTCGGCTGTAATTTTGCTTAAGGATATGTTTGAGGCTTCATTGATCTCTGGCCAATTACCGCCCACAACTAGACATGCAATGAATTCTGTTTTCTTAAAGAAGGGTAAAGATGAGACTTTGCCATCAAGTTACAGGCCAATTAGCTTGATTAATACAAACAATAAAATATTAGCAAAAGTGTTGGCCCTGAGAATGGAGTATTTGCTCCCAAATATGATTCACTGGAATCAATCTAGTTTTGTTAAGGGAAAGAGAACTTCTAGCAATATTAGGAATTTGATTCAAACTATATCTAATTTGAGGGATTCTCCTGAGGACGGTGGTCGGTCAAAAAAACGAAAACAAAATATCGAATTACCAAAATCTCGAATCCAAAATCTCGAAAAAAAAAAAAATCTCGAATTATTTATTTATTTATTTATATGTGTTTGTGGCTTCAGGTAAGTATAAAAAAAGGGTAAAATAAAAAAAAAAAAAAAAAGGGGGGTTGTGGGGGGGAACCCCCCCATTTCGAAATAAAAACGTATTTAAAAAAAATTCGAGATTTTTTTTTCCGAGATTTTGAATTCGAGCTTTTTTTTTCGAGATTTTGTAATTCGGTTTTTTCACTATAAACCCCTGAGGACATCGCAGTGCTTTCATTCAACGCGGAAAAAGCATTTGATCGGGTGAACTGGGATTATCTGTTTTTGGTGCTTCGAAGAATGGGATTTGGGGAGATGTTTGTGTCCTGGATAGAACTGCTTTATACTGATCCCACTGCGTATATTAATACAAATGGTCGGAGGTCAGGATCTTTCTCGCCGAGGAGGGGCCCGAGACAAGGCTGTCCTCTCTCGCCTCTACTGTTTTTCAATGCTATAGAGCCTTTTGCAGAGGTTTTGAGGCAAGATGAAAGGTGAGTAGGTGTGACTTGCTGAGGGCTAGTGCAACGATTGTGGTTGTACGCCGATGATTTGCTTTTGGTGCGCAGGAATTTGGAAGATTTGTTGCCTGCGCTTATGGAGAAATTGACTGTTTCATCAGGTGTCACGCTATAGAATAAATTGGTCTAAGTCAGAGGTATTGCCTTTAATTCCATCTTGTGACAGACATCTGGTGAGCTCTTTTGGTTTCAAGTGGTGTGCAGTAAGGATGAGGTACCTGGGGGTCTGGTTGATGCCTAATATTTTGGACTACGCTGGTGAGAATTTAAGTGAAATTTGTTCTAATATGAAGGTTGACCTGGAGAGATGGAGCTTGTTGAATCTTTCAATGTGGGGTAAGGTCAACACTTTGAAGATGACTGCGGCTCCAAAAAAACAATTATGTGCTGAGCATGCTCCCTCCGACTATTAATCTCAAATATTGGAGGGAATTAGACAGATGGATGCAAGATTTCATTTGGGACCATAAGATGCCTAGAGTGAAACTGTGGAAGTTACAACTTCAAATTAAGAAAGGTGGTTTAGGAGTCCCCAATTTTAGGGCTTACCACTTGTCATTCATGTTGCACATTGTTGTGCGTTTTCTCTTGGATGGTTCAGATGAATGGGCAGATGCTGAAGCTAGCTGTAATGCCCCTCTAACTCCTAGAGCAGTAATTATCAATGGCTGGTGCCCCAGTAACTGTAAAGTTTCCATCGACTGAAGCTATGAGAGTCTTGTGGAGGAAATTGTGTGGGTCGTTGAGGATGGAAGCCTTGAAGGATTAATCGTCTTCGATCTGATTGAACCCTAGTGTCAAGGTCTCCTGTAAATCTGTCTTCTGGCCGGAATGGTTCTTGAGTGGGATTAGGTGGATCTCGGATTTTGTGAGGGAGGGAATGTGGATGACGGCCAGAGAGTTTCAGGAACACTGGAATGTTGCTGGTTTCTATTATCGAAGGCTATGGAGGGCAGTTGGTCGGGGTAGTCCCGGAAGCCAGGTTGGACTATGATTTCTTTACCTCTGTCTCCAATCCTGGAATAGTGGGTTTAGCCAGCAGAGTTTATTGTCAGATTTTTTCGGGATACCAGGGAAATGACGTTCTGAGGGAGGATTGGGGCAAAATAATTGGTTGTGTTATATCTGCTGAGCAGTGTTCGAATATATGCCAGAATGTCAAATTCTGCTCATTAAGCCTTCGTGAAAGGTTGCGGCACATCAAGATACTAAATAGGATTTATCGGACGCCTGAACGCTTGTGGAGAAGAGCTTTTGGCGGATAGTAGTGAATGTTGGGTGTGTGTTCATGAAGTGGGCACAATGGAACACATGTTGTGGGATTGCTAGAGAATGAGAGGATTTTGGACACAGTTGGGCACGGTTTGTGACAAGATACTTGAGAAAAGAATTGAATACGACTTTAAAACTTTGACACTGGGGTCCGATGAGCTTTTGGATGATTTGACTATGAACCAGAAAATGTGGCTGTTTCGTGGTGCGATGATTGGGAAGAAACGGATTTTAGTAAGTTGGAGTCAAAAACGTCTGTGGCATTGAGTGCGTGGTTGAGTGAGATGCATGGATTGGCTGACATGGAGAAGGTCATTTACAAGAGGGAAAAGAAGATAACACCCTTTGAGAAGATCTGAGGGGTGGTTTACTGTTGTATTAGACTTTCGATTTAACTTGTACATACTATTTGGGTTGATGTAGATATTTTGGGGGAGGGGAAGGAGGGGTCTGGGGTTTATTGGTTATTGTTGTTGAATTAATGCATGTCTTTATATTTTGGGAGATTGTTTTTTGTTCGACTCGATTATCTGTATATAAGTTTGTTGTCTTTGTGGAAAATAATAAATAAATATATATTTTTTAAAAGATTCATAATTAAAAAAACATGTCACTAACGAATAACTAGTGTGCCTACCCCCCAGGACCCACGTGACACATACATGTCCCTGACTATGGGCCAGCCCAAACACCCTTTCCCCCCACCTCTCCCATTCGCTGGCTCTTGTGCTTTCACACCAAACATGAAAACAAATCACAATAGAATAACCTAGAGTGTGCCCGCCCCCGCACCCCCATGCATTCATCATAATCAACAAAAGTAGAACCATTTAGTTGGTTGATGTACCTTTTTATAGAATGCACACGTCAAGCGACCGTGGTCCGTGCCGTGTTTCTCTACAATCATTGCTGTGGGTTGTTTTCACCTCTCTCATCACTTCACACTCCCAATGAGGGCTTTACTAAACTTAACACAGTAGATTACAGCCAGGAAATGACGCTTACTCTAGAGTGTTGCCTCACTTCACTACAGATAAACAAACACCACCACAGGTGGCTCCTTAATGGCCAAACTCTACGCCACCAGCAACGCGTCCTTCCAATGCATAGGGACAGTTCCGCACTCAGGAGGATCTGTCTGGCTTCTGAGGACATGCATGCACATTGATATTTACACATACATGACAAACAATGCAGCATTTTCAAGATCAGAGTATACAAAAATGAACTTCAATCACATGTTTTAGGGACTGCAAACCATAAAAAGAAAACAAGACGCCGGAAAAAAATATAACACAAACGCATTTTGCTGGATCATAGTGCAGTGAGCAGTCTTCCTCCACCCTGTTCCCCTGCCTCACAAATCTGAGACCCTGACCCGTCCTGGACCCTGCAGTGCAGCAGTCTGCAAAGAAGCTGCGCAAAGCACTTTAAAGTGCAGTCAGCAGGCCACAGGTCACGAGTTGCGGCATGTTGTCTCCGCCATATTGTCGCGGATAGCAAATGTTTCTGCATCAGGATATGGCTATGTTGAAATCAAGTCACATGCGGCTGGTGAACAATGTTATTACTGCCTGCTTCTGCCTAGCTGAATGCCACACAATCATGACATGGTAAAGGTCTTTGGTCTGGCAATTCTGTGAGCACTACCTGATAATTTGTCTTGAGTGTGGTGTTAATTTGGTGGTAAATCCACCAATTACCGCCAAACTCAATTACCGTTACCACCACTTGGTTCCCGTGGGGTAACCACAGGAATACAAGTGGTGGTCATTCCTCAGGTTTGGTGTCCAGAGGACCCCACAGGGTTTTCGGGCGGATTTGCTGATGGCAGAATTACTGTGCAGTCACCCTGCCGATTTTTGGAGAGAAAGTGGAGGATGTCCCTCCAGCAACAAGCTGGGGGTGAATCTGCCACTTTTCCTCCAAAAATCTGCGGATTTACTGTGCGCTAATTCCGCCCATGGTAAACCTGCCAAGATTTATAATTTGGCAGAGCTGGAAAAACTGCAGTCATTTTGTTACCGCCCAAAAAGTGGCGGTAACAGAATGACTTTGACTTTTTTCCTGCGCCGCCAAACTTGTAATGAGGCCCTACAGTATCTCTTCTTTTTGGAGAATTGTTTGGCCCAATTCTTAAAACTGCTGTTATAACTATTGCCTGTACAATACAAAAAGCATTTACAAACTATTTACTGAGCCATTTGAATTATTGGGGGTTTTTGTCTGGATAAAGGCTCGGTTGTATAGCCCTTTAAGACTTTATACTTGCCATAACTTCTCATTAATATCGGTGGAGGAATTACAAGAACCACTTTAAAAGGCAACAACTGAAATGACATTTTAGGCACTAGGAACGTGTTTCGGTCTGGTTGAACCTCACCAGTAGGGTGTAGCTGTGCCTGTCTAAGAATAGTGAGCATTGCTTAGAGAGGCACAGCTCCACCTTACTGATGAGGTCCAACCAGACCGAAACACGTGTCTGGGGTTGCTGTTGGTACTCTTGTTCAGAGGAGAATTGCCTATCATTTCGTTGCTGGACTGCCCCAGGGCAGGACAAAGACTGATATGTTTGGGATATTTCTCCTCTGTGAAAGATAGTGAGCTAAAGACTCTGGGTAAGGTCCTTGTAACCAGGACTCATGTCTGGCAGAGAGTCTCCCAGGACCCCCCTTGTTATTTGCTCTTTCTAACTGTAGCCACCATCTACAGGCCACCTGGCCAGGTCGCCTTCTTCCTCTCTGAATGGGCTGACCTCTCCTCTTCTCTCCTTGCCTCTACTTCTCAACTTCTCCTCCTCAGAGATCTCAACATCCACTTGGATGTTTCTAATCCCTCCTCTGGGCTTTTCCGCAACCTCTGCGACACTCTCTCGCTTTCCATTTTTCCCTCTGGCCCGACACACTCTTCCGGACATACTTAGGATGTTCTCATCACCTCAGACATCACCCTCTCTAACCCTCTCACCACTCCTCTCTCTTGGACTGACCACTTTCTACTCTCCTCTCATCGGAAACTCTCTATCCCACTTTAAAATCTGCAAGGAACTGGCCAATCTTGTTGCAGTCTCTACATCTCCTGTTCCCTCCCAGGCCTTCTGTACCGCTCTGGCCTCTCACTTCTCCGCTAAAATTCAGGACATCCTGTCCTCCACCTCCTCTTCTTCTCCCTCTTCCTCTCTCTGCCCCCCTTTGGCCATCTCTCCCTCTCCTCCTTCTTTCTCCTCTTTCTCTCTTATAACACGTGATGAGGTGTCAAGACAAGTCCGATCTATGAAAGTGTCATCCAAAAAGGTGCTCTGCTGCTCCTCCCGAACCATCAAGGACCATATTGACACTCTCGCTCCAGCCTTGGCTGATTTCTGTAATCACTCTTTCGCCCCAAGAACTTTCTCCTCTTCCTTTAAGCACTCCGTTGTGCACCTCCTCACGAAGTCGACTGCCGATCCTACCTGCCCGGCAAACTATAGTCTAATCTCCATCACCTCTTTCCTCAGAAAACTCTTGGGAAAGCTGGCCATCTCCCAGTTTACACTCCACACTGAATCTGCTGGTTGTCTCCATGACCATCAGTCTGGCTTCAGAGATGCCAGAGGCATGGAAACTGCTCTCCTGAACACCCATGAAGATCTGCTCTATAACCTTGATTCCAGTATTACTTCTGTCCTCATCCTCCTTGATCTTTCCTCTGCATTTGACACGGTCAACCACGATATCCTGATCAATCGACTCTGAGAACCTGGGCATCACGGATCAGGCCCTGGAGTGGCTGACCTACTTCCTCTTCGACTGCCCCTCCCAGGTCCAACTTGGTCCCTTTCTCTCTGCCACTTCTCTCTCTACCTGTGGCGTTCCCCATGGCTCTATCCTCTCACTCTCGTTGTTTTTCTACCTCTAGTTGTCCCCTTTGGCCCACCTGATCTCTATCTTCTCTAACATTCAGTGTTATGCGGGTGACACTCCCCTTTCCGTTAGGCTCCCCTAAGCCTCCTCCCCTCTCTCGCTCATTCCTGACTGTATATACACGATTCAGGACTGGTGCACCTCTAATGATCTCTGCCTTGATGGAGATCCTGCTCATTGGGACCCCCACCCCTGTTTTCCCCCTCACTCTGGCCACCCGCTTTGCGCCCTCTTCCTTCGCCTTCCTGCGAAGCAAAAAACCTTGGTGTCATCTTCGACTCCACTAGGACGTCGGCAAGAAGTCCCACTACCAGCTGCACCGCCTCAAAGGGTCTCTTCCCTTTCTCAATTCCCCCAGAAGCTCACCATCTCCAGAGCCCTGGTTCTCTCTAGGGTGGACTACTGCAACAGCCTCTTCCTCAGTCTGCCTTCCTCTACTCTCCGCCCTCTGCAACTAATCCAGAACAGGACTGCAAGACTTATCCTTGGCCTCAAACCCACAGACGTATCTCTCCAGCCCTGAAATCTCTTCACTGGCTCCCAGTGGCTGCATTGATCAAATTCAAGACCCTTTGCATTGTCCAGAAGGCTTTCTGGGGCTGGGCCCACACTACATCCAACGCTTTCTTCCAAAATACCTTCCTTCTCGAGACCTTCGCTCAGCTACCTCTATGGGTTAGACGCTTCTCCAGGCTGAGAGTGAGGGGTGAGATCTCTCTTCTCTGCAGGTGCCTGCCTCAGGAATGGCCTCCCTGCCCCTCTCAAACTTGAGCCGGACCTCCCGACGTTCCGGAAGCAGCTCAAAACATCCCTCTTCTCCTCTGCTTTCTCTCTCTCCCTCCCCTGTTGACCTACCTGACTTACCTGTATGCTGTACCGACTAGCTGATTAGCTATCCTCAGAGTCTCACTGAGTACCAGGCTCTTTCTTGATCAGTCACCATTGCACTACCTCCGGGCCTACCACATACTTAGGGGCTGTAACTTTAACCCTACAGTCCCTTGTTCTCCACACACTACCCAAAGCCACGATGCCCTGGCTGCACTTACTCAGAACATTGTTGCCCTGTTTTCCCCTGTCCCTTGCACCCCCCTTTCCCCTTGCACTTCTCGTTCTCGCATTTGCACGATCTGAATGACACATGGCCTAGTAAGATTGTTTGTCTTGTCCTCGCTCTGTCTTCCCTCCCTTGTCTTGTCACGCCTAGAAACACAATTTTGTACAGGCGTGTTATAAATGGTTTATCATATCATATCATAACAGTAGGGAAGATTAGTTCAAGAGATCATACATTTAATATAAAGACAGATTTGAGGGTATTGAAGGCAATGGCAGAGATATAGATCAACAAGCTAAATATTGGTCCCCACCATTAGCACATCATGGAACAGGTCCAGAGAATCTTGGGAGGAGAAGTGTTGCGTTCTTGACTGGGGTACTTAAATTGCCTAAAGGAATAGTTGAGGAAGGAGACAGTTTGGTTAACAAGTGAACCCACTGGATCAGATACATTAGATATTGCCCATCACTTATACATGGTGATATATGAGAAGCTATAAGAATTTTGGATCCTTTCAATTAGAGCTGGGCAAGCTCGGTTTGGTACCAGGTGGCCCGGGCCTAAACTGGGGCTCTGGCCTGACCCTCCTCTTGGGTAAGCACCTGCCCAAAGCGGGGGCTAACCACGAGCCCCACCTGCGGCCTCGTAACCTAGAATACGTTTTTTTAAACATGCTCCTGATGTGCTGGCAGCACATACTGGAGCCCTGCGCTTGACTTCCTGCCGGCGCTGCCTGACTTCCTGTCCCGCCACAGCCACTTTATTGGCGGAAACGTGACAGGAGCACTTCCTGGTGTGGCAATGTATTGGCTGGCGGCGACTTAAAGTTGAGTCAATTGCCTGCCTTGCCCCTACAGCACTCGTTCTCCTCGCCATCTCCCATATCCCACTTCCCCTCATTCTTCTGAAAAATACTGGTATTGTCCTTGGCCACCGCTCAAGCGCCACCATCCTCTTTTCCTTGCCCCCTCTCCCATGCCATCTGCAAAACACCTGCGCTGTCCCTTCCTCTCCAAGTGCCACCATCCCCTTGTTCACTGCCCTAGGACCCCTCCACATCAACAACATAAAACACTGGTGCTGTCCCGATCCGCTCCTCCAGCACAACAATCTCATTCCCCTCTCTCAAGGAGAAAACCACAGGTACTGCCCTTCGCATGCCTCCATCCCACTACCTCCTCCCCTCCTTGACGGACCATCAAATGGCCTAGGCTCAGTTTGTATTGGGCCCCTGGAGCCAGGCCAGACCTCAAGGTTCGGTCCTACCCCGAGCACCCTGGATCTCCCAACTCTACTTCCGATCTAGCATTCTGTTTCATAAATATCAGATTAACGTCACTAGTTACGAGTTGACAGACATTGATTTAGAACGAATAGAATGATGCTATTAGCCTCTTTCACCCAATTATCCTGAAATACTTTTGCTACTAATTAGTGTGTATAATAGACCTTACCATCATACGTCCTCTTCACTTTTTCTGAACATTTTTGAAAAGTAGGTTGCCGAACCCGGCCAAGTACGGCTATTCAGCCCTCTGGCACCCACACTTGGGAGGACCAGCCCATTCCACCTGGAAACTCAACCACCAAACCCAATTGGCCTTGAAAAAGACTTAGGTTGAAACGCGCGTCGGCTGTGTAACATATCATCATGTTATGAATATTACATTTACATCCAATGATGTCTTTCATTGGTGCTGATTATAACAAGGAATAAACCTAAAAATCTCATGTTTAACACACCAACAACCTGGACCATCTAATTTTTTGTGCAAACTGCCTACAAACAAATACTGGACTATCAAATCCAACCAGCGCCTTTCCAGTCCAAAAGTTTGTCACTCCCCACAATTTTTCTAGACAGTAGGAACCTCGGAGTTGGTTCCTTGACAAACTATGACTCTGGCTGCAGGTCTAATTCAACTAACAACCGAATAAAGGGTGCGCAGGAGAGAGGGAGTCCCGCCACAAACTCCACTCTTCCAAAAAACACAACTTTGAGTAGAATACTTACAATGTAGAGGGCAAATGTATCAAGCGTATCCAGGTAGATTTGAATGCCCAGTTTGAACCTGTATGAGATCTAGAAGGACTTCTAGATGCAGAACGTCCAGCATAGGGATCCCTGAGTTCCAGACATCTGGTATTCGTTGTCATCATGGTAATGGGGTGGAATTGGATCCACTCAATGTGAGTCTAGAAATGAGGGAATTCACCTGGTGAAGCAAAATTTAGAGCACAAAACAAAACTAGTCATAAAACTAGAATATTGCACATTCAGGCATCACAAAAGATCTCTAAGTGCAGAAAGTGACCCTGAGCCTGTAGTATTACTTATGGATCTGGATAATTGCCAGGAGGATAGGAGAAAGTGATCACTCCAGGAGAGGGGAGTGGAGAGAGGGACAGAGAGGGGAAGATCAGAGGAGATCAGGGCATCGAGAGTGTGCCCTGCAGAATGAGTCGGGCCAGAGGGGAGAATGGTGAGTGAGAGAGAGTCGCAGAGGTCACGAAAGTGTCTAGAGGGAGGACAGGAGGCATCCAAGTGGATGTTGAAGTCTCCCAGAAGGAGGAGTTGAGTGGTTGAGGTCAAGAGAGAGGAGGAGAGGTCCGCCCACTCGGAGAGGAAGGAGGAAATCTGACCAGGTGGCCGATAGATAGTAGCCACAGTAAGGGAATGGCTGGGAGAGAGCGAACCAGCAGACGAGGCATTCAAAAGAGGAGTAGGTCTGCGTAAGAGTGACAGAGGCAGGAATCTACTCAGGGAAGATAAGGACAACACCCCCACCAGAGCGGTTGGGCCTAGGCACTGAGAGGATCTTGTAGCTGTCCCGTAGGAGTGTGTCAAAGCTGGTGACAGTGCTGGCTGTGAACCATGTCTCAGTGAGGCCGAGGACATCAAGGTCAAGTTCTTCAAGAAGGCGGCAGATATCAGAGGAATGTTTGACAGCAGAGCGAGAGTTAAGAGTGGCAATGTGGAGAAAGTTGCCATCCTTGAAGGACTTCCGGGGAGGGGTACAGATCAGAGATACGCCCTGCAGAGGTGTAGAAGTGGCAGAGAGGGAGGAGGAAGGTAAGGTAGGCAAGGAAAGGGGAGGAGGGACAGCAGGGGAAGAAAGGAAGTTGATGAGGCGCGGGAGGCGTCTATCAAAGAGGTGGAGGTTGGCCTGAGGGCCTTGGACCAAGACGGTCCTATTAGAGTAAACATTAATGATGACCTTAGAGGAGTGGAAGGAGGCCAAGAGGACATCCCAACGGGTGCCACCATTAATGGGAGAAGAGGAGAAAGGAGCAAGCACAGAGACTATAGGAAGGGTCCATAAGTCAGGTGAAGGCACGACAAAGAGGATGTTGGTGAGAGTTTCTTCGGCGGAAGCACTGGTGTAGATATCAGCGATAGGGAGGCCTGGATTGGAGACCAGGATGTCCTTTTTAAACTTTTTCCTACCAGATTTAGTGAGGAGAGCAGGATAGTCAATAGAGAAGCAGTTAGAGAAGATAGGCGAGATAGAGAGCACCATAGGGTGGGTGGGAGAGGAGGGGGGGCAGGCGAGAGGTGAAGACACAGGCGAGAGCAGTAGACAAGAGAGTGACCAGCAATAAGTTGCTCGGTGGGACAGACTCGCTCAGGAGTAAGAGCTCCAATGCTCAGGTGTAGAAACAGGGGAGGAGCCAACTAAAGTTTGAGAATCCTGAAGGGGGAGAAAGGCCTAGTTCACACAGCGCAACAAAATATTTTAAATACAGGTACAGTGCGTATTAGTCAACATGTGGAGAGACCACCTAAGTTTGAGAATCCTGAAGGGGGAGAAAAGGCCTAGTTCACACAGCGCAACAAAAATATATATATATATTTTTTAAATACAGGTACAGTGCGTATTAGTCAACATGTGGAAGAGACCACCTAAGTTTGAGAATCCTGAAGGGGGAGAAAAGGCCTAGTTCACACAGCGCAACAAAAATATTTGAAATACAGGTACAGTGCGTATTAGTCAACATGTGGAGAGACCACCTAAGTTTGAGAATCCTGAAAGAGGAGAAAGGCCTAGTTCACACAGCGCAACAAAATATTTTAAATACAGGTACAGTGCTTATTAGTCAACATGTGGAGAGACCACCTAAGTTTGAGAATCCTGAAGGGGGAGAAAAGGCCTAGTTCACACAGCGCAACAAAAATATATATATATATATATTTTTTTTAAATACAGGTACAGTGCGTATTAGTCAACATGTGGAAAGGCGCAATCGTGTATAGGGGTCAGTGGGAGGGGCAGGCAGGGAGGCAAGTGGGACCAATCGAAGGATACTGGCTGGCAACTGGTGACCCCTGCGGACACCTGCAGACACAACAGGAGCCGCAGCCGTGGGAGCCGCCCTTTGCCTAAGGGGCCCCTAGCGTGGGGGCTGCCGGGCAGGGGGCTGCCCAGGAGGGTTCGTTAAGACCAGAAAGCAACCAATAGGGAGGGTGGGGGGGGGGATGGGCGGGCAGGTAGGCAGGAAGGAAGGGGGGACCAGGAAGTGGCTGCAGGGGGAGGGGAAGGGGAGAAAAGACGCGCTCAGAGCGCGAGGCACCAAACAATTAAAAAATACAGGCAAGAAACTCACATGCGGCCCCAAGGACCACGCAGGGCTCAAACAGCAGCAGGACTGTACAACTTCAGTTACAATCTGTACAACTTCAGTTACACAAATCCAGCCCAGCTCCATGGATATTAATGTGGCTCATAAAACCGGCCCTAGAGTGGCTTATAAAATCGGCCCCAGGGCCATCCAAAATCCATTTTGATTCTGCCGAGGGCAGCATGGTAGATGGGCCAGTCCACCCCTGTTCCAGTGATCGCTATCATAGCATGAGGAGACCACGCCAGTTTGTTTCTTTATGAAAGTACGTGGTCTAGTTACAAGTGGCTCAACTAGCATTACAAAATCATTATAAAATGCTCTTCCATCATTGTTAGGAAGTACTTCTCTTTCCAGAAAAATTGCTAATAGTTTTGTTAATAACTGGCAACAAGAAGCAAAGAGGAAGGTTTTGAGGTGTTTCCGGAACCGGAGGTGGTTCTCCTCGAGTTTCAGGGAGGCAGGAAGGCTGTTCCAGAGAGAGGCCCCTGCCGAAGAGAGTGATTTGCCACCAACTCGTTGCTTGGAGAAGCGACTGACCCTGAGGGAGTTGGAGGCAGATGAGCGAAGAGCTCGAGAAGGAAGGTATTTAGGAAGAGCGAGTTGAAGGTATTTCGGCCCCAGAAGGCCTTGTGTACAATGCAGAGGGTTTTGAATTTAATCCTCGCAGCCACTGGGAGCCAGTGCAGAGATTTCAGTCCGGGAGAGATACACTCCCTGGGCTTGAGGCCAAGGACAAGTATCGCAGTCCTGTTCTGGATAAGTTGCAGAGGGTGGAGAGTGGAGGCAGGAAGATTTAGATAGAGGCTGTTACAGTAGTCCAGCTTGGAGAGGACCAGGGCTCTGGAGACAGTGAGCTTCTGGGGGAAGGATAGGAAAGGAAGAATACCTCTAAGGAGGTGCAGCTGGTAGTGTGACCTCTTAGAGACGTGAGAGATGTGAGGGGAGAAGGAGAGTGCAGAGTCGAAGATGACCCCAAGGTTTTTTGCCTTGCAAGTGGGAGTGGCAGGAGGGCCAAGAGAGGCCGGCCAGAGAGCTGCAGGGAAGGAGGGAGTGGGTGTGCCGATGCGTAGAATCTCAGTTTTACTGGCATTTAGGCAGAGGTCATTGGCGGCACACCACTCCTGGATGGCAGACAGACAGTCAGAGATGAGGGAAGGAGCGGAGGAGGAGGAGGAGGCCGAGGGTAGCCTGAAAATGAGTTGGGTGTCATCCGCACAGCACTGAAAGTTGGGACAGAGAGTGGCGATGCGGTGGGCAAGGAGTGCCAGGTATTGGTTGAACAGCCAGGGAGAGAGGTTAGATCCGTGGGGGACACCACAGGTAGAGAAAAAGATGTCAGAGAGGAAGGACCCAAGTTGGACCTGGGAGGGTCGGTCAGAGAGGAAAGAAGTCAGCCACGCCAGAGCCAGACCAGTGATACCCAGGTTGTCACGGAGACGGTTGAGCAGGATGGCATGACTGACAGTGTCAAAGGCAGAAGAGAGATCAAGGAGGATAAGAACGCAAAGGGTGTTCGAGTCGAGGTTGGAGAGCAGGTCTTCACGGATGTTCAGGAGAGCAGTTTCCGTGCTTCTGGCAGCTCTGAAGCCAGACTGATGGTCATGAAGACAACCAACAGATTCAGTGTGGAGATTGAGTTGGGAGATGGCCAGTTTCTCCAGGAGCTTGCCCAGGAAGGGAGTTATGGAGATTGGGCGATAGTTAGCCGGGCAGGAGGGGTCAGCAGAGGGTTTTTAAGGAGAGGATGCACAAGGGAGTGCTTCAGGGGGGAAGGGAAGACTCCAGTGGCGAAGGAGTGATTGCAGAAATCTGCCAGGGCAGGAGCTAGGGAATCAATGTGATCCTTAATAGTTTTGGAGGAACAGGGGTGAACCTGTTTCAAAGATACTTTCATAGATCAGACTTGTCTAGAAACCTCGTCTGGGGAGAAAAGGGGAAAGATAGAGAAGGAGGGAGGAGGGGTGGCAGCAGAAGGGCCAGAGGAAGAGCAGGGAATAGCGGGAGAGGGTGAGAGGAGGAGAGTGAGGTCAGGATGTCCTGAGTTTTAGAAATGAAGTGCCGTGCAGAGGGCCTGGGAAGGGACAGGAGAGGTAGGGACTGCAGCAGGATTGGCCAGTTCCTTGCAGATTTTAAAGAGTTCAGCCGAGTTGTTAGATGCCGCTGAGACGCGGGCTTGGATATGAGCTCTCTTCTTGGTGAGGACGGAGAGCCGGTATTGCCTTTGCAGCAGGCGGTAGGCCAGTTTGTCAGAGAATGAACTTGAAGCACGCCATTTCCTCTCGGCAACCCTGCACTTACGTCTTAGGCTGACAAGGTCTGAGTCGTACCAGGAGTTGCACTTGGCTTTGGGCTTTGGGCTTCAGGCGGATTCTCATGACAGGGGCAAGGATGTCAAGAGTATCGGATATAGCAGAGTGGAGAGGGCTGTGTCAGGGTAAGAGTCAGCCAGGGGGGGCGGAGGAGGTGAGAAGGTGGTAGCGAAAGCCTCAACTGACACGCGCTTCATGGGTCGGGTGACCGAGAAGGTGGGTGGCAGTGACGGAGGTGGGTTGGCCTGCGGGGTAGGGAGGGTGAGGTGGGAGGAAAGGAGAAAGTGGTCACTCTAGGAGAGAGGAGTGGAGAGAGGGATAGAGAGGGGAAGGTCTGAAGAGATCAGAACATCGAGAGTGTGCCCTGCAGAGTGAGTCGGGCCAGAGGGGAGAATAGTGAGGGAGAGGGAGTCGCAGAGGTCGCTAAAGAGTTCAGAGGGGGGACAGGAGGCATCCAGGTGGATGTTGAAGTCTCCAAGGAGGAGGAGTTGAGTGGTTGAGGCCAGGAGTGAGGAGGAGAGGTCCGCCCACTCAGAGAGGAAGGAAGAAACTTGACCAGGTGGCCGATAGATAGTAGCCACAGTAAGGAAATGGCTAGGCGAGAGAGAGAGCCTGCAGACGAGGCATTCAAAAGAGAAGTAGTGCTGCGTAGGAATGATAGAGGCAGGAATCCACTCAGGGAAGATAAGGGCTACGCCCCCACCAGAACGGTGGGGCCTGGGCGCGGAGAGGATCTTGTAGCCATCGGGTAGGAGCGTGTCAAAGCTGGTGACAGAGCTGGCTGTAAACCATGTCTCGGTGAGTCCGAGGACATCGAGGTCAAGTTCTTCAAGAAGGCGGCAGATGTCAGAGGAGTGTTTGACAGCGGAGCGGGAGTTAAGAGTGGCAATGTGGAGAAGGTTGCCCTCCTTGAAGGACTTCCGGGGAGGGGTACAGATCAGAGGTACGCCCTGCGGAGGTGTAGAAAGCAACCGAGAGGGGGCAATGAGGGAGGGGGTAGGCAAGGTAGCCAAGGAAGGGGGGGGGGGACAGCAGAAGAAGAAAGGAAGTTGATGAGGCGCGGAAAGCGTCAATCAAAGAGATGAAGGTTGGCCTGAGGGCCTTGGACCAAGATGGTTCCATTAGAGTAGATATCAATGATGACCTTAGAGGAAAGGAAGGAGGCCAGGAGGGCATCCCAGCAAGTGCCACCATTAATGGGAGAAGAGGAGAAAGGCGAGAGAACAGAGACCATATGTGGGGTCCATAGATCTGGAGAAGGAACGACAAAGAGGATGTCGGTGAGAGTTTCCTTGGAGGAGGCACTGATGTAGGTGTCAGCGATAGGGAGGCCTGGGTTGGAGACCAGGATGTCCTTTTTAAACTTTTTCCTACCAGACTTAGTGAGGAGAGCAGGATAGTCAATAGTGAAACAGTTTGAAAAGATGGGGGAGACAGAGAGCACCATAGAGTAGGTGGGGGGGAGGGGAGTCCAGGGGTAAGCAGACAAGACAGTGAGAGGCAAGTGAGCAGAAGAGTGGCACAGGACGGAACTAAGACAGGAAAGAGGACAACCTCAATTGAGAATCCTAAAGAGGGAGAAAAAAGGCCTAGGTTTCACAGCGCAACTTTAAATACGGTGACAGTGCATGTTATAACAGGTAGAAAAACCCACCTAAATTTGAGAAACCTAAAGAGGGAGAGAAAGGCCTAGGTTTCACAGGGAAACTTTAAATACGGTGACAGTGCACTGACGAAACAGTGAGATCACAGCTGACTTTGTTGGTCAAACCAGGAGGACACAATGGACAGGAGGCCCAGACCAATGGGCAGGGTGGCAACAGGCAACAGGCGTCCCCTGCGGACACCTGCAGACAACAAGGAGCCACCCTTTGCCTAAGGGGCCCTTAGCCGAGGGGGCTGCCGGGCAGGGCGGCTGCCCAAGAGGGACAGTATAAACCAGAAAAATGACCAATAGGAGGAGGTGGGGGGGTGGGCTTTCAGGTAGGTGGGAGGGAGGGAGGACCAGGAAGTGGCTGCAGGGGCGAGGGGGGTGGAGGAAGACAACGCGCTCAGAGCGCAGGCTCACCAGCAATTTTAAAAATAAATATAATCAAGCAAACACACAACTCACTGGAGGCCCGGGGCCCGTGCTGGCCTGGAACAGAGGTCTGGGCTAGCGGCGACCACGCCCACTCGCTTGGCTCTGCAAAGAGGCGAGCGGGGAGAGCTGCAGCCGACTAGTCCAGAAGGGACACTGCAGGCAACCAATCAGAGTGGGGGGGGCAGGCCGGTAGGCGGGAGGGAGGGAGGACCAGGAAGTGGCTGCAGGGGGGAGAGGGGTGGAGGAAAACAACGCGCTCACAGCGCGGGCTCACCATCAATTTTAAAAATAAATAAAATCAAGCAAACGCACAACTCACTGGAGGCCCGGGGTCCGTGCTGGCATGGAACAGAGGTCTGGGCTAGCGGCGACCGCTCTCACCCACTCGGCTCTGCAAAGAGGCGAGCGGGGAGAGCGGCAGCCGACTAGTCCAGAAGGGAACTAGTCCAGAAGGGACACTGCGGGCTAAACTTCCCAGCCGTATCTGCACTGGATACCTGGACACCCTTCTGACCTTGGGGCCAGGTCCCACCCTTTGCACTCCTGCCCTGCCTCCCTGGAAACCCCTGCACTTAGGGACTGTTTTTCTGTATCCCTACAGTTCCCCCCCCCCACCAGCACTTGTCTGCTCTACTCTGCACTTGCCACCATCAGGCCGCTTTACCATCGTATTTATTCCTCTATCCCATGTTATGCTATGTTATGTTATTTTGCATTTATATCTGTACATGTACTGCACTTCCCCCTCTCCCTTCCCACAGGCACTTTAAACTCTCCCCCTACCCTTGCACTTGCGCGATCTGAATGAAACTTGGCCTAGTAGTATCGTTTGTCTGTCTTTCCACTGTTTTTCCCTCCCCTGCCTCGTCGCGCCTTGAAACACTTGTGTATAGGCGCATTATAAATACCATATCATATCATATCATATCATACTTGTCACGTTGCCTCACGCAGCCTGCCGCCAGCTCGCTGCACAGTGGCAAACAGATGCATTTATGATTAGAATGCACACATTGTCAGTCGGAGAACATCATCAAAGAATAGTTCACACTTAGTAAGTGTTAACTTTGCTTTGATGATGCACCAATAACATAAATCGAGGGACTGCCAGTAACCCAGCCATCCGCTGGCTTGGTGCCGGGCAGGCAGCATCACGTTCTCTTTGAGAACACCAACAATTCCTGTCGTGCGGGGTGGGCTCTACATCAGCCTTGGGTGGAGGGCAGGGCGGGGCTGACTCGGGGATGACACTTGAGCCTCGCCCTCTCAGGGCAGGGTGCCTGTTGATATGTAGCAGTCTGGCAGGGGCAGTCAATCATGCTCAAGACTCGTGGGCCGTCATGAGCATTGGTGTGTTACTGGTTGCCACACCCAGCACAATGAGCAGATATTCGAAAGGAAGTGTTAATGACAGAGGAGGGAGCAGGCCTCAAGCAAAGCACACCCGACAATGATGAGGGGCATATTTGAGCTTCCTGGCCGAGCCGAAAACTGCAATGGAGAGTATCTGGAGACAAAATGGGTGCACGTGGGTTACACACAGTAAATAATAAAATCATAACATTGAATGGGCCAGCGGGGGTCGGGAGTCGGAGAAGAGACATTCACTCTGAACGAGAACAGTCAAGTGAAGTGTTTGTAATTAATTGTTACTATCTCTGTTAGTCGAGAAAGTGTCAGAGCACTGCCACTCAGTCAGTGTGTGTCACGGCCGTGCAATCATTGTGTCAGCATGACTAACAACACATGCAACTCAAACCACAAGGGGATGTTTGAGCACAGACAAAAACAAATATGAAAAAAGAAATTACATTTCCAATCAGACTAAATGAGTGTCTTTTGAATGAAGATCATGTTTTCGCAAATTTCTGTTGCAGCATCATCCCTCCCATCCATGGCATATGGTGGGAGGAGCACGAGATAACTTAAACTCATTGCTGTTCCTGGCACTTTATCCGGAGCTGGTGCGAAAGGGAGCCGTGTCGTGGTCTGCGTGGGTCATTGCTTGCAACACCTGGCTCAGTGTGGGCTAGACAGCGGTGGAGGGCCGGCCTTTGTAGCAGGGTCGGACTGGGACAAGAAATAGGCCTGGTCACCCTCGCCTCACGACCCTTGACCTCTGATGACATCACCGGAAGTGATGTCATTTGACCCCACCCCAAAGTGACATCGCGGTACGTGATGAAACACGACCTTTCACCCCTTGACAAAACAGGAAGTGGCATTGTTTCTAAGTACACTAAATTGCTGTGACTCCAAAGCCAAATGATAATATGTTATTGTATATTACTTACGCGTAAGCTCTTTTATATAGAACAAATATGCATACAATATCACTCAAACTATGTTGGTACTCATTTATCGACCTAAGAAGGATGAAAGGCTTTATGAAAAAGAAAAAAAAATTGCACATTTTTTTCTATTTCTTTTTTTCCAAACCGGCCCAGGCATAGCCAGAAACCGGCCCCCACTCCCCAGGGACGATTTCGGCCCGGCCATGGGCCAAAAGGCCAAGGGGCCAATCCGACCCTGCTTTGTAGTAGTCCTAGTCCTTACAAAAGTGCACCATGGGAGAGGGGAACACTGAATCCGAAAACAACCCGTTTGTGTGTACATAAATGTGCACGTGCAAGGTTGCCAATTTGAATGAATGCCAGAACAACACGCTTAAAGTAGTGTGGACTTGGCCCACATGGAAGAACTTCCCTAGACAGAATGGGTGCAGGGAAAGGTGAAAGGTCCTGTCCTGGTGGCGCATGCAGGGCCTAGGTATCCTGGTTGATGTGAAGTTTTCAGAAAGAGTATCATTGTGCAGTCTTTCATTCTACTAATTGAAGCGTCGACCTGCTCCAAATTCCCATTCCCCTTTTACCTTTATCTTCCTGTCTCCACCTTCCATATTCTATAAAGCCTGGCCCCAAGTATTCAATTGAATCTAAGTTCTCATAATATGGGCCCAGGGGGTGTTAGGGACCTGGCTGATAAGGTTGCTCGACTGTGCATAAGGCGTTTATGGTGCAACTCAGTTGATATTGTTGGAGGCAGTCCCACTGATGCACGCTAGTGGGCACTGCGTTTCTGGTCGCAAGTACGAGACAGTCTGCGCTTGTCTATCCATTTTAAGACTGCCTGGGCCCGTGCCCTCACTTCTTTGGGGTGCTACTGGGTGGGAGGGCCCAACAAATGGAGGAGGTCTGACTACAGTTTAGGCGAATCAGGCAGGACTGGTTCTGAAGTGGTTATCTGCTGCGGCAAAGTCAGGACAGAGTTACCAAATGTGCAACGTAATGTATAAAACATGAATGCTGCTCTGTGATGCTACTCAGCGAAAGAGATATTTACGCTGCTGTCAAAGGTGCTACGCTCCTGTCAGTTCTGCTTTTTGTTAAAGGCATGTAAATGTGATGGTGTTCTGTGGTGAAAACACTCCTTGCTGTGGTAAAGGCATTTGATGCTACTCAGTGTGTCAGCGTTAAAAAAGCACGGTGAAGGCGGTTAATTGTAAAGGTTTAAACTGGGTGGACCTGGGAGGGACGATACAGTATTTAGGTGGCTGCAGTGTCACAATAAATATGTGCAGGAAGCTCATGTTTCGACCTGGGCTGCCCTGGGTCTATGTTATCATACCTGCTGGCTGCTGCATGCAGTGAGATTGTATGTATGTCACATTTATCAGGTCATGATCAAGCCTCTCTAAAAGCTCTCTAAGAATGAAAACGAACTGCATCCATGCCACGTGTCTGACACTCGACATGGACAAACTGCTACAGGTCAGGACAAAGCTTCATAATTTTAGTTTACAGAAATGGAAATTTCTGTTAAACTGTAATAAATATTGCTGCATGTATGTGTATTTTGTGCATGCCCGTTGACCAGGAGTGTCCAATGCACAGTGCTTCTTGTAAGAGCCGATTTCCTAAATTCTAGTGTACAATTATAGGACACAGACAGTCAATTGTACTTCTGCATTAGGTATAAAGTATGGTAAGCACAAGTGTGCATTGTAATTTTTCATAACGTGGCCCTTTCGCTCTCAGTCCAAACTGTTGGCTTTGGAGCTTAGTGTTTGACCTTGCTTCCAAAGTTTGCAGCATACGGCTGTCGTGTTCTGAAATACAGTCCTAGGCGTTACAGAATTTACCATATATCCAGAATATGGGAATCAAGGCAATCAGCAAAACTAATTTTAATTTTAAAAAACGATTTCCCAGAATGCCTTGCACACTGCTTCCTCCTTACCTTTGCAGGTCAAGGGTGGGTTAAATAAAAATAACATTTGTGCTGGCAGAGGGTTGCATTTGCTGATACCTGAGGCGTACAATCATTATTCTCTCTTAAAAGCTCAGTTTTGTTTATTCCAACGTTTATTCCACCGCTCTGGCATCTAAACACGGGCCCTTATTCCAAACACCTTGCTTTAATATATATTGGGTCTATGGTTGAATGTACAGATCCTACCTTTGATTGTGCCTGTGCACTTACACAGCTAAACCCCAATACACAAAATGAAATAATGTTTTCTCTGTACTTCCCTGGGCATTGGGAGTTTTGTTACAGGCCCTTCAGTAAGGTACCTCTCAGTGGCTGTGTATGGTTCGGATTCAGTGGCTGCATTGAGGGCCCTTTCTGAAGTTGCATCAAGGCCTGTTTTCTTGGGCCATTTGTGTGCCTGGGAGGGAACCCGAGGGACATAAGGTTTATTGCACCATGTTTCCTTTGGATACGTGTTTTCTGGTGTAGGGCATGTTTTCTCAGGGTTTTGAACAGAAAACAGGAAGTTGTGGAAAGTGAGAGCTTCTCAATTCACTAAAGTCTAAATACAGCAATCTAAAGCCAGGTTATTGCTAGTGCCAGTTCTGCAGCACACTGTGCCATACTGGTCTGAGCATCACGCGGTGCGATGAGGACAGGTTATCCTAATTTTCCAGCCAGAAATCACACCTCAGTAGTTTAGGCGCATTACCCTAATTTAACGTGGAATGGTTCTCACACTGT
This sequence comes from Ambystoma mexicanum, assembly GCF_040938575.1. Classification (NCBI taxonomy): domain Eukaryota; kingdom Metazoa; phylum Chordata; class Amphibia; order Caudata; family Ambystomatidae; genus Ambystoma; species Ambystoma mexicanum. The sequence continues at coordinate 1,206,164,936 of NC_090923.1, read as the reverse complement.
TGAATTGGGGAGGTGGTAACTGTAGTGTGGCATTGCTTTATATTGGGGATTGTCTGAGCACCATGAGGTGTGTGGTGGCACCATGGTTGTGGTGAATTGTGGCATTGTTAAGTCGTAGCTGAAATTGCATGCTTGCGGACATCACCCTCTCCTGGCACCTTACCCGCAGGACTAGACAACACATACAAACATTGTAAATCCTGGCCCCTAATCCCATGAGAGATCTATATGTAAACAGACCCAGATGTGGGGTTCATGCATGCTGCTTCTGTCTGAACATAGATTTATCACACTCTCATGCTGTCTCGACTAAAGGTTTGGTGATGCAGCTGCCCTTTGGTATCATCTGTGATTCAAGAATGCTCAAGAGCCCATCATTGCACTCGACTGGAGTGCACCCTAGCCTGTTGACCCCTGCACAATAATTTATCTTTAACTGCTATTTTCCAATATAGCAATGGGGTAGGAATTACAGAGAGGGAGGAAGGAAAGAAATAAGGAGCTTTGGTAGAAGAGGCAAAAACAAGGAGGGTAGAAAGATGGGGGGGAAAGTTAAGAGGAAAGATTGTAGGGAGACAGGAAGTAAACAATATGAGAGATGAAGGAAAGGAGGAGAGGAATGATGCCCATGAAGAAAGGGGAGAGAATGGAAGGGGAAGCAAGAAAAAAGGAAGGAACAAAAGAAACAAGAAAGAAGAAAATCAAGAGGAAGGAAGGGAGGGAGGTATAAGGGAGTGATGGATGATAGGAGGGAAGAAGGAAGGAACGGCTTGCTCGTCCTAGCTTACTCCAGTAATATAGACCAGCAGGTTGAGCGCTCGCTTGCGCTGCTGCTATCTATGCATGATCTGCAGGTAGCAGGTTCAAATCCTGGCAAGGCCATCTCAGCCTTTTTCCCCCTACTTTGTGACTGACCACACCACTGCTACTCGGAGCCTTTACCTAGGGGAGCTGCAGCCCCCCCACCGCAGAAGCCGTGCTACGTCTGGAGGGGCCACTAAGGCACTTCCTAAAATTAAGGTAGGCCTTCTGCTTGCATACTGCTAAATTGTGAACATTGCAGCGTGAGAGGTTTTCTCTTTCCCCATCTCACCCACCGGAACCCTATCATTACTCATCATTATTGTTTAGAAGTGGGCTGCTAAACACGCCTCAGCAGGATCAGCCCCATCAACACCAGAGTGTAAATACCCACCATTGCTTGCCATGAGGTTATCAGGTTCTCAAAATGGCCGCTGCCATTGTCATGACTAGCCCCATGCTGACTAATGCTTTAACAGTATTTGCTTCAGCCCTATCCTACCCACTTGTATCATAGCCTGTAAGATTGCCTTCATTGACTCTTATATATGCAGTGCCCACTCAATTAGGGCTGCCCTAGAGCATCACATGTCGCCAGAAACTGTATGAAGTGACTCCCTACCAACCCTGGCCAAATACCTCCTTCCCCAATTCCACTTGCTGTGCAAAGTACTCCAATTGACTATGCTCCGCCTGCATTGCCTTATTTGCTCTTAGAGCTCAATATACTAAGCTCGCTAAGTGACATTTCTGCTAATTCATCACATGCCAGGTCGAACTCACCTTAGACGCCCCATGCCCACTGTTGTTACTCTGTACTAGATTGGCCCCCCGCTTATTGCTGCTTCTCTGTACTAGATCTGCTGCATGCCTGCTGCTGATACAATGTACTAGATTGACCCTATACCAACTGTTGCCTCCATATACTAGTTTGGCCCCCTGCCTACTGCTGCTACTCTGTACTAGATTGGCCCCATGCCTGCTGCTGATACAATGTACTAGATTGGCCCTATGCCTACTGTTGCCTCCATATACTAGTTTGGCTCCCTGCCTACTGCTGCTACTCTGAACTAGATTGGCCCCATGCCTGCTGCTGCTACTCTGTACTAGATTGGCCCCATTCCTGCTGCTGCTACTCTGTAATAGATTGGCCCCATGCCTGCTGCTTATACTCTGTACCAGATTGGCCCCATGCCTACTGTTGATGCTCTGTACTAGATTGGCCCCATGCCTGCTGCTGATACAATGTACTAGATTAGCCCCATGCCTATTGTTGATACTCTGGACTAGATTGGCCCCATGCTTACTGTTACCTCCATGTACTAAACTGGTCCCATGCCTACTGATGCTATTCTGTACTAGCCCATGTATTCGCCTTATTCCAACCTAGTCCAGACTAATCCCTCTACCAACACTGATATGACATCTCCTATGTCTAATCCATCTACTTGCTTTCTAGTCATCCTTACCACACTTATTGCCCTATCTACGATGGCAGACCTCTACTATAGACTTCCCACAGTAAGGGAACTGACTAGTAAGCTGCAAACCTTGCTGTCAACCCAACAGGCCTTAGATTCCACTTCCCAGATCCACCAGAGACAGACCTGCCCTACCATACTAGGAAACTACAGACTAGCTTCTAGACTGCCTAAGACACCAAAAGCCCACCATTCACATGGCCACTCTTATATGAAGCCTACACAATCCTCCTGCAACACCTCTAAAACTTAAACCATCCGTAATCAGAAACCCTTTACCAAATCTTCTGAAACCCTAGTCAACAATGACCACACTAGTGTTACCCTAAAAAAACGCATAACCTCAAGGGAGGCCTCATTAACGTTAGATCCCTAATAGCCCACGCATCCGAAAGTGCTGACATCATCACCTGTAACCAACTTGACTTCCTAGCAGTGACCGAAAACATGGCTACATGAAGCTGCTGGCCGCGCCCTGATGCTAGCCATACCCACGAACTTCACCATCTTTAGAAAAGACAGAGAAACCTCCAAAGGAGGCGGCATTGCTTTCATCTGTAGAGCCGATCTCACTATCAAAGAAATAGATCATATGACCATGCCATCAGCAGAACTACTCTTGCTAAAACTAGGAATCTTTGCCTTTCGCACTATCACTGTGCACCTTATTTACAGAACTCCAGGCCCACTAGGAACCTTCGAAGAAGACATAACCACCCTTCTAAATACTAACGCCAAACCGGGGACACAAATTATCCTACTTGGCGACTTCAACTTAGGCCTTCATGACCCTAAAGACACTAATGCCTCTATCCTAGCCAATACAATTACGGAAGCTGGCCTCCCCATCAGGAACAACGGCCCCACTCATTCCAAAGGCTGCACCTTGGATTGGGTGGCATGTATCAACTGAGCCTCCCTCATAACTGCCATAGAACCATGCATATGGACTGTTCATTATCTGATCTCGCTTACTATCTCAGACCTACCACAACCCAAGACAACCAAATTACAGGCACCACCAGCTCTCACCCGCTGTAAAAAAAACATAACAGTCACAAATCTCCTCCCTCTGATTCAGCCTATCACCAATAATTCCAATCTAATCACTCACCCCAAGGACCTGGTTGACCTATACAATAACACTATCAACTCCGCTATAGACGCCATTGCACCTCTAAAACTGAGCAAAACTAGGCCTCTTACCCATTTTAACACTTGGTTCACTCCAAGCCTCAAAGCCCTGCATAAAGAAAAAAAGACAAGCAGAAGCTTACTGGAAAAAAATCCCTCTGCACAAAATAAAAACCTCCTCACTGCCCTCACCAATAGATACAAGAAACAAATCGTACTGGCAAAAAAAGAAACTTTCAACGACAGAATCAAAAAAGCAAATTCAAACACTAGGGAAATCTTTTCTATTCTCAGAGAATCCATTCTCAGAGAATTAGAATCCCCAATCGCACCAGTAGACTCTTGCACCAAAGATAAAGCTTGGTTCACCAACATTCAAAATGCCCAATGTAACAAAATCACCATGCTACAAGACAAAATATCAGCCATAAAATCCTCCCTCCATAACATTGCGCTCTCCACTCAGGAAGCCATTCTACATGAACTTGCCATCAACCAAACCAAACCACACAACCAATTCAACTTCAGAGCTATCTCCATTGCAGAAGCTAAGAATATCATTAAATCGCTTAAACCCTCTCGATGTCTTGGCGATAGTTGTCCAGCCCCCATTATCAAAGAAGCTGCACAAGAACTAGCTCCTTTCATCACAGCCTTTATCAACTCATCTTTTAAATCATGTTCTGTGCCTACCAACCTTAAAAATGCCTGGATACTACCCCTTTAATAAAAAGCCAACCTAGATCCTAGTGTCCCAACAAACTACAGACCCATAACGAAATCTTAGATAAAGCTGCCTATCTACAGATTCAATCCTACTTGGAGATTAATAACCTACCTGGCACTAGACAATCTGGATTCAGACCGAGACATGGAACCGAGACGGCACTCCTTGATCTCAAGAACCAACTAGATGAGCGTAAAGACAATGGAGACACCTCCATCCTTCTACTCCTAGATCTGTCAGCCGCCTTTGACTTTGTAGATCATAAAGTATTATGCAACCATCTCAAATCGGCCGCCAACTTCTCCACTAAGGCCACTGCGTGGATAAACTCCTTCTTGGATAATAGGACTATACCAGACTTTTCGCCCACCTCAGCTGCCGACCCAGTACCTATCACCTGTGGCGTTCCACAGGGGTCATGTGTCTCCCCTACTTTGTATAACATTTTTACAAAGCCCCTCTTTGATAGCCTGGAACACACTGGGTGTCTCATATACTAATTATGCTGACAACACCCAGATCCTCATCCCAATCCAAGGAGACTACGACAAAGACACTAACCTCATAAACAAAATCTATCAAATCATACAAACCTGGAAGGCCACTCACGGTTTATGTCTCAACGACAATAAAACAGAGCTTTTAATCATTGGATCGCCTAGCAAACTAAGAAAACTCTCCCACATGTACAAATCCATCACCATTGATGGCATTAAAATCAACGTAGCCAAAGAAGTCAAAACCTTAGGTTTCTATCTAGACTCAGCCCTCAACCTTGACAAGCAAGTAAATGCTACAGCATCCGCAACAAGTTACACATGCAAATTAATTCATGCATGTAAACCATCTCTGTCCACTGACAGTTGCATCACAATTGCACAGGCTCTAATCCTATTGAAACTAGACTACTGCAACGAACTGTATCTAGACACAAGCAAACACAACACCAATAAACTCCAAACGCTGCAAAACAACACCCTTAGAACAGCATTAGGCATTCCCAAATGACAGCACATATCTGACCTTAGAAGAGCCACCAATTGGCTGGCTATCAATTACAGAATCAAACTTAAAACCCTAAACATTACACATAACTGTCTCAACAACAAAGCCCCTGCATACCTCACAGAGAAATTCACTAAGCATACAGCTGAACGCCCCATCAGAAAGGCCCAAGCCAATAGGCTTAGAATCCCCAACTTCAATCTGAAAAGAACGGGAGGCTCAAGCTTCCCAGTCCTGGCAACTCACCTATGGAATTCTATCCCAGACTCCCTCAGAGCCACATCTTCCCTCCACCCCTTCAAAACCAATGTCAAACTCTGGCTACACACCAACAGCTGTTGACGCATTACCCTTGACTGACCTGCTTCCACCCACCCAGACACTTGATGTAAGATATGATGTAAGATATACATGAAAATGGTACACTGATGGTAAATGTAAGATATATATGTAAATGCAAATGTAAAACTAAGAATTGTAAGATATGTATGCAACTGTAACCTAAGACTGCTCAAGCGCCCAGTTGCCTAACGGCCGGGTGCGCTATACAAATAAATAAACAATACAACAATACAACAATGAAAGACGCAAGGACAGCCTAACGGCTGATGGATGTTTGAACTGTAGCAAAGAAGATACAATATTCGTGACAAAGTGGTCCGGCAGTGCGAGTGTGCTCAATCAAAGGTCTCTGTAAGATATTCAACCAAGAAGTGGCAGACACGAAAGTAAAAGATAAAGAATAAGAATTGGTGTGACTCGAAGTGGGCCTGCGACGGTTTAAGCAAAACTCATTGCACAATCGAAAGTCTTCCGTTTTTCATATAAAGGGGTCTGAGCCGATCGAGGGATATCCGTGGTCCGAGCCCGACGAGGGAGACCAATTGTCAACATTGTACCAAAGGGATCGGAGCCCGAATGAGGGGGATCCGTGGTCCAAGCCCGAATGAGGGAGACCAATTGCAAACCTATGAATGTGAAAATCCTGATAAGAAAGGAAATTAGGTGTTTGTTTGTTACGTCAGGCCCTCTGCAATAAGAGACTGTCATTGGGAGAGAGACTTTGACAGAAGGCGCTGATATCTCTCCTTTGCACTGTTTCCTTATGGCTAAGAAGCCAGAGTGTGTGTGTGAAGCTCAAACGTGCCGACTTGCCCCGTGCAGAAAATGTATCTTGAACACTTTCTTTTGGCTATATTGTTGTCCCACACCTTTTGTATTTAGAAGTAAGGACTGGCAATAGGTTTATTAGTATAGGCCCTTTTATTTTGGCAGACTCCACTAGGATTGCATTATGATTATTATTTGATGGTCGTAGCTTGCTCCCATCCTTAGATTTAGGATTAGATAGACGTTCAACCAACCTATTGAAGTTCGATAAACACCCTTGAACTGTGAACACTTGTGTCTGTCTTCACTGTTGGATACCATGCCTTCCTTACAAGAGACACAGCTACCCCGAGCAGAAGGAGTGAATCGGATCCAGTCAGGAGAGATAAAGATCACGGAAGCGGCCATACGAGAGAAAAATGCCTGAGAGAAGGAAGTGCCCAAAGAGTGAACTGACTGGGTGAGAAAGGCAAAAATGAAGGACTTTGGTGAAGGAGATGAAGTCCAAGTGAAGCAAAGCATACAAAGAAGACAGATTTTTGATACGAATGCATACCATTTCGAGTGACAGAGGTGAAAGGGCCAATGGTCACTGCCACCAATGGGAAGAGGGAAGTGACCAGGAATGCGTCGTTCTTCAAGCACCTCATATCTGACACAGAGTTGGACCACAAACAGGCTGGGACGCAGACTACACAAGAGACAACAAGGGATGATGGACGAACCATACAGCAGGAAGATACAGTGTCCCAGGAAGTTGATGTTGAGAAAGACGATAGGCCGAGAGGTACCATCAAAAGACCCAGCAGACTCATTGAGGATAAATGAGATGGACATAAGGGTATAAGTGCGGCGGAGGTGGTACGAGGGAGCTGAACTCCAGGCGTGCCCTTTAAGGACACGTAATGCGAGGAGGCAAGGGAGGAACTGGCAGGAGGAAGAGGGGTTAGTTAAAATAAAGTTAGTAAAATGTGAACACGTCTCTGTGTCCTTATTCCTTTGATTGATACGTGTGTGCCTTCCTAACACCACCGTCCTCACCAGTTGTTACTTATGTCCTACCTGGGGTCAGAACCTGTCGTAACTGCTGGAGATCCCCTGTTGATGTGTCACACTCAGACTTTGTCAGCCGTAACAGAACCCCTCCAGCATGCAGGATCCGCAGATCAGCTGCAATTAACACTCCCACACTCACTATAGCAATGTTATGTGTCACCCTCCCAAGTGTATTGCCCTTTTAATATGGGGAGTGTTGTGTGTCACCCTCCCCAGTGTATTGCCTTTTTAAGATGGGCCATGACCCTGTCATTGCTCGAACTAATAAAAGGAGCCCCTGCATGCACTTGCGCCAGAACGGCTGCAGACTCCAAGAATGGATCTCTTGTCTCTGTCTCTTGCTTTGGGCCTTCAGGCCTACACTGTGTGATCACGGTCCTGCAGGTCCCTACTGGTCTGGGCCCCCCAGATCAGCCTGGTGCCCTGGGTCCAGCCCAGGCACCCTCTATCTAGGATGCTACCGGCATCCAGGGTTACCCAGCACCCAGGTGGTACCCCTATGGCCTAACAGGGTCCCGCCCTGTAACCACTGTAAGTCTGGGTGACCTCGGCTCCCCAGCACATGTGAGGCAGGCCCTGTGCCCACAGCCGGCCCCACAATAATGGCGAAGAAGGAAACAGACCCCAGCAGTGTGGTCGGTCACCCGCTGAGGAAAAGAAGGAGCAGCAGCATACATCGCCGTGAGGAAGGTGAGGGGATGCCCATGCACTCTGCTGGCTACTTCGTCCGGTGCTCGTGCAGCTCAGATCGAAGTGAGCCTGCAGCCCCATGCAGCATCCACCGCCACAAGAAGAAGAGAGAATGCCCAGCTCCACAACCAGTGCTCCAAAATACCACCAAGAACAAGCGCAGCAGTGACCGCCGCTTATATTGTTTAAATTCTGTTTGGAGGGGAGTAGTGGCTCCTGTCACGAGTGTGCAGCCGAGACCCCACAGGTATCACAGGCTTCTGGCAGTAAATCAGATGGAGCGCTTCATGTCGGCACTACGGAAAATGCTCAGTGGCCTCTGCCGCTTATGGAGTAAAGTCCCTGCCAGGAAGGAGAGGCCCCGCTGGGTGTGAAGGGGAGGAATGTGCTGTAGAGAACTACCGCCGGAGAGGAACTGAAGCGGCGTCCGCATGCCAAGAAGAAAAGAAAAGCTCCCCTGAATAACAGTGATCACAGACTGGGCGGTGAGGAAACTGTAAATGCTCCAAGTCGGACCTACATAACATGAATTGGGAAGCCTCCTTTGTATTCCTGGGCCATACAGCGATGACAGAAGGGAAGCGGACACTGAAAATAAATGTAAGTGGCCCTGCCAGCAATCGTCGAGCCGTGTGTGCGGGAAAGAGATGGCCCCCTGCAGATCCCGGGCCTCAGGCCGTGAATTGCTCAGCGCTCCAAGTTGGAGCATAGATTGAAAACATCCCGGGCACATTGAGCAAATGCGGGATCCACACCAGCGGCAGCGCGGCTAAAACCGCAGCCTCGCCTATTAGAATTCTCCCGACCGTGGCTTGGTGCTGATGGGAGCAGACGCCTAATACCAGTGCTCTGCTCCGATGGGAATTCCCTTTACTAATAATTTACTTCAACGTACCTACATTTTATTTTCATGGTGCCCCGTAGTGCTGTTTGTGTGCTGCCTGGACCTTGGAGCTCTCCTGTGAAGCCTTCGCTGCCTACACGTCTTGTGTAGAATGTCCGTAGGGCCGGGCCTAAAGCCGCAGTATCCCGTGATCTGCAAAGCCAACGTCTCCTGTCAGCTGGTCGGTGGCTGAAACGCGGGAAGCACGCTATGCGTCGGGAGAGCAGTTTCTTGCAAAACAAAGGTTTGCTCTTTTTTCTTTCTTTTTGTCTTTATTCCTGTGTTATTTACATTAAATTAATGCTGAATATATTTATATGGAATAAATAAACAATTTTTGAGTTTACCTAACACAAAGAGGAGGTAGGAGAAGAACAGAACACACTTTGCTATTAATTTTTCAACCCAGTTTAACTTTAAGGAACCGCTTTTTTGGGCACATTTGAATATTCAAACAATTTGGACTATTTCCTTGTTTTATATTTATTTCATTTTGAAAGCAAATACTGACATAAGTTACCTTGTATAAATTACAAAATTCTTTAAGCGAGGTATATTACAAACACCTCTCATAGATAACTTTTACGGAGTCTACAGGATTTTGCGAGCAATATCATATAATCTACACATATAGTTTTGACCTCACATTTCGCCTCATACTGCGCTAGCTCCTTCTGGCTGAGATTCTACTATTAATTATAGTACTTGAATTTGTTGAAACTATCCATTACTACCATTTTATAATACTCTGAGTGCTATGCTCTTCTTTTAAACAACCCTGAAGCAGAGAAAGAAGAAAATAAGAGATCTGAGATATTGAACAAGAAAAATCTGAGTGCGTCGAAATATTTGTTCCTACACTCCCATATATATATATAGCTACTAAAAAGAGACAAACTAAAGAGGCTTGTGTGTCGTCTCCCACTACACTAAAAAGACAAAAGAGTGCTTCACTGACACCCAAAAAAGATATAGCAGACCGAGTCATGCAGACCATCTTAACAGAAATTAGAGCTTTAAAGCCTTTCATGGAGGATACAAATGCTATGCTGCAACTTCTATATAACAAATGGTCTGTTTTTGAATCTCGTATGAATTAAGTCGAAAGACGAGTTAGCAATGCAGAAGACATTTCTAATAAAGTCACTCACTTAGAAACGCAGGTTGCCTTCCTACAGCAACAAACTGAAAACCTTGAAAACAGAAACAGAGGAAACAACTAGCGCATTGTAGGCCTTCCGGAAGAAATTGAAAGAGATGATCCTATTTCCTTTTTATTTTTTTTATTTTTCATTTGCATTTTTCAAAGGGCTCACACAGCCCGCAGGCATCGAGGCGCTGTTACAGGAATGGTTCGTTTTAGTTACGTAATGTTTTTTTGTTGTCTTAGTTGCGTATTTATGAGGTACTTAAATATCCAGAGGTTTCTAAGCGCGGATCCGGGGATCGAACCTGTGTTGCTTCGTGCCATCTTGCTTCCAAGGCGAACACGTTGCCGCTGAGCTATCCTCCCGGATTTATACATATTTCTTTTCTCAAATTCTTGGCCTACCACCCTTTGTGCAACTCAATATTCAGAGAGCTCATCGAATTGGCCCCACTCAGCCTCCAATTCTAGCAGTCCTTCCAGAACTCTGATTTTAGCCCTTCTTGACTTCACGCCCATTACCCTCATTATGCAGAAAGTCAGACAACTTAAACAGCTAACATGGGAAGGGAATAACGTTTTTATCACTCAAGATGTCTCCAAGATAACAGCTGCAAGAAGAAGAGACCTTCTAACTTTCCGACCTGCTTTGAGGCAATTAAATGCCAGGTATGACATTATCCACCCTGCTATCCTGAAAGTTACTTTAAATGGGCACACCTCAACATTTCAAAACACAACGGATCTAAGACACTATGGGGGTAATTCATGGATTATTTGCGCCAAAAGAAAATGGGATTTGGGCGCCATTCTGCCCGCAAATCCGCATTTGTTAAACAGGGATTTGCGGGCAGAATGGCGCACAAATTCCGTTTTTTTTAGCGCAAATAATCCATGAATTACCCCTATATTCAATCTCACAAAAGGTCTGATATGGATACTTCTAGCTCCGTCACATTAATGAAGTCTACAAATATGTACCTTTCTTCACTTAAAATATAACTTCCTCCATGGGAGCGGAGAATGGTGGGCCGTCCTTTTTCAGCTCTCCTTCCTCCATCTCTTCTTTTTTGGACATGGATTGGTGTGGCTGGTTCCTGTGAGCCACCATTTTCTTGATCTTTTTGATTACACCTATTTTTTACCAATTTTCATGTCTTTATTATTTGTCTGACCTCCTCCCTTGTGTCTTATTCCTTTCTTGTTATCCCGTGCCATGCTGGATACTCATTTATTTTTACATGCTAACAGGTTTTTATGCTTTAAGGTTACTGTTGTATTTACATTACGGTTTATTTTATTACATATTTATTTCCTTTTCTTGAATGATGCCTCTCAATATTGTATCTTGGAATGTGAAAGGATTACAAAGGATCAAGAGACAAAAAATACTTTCACGCCTCAATAGATTAAGGCCCTCTATAGCATGTATACAAGAATCACATCTTTCAGTTGAAGAAGCAGCAAAACTCAAACGATATTGGGTAGGCCAGGTCTTACAGCCAACGGAAAAAGAAAATGGGGTGATCACACTAATTAACAAAACCCTCAAGTGTAAAGTTATTTCTACGGACTCTGATCAGATGGATTCCATAACATATACTATTCCATAACATATACTATTCTTAATGTTTGTGGTCCAACCTCTGCAGATCCTTTCTTTTGGAAACAACTCAGAAATCATATTCTAATCAGTAACCCCCTCAATTTGATTGTATGTGACGATTGTAATCGAGTCATAGACCACTTTATGGACAGAGAATCAGTATTCCAATACTACATCCCATACACAATTTATTAATGTCATACCTGAAATGGGCCTTAGTGATGCATGGCGCATTCTACATCCCACTGACTCGGAATTTACCTTTTACTCTACACCCCATAACTCTTTTTCATGGCTTGATTATATGTTTATCCCTAATTCTATGGTTAGTCTTCTACTTGATGCCCATATTGAATCCATCACAATTTCTGATCATGCTCCAGTGCACATTAAAATTGCTACCCCAATAACCTCTCATAATTCTTGCAGATGGAGATTCAACACTAACCTATTAAATGATGCATCTTTCACACAATTTATCACAGAACAACATAATTATTTCATTGAAAATAAAGATCAGGATACCTCCATCCCCAACAATTGGGACTGCTATAAAGCATTCCTTAGAGGTCATATTATTTCATACGTAGAGAATAAGAAGAAAAACCTTAAGGCTGAATCTGAATCCAATCGCAAACGTCTTAAACCCCTAGAAATTCAATTTGCGCATACTAATTCTTCCATAGTCCTTAAAGACATTATGAAGCTAGGATTTCAATACAATAAACTTATCACACAATATTCTTCTTCAAATCTGCTTAAATATAAAGCCAAAATATACCAATTTTCCAATAAAACGAGTAAAACTTTGGCTTCTTACCTTAAACTTAAGAAGGAGAAATCCAAGATTGTTGTTATTAAGGATCATTTGGGAAACAGAAAAATGTCTGATAAAGAAATTGTACATGTCTTTAAAGAATTTTATTCCAATTTATATACTTCTGAAGCCCCTCCTAATAATCCCGCTATTAATGATTTCCTATATACCACACCTCACTACTCCTACCCTCAAATTGACCTCTCTTCACTTAATGATCCAATTACTGCACCTGAAATACATTTAGCTATCAAAAACTTCAAAAACCATAAAGCCCCTCGACTGGATGGCTTCCCTATTGATTTCTTTGCCCATTTCTCCAATCTTTTAGTCCCTAAGATTAGCAAACTCTTCTCTCTCTTTATTGTAAATAACATGGCCCAAGGTTCTTTTTCAGAAGCTATGCTAATAGTATTCCCTAAACATGATAAAGACCCCGAACTCTCCCTAAACTACCGTCCAATCTCCCTTATTAATACTGATTGTAAGAATTATGCTAAAATTCTTGCCAATAGAATCCTCCCTTTCCTACCCAATCTTCATAAGCAAGATCATGCCTCAGATAGCACAGTGAGTAGAGCACATGCTTTGACATATGTGCAGAGCCTGCTGACACAGTTTCGATTTCCGGCAGGGCCAAACTCAGCCTTTCATCCTTCCGAGGTCGATAAATGGGCACCACACACCGTGGGTAATAATAAGCAGCGCACAGATGCCTGAGGGTTCGTGGCGCTATATAAATGCTAAATTATTATTATAATCAAGTAGGTTATGTAATAGGTCAAGTGTCCTCCTCCCATATTAGACTCTTTTTAGACATCATCGATATTCTAAACAAATCAAATGACCCCTTTGCTGCAATAGCCCTTGATAATGAAAAAGCTTTTGACAGAGTTGAATTGGACTTTATGTTCCAAGCGCTCAAGTGGCATGGTTTTGGTCCCCCTTTTCTATTCATGATTAAAGTCTTATACTCCAATCCCAAAACTGCAATCTTTGTAAATGGACAATTATCCTCCTTTTTTCCCCTTATCAAGGCTGCCAATATCCCCTATTCTCTTTATTCTAGCGTTAGAACCCTTCCTTGAAACCATTAGACATCATTATATTATTTCGGGAATTCCATTCCATAATTTAAATATTAAAATAACGGCCTATGCAGATGATGTGCTTGTATTCTTAAAAAAAACCAAGCTGAGCGGCCAACATCTACTCAATATCATATCAAGATTTTCAGATGCGTCAGGATACAAACTTAATACTGACAAATCTGAGATTCTCCCATTCAATATACATTGCACCCCGTTTCCCACTAGCACTCTAGGTATGAAATGGTGTCCCCTAGGATTTAAATATTTAGGTATCCACATTTCTGCTTCCATCAACAGTATTCGTAAACATAACTCAGATAGCATGTTAGCCAGAGTCAAGGAATTAGTCTCTTCTTGGTCCCCCTTATATCTTTCCTGGTGGAGCAGACTAGAATCGATCAAGATGATGATCTCCTCCATAATACTTTATCTTCTCTATATGATGCCTATTCCTCTTTCTTCTTCAAACCTATATATTCACGTCTCACAAAATTCTTATGGGGAAAAAGAAACATAGAATCTCGCTGAGTAAGCTCAAAAGAGCAGATCCCAAAGAGGGGTAGGTTTCCCCGATTTCAAAAAATATCATTTAGCCTTTACTGTTAAGCGAACACAGTGGTGGTTTGTTCAGGATATATCATTTCAAGTGCCTAACTGGGTTCGCCTGGAGAGAGCTATGGCCTCCCCAATGTAACTTGCAGACCTCTACTTAATTAAAGGGAAAAATAAATGTACTAAATATTCCTGTCCTCGCCAATCCATCCTCTCTCTCAAGATGTTTATGTTCCCATCTATAACTAAGCAGTCCTCACTCATATCCCCTTTCATTTGGCACAACACCTTGATTAAAATTAAAGGTAAATCCATTTTCTGGAAGCCGTGGCTCTCCAAGACTATCAGATTCTGTAACCAGTTGTTTGAATGTGGTATTCCCATTACATTCGATGATTTTGTTGTAAAACTTCATATGCCTGGCTCTTCCCTGATGCAATTATCGCTGCAATAATAGAACATTCAGAGATACTGATGTATAGTTCTAATGATCCTGATGCGTTAAGAATTCTTCATATGCTCAACCCAACTGCAACAGCCTCTATCTACAATAATATCTTATAAAATTCTTCATCTACTCCGAGGATTGAATGTCTTCATGGTGACTGGAGAAGAGATTGCGTACAGATAGCTCATCAGTTGCTCTGCCCCCCCCCCCCCCATGGCAGAATATTTCCAAAATTACCACTTCTGCAAGTCTTATACAAACCTTATTTTATTTTCATCATAGAGCCTTTGACACTCTCTTGAAATGTGGTCTATCACCCAACGATAATTGCTGGAGCTGTTCACAAGCTCAGGGTTTTTTTTAAAACATATGTTTATGGATTCCAATATGTTAAGTCATTCTGGTACCATCAAATGTATTTTTAACCTTACTATGGATTTCTGTTTTGATTTTCTTATCTTGGGTAGCTCCATGCTACATCATAACTCAATTAACAAACATGCTAGATATCTGTTCGATTTATGCTTAATAGTGGCAATCCAAAATATTACGACTAATTGGAAAAACCTAATTAAAATCCATTATAAATATTGGTGAAATTCTATATGTAACATTCATAGATTGGAAGGATGTAATGCTTCTACCCCTGACTCACAAAACAACGTTCAGTTAAAATGGCATTCATTTAATGACTTTTTCCTGTGTAAATCTGTATCAGTAACCTGTGTATCAATAACCTGTAAGAATGCATTATTTATTTGCAGCCCTCCCCTCATCCCCTTTCCTTCTTCCCCCTCTTGTGTGTGTTTTGTCCGTTTGGTGTTTTGTCTTGATGTCTGTCATCGTATGTCCCCCCCCCAGTACTCAAAAATCTCTAGCATAATTTAATACTTAAGCAATATGCCCCAAGCGGCGGGGGCATTACCGACTCAGGTAATGCCCCGGGGCCCATAGTTATAGGCCCCGAGTGAAGCGAAGGCCTTAACGAAGGCCCCGGGACATTACCAGAGTCGGTAATGCCACCGCTGCGAGGGGCATATGGCTATTAGTACCCCGGCCCACAAAAACTGCATGCACGGGGCACTAAAAGCTTTATTTTCTTTCCCGAAACGCTGCAGCGTTTTGGGAGAAAAAAAAAGACGTCAAAGAAAATGGCCACAATGGAAAGGGAAAACGGAGTCCGTTCTCCCTTTCCATGGCGGCCATCGGGAGCGGACGCGCTGGAAACAGAAGTGTTTCCAGCGCGTCTGCTCCCGAAAAAAAAGAAGGTAAGTGGGGTTGTGAGGGCTGAAGGGAGGGGAAAGGGAAAAAAAACAAACAAACAAAAAAAAAGAAAAACTACCTGGGTCCCCGGCGGGGGACAATGAAAGTCTCCAGCCGTGTGGAGGCTCGGAGCGGGGATGGCCCCGCTCCGAGTCTTCACACGACTGGAGGCTTTCATCGTCCCCCGCCAGGGACCAAGGAATAGAATGTAAGTGGGGTGGGGAGGGCAGGGAGGTGGAAGGAGAGAGGGAAGGATTAAAAAAAAAGGCCTTACCACTGTCCCCGGTGGGGGGCGAAGGTAGCCTCTCAGCCTTGGGGAGGCTCGGAGCGGGGATGGCCCTGCTTCAAGCCTCCTCATTGTCTGAAGGGCTGCCATGCCCCCCGCCGTGGACAAAGGCTGTCGAATCCCGATGGAGGGATTCCCGGCCTGGTAACGACTCGGCGAAGGCCAATCAGAATGGCTCTTTCATTCTGATTGCGCCCTCGATGGGTACTAATATATGATATAAGGATACTTGGCTTACTTTGTATTAATCCTCACTATATCTTGTTTACCTAACTTTATATCCGATGTTAATACAATGTGTGCATTATCTGCCTTGTATACATGAAGTTATTCAATAAAAATCTTTAAACAAAAAAAAGAATTCTCCCGACCAGAGGAGAGCTGTGGCGTGGCATCCGCCGCTACTTTATCTTAACAATCTCCCAGCCAGGTTCTAGTTGTGCTGGCAAGCACAGAAAGAACCCGGCCTGCACAGTGGTGAATTTTGACACGCTCCACGTGCCAGCAGCCCCCACAGTTAATCCTGTGCTGCCTGCGGGAGAAAGTACATTCTGTGTCATGGCAACAAACCCTGCCGGGGAGGAGGGAGGTTGCGAGAAAAGTGCTACATGCAAGTCCCAATTGGGAAAGGTGGCCCAGACATCCTTCCACCAGTGTCCCCTACCTGCCCCAAATAGTACATGAAATAGTCCCAGGACGGCTCTTCATCTCAAACAGGAGAGGATTTTGGTATATGAACTGCCTACAAACCAACACTGTGGTCTACCTCGGCCTATACCCCTCATGGCAGGGCAGCACTTCAGACCCACAATGCCTTCCTGACCGACACCAAGAAGAAGTACAATGTGCAAATGAGGGTTGCAGCTCTGTAAGAGTACTTGTGTGCCCTCCTGTGCTACTACAGTAAAGTGACACTCCTGCCTAGGGGGATGGTGACCAAGAAGAGGGGGTGAGTAACATGCTGCCACTCCATGCCCTTAAAATCAAGGGACAGAGCCTTAACGTGGCGCAGCTTAGACGCCCGGCTACTCACGTCTCGCTGCCTGCCCCAACATCAAGGGACTGACCAAACCTGAACGTGGCACAGTTTAGACGCCCTGCTACCCGTGTCTCGCTGCCTGCCCCAACATCAAGGGACTAAGCCGATGTGACCCTTGGTGCTCCCAGGTGTGGCTTTGCCGCCCTTTGAACTGTGCCATCAGTGGACCTTGACCCGTGGTAGTGACTACCCTGAACAGACACTGATGCAAAGTTAACTGGTCTCCTGCAGTCCTGCAAGTGCTCAAAGAAGACTCATTAAACATGTGTTTAGATGCTGTGAGCCTGCATGTAAATTATATGCTTAAAGTGGTCCCCGTTAAATGGACGCAAATCTCTGCTCCTGTAGTTTATGGGCATGCTCTAAATGGTGCCAGAAGCTAACAATGGCGTTATTCAGTGGTTGACGTTCAACTTACCCAAGGTTAATAAAGGGTCTTGGAAAATGTGGTAGAACTGCCACCATAGCACCAGCAGTTCGCCAACCCCGACTGTCACCAGCTGAATATGTGTAGTGTTTTGATATGTGTAATATGTCTGCAGCTACCTGATGTTATGGTTCTATGTTTGCCCCGGGTCCCCACGGTGAGCAGGCCCAGCCCCCCATACCTCAATAAGGACACCAACGCACCTCTGCTTATTATGGGTTACTGGTGGCAACTTCCGAGCACAGGCGGCTCCTTTATTTAATGCGCATCCGTGACACTAACGACACATGACTCTGTAACATCCCTTCTTTTTCATAACAAACAAATATGTGCATAACTTAACCCAGCTGTCAACATGACACGTATATCTGTACACAGTATATAAACTAGGGGTGTACCGAATAGTACATTTACTATTCGGCCGAATACCGAATAGTTAGCCAAAATATTCGGCCGAAGCCGAATAGTGAGCCGAATAGTTGGTTAACTCTTAAAAGTTTATGTTCAGGGACGGTTTGTGTTGTCGCGCCCACGTATTGTGTATTCATGTATGTGTGTACAGGAGCTAATGGGTAGGCCGTGGTGTGTGCTTTGATTATGATTACATCTGAGATAAGTGCTCCTGAGTAAAAGAGTTGGTGGTGTGGGGTGGTTTAAAAAAAAAAACTCAGCTGGTTGTGAGGTGGTTTATGTGACTGGGGGCCTAACTTGCTTGCTTTAATATTGTATATGTTTCAATTGGGTGAAGGAAAAATCGAGGCTGGGGGATCTATAACCAACAAGGGAATGCCATATTGGAAAGTGTGGGGAGAGAAACATCATGCGAGGGAGGGTGCAGAATGACCTGTCACGAGGAGAAGTGTCATAGGGGCAATGCTTACAGGAAGAGAGTCTGTGGGCAGCAGCAACAGCATGAATACTCTCAGGGTACAATGGCAGCAGGAAAGTGGCAAATGCCTCAAGACACCATACAAATGCAAACGGCCAATAAAAACATGAGAATGGGCCAGGTGCAATGTGATCACTGAATAGATTTTGAGGGGGAAAAAATACCAAGTAAAGCCTGAGAGGTGACAACCGGCAAGACATTGGTCAGATGGGAATACCAGCATTAAATGGATCAGGGGGCAATGCTAACACAGCGATTATATGCACAAGATCTATATGCACCCTTTCTAACACTAGGGTGGGGCACTGGCAGAGTTTGTAATACTTAAGGTCTATGTTAGGATGTGATCCACCAAAAGCAAAGAAATCTCAGGCTTTTTAAAGGTAGGCAGGTTCGCAATTTCGGCAGTAATATAACAGCAGCGGGCACCCCATAGCGCACTGTGCCTAGGAGCGCGATAACAAGTTTGGGACGGCCCAACAATATTAGTTTTCAGGCTTTATTGTCGGAAATGGGCCCTTTTGCTAGCGAGGTAGCACAGCAGTTCCGGCCAGTCAGACCTCTAAGCACAAATTCTAACAGTAAAAAGAAATGCAATTTAAAAAACACAAATAATAATGTTCCCTAAAGTTCCTCATTGTCACACTTAGCGACCCACCTACCTAGAGCCCGCTGCCAGTCCTGCCCTCGGGGCCCTTTGCCTTAAAGCTGGCACTGAAGTTCGGGCATTGCCCTCTGTAGTCCAGTCCCAGCCTGACTGCTCACAGCATAGCTAATCAATCGTTTGTCTTGCTTTCTTCTGGGCCGCCCCTCTAACCTCACAAGTTCCCGCTCTTTTCCCACTCCGTCACTGTGCATGCTCGTCTATGGTGCTTTGAAGTAGCTTCGCGGCACTGTTAGGGCTCACCCAAGAAACTCAACCTACTTAAGAGAGTTTGCCACTGCCACCTTTTTCTGTCCTCAACTATTTCCCTTTTCCCCTAAACCCATTCCATTCCAGTGCCCTGAAACACACTCTGTACACAGCCCGGATGCCTCATTGTGGAGCTCGCCTGCGGGTGTCAGGCTGCTTGTGAAGAGGTGGAGTTGGGGGGGTTAAGGAAGTATGCCTCCACATATCCTGTCCATGTTTCTTGGCCCTGTGCTCCTCGTCATTAGTGGAACTGGCCGCTTCTGGCTACTGCCAGATGTTTCCCCTCTCCTTTCCTTAATCTGCGGGGTCACACACCTCTGGACTGGGAACCTGCTGAGGCAGCCGGACAGGAGGCCAGGCTGGGGGGGAGGGGTACCAGAGGACCCAAGCCTATGGAGCACGAATCACTCGGCCGAGAAGTTCTCCTTCAGGGACTAAGGCGCGCGGCAGGGACAGCTGCAGCGTTATCGGGTAGGCGGGCAATAAGAAACACAGGAGGATGGGATTGAGGACTAGCAGGTCCTGCTGTAGAGGTATTGTGGCTCATAGTAGTCAAATCCTTAATCATTTAACATATTCCTGCATTCCGATTCGCCACAGCATTTTTGCATACACCCACTCACCCATCAATTTTTCAAAGGAATAATGTGTATCTTCACAGTATTAAAGGTGGACACTTACCTGATGCCGCCTCGATGACCGTCTTTTCTCGATCCTCTTCTGGTCGTCTTCTCCCGGTCTCGGTGCACTGTTCCAATGCTTCCGGGTATTTGTCCCTGCAGCAGCCAGTAAGCCAACTGCTTACTGGCTGCTGGTGCTTTCCCACGGTTTTACTTTCTAGGATTGGCTATCGTCTCTCACACCGAGAGAAGATAGACTTAAAACATTTTTATTTTTTTTATTTATTTTTTTTAGCTTCGGCTTCGAGTAAATATTCCAAAAACATTCGGCCGAAGCCGAATAAGTATTTTTCTGCCACAATTCGGCCGAATACTTACTCAAAGCCGAAGTTCGGTACACCCCTAATATAAACTAATACAGGGCCCACCATGGGCAGTTACTGTCCCATCTGGCCCTCAGGGATTCGGGTCCAGAATGTAGTCCTTGAACCTGGTCGGACATCTTCGGCCTTTGCGGCGGGGGTAGCGTCCTTCCCATTGGCCAAGGTCATGATGAGGTTCCTCTGGTTCAGGGTCCCCGGTGTCTTCTTCAAACCCCGGTTCTGCCCCGGAATTGTGAGTAGGGGACCCACACTTGCGAGGTTCTTCATGTGGATCGCGGGCATCGACTTTCTTAAAGAAACACAGTTCCTCGTGATCGTCCCCCTCGCCGTCACCATCGACCCGTTGACATGAGTCCCGCCCATGGGGCTGGGCTCATAGTTTAGGGACAGTTTCCCCTCTGGGTGCCAGTTCTGCATGAGGACGGTGTCTCCTACTTTGATGCTTGCCGGCTTTAGAAGTCTCTGGATGTTTTTACACTCATTGCACACTCGCCATTCTTCCAGGGTCATTTGGTCCTCAATGACTCCGGGAGGTCGTCCCTCGGCTTCGGGTTTCAAACCTCTCGGGCACCGGTTGAACAGGGCTTCTGCTGGGGCCACCCCTGTGGACTGATGGGGTGTGAATCGATACACGCGGAGGAATTGGTACAAATTTCTTCTCAATTCCCCCCTTGGCCGTGAGTGATCCGGAACACCTTATTGACAGTCCACATGAAGCGCTACACCTCCCCGTTGGCTCTCGGCCAGCCGGGAGTTACTTTCCTGTGTGTGACCCCACATTCGTCCATAAAGGTGTCAAACTGGCGGCCATTAAATGGGGGACCATTGTCCGAACACAATACCCTGGGAAAGCCATGGGTTGTCCATCGCTTGGATGGTCTGTTGACTTGACGTAGACTCCACCAGCTCCACCTCTGGGTAGCGGGACCACTGGTCAATGAGGACTAGAAAGTACATGCCTCTTCTTGCGGATCCAAAGTCTGCATGTACGGTACCCCAGAGACATCTAAAGCCGGCAAGCATCAAAGTACTAATCCACCTCTCTATCCTCGGTGGTGGTTTGGAAAATGCACCTGTCATGATGGGGATCAGGGGTTTGTGGTCTGTGATGACTGAGATGGGTTTGCCTAGGATATAAGTTTGAAAATGCTTACAGCCCCACAGTATGGCCAGTGTTTCCCTTTCAATTTGAGAATACCTTTGCTCAGTGTCCGTTAGGGCTTTACTGGCGTATGCAATGGGCCTGTCCTTGGAGATCGGGTTGGAGTAACACTGCACTGAGTCCGACGGGGCTGGAGTCCATGACCAGCTCGGACTCCTTCTTTGGGTCAAAAAAGGCCATTGTCTCATCACCAGTAAGTGCGCCCTTGTTGTTATCAAAGGCACTCTGCTCCTCGGCTGACCATGTCCAGGCGGTGTCCTTCTTCGTGAGGGCCCTGAGTGGTTCAGAGAGGGAGACAAGGTTCTTGATAAACCTCCCAAAGTAATTCACCATTCCTAGGAAGCTGTGCACCTTGGCGGAGTGTCTGGGGGCTTTGCATCCCGAATGTCTTTCACCTTCTGTGGGTCCAGTGAGATCCCTCCGGAGTGGAAAATGAATCCGAAGAACTCGATACTCTCCTTCAGAAACTCACATTTCTCACGATGCAGGGTCAGACCTAGATCACGGATCCTCTCCAGGGCCTTCTCCAGCGTGATCAGGTGCTCAGTTTCAGAAGTGTCATAAACCAGGATGTTATCACTTAGGTTGATTACCCCTTTCAGTCTGGCGAGGGGGCCCCTGATAACGTTCTGGAATACCTCTGCGGCTGAGGAAATCCCAAAACTCAGCTGTTTGTACTGGTATAGGCCGTTGTGGGTCATGAATGTGGTGATGTATCGGGAGTCCTGGTGCAGCTCCAGCTGGTAGTATCCCAAGCGCAGATGCAGCTTCAAGAATACTTAGGCACCCTGCAGCTCCCCCACCACGTCATCTAGCATTGGTGTCAGGTGGCGTTCCCTCTTAATGGCTAAGTTGGGTAGCCTCATGTCTACGCAAATGCGTAAAGCCCCCGGCTGCTTTGGCTTGGTCGCCACTACGATGGGAGACACCCATGGAGTCGGGCCTTCAACCCTCTCAATAATGTCTAGATCCACAAGGTTTTCAAGTTCTTGCTCCACCTGCACTCGTAAGTGAAAGGGCATCTGTCGGTGCTTCAATGCCATTGGGCGCACCGACTCGTCAATATGTAGCCAGATCAGTTCCCCTTTCAGCTTGCCAACTCTTTTGAAAAGGTCCGCAAATCGGTTGGTGATTTCTTGGATTTCTGCTTTGTACACTGAGAGCGCAAAGTGTGCTATGTCCAGTGCCACGGACGCGGCGCAACTCAGTAGTAAATGCGGGCTGGCATTGGTCACAAAGAATTTCGCCTTGATCGAGCAGTTGGCATGTGTGATAGATGTTGTGAACACCCCTTGGAGTGGAAGTCGATGATTACCCCCGAATGAATATATTTTCGCTTTGGTTTCAGCCAGTACTGGTGGTCCGGGAAGTGCCTCGTAGTGTTGTGTTGCTATCACACACACAGACGCACCTGTATTGATTAATACAGGGGTAGGGGTCTCACAGATGTCTACCACACACGTGGGCTGCCTGCGTTTCTTGGAGATGGAATCGATGTTCGATATGAAAAATACTTCTTCATCTTCTTCCTCTTCCTCAGCGATGTCTAGCTCCTGTTCTACAGCGGCCACACTTCTCTGTTTGCGCTGGCCACTACTGTTGGATCTGCTTGGACCTTGCGGGATGTCTACTGGATTTGCTGCCCGGCACATTCAGGCAAAATGGCCTGCGGTCCTGCAGCTCCCACACACCCTCGCTTTGCAGGGCATTCGCTGGAGTGCGGAAGGTCGTACCCGTATTTCTGACATTGCTGTGGTGAGTAGTTTTTCTTTTGGGTCCATCTAGGGTGTTGGGGGGCCATTGTTCGCTGTCCGCCGGATGGAGTAGGCCTCCTCACTCTTTCCCGATTTGCCCACTGCATCAATTTTGGTGGCACGGCTGTCAGCCAGTTCATAGGATCTGCCATATCACGGATGAGTCAGCGTAAGCCCTGGTTCGTGGAGTACCTGGCGCCGTAGCTTCCCCGAACTGCAGCCTTGGATGAGCTGGTTCTGGACCATACCTTCCTCATTCTCCCACTGGCAGGTACTGGCCAGGTGTCATAGTCTCCCGCAGAAATGATCTAGTGACTCATCCTCTCGCTGCTTTTCGCTGGTCATCACAAAGTGGTTAAAGTCCAGGTTGGCCAGGGGTAAGAAATGTTCTTTCAGGGCATCTTTCACGGCCTAGTAGGTGACAGCCGCAGAGTACAGCGACTCGAAAACACGTGAACCTCAGAACCAGCAGCATATATCAGCATTGCTACATTTGCATCGTCATCAGTTTCACCGTGGCCCTGAAGTACATCTCAGGTTTCTTGATCCATAATAGCCACTTCGGGCCTAGTTTCGATGGGGGTCCCGACATGTCAAATTCTGGCATGGGAACCAGTGTGCCCTGCTGTCGTGGCATCATCCTGATGGGAAGTTGTGCAGGAGGATGCGCCATGGGCTTTGGCGCCATCACCAGGATTGCTCATGGTGGCGGACCGCACAGGCACCTCACACTCCGTCGAGGCCACAAATCAGAAGTGGTGAATCCTTGCAAATCTGCAGAAAGTGGAGACGCAGCAGTGTCTAACAAGGCACTGTATGGGATGTACCTCACCCAGGTGTGACTGGCGGGAAGGAGGGTGTGAAAAATTCCCCTGTACTAGGGAAGATGGTATTGTCCCCTTCTCAGGGCTTCCTCACGTGCATTCACAGAGGAGAAAGAAGTGAAAAGGAAAATGCTTTCTTTCTCTGGTCTTCATATACTGTCCACCAAGTAGAGGACTGGCACTTCCTGCTTCATTCTTTTTTAAAAATGTTTTTATAAGGGTGCCTGTCAAGGCTCCAAAAATTGCCCCCAAACGGCACACGAGCACCCCGTGAGGGGCCGCAACCGCTAGGCAGACAAAATGGCGGTCACACGAGGGTGACGCATCTAGTGGGCGCCAACAAAATGCCCTCAAATCCAATCGTGGATGTGGAGCAAGTCTCCCCCACTCAGTGGTGTCCTTGGCGCCAATGTTATGGTTCTATGTTCGCCCCTGGTCCCCTCGTGAGCAGGTCCAGCCCACATACCTCAGTAAGGACACCGACACACATCTGCTCATTACGGGTTCCCGGCAGCAACTGCCGAGCACAGGCTGCCCCTTTATTTAATGCGAATGCGCGACGCTAACGCACGCGTCACACACGCGTAATCATCACATGACTCGTAACATCTGAGTCCCCATGTATGTATCAGTGGTCTATCCTACTATTTGTCTACCCTAATATTCCCAAGTGGTGTAAGTATTGTTGTTCTCTAAAGGGGGATCAGTTTATGTTTCAGTAGCATTTGTCTTTGTTCGTTATGAAAAAGGAGCAGCGTTATGTGTGACATTCCCAAGTGTATTGCCCTTTTAATATGGGGAGTGTTGTGTGTGACCCTCCCCAGTGTATTGCCCTTTTCAGATGGGTCATGACTATCATGGCCTGAGCTAATCAGTGCTTTAAGTGGTCCGGGGCTGGGCCCCAGCAGTCTCCAAAAAGCAGGACTGAGCCGGGACCCCCAGACCCACCGCAACTTTGCCGGGACACATTATCCCGCTGCCGCCGCAGCCGCGACAGGAGATGCACCCTCCATGAAGTCAGGCAAGCTGACATACGTGGCAGCCAACCACAGCAATACTGTGCTTGGCTGCCACTTCCGTCAGTCATAGTAACTGCCTCTGGTGACCCCTCACGCGAGGGTTCACCAGAGGAAGTTACTGTGCCTTTGTTTCTCCAGGTCACCGAGGCGTCTTTAACCCTCGGCGAACCTGGGGATTCCTTGACATATTTCGAGGTTTATAAAAGATGGCTTGAAAAGTACACAATTCAAGCCATCTTTTATAAAGGTCAGAAAAGCTTTATAAAAGATGGCTTGAATTGTATACTTTTTAAGCCATCTTTTATAAACCTCGAAATGTTTAAAAAGATGGTCTGAAAACTACGCAAGCCATAAAGGTATGCACACAAATATATATAAATGCTATATATTTATGTGTGTACCTTACTATGGTTTGTGTACTTTGCAAGCCATCTTTTATAAACATAGAACTGTTACTGTAGTATAATCACTGGAATGATGCGCAGGAGACTCAGAGGCTTGGGAAAGCGTTGATTTATTTGTTACAAACTGCAATTTACGAACTGCACTTAACTGAGGTAATGCCAAAAGGGCAACATGCCCTTAACTCAGGTGCCGTGAATAAAAGTCTCTTGGTGCTTAAGAAGGCCAGCAGGCCAGTCCTGTGGAATAGCAGGCAGGAGCTGGTCCTGCTCCGTGCCCTTGCTCCAGGCTTCTCCGCGCGCGAAGCGCGGGGGTGGCGTTTCCGCCTAGGGCGATATCTCTACACACCTCCCTCTGATAATGCAACACAAGTTATTGCAAAACATAGTCATTGTGTCTCACCGGTCTTCTGTGTTCCCTTTTCGCCGGTCGTCTCTCTCGCTGCGGGTGTCTTGCTCGTGGTCATCTGCTTACTCTTCTACGTGTGCATTCCCTTCAACTTCTTCTTCTTCGACTTCTCTTCTGTCTGTTCCTGGCTCTTGTTCTCTCTCTCATCGTCCATTACCTCTTCGATTTCAGATCTTTCATGGGTCTTTTCTCTCCCTTGCTTCTTTTCAAACATGGCAACCCTCTCCATGTTCCATGTGCGCCCGTCTTCGGTGCGGACATAATTGGTTCCTCTGTGAAACACCCTTACAGGTCTGCTGAAGCTTGAAACCGTAACTTGATCCTTGGTCGGCAACCGTTTTTTGATCCAATCTCCTTCAGTTACATCTGACCTTTGCCTTGTTCTTCTTCTTCTGTCACTCCACCTTTTCATGTGTGCCTTGCTGTTTTATATTCTCCACAAAACTTCTGACATGTCTACTTCCTCGTCTTCTCTTACTCTGGCTAACCATGGTGGCACTAGCGTGGAGGCTGCCCTTCTCCCTCTCAACATGCGAAAAGGGGAAATGTGGGTGATCCCGTTGGGAGTCAGTCTATGAGCCGCGATGGCCTCTTTGGTCGTCTTGAGGGGATCCATTCCCGAGGCAGTTGCTAATTGGATGGCTCCTTTGATAAACCTGTTGGCCCTCTACACGAGCCCATTGGCTTGGGGATGATACAAGGCTGCTTTCTTCTGATGGATGTTGTGCTTCTTCAGGAATAGTTCCATGTCTCTGAATATGAGCTGTACCCCATTGTCTGTCACTAACTCACTGGGGAGCCCTTCCCTCTGGAAGATGGCGGTAAGAACTTCTATTACGGTGGTCGTTGTGATGTTGGGGACAAACTCAGCTTCGACCCACTTTGATAAGTAATCTACCAGCACTATGCCATAGCGATGTTCTGGTGCCATTGCCTTCAGTGGTCCTATAAAGTCCAGGCCTACTTTTGACCACACCGCTTCGGGGGTTTCTGTGGGAATCATGGGCGCTTGTCTGATTTTTAGGCGCTTGTCACTGTTGAGACACTCATGGCACCTCTCTATCATGGTGCGGATCTCTTGATCCATAGACGGCCACCAGTAAGCTTCCCTCACTCTGCGCCGTGTCATGGTATTCCCCAAATGGCCTGCATGGGCCCTGCACAGGATGGTTTTCCTCATGCCTGTGGGTGGAATTACTTGGTCGGTCTTCATGACTATGCCGTCAATCTCAGAGATTTCATCTGCCACTTTCCAATATGGTCTCAATCCTTCTGGCACTGCTCTTTCATCGGGCCATCCTTTCTTGACCCATTCTCTGATCCTCACCATGGTGGGGTCTTTTCCGTCCTCTTCCATCCAATGTTTCTAACTCAGCTCTAAGTAGTCTGGGGCCTTGAGATCAGTGATGCAAGAAGGTGGTGGCATTGTCTTTTCCTTCTGGTAATCTTGACATGCTGTCTGCCTGCGAGTTCTTCCACCCTGAAATGTGTTGTACCTCGAAAGTGTATTCTTGCAGCTTGGCAGCTATGCGTGCTAATCTGGGCGTCGACACTTTGGTGCCGCCTGGGCTGAGCATATGGATGAGGGGTTTATGATCAGTAACTAACTTGAACTTCGTGCCCTACACGTATGTCCTGAAATGTTCCACGGCCCATGCACACGCCAGCATCTCCTTCTCGATGGTGGAGTAATTTTGTTCGGCTGACGATAAGGCTTTAGCAGCAAACGCTACCACGTGTTCCGTGCCACCCTTTTTCTGGGTAAGAACGGCTCCTAAACCGTAGGCACTGGAGTCCTTGGTGATGACTGTACTCCAGTCTGGGTTAAACGGTTGCAGGCACGGCGCATCCACTATGTGTTGTTTGATGCTTTCTTCTGGGCTTCTTGCCATGTGTATTCTGACCTTTTATTGAGAAGTTCGCGGAGTGGCGCGGAGGTTTCAGAGAATTTGGGAATACATTTGGCGTAGTACTCTGCCAACCCGAGAAATGACCTCATCTCATCTTTGTTGGTGGGTTCGGGAGCATTGATTATTGCTTGTAATAAGTTTTGCTTGGGGCTTATTCCTTCCTCTGATATCTTGTACCGCAAGCACTCAACTTCTTGTGCCTTGAACACGCATTTTTCGTACCTTAATCTTACTCCTGCTTCTTGAAGTTTGGTGAGCACTGTTTTCAATGTGGCTTCATGTGTCTGTTCGTTTGCAGCGTATACTAGGAAGTCATCCTGGAAGTAGGACACGTTCTTGACATTCCGTAGTAAGACGTCCATCATGCGCTGAAACGCTGAGGCTGCAGATGATAGGCCAAACGGCATCTTTGTGAATTGAAAGGTACCAAACGGAGTGACGTGTTATGCGTGCAGGTTCTCGGAATGGTGTACGCACTTTTCATGCAACCAGGAAAAACATGGGAATCAGCCGAACTTCGTCTAGTGGTTCACGGGGAGGAATACTTCGAACCTCGGTCTTCCGAGGCGGCTGGAGGTTGCCATGGAAGCTTAGCAATGCATTGCTAAGGAGACGCAACGTGCGTGCTGGTTCACGGCGGTGATCATGTGATATTGGGTATTTAACCCCGCCCCCCTGCTTGCTCAGTGCTTCTGATCAAGCATTTTTGGCACTACTTGTTTCCTGACCTTGCATATTGTTTACCTGGTATCTTGAACCCTTGCTTCTGTAACCTGACCTTGCTTTTGGATTTTCCTAGTCTGTTTTGGTGCTTCAGTGATTTACTGGTTTTCGACCCTTGCCTTCTGCCCCTGGATATTGTTATTGCCTAATCCTCAGTCTAAGTTTGCCCGTGTGGATTTGACCCGGATTGTTTAAAGGAATTCTTTTGGAGGTGTTGACTTCAGTTACTCTTGTTATTTCTTGGTACTTCTTGTACTGTTAAACACAGTATCTGTTACTTCGTGGAACAGCCTCAGCTGCACCGCGGGACTGCCTCCGCTGCAATGTGGGACAGCATCAGCTGCGCCGCGGGAGCGACGTGGGAAGGTATCTGCCGTCCAGCGACACAGCCTCCGCTGCTACGTGGGAAGGCATTCGCCGTCCAGCGAAACAGCCTTTGGTGCAACGTAGGACAGCATAAACTGCGCCGCGGGAGCAACGTGGGAAGGCATCCGACGTCCAGCGACACAGCCTCCGCTGCTCCGTGGGACAGTGTCCGCTGCATCGCGGGAGTTGTTTCACCATTTGGTAAAACTGCAGAACACTTTAGCTTTTCGTATTCCTTCTAACTCAGACGGAAATCTGTTTTTTCTCATTCATCACGAATCTTTGCCAGTCATACTCGTGTGCAATCAACCCTGGAATCCCTCTGGTAAGAATCTCTGTGTCTTTGCTTGTTATTGGTTTAGTACTAAAAGGGATTGTAAACCAGAGAGGTCATTTGTTTTTGCAGAATATTCCTATTATTTCCTGATTCCTCCTCAGATCGTGGTAAATCTTCTTAGGATCAATTCTATCATTGAGCAGGTTAGTGTGGGAGGAGTGTTAGTATTTAGTGAAGCCACACAGTATACTTGGATACTAATTGTGCTTCTTTCCTTCTGCAGCTACGGTGGTCTCGTTGGGATATCCAAACATCTTTCAATTAATTGATCCCTCTGTATGTGTGTTGCTACCATTCAGAGGGGTACATTGGTGGGAAGAATTCTTCTTCTACACTACGGGGTCAACAAGTGAAGAGGAATTCTGACATGATGAAGGCAGTTAGTGGTTTGGATTCTTTATGTAGCTGTATTTGATGGTACGCATTCCTCATGTCTAATTTCGAGAACACTTTGGCCTCCTTCATCATGAGGATTAATTCATTGATACTTGGCAAAGGGTAACTGTCTACGATTACTTCCAGATTTAGACTGCGTAGATCGAAGCATACCCTCAGCTCTTTGGAGTTCAGTTTCTTAATGAGCACGTCTGGGCTCAACCACTCAGATGCTTCAATTTGTTCGATCGTGCTGTCTTTCTTCATGTTGTTAAGTTGATTTCTGAGGGTGTCTCTTGCGGTTGCCGGCACCGGCCTTACCCTGTGTTTGACCGGGACTGCGTTGGCCTTAAGTAGTATTTTGTGGACGAAGCCCTTGATGTGTCCATGCTCTTCTGAAAATAGCTTTGGGTAATCTTCCTTCGCTACCAGCGCTCTTCGGTAACTGACCGACAGTACTTGATCTTCTGTGCTGGGGTCCAGCTTGATTTTCAGTTTTGCTTGGTCATCCCAACCTAGCACCGCCGGGCCTTCTTGGCTGAAGTAGACTATGGTGGTGGTCTCTCTCCCTTTGAACTCCACTTTGCCTCTAATGTAGCCAAGCAGGTCTACTGACGCACCACCGAACACTGTAGGCCTGTGCCGTGTGCTGAGCACTTGGACTGTCTCTGTGCCTATCATCTCTTTGTACGTGCGCAGCGGTATTATGGTTAGGTCAGAGCCGGAGTCAGCCATGACTCTTGTTTCCAATCCATTGATTTTGATGGAACAGTGAGGCTTCTCTCTTCTGGCTCGCGTGCTGTTCACCATTATGACGGTAGGTCTCCCTTCTGCATCCGAAGACAAATCTCTCTCTGTATTGTGTTTGGCGTGGACACTGGTGATTTTTTTGTTGCGCCATCGGCACACTATGGAGAAATGTCCTATCTTCTTGCACACCGAGCATTCCTTGTCCCTTGCCGGGCACTGTTTGTCATACGCTAAGTGTTTCGTGCTGGTGCACCTGTGGCATTTCAACGGTTCTTTTCTCACTCATTTCCCTTCTCTTGAGTTGGGAACCGGCCGCTCTTTCTTTGGGTGGGAGGTTACTGCTTGTACTTCGGCTTGCCTGCGTCCGCTTGCGTATTCTTTCCTCCTGCCTGCTGTCTCCTCCACTGCTCTCGCTATTTCAACCGCTTTCTCTAGTTGCAGTTCTTTCTCCAGTATGAACTTATCTTGCACCTTCCTGCTGTTGGTATGAACCACCAGCATGTCGCAAATCAAACTTTCAGCGTTGTTTCCGAAGTTGCATAGTGCCGCCAACTCACGCAGCTTGGTCACGTAGTCGTCTACTGGTTCTGACGCCTCTTGTTTGCAGCTGTAAAATCTTATCCTGTGTAGGTGTTACTCACCATCGTACGAACAGGCCAGGGCGATGATTAGAAGAAGCTATTCAGGACTCTTCTGTCACTGCTGAGACAACCCCTTAACAAAGGGTAACTCAGGCCGGACTCCATCTCACTGAGGTAGCTCTTTTTGCCAATATACCACCCTGTTGTATATATAAAACAGACAGGGCAGTGGATTACCCTAAAGAGCGGGATACCCACACCGCCACACCAATCTGAAAAGGAATTACAAGGCTTTAGTGCAGTGTTCAGTGCAATAGTAAGTAAGCCAAAGCTAAACAGTACTCTAAGTATAATAACTACCTGGGGGGGGTGACGGTGCCTATGGAGGAATCCTAAAGGAAAGGACAAACAACTTAGCCAGCTGTGTATACCACTTCAGATTATAAGGACAGTAATTGTAACAAGTCTTACCCTTCATGAAGAGTGGAAACACCAATAAGAACAACGACGACAGGAGAAAATAATAAACAGGTAGGATTAGTATGGGGTGACTTCCCGGGCGGAACGAGGGACGCAACTAGTTCCGGGGTGGTGCAATAGGCAGCAGAGTGTTCAATATTGCACAGGAATCCAATCCGAATAGTCCCAAATTAAACAACCCTCCAGGGTTTGAATAATTGAAATATGACCGATGAAGTTCAGATCAAAGGCTTTGGTGTAATTCACAATGGAAGTAATAAAGGCAACTGCATACCAATGTGCTGAGAAGTTCGTAGAGTGAGTCAGGAACAGTTGTTAAAGTAAACGTCACAGGCAAGCCGCTTGGCTGTAATCCGGTGTTTGGAGGGCAAGGGGTGCTCCCTGTAAGGAGGAAGGGATGAAGATGATTCCAGGAATGGATGCAGATTAATACACAGGCGGAATAATTCAGGAATGAAAAAGAGAGAGCTCTTTAGAGATGGTGCAACGGAGAGCACGAGAGGACAGAATCCCAGAAGGAAACTGCAGAGTCAAGTGAAACACGTTCTGGGTCGGCAACAGGCGGACAGGATGAAAGGCAGACAAGGATAATCCAAAAGAATGGTCGGGTCAGGAGTCCCGAGTCAGGTAGCCAGACAATAGCAGTCAGTAAGCAGGACGGGAATGGGGTGAATAATAACGCTAATTAGAAGCGGCGAACTCGCTTCCGGCAACACATTTATCCTGAAGGAGGGCGTGGCTATTGACTCCACGTTGGTCAGCCGTAGTCAAGGAGTCATGTGACACGTAACGTGGAGTTTACACTGCTTTGGGTTTCCCCAGCAACCGCCAACGCCACCACATCGGGGGGTCCGATGCAAGGTGTGCATTTTGTACGAAAAAGGCTTCGGTCTGGATTCAACGGTACGAAGCCTATGTGTAGGCGGCCTCCCCAAGGATGCATGGAAAGCCCGTAGGAGGTGAGGAGCGTGAATATGAGCTAAAGGCTCCCATGTCCTGTCCTCCGGGCCATAGCCCTTCCAGTCAACCAGATAAAACAGGGATCCCTTGGACAACCGTAGATCCGAAATGCGGGCTACCTAAAATTCCTCCTCTCCATCAACCAGAACCAGAGCCGGTCGAATGGGCAGGCGGGTGCCAGGAGGGCAGGGTTTCAACAGGGAGATGTGGAACACCGGATGAACCTGCCAAGACGCCGGTAGAGACAAACGAACCGCAACAGGATTGATCACGGCAGTAACCTTAAAAGGACCCACGAACCGGGGTAGTAATGATCTCTTGCCGGGTATGCGCAAATGGCATGTAGACAGCCATACAGACATGCCCTTGCGGTAAACAGGAGCAGGGCTACGATGGCAATCAGCGTACCTTTTGGACCTAACCTGGGCACGCAATAGATGTAACCGGATGTCCCTATGCATTTGATTAAGATCCCTGACACAGGCAAGGGCGGCTGGGTTGTGATTAGGCAGCCTAGGATCCAAAGGTAAGGAACGTGGGTGATAACCATACAAGGCGTAAAATGGTGAGGTTTTAGTAGCAGAGTGCAGGGAATTGTATGCGAATTCCGCTTGAGGTAAAGCCGCCAGCCAAGACACTTGATATTGAAGACACAGACACCGTAGATATTGCTCTATAGTGGAGTTTGTCTGCTCAGTCAAGCCGTCTGTGGATGATACGATGAAGAATACCTGTCATCAGCAAGCAAGGTGGCAGTGAGAGCCCTCCAGAAACGGGAGGCAAATTGGGAGCCCCTGTCAGAGATTAGAACAGAAGGCAGGCCGAAACGCCTAAAGACGTTCAACAAAAACAAATCAGCCAACCTGGGAGCCGTAGGGATACCCTTGCATGGAACGAACACTGCATATTTGGTGAAGTAGTCGATAATAACAAGAATGGTGTCAAAACCATTGATTTTCGGCAATTCGACCACAAAGTCCATGGCAACCATTTGCCAGGGTTTGTATGGTACCGGGAGAGTGTGCAACATTCCCATTGGTTTAGTTCTGGATGTTTTACACTGGGCACAGACAGCACAAGAAGCAAGATAGTCTTTGATATCCCGGACCATGGAGGGCCACCATGACCATCGTCGTAAGGACTTGATAGTTTTTTGTTGACCGGGATGTGCTGCAACCACTGAATCATGGGCCCATTGGAGGGCAAGAACACGTGCTCGACCGGGTGGAACGAAAACCCGACCTTGAATGTAAGGCAACCCCTGAACGACTGACAATTCCAAGTCATGTATTTCTGCCGGGCGGATTGTACCCATTCTTCAAGGAGAGCCCGCAATGAAGGTTGGACCGAACAAGCACAAACCACGTTACCTTGAAGCAGAGGAGCGGGTTCTACGGGCAGACCACGATCACCAGCATGTAACTGTGACAGGGCGTCCGCAGGAACGTGTAAGCGTGCTGAGCGGTAAGTTATGGCGAAATGGAACTGTGAGAAAAACAAATGCCAACGGGCTTGTCTAGCAGTAAGGCATTTCATAGATTTAAAGGCCAGAAGACTCCTATGGTCCGAGTATACAGTCACACAATGTTTGGCCCCCAACAGATGATGTCTCCATTCCACGAAAGACTCTCTAATGGCCAATAGCTCCCTTTCGGTAATAGCATAGTTCTTCTCATAGGCAGTAAGTTTTCGGGAGAAATAGGCAACTGGATGGACCTCCCCTGAATGAGGACAGGTCTGTGACAAGACAGCCCCAATTGCAAAACCAGAAGCATCGGCTTCCACAAAGTAAGGCTGGTCGGGATTGGGATGCTGGAGGACTGGAGCTCTGGTAAATGCGGCCTTGAGATCCTCAAAGGCTTTCTGAGCCTCATCAGTCCAGACAAAAGGAGTTTTGGCACTTGTCAGGGGTGTCAGTGGAGCTGCTAAGGAAGTGAAAGAATGTATGAAACGCCGATAAAAATTGGCGAAACCCAAAAATGACTGCAACGACTTAGTTGCTGTAGGGACCGGCCAGCTGAGCACCGCCTTCACCTTAGAAATACTCATTCGAATACCTTGATTGGTAAGGTCAAAACCAAGGAATTCCACCTGCGTAGCATGGAACACACATTTTTCTGCTTTGACGAAAAGGTGGTTTTCACGAAGACATTTTAGGACAGTTGAAACGTGCCGAGTATGTTCAGGTATAGAAGGCGAGTAAATCAGGATGTCATCCAAATATATAACCACATACTGGTCGAGTATATCGTGAAAAACGTCATTCATAAATGCTTGGAACGTTGCAAAGCCCAAAAGGCATTACGAGATATTCGTAAAGACGAAAACAGGTTTTAAAAGTGGTCTTCCATTCGTCTCCGTCTCTTATCCGGACCAGATTGTAGGCCCCACGCAAGTCTAGTTTGGTGAAGATCGTGGACTCGCCTAGCTGATTGAGCAGAACAGAGATAAGCGGTAGGGTGTATTGGTTTTTAACAGTTACTGCATTAAGGGCCCTGTAATCGATACAAGGCCGGAGGTCCCCCTCCTTCTTGGGAACAAAAAAGAGTGGGGAGGCAGCCGGGGACGTGGATGGCCGAATGAAGCCCATAGCCAATGCCTTGTCCAGGTATTCCTTAAGGACCTTCCTTTACAGTAAGCGAATACACTCTAACTGATGGAATGCGAGCCCCTGGAACCAATTCGATTGGGCAATCATAGATGCGATGGGGAGGCAAGGATTCAGCCATTCTTTTGTCAAAAACATCAGAGAATGAGGAGTATTCAGGTGGTATCCGTACCGTTGGTTCGGCTACTATTGCACCGATAGAAGCAGAAACCTGCGCCAAACCTTGACTGGGGGAAGCTATGACAACACTGTGGTCGGTCAGACAGTGGTCGTTGCAAAAAGCAGAGGAAAACTGAACACTGCCCAGAGACCAATCGATTGCGGGATTGTGCAGTTGCAACCACGGTACACCTAGTATGAGTTTGAAAGCAGGAGCCTTAATAACGTTGAAGGATATCTCCTCAGTATGTCCATCTGGGGTGCTCATAGTGAGAGGCACGGTATGTTGCGTTACTAACCCAGAAATAAGGGCAGCAGCATTAACCGTTTCCGGTTGTGATTTCATTATAAAATCAATACCAGAGCTGGCCAATAATCCCTGGTCAATGTAATTACTAGTGGCCCCTGAATCAATGATGGCCAAAACCGAGAAAGCAGGTTTTGTCGCCCTCGAGAAAGTAACTGGGAGGTGGAACAATGAAGGCGGAGCAGACATAAATGAGTCCAAAACAGGCGTTCCCCACAAAGGGACTCCATCTATTGTCGGGACTTGGCGTTTCCCGCCTTCTTCTTAGGTCTTTTGGGACACTCTGGTAACATGTGATCTGACGCCCCGCAATACATGCAAAGGTTGTTTTCTTGCAGTATTCCCGTTGAGCGGGTGTCAGAGGACCCCTGATGGTACCGATTTGCATAGGCTCAGAAGTAGTACCAGTCAACTGAGGTGGCTCTGTGAGCGAAGGAGGAAGGGCAAACCGCTTCTCACCTTTACGCTCTGCTCTACGAGCATCGATCTGGAGGACCAGATCCAATAATTCACAAAAGACAGTCGGCACCACAGGGACAGTAGATAGCGTGTCTTTTAACTCCTCAGAAAGCCCCTGATAGAAAACAGACGATTTTTTCTCCTCTGCCCAATCGGTTTCAGTGAAAAGCTGATTAAAACGAGCCAAATAGGTGAAGAGAGATGAAGAACCCTGCCTGAGTTTGAGGATATCTAGATCGGATGCCTGAGTGGTATAGCGGGTGTCGAATACTCTGCTCATGGCTGTAAGGAGGGCATCACAGTCATACAACACATGACTGTTTGCCTCCAATAGAGGGTTGGCCCAAGCGGCCGCTGTACCCCCTAAATGCGAAAGGACAAAAGCAGCTTTGGTGGTGGAGGTGGGAAACGAACTGGGTCGACACAAGAAATGCAACTTGCACTGGTTTACAAATGTGCGATACTGTTTTGGATCCCCTGTGAATCGTTCCGGCCACGCCAAGGGGAACTGGGTGGATACCACAACAGGTGTTGGTTCCTGTCCGGGCTGAGAAAACCCTGAACCGGATGTTGAGGCACCGCTGGCAACAGCTCATGATACCCCTGGCAAAGACATCATGCCTTGAAGTGCATCAACCCTAGCAAGGAGGGAATCCTGAGCGGCCACCATGTCAGCTCAGAGATCCGAGACCATCTGCATGATTTGTGCTAGCGGCTCAGTAGGATCCATCTTTTATGTGGCTTCTAATTCTGTTACTCACCACCATAAGAACAGGCTGGGGCGACGATTAGAAGAAGCTATTCAGGACTCTTCTGTCACTGCTGAGACAACCCCTTAAGAAAGGGTAACTCAGGCCGGACTCCCTCTGACTGAGGTTGCTCTTTTTGCCAATATACCACCCTGTTGTATATATAAGACAGACAGGGCAGTGGATTACCCTAAAGAGCCGGATACCCACACTGCCACACCAATCTGAAAAGGAATTACAAGGCTTTAGTGCAGTGTTCAGTGCAATTTTAAGTAAGCCAAAGCTAAACAGTACTCTAAGTATAATAACTACCTGGGGGGGGGGGTGACGGTGCCTATGGAGGAATCCTAAAGGAAAGGACAAACAATTTAGCCAGCTGTGTATACCACTACGGATTATAAGGACAGTAATTGTAACAAGTCTTACCCTTCAGGAAGAGTGGAAACTCCAATAAGAAGATCAACGACAGGAGAAAATAATAAACAGGTAGGATTAGTATGAGGTGACTTCCTGGGCGGAACGAGGGACGCAACTTGTTCCGGGTGGTGCAATAGGCAGCAGAGCGTTCAATATTGCACAGGAATCCAATCCTAATAGTCCCAAATTAAACAACCCTCCAGGGTTTGGAATAATTGAAGTATGACTGATGAAGTTCAGATCAAAGGCTTTGGTGTAATTCACAATGGAAGTAATAAAGGCAACTGCATACCAATGTGCTGAGAAGTTCGTAGAGTGAGTCAGGAACAGTTGTTAAAGTAAACGTCATAGGCAAGCCGCTTGGCTGTAATCCAGTGTTTGGAGGGCAAGGGGTGCTCCCTGAAAGAAGGAAGGGATGAAGATGATTCCAGGAATGGATGCGGATTAATACACAGGCAGAATAATTCAGGAATGAAAAAGAGAGAGCT
The DNA here is from genome assembly GCF_040938575.1 of Ambystoma mexicanum. Classification (NCBI taxonomy): domain Eukaryota; kingdom Metazoa; phylum Chordata; class Amphibia; order Caudata; family Ambystomatidae; genus Ambystoma; species Ambystoma mexicanum. The sequence continues at coordinate 1,206,127,330 of NC_090923.1, read as the reverse complement.
CTTTAGAGAAGGTGCAACTGAGTGCACGAGAGGACAGAATCCCAGAAGGAAACTGCAGAGTCAAGTGAAACACGTTCCGGGTCGGCAGCAGGCGGACATGATCAAAGGCAGACAAGGATAATCCAAAAGAATGGTCGGGTCAGGAGTCCCGAGTCGGGTAGCCAGAGAATAGCAGTCAGTAAGCAGGACGGAACGGGGTGAATAATAACGCTAATTAGAAGCGCCGAACTCGCTTCCTGCAACACATTTATCCTGAAGGAGGGCGTGGCTATTGACTCCACGTTGGTCAGCCGTAGTCAAGGAGTCATGTGACGCGTAACATGGAGTTTACACTGCTTTGGGTTTCCCCAGCAACCGCCAACGCCGCCACATCGGGGAGGTCCGATGCAAGGTGTGCATTTTGTACGAAAAAGGCTTTGGTCTGGATTCAATGGTACGAAGCCGATGTGCAACAGTAGGACTGTATTCTCCTTACTGGCGAACCGCTTGACAATTCTTCTCACGGCTTCCTTAAATACGTCGTCATTGTCACCTGCTACCGGCTCCGGGGTGAGACTCTCGAACACCCTCTGTCCCTCGACGCCCAGGGCATTTAATAGCATCGCCGTGCGTCTCGCCGTCGAGTAGCCTGCACCACCCAAGGCCTCCACATACGTGGTGAATAAAGGTTGCCATTGTGGCCATGGAATGGCTGGCCTACCTGGAGTCTGGAGGAAAGGTGGTGGTATTGCCCCTTGCATGGCACCGCGCTGATCCGGTGGTGATCCACGTCGCCAATTATGTAGTATAATCAGTGGAATGATGCGCAGGAGACTCAGAGGCTTGGGAAAGCGTTTATTTATTTGTTACAAACTGCAACTTACGAACTGCAACTTAACTGAGGTAATGCCAAAAGGGCAACATGCCCTTAACTCAGGTGCCGTGAATAAAAGTCTCTTGTTGCTTAAGAAGGCCAGGAGGCCAGTCATGTGGAAGAGCAGGCAGGAGCTGATCCTGCTCCGTGCCCTTGCTCCAGGCTTCTCAGCGCGGGGGGGCGGCATTTCCACCTAGGGCGATATCTCTACAGTTACATATTCAGACTGTTGGCCCCGATTCACGAGCACTTTTCATTGGGGTTTTGCCATTATAAAACGCTTCTGTGAATTAGGCCCATTTTCTCCTCTCTCACTTTGTGCCTGCATGCCTACACCATGATCATGGTCCTGCAGGTCCTTACTGGTCTGGGGCCCTCCGGATCAGCCTGGTGCCCTGGGTTCAGACCAGACACCCTCCATCTAGGGTGCTACTGGCATTCAGTGTGCCCCCGGGACCCAGGCTGCACCCCTATGACCTAACAGGGTCCCGCCCTGCAACCACTGTAAGTCCGGGTGACCTCAGCAAACCCAGCACTTGTGAGGGCGGCCATGTGTCCACTGCTAAATAAGAACCACATGATATGGATCCGGTGGGACACTCTGGCACGTGTGCAGCGGTCCTGTTCCTTTCCTTGCATCACCACGTTATCTGGTGCATGCCTACAGGTCTGCTCTGGCAAAGCGCGACCGCATTCGTCATTGCGACACTACCCACTGGCCACTGCCATTGCGTTCACATTGTGCTGTGCTCCATGGACCAGCCCCTCCTCCCACTCACCTCCAGCTTGCCACAAATCATTAAGCTAAAAGTAAATACAATTGAGAAAATACCGAATGTTATGGACAGCCATTATTTCAGCCCTATTTGCGGGTACTACCTCTTCTCCCACAACTTACCGCCCGTTACCACAACGTGCAATATCCAGTACAACGCAGGGCTGCAAAAAGCAGAATGCACCTCACTGAAGGAAATCCCCACATGGCTGGAGACAACCTGAAACAAATGTTTACCCTCCAATCACATTTGGAACACACATTTCGGTACTTGGGTATTTTCCGAAGCCCGCGGGCGTGAATGTTCTTATAACACTAGTAAAGGCACACGCCCGGCCTTCATGTGATTCTCTCCTCCCACCACAGCCCCACCTCCTGCAGCTACAGGAACCCGGAACAGGAGGAGTGGCACCGGCACTTCAAGGCTCCGCAACAGCAACCTCCGTACACCAGTGTTTCCAAAGACTGCGTTCTGAGCCCACCCTCCCCCACTCGGATCTATGCCTTTGGTGCCAAAGACTTTGTGCGCTCTTGGGGAGTGAGAAAGAAGAGGGAGACTTTCCACGAGAAAAACGGGTCAGTCGTTTTTAACATAACAAATACATGTTTTGTTTTCATTGTTTTATGTGTGGACTCCACGTTGTGTGGTTCTCGCGATGCATTTGAGACAGAGGGCAGTGCTTGCATGCTTGTTTTTTTTTAGGTTGTGCCAGGAGGAGTGTAATGAAGCGCAAAAGCCTCGCCAATATTGACACTGCCTTTTTTAAAGTTCCACTCTACAAACTGCATGTGATATTCGAGTGTTTTCCACCACGAGCGCAATTTCTGCACGCTGCGCCTTTTACACATTCATTGTCTTTGGGACAGCCTTGGTTTCCCCTTAAGAGACATACAGGTTCTCGCCCTCTAATAAACAAGGACCGGATCGTCCTTTTTTTTTTCTTTCCAGAAAGCCTTGGTTTTAATTGGTATTGTTTTCACCTTTAGGAAGTGGAGCGCTCGTCCGGTCCGTGAACGTTCTGGTCCTAGTTGCGTTTATAACCGGAGGAGCTGTAAAATGGGCTAAACTACGCCGACCTGCTACTAGAATTCAAAGAAACGAAGTGATTCAGTAGACGTGACAAGGAACCGTTTGGACTCCATGTTATGTTTCGTCCATGTGCAGTCAGATGTTGTAGTTCAGGACCGAGGGAAATTAGCAGAGCTTTGCATGGGTCTCTGCTGGATAAGAGTCCTAGATGTCTCTGGCTTGGCAGAACAGTGTTTTGGCTATATTTACTGGTTTAATGTGCATGCCTATTTAATATTAACGGTATTGATCATTATCAGTTGTAATGCTGAAAATATTCCCCTTCTATGTTCTCCAAACACCCACACATCTCTCTCACCAACACACCTCGCACGTTTCACCAATCCCCCATCACAACTTGTATTTTCGAACCTCTCTCTCTTTCATACGCATACTCGCATGCTCTGTCACACTGCCAAGTCACAATTTGCGCTCCCTGGTCCCTGCCAAACTACAAATCATACTTTCACATTATGCTCCCCAATTCCTCCTGCAGTATACAGTCCTTCATTCTTTCGTGCTACTCCCAATCTATTGCACTCTTCCCTCATCCTTTCTACCAATCTGCCGCATACTGCCTTTTTCTGGGCCAACCCCTCTTTTTATGCCCAGTGCTACCCCATAGCCCACGCTCCCGTCACTTTATGTAACTCGGCTCCCTCACTGATTACTGGCTCAACAACCCACTGCATCCTGTCTGCTCTCTTGCCCACCGCTTTTGCCTCTGATCCACTGGCCTTCCTCTGACCTCCCTCTGCTTTCTTGCCTACCACTCCACAGCTCACCCATCACTTTCCCCTCTCATATTGTGACCATTTTATAATTTTTGAAAACTAGATTTTGACCCAGATCCTCAAAAAATGTGGCATCTAAAATTAGAGCAGAGGATGTGCTATTTTTATATAACCCATTTTTGGAAATTAGCAGGTCACCTTATTCTCAAAGGTGACTTGCACATTTCTACGGGGCTGAGCTGTAGTGCAAATGATGCGCTGGCCAGCCGCCTTGAATACGTTTGTGTTGGAAGCGCTCTCAAGATAATGGTCTAGAGGCTCCCCGTGCATTTCACCGTGACGGGTCCTTTAAGGGTTCCTGTCACTGTAAAATGCCACCCAAAAAAACACATTTCTCTCTCATTTGGGGAACAGCAATGCAAGTGAGACAGCAGCTGTCACACTTAAAACAAATTTTAAAAGTATTGCATGAGTCAGTGGGGTCAGTAAAGACCCTGTCATGCAATGCACCTATTCAAAGTGGGCGCATAGGGTTACCTACAATTTCTGCACATCTAAAAGTGCATCTTGTTTTTGTCAATTTGGGATGTGCTTTTAAATGCGTAGAAATGACCCCTGATTTGCGCAAAGGGGTGAAAGAGGACATCTGAATGGGCGCATATAAGAAGCGCCCATTCAGATGTCCTTTTTGGGTTGGATGTGCTTGAGCATTTCATTTCTTGAATCAAAAAAAGTGTTGAGAAACTGGCCCCTTGAGTATTTTTTTGTTTTTAAAAAAAATGTGTTTTTCAAAAACTGCAATTTAGGTACTTGGCAAAGCTGTGTATGGGTCTCAATGCCTCCCTCGGCCTCCACTGCTCTGACTCCCTTGTCATCCACTACCTCTTTGGCTCCTCTGCATCCTCCTCCCTTTACCTCTCAGGCTCCTCTGCCACTTCCGATGGGTTCCTCTCTTCCCTGGACCCCTCCACGGATGTCTTTTAAAAGTGGCAACCTGCTACACATTGCTACTCTCGGTCTGCTGTCAAACACTCCTCTGACATCTGCCACCTCTTTGAACTCCTGGACCTAGATGTACTCGCTCTTACCGAGACATGGTTTAAGGCCAGCTCTGTCACGAGTTTTGTCATGCTCCTCCCTGGGGGCTACAAGATCCTCTCTAATCCCAGGCACGGAGGCGGAGTGGCGCTATCTTTCCTGAATGGATTCCTGCTTCCATGATACCTACTCCTCCTTTGAATACCTGGTCTGCAGGCTCTCTATCTCTCCTGGCTTCTCTCTGACCGTGGTGACCTTCTACGGGCCACCTGGCCAGGTTACCATCTTCCTCTCTAAATGGGCTGCATGCTGTGGGGCCAATGACACACTAGTGGTGGTCATTTAAATGTATATTCTTTCACCATGTTTTCTTTAGTCTTGCGAGACACTTTTTGTAAATCGCAGCTTTCTGAATTGGAGGGAAGTAAAGGAAGGACCCAGGTAGGGGGTTTGAATTGAGGGGATGGGGGGGAATGACTATATGGGGGACTGAAGGGAGCAGAAAAAGGGGTGGGCTTAAAAGGGGGGCAGAGGAACGGCATTCTACAATGTTTTATTTTATATTTTTTGTATTTATTTTTTTTTACACTTGGACCACTGCTGCCACCTTCCTTTGTGGTCATTCGACCTATGAAGCGAGTGTCAGTGGCTGCCTTTGCCTACACTTTCTCTCCACCACCTACTCCTGCGGCTGACTCCCATCCTGACACAGCCCTTTCCAACCTTCACCTTTCCATCTCTAACACTCTGGACATCCTTGCCCCTGTCATGAGGATCTGCATGAAGTTTGCCTGCCAAAAAGCGCAACTCTTGGTACGACTGTAATCTGGCCACTCTGAAACTCAAGTGCAGGGCACTGAAACGGAAAAGGGAAGCTTTGGGTGTACCCTCTGACAAACTAGCCTGCCACCTACTCCAAAGGCAATACAGACTCTCCATCTTCTATAAAAAGAGGGTCCATATTCAAGCCTGCATCTCTGCGGCCTCTAACCACAAATCTGAGCTATTGAAAATCTGCAAGGAGCTGGCCAATACTACTGCAGTATTTTCCTCTTCTACGCCTCTGCACGGCACTGGCCTCTCATTTCACCACTAAAACCCAGTAAATCTTGTCTGCACTCTCTGTCTCTTCTCCCCTCTCGTACTCCCCCCTCTCTCAGGCCCTACTTGGCCACCCCTCCACCCCCTCCTTCTCTCCTGTCACACCTGATGATGTTTCCAGACAAGTCCGGTCTATGAATGTCTCATCCAACAGTTGACTCCCTCCCCCTCTAAAACCATTTAGGACAACATTGGTTCTCTCGCTCCAGCCTTGGCCAATTTCTGCAATCACTCTTTCGCCACTGGGGTTTTCCCCTCTCCTCTCAAGCACTCCCTTGTGCACCTCCTTCAAAAAAAGCCTTCTGCTGACCTCTTCATTCCAGCAAACTATCGCCCGATCACTATCACTACTTTCCTGGGCAAACTCCTGGAGAAGTTGGCTATCTTACAGCTAACCCTCTGCACTGAAGCTGTTGGTTGTCTCCATGACCATCAGTCTGGCTTCAGAGCAGCCAGAGGCATGGAAACTGCTCTTCTCAATACGTGTGAAGATCTTCTCTCTGACATTGACTTTAGCTCTCCCTGTGTCCTCGTTCTGCTCGACCTGTCTTCTGCTTTGGACACAGTGAACCACAACATCCTGATCACTCATCTCCGCAATACCCTGTGCATCACGGATCAGGCTCTGGCATGGCTGTCTTATTTCCTCTTGGACCGACCATCCCAGGATCAACTTGGGTCCTTCTTCTCTCTCCACATGCGGTGTTCCCCAGGGCTCTATCCTGTCTCCCTCGCTTTTCAATGTCTACCTGGCACCTTTGGCCCTCCTGATACCTTTCCTCTAACTTTGTGTTACACATATGACACGCAGCTCTCTTTCAGGCTAGTCTCGGCCTCCTCCTCGCTCATCCCTAACTGTCTATCCGCTATTCGGGCATGCTGCGCCTCTAATAATCTGTGCCTTAATGCCAGTAAGACTGGGATCCTTCTCATTGGGACCGCTGCTCCTGCTTTTCCTCTCTCACTCTGGGCAGCCTCCCTGGGCCCTCTGCCCTTGCACTCTTGTGAGGAAAAAGAAATTGGTGTCATCATCAACTCCACTCTCACCTTATCTCCACGCATCACGGTCCTTGCCAGAAAGGCCCATTTCCAGCTGCAGCTCCTTAGAGGTATTCTCACCTACCCCCAGAAGCTCACTATCTCCAGAGCCCTGGTTCTCTCTGGGCTGGACTATTGCAACAGCCTCTTTCTCAATCTGCCTAACTCTACTCTTAACCCTCTACAATTCATCCAGAACAGGACAGCAAGACTTATCCTTGGCCTTCGAGCCCAGGGACTGCATCTCTGCGGCGATGAAATTGATCCACTGGCTTCCAGTGGCTGCAAGGATCAAGTATAAGACCCCCTGTATCATCCTCAAGGCTTTCTGGGGCTGAGGCCCTCGCTAACTCCAACTCTCTCTTCTAAGTACCTTCCTACTAGAGCCCTCCACTCATCTACTTCTAATTCACTGCAGGTGATTTGCTTTCCAATCAGAGATTGGGGGTAGATCTCTCTCCTCTGCATGTGCCTCCCTCTGGAACAGCCTCCCTGCCTCTCTCCACCTTGAGATGGAGCTCCTTAAATTCCAGAAGCTCCTCATGACCTTCCGTTTCTCCTTTTTCTTTCTGTCTTCCTCTATCCTGCTAACCTTCCCTTCCTCCAGAACTGTTCTGCTGACTGGCTGCTTGGTATTCCCCTGAGTCTTAAAGGACACCAGTCCCCCTGCACTTGCCTGCTGGCCTTCCTGCTGTGCCACCTGGCCTCCCCTTGCACTACTGGGTGGGCGGGGGGGAATTCCCCTGGAGTCCCAGCCTTCCTTGCACTTAACTCGGGGCCCTGCTGCTCTGGGTGCACTTTTCCTGTACCCTCTCCTTTTTACTTCTTGTCTGCACACTTGCATGATCTAAATGATACTAGGCCTAGTAAGATTGTTTGTCTTGTCCTCTATTGTTTCCCATCCCTTGCCTGGTTGCGCCTTGAAACATTTGTGTATAGGCACATTATATATAACATATCAATCAATGCTTCTGTTTGGGAGATGTGAGAAGCGTATCTTCGTCTGACTTTGCTTTGCTTCCTGGGACTTGTAGTTCTGCATTTAAATAAATAGTAAACCTCCATGCCCCAAAATAAAAAACGGGCCGAATTATCTACTAGTCCTTGATATGAAGGGGCCATAGAAGTTTAATTAAAAAAGTAGTAGAGCTCAGATCCTGGCAGAGGAGAAACGGTACCTGGAACAAAATGTTTTGGGGTTCGACGGTGAGTTGGATAGCTGGGCAAATGAAAGGGACTTGGTAAACTGTTTACATTTTTTTTCTCTTCAGTTCTAAAACTATTTGAATTTAGATGCAACTGGTTTGAGAATGTGGCGGTTTGGATTTTTCATTTGTTGTCAACATTAATAAAATGTTATATTGTACCACACTATTTCAATGTATAGTACAAATGTAAAGAATTCGTAGACTGGAGGACCTATGTATTCTCAAGAGGAGGGGAACGTTCTGAAAGTTTAAAGCAGCATAATGCTTTTGTCATATTGGCGCCTTTCCCTCTCTACAGGCCCTGTGAGGTGCTGTTAGAAATGAGGGTAAGGTGATGGGCATGTGCTTCTGCACCTGTACAGCATACTTTGCAAACATTGCCCTCCTTTCAGCTCCCTCTACAGCCTCTGCACACGCATGCAGGAGCTCGTAAGCGACACTTTACAAGGCCTTGGGCATTGTTTTACTGCTTACCTGCTCTGCAAGATCCTAATTGAATGATTGGTTCCAAAGATGAATATGTATACTTCAACTACAAAAGGAACCGTTCCGGAAATGTGTCCTGGTTGCAGAATAGAAGTGTGATTCAGTTCCGGCTCACTTCGACCTCTTAAATAAAGGCAACGTGAGCTCTGAAACTGAATTTCACCGGTAATGATGTCTGTGTGCAGGCCCCAGGAGTGCTGCAGGTCTGGTCTTGTGTGCATTGGCAGTGCGGTGTGCACTCCTCGCTAGGGGCATAGCCGGGATTTCGCATATCATACTTGGGGTGTCTTGGTAGGTCTGTCTGTGCTTGGTTCCTTCTACTGGAACAGCAGGATTGAGGTAATTTGTTTATGGGCCACACTATTGGCAGGGTGCTACGGGTCAAAATGGAGGTACACTGGCAGAGCTATTCAAGTGGCTTGGCACTTCAATCGGAAAACCAACATCCGGTTTCTGTATAGCACGTCATGCTTCTAAATCAGTGGTTTTCAAACTGGGGGACTGGCCCCCATGGGGGGTTGCTGAAAGATGATCAGGGGAGCCTAAGTGATTACTCATTCTCACATTAAAAATAGTCATCTTAAAGTGACTGCTTTTATTGGAAAACATAATCAGTAGACACGCTGCTTATGTTTGAGCCTTCCTGGACATCTTTTGGGCCACCTGTGGTCAGTGCACCCCCTCCCCCCGGTGAAGGGGACCAGAAACAGTATTTTTGCTCCAGGGGGGTCTCGGTGTAAAAACGTTTGAATACCACTGTATCTAATTGCTGTAATAGTTGTTCTTATGATCCAGTTTAATGGCATTCCTTTTAATGAATCTTGGAAGGATGACGGGCTGAGTCGGCTCCGTCGGGATTAGAATTTTGCAGACTGGTTCCGGGGTCAGAGGCGAGTGCTTAACACGTGAGCTGTTACCCCGGGATGTTGAAAGGCAGGCCTAAGGTGGAAAAGAACCAGGGAGCGCTGTTGAAAACCGGGTTAGCCTTCTCGAGCTTACAGCGGCCAAAGGCCCAATGGATTACAATTTGAATGAATGCAAAAATAAATCAACAGAACACCACTAAAGTGACTTCTCAAGTTGTACCATGTCAGGTGTGAGTAGCTTGTTCAGTCATTTATTTTCCCTACGTATTTGGGTGGCAGCAGTGCCCCCCTCCCGCCCCCCATTTACAATGCTAGCGTCCCAAGCTGCCCTTGCAGTATGGAAATAAAGTAAGCATGGATGGGTGGGCACACACACTCCACGGACAAGGGTCGGGTGTTCGGTGGTGGTTTGGCGCAGTATAAAAGCAGAGTAACATGGGCAAAGCCAACTGTTTTCTTGTCTGTGGGAATCAGAGGGCATTTGCCAGGCATACCTGGCCATCAGATGTGCAACATATGGACAATAGTGCGACTACTTGGGCATTTCACCGGGCCTGGCAAGTGCCTAATACCTATACACAAGCCAAGAGTGTTTGCTTTGACAGTGCTTGTTTTATCTGGTCTTCTGTTTTAAGTAACATATGCCAGGGCCTACTTTTTTGCTGTTAAATCAAGTGGTTGAAAGCACACTTGGTTAAGAACTTTTTATTGCACCGGGAACTCCTTCATAGCAGCAATTTAGCCCACTAACTCTCAGAAGACTGCTTAGAAATAACACTGGCAGCCCCCACACACCACGAAGTTTGAGATTACTGCATGATACAGCAAGCTCTGAGATCCTAGGGCTGTGTGTTTGTGGGAAGTAGTTGGTGAGAATGGACAAAGGGGTTGTCATGGCCAGTCAGTTGGCGGAAAATAGCCAAACAATGCCCACCATGTGCTGCTCCGTACTGCTCGGTTAGTTGGCACTGTGCGTCAGAAGAAGGGTGAATGTAATTTTTTCTACTTTAATCGAGTGCGTATTTCTATGTTCTACCCAATTATGCGCTTCTATTTTTTTGGCTGATTTTAAGCAACGAATCGAAAAGGTGATTACACTTTCTCTTTTGTATCATGTGACGCTGGGTCTCTGGGCCATCGTGTGCCATTTTTGACGTAGCCATCACAAGATCCATGATGACATGGGGAAGTTATGCAGGGTATGGCCGGGTTCCTTGCGCTGTGTGCGCTTTTCTTAAGCAAAAGGCCCGAGGGACATTTCCCTTATATCTTGGAACTGGCCTCTGTCATGAATTGCTTTGGAGCTGCTCGGGCGGTTTTTCTTAATTCTCCAGTAGTGTTGCTGGCCATCTACAGTCCCGTTTATACTCTCGCACCCCAAACCCCTCAGAGGGCATAATGAGACTCCGCTGAAACTGGGGAAATTGGGATTGGGTCCTAACGCTCATCATTGTCTTTCAGGTTCATTTAATCCTCGCGCCAAACCGTCATTTGCTGATTGCCGACTTTCGTGATGTTCTAATGCTTTTGTTGCTCGCTGATGGACTTTATTACTCGTTTTCGTCACAGCCCTTACACGTAGAGTAGGCCATATAGGAGAAGTGGGAAACCACGCTGTCCCTTAAATGTAAGGTACATATGTAGTCCCGGCACTGAGGCTATTCAGACACCAGACTGTGCCCACTGGCCTGCTTTTTGCAATAGCCGAGAAGAAACTTTACGCCGCAGGTGGAGGAGGAGAATGGATTCAGGAAGGAGTAGGACTTGGAGTAACACAAACTAGTAAGTAGTCTGAGTGGTTGCCAGACATTTCGTCGAAAAAAAATTGGTCGACCAGACAAATGAACGAGTTGACTGGACACCGTCTGAGTATTGCCACCTCGCAATTTTTTTTTTTTAAATTCTTCATGAGCATATACCAAATTGTGCCAACTCTTAGAGCAACACCCCTATGTATTGGGGCAAAATTGATGCAAGATCCATGTGGTAGTATTGTACCGGGTGATTCGCCAGTTGGAATACACCTGCTTCCTAATGGGCCATCGTATTCATGACACAGCATGTCCGAGTTACAGGGTTGCCAGTTTCTGTTCACCTGTATCCGGGAAAAGCATGCCACAGCTAAGGGGACAGGCTTATGGGTGTGATGAAATGACTACTGCTCTGCAGGAGTACACCAGGGATGAGTAATGACAAAAGGGCCTACTCTGCTAGACACTACTACTAATCCGGCAGCGATCGCACATCCTGGCAGATATCTCTTTGCCTCTTAGTAACGTTGGACAAGGGCATGCTATGTCTGCGGGGAAGGGCAGGGGAGTTGATAACAGGGCTGGTGCTGGGGGTGTCAAGAGACTGTCTCTGCAAAGGCATATGATTGTACTATAATTTTAGCACGGAGCATTTGTGAAAAGGGGTCTGATTAGCAAACCTCCCTTTCAGAAACTGAATTGCACACATCATTTTATCAATACAAATCCCAAAACCTAGGGGTTTTGTACCCTTGCGGATGGCATTCCATACACCGGGGACAAAACAAGATGGTTGGTGAGGAGCTTGGGTGGGGGAGCATTTGGGGCCAGGAATGGGAGGGGAGGCCCCGACAGCATGCACAGATGGGGACATCCTGAACAGCAGACAAACCTGCTGGCACAAGGAGTGGGCGCGCACAGGCGAGAGGATAAGTCTGCTGAGTTCTAACGGGCGTAATCATCCCAGCGTAATAGAACCGATAGCATTGATTGTAACACACAAACAGCGATGTTAACAAAGGCAAAAACACGCCTAACAGGGTTTCCAGATCTGGGGGGCGAGGGCGGCCAGAGTGGACGGACCAGGGGGATGTAGTTTGTAAGCAGACCCCCAGTGGGGGGGGGGCAGCCAGAGGGTGGTTTCACAGGCTATAGGCCCTGCAGGGCGGGCATCGCCAATCTGGGGCTCATATAGAGCTCCTAGCGGATGAGGAAAGTATAGTTACTCTCTGCCGCAGCCTTCTGGTATGTCACTGCTGCACCTGCCTGGATTTGTAACAACTCGGGAGGCAACACTGATTGTGTAATAGAAGGGGGGGCCCCGAAGCGTTCCCCCCCCCACAGGGTATTTTTGGGCGCTGCACAGGCCATCGAGTTGGCCGGCGTGCAGAGTGCCTCTATGGGTATAAAAGGGGGCAGGGAAGGTTTGGGAGCAAGCGACAGTTGGGACGGACGTTTGTCTTGCGTCGGTGCTCCCAAACCTTCCCTGCGTAGGTCCGGACAGTTAGCGTCGGTGAGGTAGGGAGTTGGTGGATTATACATTTCAGTGGGTTTAGTGGGTGGGGATTTAGGGAATTATATATTGTTATGGGCATAGGGCTGTAGATAAAGCACCCCCCCCCCCTTACCTTGTCTAGAGCCTCTGCACGGACCCGGCATTCGCTGAGAACGAGTGAGTTGGTGTTAAGAGGGATTTCTGAACTCTGTCCTGGAGGGGCAGAGGTTCAGAAGGCCAGCCTAGTTTCTTGGAACAGGGTAACTTCTGGACAAGCCAGACCAATCAAGGTAGCGATCGCGGCGGTCAAGACTAGGTCTCAAGAGGGGTGAGGGTGACTGAAAGTCCGCAATGAGCACACAAAGCAAGGACGCTTACAAATTACTCCAAGTAGGTGTTATATTAAAAATATAGACACATTTATTACAAGGCCTTTGTAATATTGACCATAGTAAAGAATCGCGGTAAAACTCAAGTAAACCAACACATCACAATCAAATACAATATATATACAATTACCGAAGGGTCTAAAGAGTTCGAAGCACGAAATATGCAGACCACCTAGATGGGGAGGAAAACAGGCAGTGCAAGTAATCGTTAGACCCAGTTCGCCTTCAGAGGCCACCTAACTAGAAGGAAGTCCGAGCCCTACGAAGAGTGGAGCCTTGTGCTCAAAAGTACCTGCACATGCTGGGGCCAACGGGCCAAGGGGAGTCTCTTCAAGGAAATCAGGCAGTTCAGAGCGATGAACAAAGGAGGGCGAACAGATCTCCGCTACTCAAGCGCGGCCTCCACTTGCGGGCAGAAGCAGAACGCAAGTGCGAAAAAGGTGTGCTGTTTAACACAGCGAGGAAAAGCTACGGGCTACTGCAGGAGGGCGAACAGTTCCTAGCGTTGCTACTCACCGGTCCCCGATGCAGGCAGACCTAGGCTTCTCCGTGTCAGTTTCAGTGCTGGCAGGTTCAGATACGAGCAGTGGACGTCTCGGCGTCGTGTAGATTCCGCGGCGGTAGAAGTTAGAGTTGAGGATGTCCCAAACGCAGTGAAGCCGCACAGATTGTTACCACAGCAGGGCAACGAAGCGGCCGTGTGTATTTCAGCCCAATGTACACTTCTCACTTGGGAATGCCAAGTGTACGAATCGTGTGAGAGTGTCAAGGACTCGTAATACAGCAGCAACTTGACGGTGGTGACAGAGCAAGACTCCTGGGTAAGCTGGTCAGTCCATTGGATGGCCCAGAGATGCTTCCGAAGGCTTACGTGCAGGTGATGATGAATATGCCGAGAATAGTTGTTCCCACTATTCCAAAGGGTCGAAGTACCAGTACAGGCCTTCTCGTTCAATCAGAGGCAGAATGGTTTCACAGGGCGACAGCAGGGCAGAGGAGCAGTCCTTCAGCGGGTCACCAGCGATTCCTCGTTTCAGCTTCTTAGTTGCAGGATACTTGGCTCCTGTATCCCTTGTTCGTGAGAACTCAGGAGATCGACATGGTAGTGGTGTTTCCAGCCTCCTCTTATCCAGAGTTCCCTTCGCGCCAAAACGGAGAGGACCCAATGGGAGATCTGCTCACAAACCACTCGCACCATACGTGGACCTATCACGGACCACTGTGGTCCCAGGCATTCAAGACACACTAGACTCTCTGGCACCCAGGATGTGTATTGGGACCAGACATCCCAGCCCACATCCTGGAGGCTCACACAAGGCCTGTACAAGCCCGCGAAAGCATCTGTGTTTTTCGCGGGAAGGTACATGCCCAAATAAGGAAGGCCCCGGGTCGGTTCGACCTGGGGAAGGTGAAGGGGGCAAGACGGTCAGCGGGCAGGACAAAGAGCCTCGTAGTCTGGCCATTTTGGAAGCCAGGCCACCATTTTGAGCTAAGCGCGAGAAACGCACTTAAACAGCCAAAAGGAGCTCAAAACACAAAGAAACGATCACTGCCACCAGTCCCGTCCATGATTCACTTGCACCGTTAGTCCAAAGAGAGGGTCTAGGACCTGTAGAGTGACAAGAGACCCAAGAGAGCAGTAACTTAGCTTACAGTGCCCTCTTGTGTCATGTTGCGCGAAAGCTGCAACATGATAAAAGAACTACGGAAAACGTTTCCCGGTACTGTCTGTCTTAAGGGCATGTCAGTTTCCCCGTAAGAATGGAGCGAAACCCCAGAGGAGTGAGGCAGAAGGCTGTGCTTCTCTGGCAAAGTCTAGATCAGGGTGAAAACAGCAAAAGGTTTAGGGGTTGCCACATGGAAGGAAAATTACCTAAAATTAAGAAATCTTTCCTAACAGTTGGGTGTCGGCATCTGGGTGCGGTGTGGATTTTCAGCTGCGTAGGTCTGCAGTTCCGTACGGTCGTAGGAGCTCGTCCTGCATTGATAGGGGGCGGTGCGGCCGATGTAAAGGGCCAACATTCAGGAGAAATTTGCCTGTTTGGTGTGGGGAAGAAGGGTGTGAGGGCTTAGCTAGCGGTATTACAGGCAGCCTGCTTCATGAGGCTGCTCCAGTAGGTGTGTGCGGTGCCGTGTTTCAGCCACCAGAGGGCAGTGTGGAGCCCATAACACACATACATGTCAAAAGGTTTACAAGCTACGGAAGTGTTTAGCTTCCATTACAGAATATTTTCCACCACAAGAGGTGCCACTTGTAAGGCAGGGGTGCCTCCTGACAGAAATCAGTGCAGTGCCAGTGGGCATTGTAGAGCCCCCATTCAGCACATTTGGCACCTATCAGCGTTGAGCAATAAAAAAAAAGATAATAATAATAAATAGCAGCTGAGAGGGGGGTTTGTTAGCTGTGCAGATTTTGCGTGGGTCGTGGTAAAAAAAATTGATATATACATAAATAAATAAAACATCAGTAAGGGAGGTTAAGCAGGGTCATATATCTGTGTCCTTGTGTCACAGTTGAGTGGGAAACCTGTTTCCTACAGCTTCATATGAGATCAGGCTATGCAGTGCAAACTATTTCGGCTCGGGGGGCTAGTTTTCGGATAAGAAGCTGTTACGTTCCCTCTGCAAGGCAGGTCACGCGGGAAGAAATTGCCTCGGGGGGGGCCAGCATTTATTTTGATGGGCAGCAGGGTGGTTCCCGCATTTAAGTAACGCTGCTGCAGTAGGATGGTGGGGCAGGGGACAAAGAAGAAGTGGTTGGTCGAGGCCCAGGTGTTGAGGGAGGCCCTGGCTATTATCAGCAGGGCTACCGAAGCCTAGCTTGAGGGGGCGGTGGGTGAGGTTACGGGGGGGGGAAAGGAGGATGGTGGGGGGAGGCCACAGCAGAGAGCTGTGGAGGATGGGGCTCTTGCTGCAGTGGTGGCATGTAGTCCTGCGGCAGGTAGAGGTGAGGTTTGGTATTATGGGGACAGGAGGAGCAGGAAGGAGATTCCCAGGAGAGCGTTAAGGGGAGAAAGGGAGGCAGAAGTGGGGTCAGGGAGGATTTTGGGGGAAAGAAGACATGGTGGAGGACACAGGTGATAGATTACAAATAGGAGCAGGGCAGTCGGGCGGTGTAGATAGGGTTGCCGGGGAGCAGAGAGGGGCAGCATTTCGGAGGGGTCAGAGGCGAAAATACCTGCAGAAGAGTGCAGGTGGGAAGAGGAGAGAGCGGTCCCCTTCGAGTAGTGAGGATAGGGAGATGCGCAGAACGGCCTCCCCGGCTAGGAAGACTTTGGGTGGAGGGCGCAGTACGGCCCACGCTGTTCTAGAGGAAGAGACGGGAGAAGGTTTTAAGAAGGGTCCCTCCGCAAGACGTAAGAGGACAGACTAGAGGGCGTAGCACGGCCCCTAGCACGGAGGAGAGGACCCCTCACCCGCGAAGGGAGAACCAGGAAGGGGTTTCTACGGCCCAGCCGAGAAGACGCAGACAGAGTGACGGGGCGGACGCCCCGGGCTCGCACGAGGAGCTGCCATGGTATTACATCGGGGATGACGAAGGGGAGGAGGAGTATGTGGGACAGTGGGATGATGAAGGGTAGAGAGGAGCGAAAGAGAGAGAGAGGGGGTTTGAGATGGGAAGCTGAAGCACATGAGCGCTGGTTAGGTGAGTCTGCTGATATATTTTGTCCTCGCAGCAGGAGCCCAGTGAGGAAGGAGATGAGGAGCGTTGGAGTGGAGGCTAGACAGCGGCTAGGCGATGGCAGGGCAGAAAGAGGTGAGCTGGAAGGGGAGTGACAAGCGGCTTGGCGCAGGGGTGACACAAGGTGGGGTGCAGGAAGGGAAGGGAAGGGGTATGGGCCCATGTGAAAAGGGTTTACGGGCTGCAGGGACCATAGAAATGGAGAGGAGGGCATCTTCGGTGGAGGTGTAAATGGAGAAAGTGGCCTAGTCTGTGGCACACGAGGTAGTGCAGGCCCCGGAGGAGAGGGCGGCGGAAGGTAACGCGAAGGATAAAAGGTTGCCATATATGGGCATTACGAAGTCATTGGGCGCACATTTGATGGGGGCAACAAAGGATAAGATATGGGCAGGAGAATTTGTGGACGTTTTTAAGCTCTTAAATAGGGAAATAAGAGCTATGGAGGGGTCTGAGGAGGAGGAGTTGGCCTCGCATCCAAAGGTGCCGGTTACGATTGAAAATTGGACAGCTTTTATTATTTACGCAAGTGTTTACTGTGGGAAGTTCCCAGAGAGGTGCGTAGCATTGTTGAAATATATGGATGTGATAAAGAAGGCATTCACGAGTTTTGGGGGTTTCACGTGGGTGTGTTATGACGAGGAGTTCAGGGCAAGGATGGCAGAGGACAGCCAGGCGGTGGGGGGTGAGATCGACATGGATCTCTGGCTACAGTTGATGGCGCCGACGAGGCCAGCTCCAACGTTACATACAGTGAGCGGCTTACCAGTGCCTTACCAGCCCTTTCTTGGTCGCCCCGCCCCGGAGGGGGTGGAGGGAGGAGGCAGAGGTCCGCCCTCTGCAGCATGTTGGGCTTTCAATAAAGAAGAATGCACAAGGATGATGTGCAAATTTAAGCACGAGTGCAGCAGATGCGCGGGTCGGCATTCGATTACGCAATGCTTTCAAGAAGAAGATGGGGGAGGAGCAGGGCAAGGTCTTGGAGGGTGTGGGGGGGACGGGCCGTACAACAACTAAGTTGTGGTTCAGAGTTGGTGCATCGATTTACCAGAAAGGGGATGGGGGGCAGGGGGCCCAAAGGGCTGGGGAAAGGGGTTTCGCTTGGGTTTTAAGTAGGTGATCAAGATCCAGGGGGAATGTGGATGCGGTGCATAGGTCGAAGATAAGTGGACAAAGCATTGCTACAGGGCTGGGCATCCTTTCCAGGGCATGCTTGTGCATTAGGGATTTTGGGTGGGGGCGCGGGGTGCAATAAAGTTTACTGGTCTTTGGGCTAGGTGGGATGGGGGACAGTGGCGGGTAGCTCCCAAGGGAGTGGCTGGGAACAGGGATTGGGAGGAAGCCGAGGTCGGCAGACATTAAGGTAGGAAATAGGAGTGCCGTGGGGGTGGGGGGATATAACGGAAGAGCCGCTAGGGCATGTTGGTCTTTTTACGGTGGGAGTTGAAGGTGGTGACAGGGTCTTCACGCTTGACGCACGACGAGGTGAGCAGGCTTAGGTGGGTGGACTGAGAGGGAGAGACCGACACGGAAATAATGCTGAGAGACTGTCAGAAGTTAAGAGGTATTGCAACTTTGAGTGTGCGGGAGGGGCTCAGGTTCGCACATGTGAGAGGACAGGGCACGCGTTAGGGTGGATAATCAGTACGCAGATCACTGGAGGAAGCGGGCAGGTGCGGGTAAGGGAAGTGCAAGTTTGGCTTGGATTATTTGAAGTATTGGCTGGGGGGCAAAAGGGGCCATATCAGAGTTGGTGCGCAAACCAGGAGCAGATAAAGAGGCACTCAAAAGGATAAGTGTGCTGAGAGGCTATCGGGGAGGGGGCAGGTTATTTGGATCGGACTGCATGGACGGGGTGCTCATGGCCCCTGGTGCGGGGGGGTGAGAGGTGACTGCCTGGACAGGGGTGCACGAGGGCCCCTGGTGTAGTGTGGGGAATCATGGTAATGGTCGTAAGGTGCTGGAAGGGCAGGGTAGGCGGATTGGACTGAATGGACGGTGGTGCTCGTGGCCCCTGGTGCAGTGGGAGGGGAAAGCGATGAGATGTGACTGCATGGACGGGGGTGCACGAGGGCCCTCGGTGCAGTGTGGGAAACGGGGTGAAATAGGCGTAAAGTAATGGAAGGGCAGGGGATTTGGATTGGACTGCATGGACGGGGGCGCAGGTTGGCCCCTGGCGCAGTGTGGGGGGGGGAGTGGGGAGAGGGTCTGCGTGGACGGGGGTGCACAAGGGCCCCATGTGCAGTATGGGGAACATGACGTAAGATGCGGGAGGATTGATCAAGAGAGATCAGAAGGGGTACTGGGGGGCAGAGGAAGGAGGTCGAAGTTGGGTAAGGTGCATTATTTAATTAGGGGGTTCAGATGCTTGAATGTAAGGCGGACCAGTAGGGAAAGGGCTGTTGGTGCTTCTCGACGGGGAGTAAGGAGTTGTGCACGGTGTGGGTGGGTTGGCGTGGGGGGGAGACTGCGGAGCAGGGCAGCTCAAGTGTTGGGGGTTAGGAAGAGGGCTTTGGCTCCGGGGGGAGAGAGTAGAGGTTTTGGAAATAATGCTTGCAGGAGGTGGGGGGCGGCATCGGCAGGTAGCAGGATGGGACTAGCAGAGAGGGAGGAAAAGGGGGTAGGCGCGGGTTTAAGAAAGTAAAGGGGTAATAGCTGAGACGTCTGGGAGGGGTGGCCGATGAGGAATGACGAATGCGGGGGTGGGAGGAGGGGGGGGGTGTGGCAGTGGCGAATAGAATCTCCTATCAATTTTCTTTTCCAGATGGGGGCTTGGAGGAGTGGTGAGTTACAACGGACATCGGATGGGGGCCATTAAATTGTTAACGTGGTGGGGAATGAGGGGAGATTAGCTGATTGTTGGGGCTCAAATGGGATGCAGTTCTAACAGTGCTTTAGGAAGATAAGGGGATTAGGTGGGACTAATTGCTGCCCATGTCAGCGGGTTGAAGGGAGTGTCCTGGTTTTCCAGGGGGATTATAGTACACTCAGGGGAATGGCCTAGTACATGAATAGGGGGTAGCATTGTGCAAGATAAGTAGGGGACCTAGATGGGACATAGACAGGAGTTTAGTTTAGGTTAGGTGGGGCAGAAAGAACACCCCTGGGGATGTTTTTTTTCTGGTGCCGGGGACATGGCCCTTTGGAGGAGGGTTGGGGGAAACACAATGGGGTACTAGCTGGTAAAGGAAGGGGGTGGTGCTGTTTACACGAACGGGCTACTCCGGGGGTACAAAGAGGGGGAACAGGTATTGGGGGACGGGCGTGGCCTCGGGGAGAAAGCAGGAATGAAGGTTGAGAGGATTTTAAGGAGACGGAAGGGAGCAAGAGATGGGGAGGAATTTGAAATGCTTTAATTATTTAATTGTGGAGGAATGCATATTTATTTGGCATTTGTAAAAGTTATTTAGTCTGTAAGGCTAGGGAGGCAAGGTAGCGTTTCTTTGTGAGGTGTGACCTGTCACATTAAAACAACCTTTTCCACTTCAAAGGGAGTCTGGGTTTTTGTGCAGTAAGCCCAAAAGGTTGCCTTGGCAGCAGGGTTTAGCCTGGAAAACATGTTCACGGGTGGAGGAGCGGCTTGAATTGCTTTTCGGCACCATTAAAAGTGGAAGGAAGAATACGTAGGGAGAGCGCAATTGAGAGTGGTGGTCGCATTATCAAAAATCAGGAAGCTACTTTTTCGAACTGTGGACAGTCGGGAGGGGATTGCGCGCACTCGTGTGCAAGGGAACAAGAACGGTGTGCTGCGGATTGTGTGGGTTACTAAGCAGAGGAAGGAATAACTTCAAGTTGGAAACGGGGACTGCTATACAGGAGTGGGGGAATGGACTCTATCTTGGCAGCCAACATTTCTCTTACACGGGTTCCACCACGATGGCAGTGTAACACAACAAACGGGGGTGACACAGGTGGAGGGGGACGATGGGGAAACTCACCGGAGCCCCCTCAATTGGGGCCTAGGAGACATTGTTTTAGCCCCCTGAGCAGCTTTCCCCCTGCAAAAAAAAGGAGCAGGGTAGAGAGTGAGCCACCTGCCCCATGCAGGTAGCGGGAGCAGGGCAGCCGGTGCTTGCAAGAGAAGAGCAGAGGAAGGGGGGGCAGGAGGCTCAGATAGCCATTTCGTAACAGCCAGCGCAGGGGTAATGCCCAGGGGAAATATAAATGGGGGCACTTCAGGGGCTCCTTGGAGGGTATGGTGCAGCAGGACAACTGGGCCCCTGGGGGACGAACAATGTCGAGGAAATGGGCTTCGGTTGGGGAAACTCGTCACTGGTCATTAAAGCAGGGGGGACGGGTTGCCCTCTCAGAGGGACTTATGGGAATTGACTGGGTGGGTCCCCACAGGGCTGGGAAGCTCCTGGCAGGTCTGACTAGCTTCAGGAACAACACCTGAGGGGGGAGCACACCCAGGGTGAGCAGGCCACGGGGGTGTCTAATCTGGCACAACTGGGGTCGGCAGGAGGGGCATGCGACTCTGCGGGCGCAGCAAGGACTACACAGGGGTCCAGGTGAGCCAAGAAGGGGTGAAAACCCACGGGTGAGGGTGGGGGGAGGGGAATTGTGCAAAATAATGTAGTAGGAGAAAAGGCAGCAGATACAATGGCTGCAAGTGTGGGGCCCCCGCCTATGCTGAAGGGACAGACAGGCGGGGCCAGCCTCCACCCCAATACAACTCACCTGCAATGTACCTCTGGAAACAAAGGAAAAAATATGGAAAGAGAAATATATTGACATATTCTCACTGCGGGACTATAGAAGGGTAGAAGAAAGTAAGGAGAATATGAGTTAGGGGAAAGAGAAAACATTCTTTGTCAAAATATCTCTTGCCAACTGGGTAGCTGGGTTCGCAATGCTTGCAGCCATATTGCTATAAAAATGTCCTGAGCTGCATCAAAAACTTTGGTTGTACCACCATTTGGTTTTGATGATGTATCATGATTGCACATTTAGCACCTGGTTGGTATATGAGAGATTTTGGAGTGCTAAGGCAGGGAATCCTATATTGGATTGCGGTAGTAGGGCAATGGATTTGTGGGCAAGTTGCACAGCAGCACGGCCATCCGGCGGCAAACATTTCTCAGCTGGGAGGTCAGCTCAGCCCTTTGGTAGTGGCGGGGGAGGTGGGACAAAAAAGGGGCATGTTGGGCTTGCAACAAATCCCCTTGTGCAAGGCCGATCTGTAAATTCAAGCATGTGCTCATTCTGCAGGATGGTGCGGCACGGGGAAGCCAAATGCATCAAGCGCAGCAAGGAGCGCAAATGAGTGGGAGGCTCGGGGTTCCCCGGTGGGCCTACCCTCACCCGTGCATGTGGATGTGTTAACGACCTGGTCAAATGGGTCCTCACAGGGCGAGACGCAAGATTGTTAGTGGAAGGATTTTCACAGGGTTTTAGGATACCGGTGAAGGGATACACAACCCTCCCTGCCCCTCCACCCCCGGTGCACATAAATCGGAGGTTGGCTCGGATACAAGCAGCAATATTGCTGTACAAGGTGGCTAAGTTTCGGGACGATAGCTTAGGGGCAACGTGCTCACCTTGGAAGCACGACGACAGGAGCACCACAGGTTCGATTTCCCCTGGTCCGCGCTTAGAAACCTCTGGGTATAAAGCACATTATAAATAACCAATCATATCAAGGAGATTAGATTGGGGAGGTTTGCAGGTCCATTCTCATCTTATCACACAAAACAGGAACAGGTACAAGGTCATTGTTATTCAAGAATTTGTCAACAACTGTTATTGTGTCCCCTAATCCTCACCCTCACTGAAGAACACCCTATCCCTCTGTGGTGTTGTAACCCTAGATTGCAGTGGTGTACTGCCTATCTAACAGGATAGGAAGAGGGCTAAATTTACCCTTAATGAGAACTGTGTTTTTACTAAAAAAAACAGTCTGGGAGCCAGTCCCATGACTGAAGGACGTGGTGGAGCAGTTCACGTGGGAGTATTCGGTAAATGGTATACTGCCATGTAATTTATTCACCCTTCGTAAGGTGTGTTTGACTTACCTTTTAAAGCTTATTTCCTTAAAAGAAAGGAGAAAGCGGCAACACTCTTTCGTTTAAGAATGTCCTTCCTGTTTGATACATGGACTGCTTTTATACTTTAGCCTAATATTGTCCACAGTATCTATTGTTGTATATTAGCAACTATTTACAATGAAAATGAATAACACTAAGTGTTAGGTTATAGAGCGGATGAGTGTAGTGAGCGGATGAGTGCAGAGAGCAAATTAATTTATAGAACAGGATTACTGCGTATTAACAAATGACTCTAAGGGGCTGATGAGTGCATATTAATGTTGAATGCGGGGAAAGCATGAGTGCCGTGAGCGGATGAGTGCCGTGAGCGGATGAGTGCCGTGAGCGGATGAGTACGAGGAACTGTTGAGCACGGGGAGCGGATGAGTGAAGCGAGCGAATGAGTGCGGGAGCGGATGAGTTGAATGCATGGAAAGCACGAGTGCGGGGAGCGGGTGAGTGCGGGGAGCAGGTGAGTGCGTAGGGTGGGTGAATGCGAAATACAGGGGCAGACAGGAGTGCATGCGTGGGGCAGACAGGAGTGCATGCGGGGGGCAGTCAGGAGCGCGCGGAATGCATGAGTGCGTCGAGCAGACCGGAGTATGTAGCGCTGACGGGGACGCATGGAATGAATAAAAGTCCATAGAACAGACTGGAGCGCATAGAACCGCGCGACATACATAGTATGGTCTGGAATGCAAGGAACGTTTGAAAGAGCATGTAACCCATCATATCACACCCCACGCTTACTCTCTTCTTTACACCACCACTCAACTAGAACACAAAGATACTATGACACCATTCGGTATAACTGTTCTCAAACCAACACCTCCCGCTCACTCCCCATCACTCTAAGTAAACACTGCTGGTTACACACCCCCAGCCAGGCGTTCTCCTCAGGCCTAACGCAGCCACAATCGGTCTGGATAAATCCTGCCAGAACAAACACATACCCCTGACCTCAACCACCACACCTACCGCTAAGAAGCAGCTATTCTACGAATACTGCACCAGCTGCACACATACCCGGTGCGCACATGCACCGTAGACTCTCCCTACTCTCTCTACTGACCTGAACTTCGGTTCCCAAGGGCGTTCAACCTACCAGCGCCTTCAGACCATACCAATGGTATATAAGGCGCTATATAAGTGCAAAATAACATAACAATAACATAACATAAAACCAATCTGGTGTCATGTAAACACCGGTCATTCATGATTATTATTCTCAAGCATGTATCTCACGTGACTTAGAGATATTTGCATAGTCTCTGGTCAACCGGTTTCAATGACAGATTGTTACAGTCATCTTCTTCAGGACCAATTTCTTTATTACTTATGCCATTAGTCATCCACCCTTCAGATATGACGGGGCACCAAA
Organism: Ambystoma mexicanum; assembly: GCF_040938575.1. NCBI lineage: Eukaryota > Metazoa > Chordata > Amphibia > Caudata > Ambystomatidae > Ambystoma > Ambystoma mexicanum. The sequence goes on along the minus strand of NC_090923.1, from coordinate 1,206,103,441 downwards.
ACCCAACCTAGGGAGTGAAGTGCGAAAATGACCTGTTTTTAGCTGGGATTTTCTCAAGGGAACACATTTCTGCTATAGGCACAATTGCTGATATCAACCTATTGTTCAAATACATTATGCCCCCCTCCCACATATACTAGGTACACATCACATCCCAGTAACTTTTTAGCCTACCACAGGCTTCCACTTTTATAAGGAACCAATTTTTCACATCCTTACTTGCTTTAACCCCGTTAGTCAATTACCTTGTCCATATAAGTGCACAACATTATTCGGAGATGACGTGAATCTGTCTCCGTCTGGTTGGTTAAGGATCCAGTTCTGTCCGCACGGAACTGTAGGGAATCATAAAACCCATCTTCATTAGTTTTCTATCACCGTATCACATGGTGTCTGTTTGGCATATATTGCCTTCTAAGATGTCACTTATATACGTGCGAGTAAGCCGTTTCTTGTGGTCCCCCATTATGTTTTTTGTATTTTGGAGTGCCATCACAACCTAACAGGACACATTTTCCTTGTGTCCCATGTTCTGTCCTAGAGCGTTTTCTTAACGGCACACAAGTCTGCTCGCTCCGTTGTTCCGCCAAACAACGCGGAGCGGAATGTTTGTGTCCTAAAAAGTTCTATTTCATTAGCCCAACCATTCACTAAGCCATCATTTGCTGTTTCTGACGTTATAAGCAAAGCAGTCAGGTCCGCAAAGTTTGTTTTTTCATTGTCTATTTAAACGCTGCAGTTCTTATCTGATCTGCGTCTGTACCGGTGCAAGCTTTACAGTGAGGCTCCAAAGAGGAATCTCGCGTGGCAGACCTTTCAGGGGGGTTCCCATGGCGACTAGCCCTTCCTTTGGTATACAACTCCACCGCGCGTCCTTGTTCATTATTTGGTCTCTGCGGCGGCCAGCTTTATGGTGTTTCTAATATTGTATTTGTTAAGGGGTTTACCATGTTTTCCCACTCAGTTTTTTCAACAATTCATTGGACGATGTTTCTGTAAGAGATATTTAAGAAGAGAAGTATTCATTATGATTGTTTGAACGGATAATGTTCAGTTCTGAATGGTGACTGTAATTCTATTATATAAGATAATGTTCTCAAAACGGCGTTATTCCTACAAGTATGGTGTTTGGATACATGACACCATCTCAGTAGGATTTTATACAATGGTATTTCAACCAATATATTTGATTGGATGTTGCTGTTCTATGCCCTCCTGTGATCATCGTGTTCTTGAGCTATAGTTGGTGGGTTTCCTCAATTACCCAGTGCGTGCCGTATTTGTTTTTCGGATTGATGAATAATGGCCACCAAGCTCATCCCTGCTACTCACCAAAGTGATGCTGGTGAAATGGATAGGGCTGAGCTGCCCACGACAATGTTTATGGTATGAGTCTGACCTGCGTGGTTGGGGTTAATTTTAGAGTATTTATTTCATTAGGACCAACTCATTCCACTGGATTTCCTCGTTCAGACAGTTCTTTACAGTGTCCAAACGGAAAATCCAGTGTTCTCTTTTCAGCAGTAAGCTGTAGTAGTTGCCCCCTGTGCTAGGCAGAGCGATTTTTCTCAAGGATCGTCCATTCAAATTGTTCTGCTTTGTGTTTATGCAGTTTAAAATGGGCTGCCAAGGGTGCAGTGATAATTTATTTTAATTTTTTTTGTCCTGATACAGGATTTATGTTCAGTCAGCCTCTTCTTAACGGCTCTGCAGGTCATCCCCCATGTATTTAAGATTACATGGACATATAATCAGGTAGATGACTCCCTTACTGTTGAAGTTGCTGAATGTTTAGAGTCTGGGACAACTGAACTTTGCACACAGAAATATTCCTATGGGGAGACCCTTCTCTTGGTCTATCACTGGGCTGACAAAAACCCCATCACCGCACCAGACTGTCTGAAGAGCAAAAAACAGGACCTGGTAATTTGGGATACTTTGAAGTATTTCAGGAAATGGAGAACAATGGCCAGTTCGGTCCAGTTCACGGATGCAGCAGGGCGTGTAGGATTTGGAGCCATCCTGGGCAAAAAATCGTGTTGGCAATGGTGGTTTGATAGCTGGAAGGTGGAGAGCCTGTGCAGAAACATTTTTGGAGCTTTTTCCAATAATGGTGGGATTAAGTATTTGGGGCAATGAGTTCAGGGGCAGAGATGTAGTTTTTTGGTCAGCCAGTATGTCTGTGGTCTGCTCAATCAAGAGCTGGAGGGCAGCATGCCCAAGGGTGCTGAGATACTCAAGAGGTTGCTGTTACTGTGTTTAAAAGTATATATGCGCTTTCAGGCTAAACGGGTACCAGGTGTATTTAACAATGCGGCTGATGCTTTGTTCTGTTTTGAGCTACAGGAGTTCCAGCGATGGCTACCAGGGGCGGATCTAGCGATGTCTTAATTCCCCAAGACACTATGGGAACTTGTTGGCCGGATTTGGCCTCTCTAATAGAGGTCTTGGTGTCGTAAAAGACAGAGGGTCTACGAAAGAGCATTTGGGGAATTCAGGGAATTCTTTGAGGGACAGGGACTGGCAGACATTTTTCATAGAAATGCAATGAGGAAATTCTTGAGTCTGCTGCATGCAGAGGGGATAACGATGAGGATGGCCAGAACAAAGATAACAGCCATTGGGTTTTTTGCAGGGTTCCAAGAAAGGTCCCCGCCACCTGTTGATTTCTGCCATCAAGAGGACTGTGGTTCCACGGGGGGGAGGAGGTAATAGTAGGGGGCCATTAGACCCTGATAAATTAACAGCAATGGTACGGGCACTGGGAGAGATATACAGAAGACGATTGAGAGATTGCTCTGTTCAGGGCCCTCTTTGTCAAAGCATTTTCTTTGGTGCTTTTAGGATTGGGGAGGTGCTGGGGGCAGTCGCAACCGACCTTGTGGGAGGGCTGGCCAGAGACGACTTGTCATTTGAAGTGGGCGGACTGGCCACATTTGGTTGAGAAGGTCAAAAACAGACCAGGAGGGAAAAGGGGCTAGGGTGACCATGTCGGTACATGCCATAGCAGACATCTGCCCATTGGGGAGGTTACGGGTATACCTGGGATTCAGGGGGGACCAGGCAGGCCAGCTGTTTGTACATGGGCGGGTTGTGCCTGTCCAGGTACCATTTCAGGAAGTATTTTCAGAAAACCCTGGTAAAAGCAGGGCTTGAGGGGATGGGATTCGCCCAGCACTCTTTCGGAATTGGGGCAGCCACCATGGCCGCAGGTTATGGGTATGGTGAAGGACAGATCAAGACAATGGGGCATTTGAAATCTTACGCTTATGGGTTACATCAGGCCACATATATTATGCTAGTACAGCGAGGGGTGGGGGGGAGGGGAGAAGAGCAAGGGTAATTAAGTAAATAAGTAGGTGGTTTACAATGAGATGGCTAACGTGTTGTTGTTTTGTACATTTTTGGAGGAAGGAGATGGCGAAACCGGTGGTGTGGGTCGTAGGACGCTCGGGATGGATCAGAGGGTGCGAGAATGCCTGAGATTGCTGGACGACATGACAGCCTTGGATATCCATTGGATTTATTGCAGGGGTTGCAAGTGTGACAGGTGCCTTAATTGATGTAAGGACAAATGAGGATGGTGCTGCCGTGCCCCACGCTGTTGATCTTGCACATCGGGGGTAACGATTTGATGCGTCTGGGAAGAAAGGAGCTGACGGGAGCTTGTTGTCTGTACTTTCCTGGTTGGCACGGGTTTGCCCGGGGGCGGTACTCTCCTGGTCTCGGATTAACCCTAGACTGAACTAGGGTTACACGGGGCCGGCAAGTCCATTAAAAATGTCTGCATGATCTGGCTCAGGTGGCTGCGGGCTTGGGACACTTTCAAACCTTCAAGAAGGGCCTGCTGGGGTTACTGGTACTTTATTTATCCCAGCATGGGAAGGAACTGTTACTGCAGAACCTTTTAGCAATGTTAAGAACCTTTGTGCATTTTGAGGGGTGGGGCTCACAGACCGGTGGGTGCACGCCCCTGTGGCAGGTGGGGGAGGCCCATGGAGGACTCTGAGATCCCTTTCTGGGGCACATCGTCCGGAGGTTACTGGCGAGGGACGGGGGCGGTGGGATGGGGGGGGCAGCGGGCCCGGTAAGAAATGGGGCTGCATCGCGGTAACACCTCCCGAGTAGGGCATGGTGGGGAGGGGACAGGGCCTTGCCACCATGTGACTCCCGCGGGGCGGAGAGCCATGGTCCGCCTGGACTACTAACCAGTAGGAAGTGTTATAAATATGTTTTGATTATTGATAACAGTTTATACTTTGTATCATTTTTGGGAGTGCATTTACGTGTGCTGTGTTAGTAAAATGTGGCTGGTTTTGGCATCCAAAAAGATATTTGTGTCGTGTATTTACTCTCCTTGGGGGGGATTGGCCCCTCGACCGCCGCCCCACCCCCCGCCCGCCCACTGCTCAGCCCAAAAGGCTGTTAGAACCATCATCAAATTAACAGCTGCATGACTGATACCTTAGAACCCCTATATAGGAGCCACATCGCCCAACTGCATTTGCCCAGTGTCGCCAATAGGTGAGAAAAATCCAGAAGCCAAGAAAATAGAAGCATAAAGCACTGAGTAGTCTGAATGTCGGAACCTTTAACCATGTTATTGTTATTGTTATTTTGCATTTATATAGCGCCTTATATACCATTGGTATGGTCTGAAGGCGCTGGTAGGTTGAACGCCCTTGGGAACCGAGGTTCGAGTCAGTAGAGAGGGTGGAGAGAGTCAAAAGGTGCGTGTGCGCACAAGGTATGTGTGCAGCTGGTGCGGGGTTAATGTGGTAGCTGCTTCTTAGAGGTAGGTGTGGTGGTTGAGAGGTCAGGAGAATGTGTACGCTCTGGCCGAATTTATCCAGTTCCAGAGTGGCTGCGTTAGGCCTGAGGAGAGACGCCAGGCTGGGGGTGTTAAACCAGCGGTGGTTACTTAGAGTGATGGGGAATGAGCGGGAGATGTTGATATGAGAACAGTTATACCGAATGGTGTCATAGTATCCCTGTGTTCTATTTGAGTGGTGGTGTAAAGAGGAGAGTAGGCGTGGGGTGTGGTATGATATATGTTGATTCAAATTTACGCACACCAATGCATATTATGTAGGTCATGCAATTTATGCGATCAGGAGCACACTCGCGCGTTCATAGTTCGTCTTGCGTGCTCTAGTTAATCCCTCATTTTCAGTGTGCTTCATGCATGCTCTCATGTATTCCAAATGCATGCATTCCCGTCGTCCCCGCGAATGCACTCCAGTCTGTCTATGCGTTCATCCGGTCTGCACGCTTATCCGGTCTGCTCTACACAGGCGTCGGCTCCACGCAGGCATCTGCTCTACACAGGCATCTGCTCTACACAGGCATCCGCTCCATACGGCTATCTGCTCCACACAGGCATCCGCATCACATGTTCTCGTCCGCTCTACATACGATCGACTGCTACATACAGTCGTTTGATCTAGACACTCGATCGCATCCACACCCGTCAACACCCTTGGTCAATCCGCATGCTCATTGGATCTTCACACTCATCTAGTTTATCGACTTATTGGCACAACTCGTACGCTCTGCTCCTCACACTCAGTCAATTCCCAACACTCAGCCATTCTCCACACTCAGCCATTCCCCACACTCAGCCATTCCCCACACTCAGCCATTCCCCACACTCAGCCATTCCCCACACTCAGCCATTCCCCACACTCAGCCATTCCCCACACTCAGCCATTCCCCACACTCAGCCATTCCCCACACTCAGCCATTCTCTCCTCCGCCCTCTTATCATCCACATATTCCGCCCTCTTCATTCATCAGCACTCGACACTCATCCATTCTCGACACTCATCTGAATCCGCGTGCTCATGCGCTCTACAATCATTTGCTCTCCAGACTCATCCGCTCTCCACATATTCCGCCCTCTTCATTCATCAGCTCTCGACGCTCATCCGTTCTCGACACTGATCTGAATCCACGTGCTCATGCGCTCTACAATCATTTGCTCTCCAGACTCATCCGCTCTCAAGACACTTGCGCTCTGCAGATTCATCCGCTCTCCAGACCCATCCGCTCTCCAGACCCATCCGCTCTCCAGACCCATCCGCTCTCCAGACCCATCCGCTCTCCAGACCCATCCGCTCTCCAGACCCATCCGCTCTCCAGACCCATCCGCTCTCCAGACTCATCCGCTCTCCAGATTCATCTGCTACTCACACTCATATACTCCCCACACTCATATGTTCCGTACACTCATACGCTCCCCACACTCGGTCTGCACGATCATGCGCTCTGCACGTTCTCCAGGCTCATTTGCCGACAGAATTTTCCCTCACATTCGTCCATACTCAACTATACTCATCCATACTTAATCGCTCTTTCCAGTCATCCGGTCGCGTCCTCTATGCTCATCCGCTCTCCTTGTTCATCCGCTCTCCACGATCTCTTCTTTCCATTATTCAGTGGTTCTTTCTATTTAATCATTTCCCTGTTTAGATCTACTTTATTCGTTTCAGTACTTTTTCTTAATGTCCGTTACAATCTAGTTCGGTTATTTATTTATTTATTTTTTTGGTATGTTAGGTTGGTGTTATTGTGATGATGCTGTACATGTGATCAAAGTAATCAACCAGAATGCAGTGGCATAACACAAAATGTGGGGGCCCCGCTGCGAGCAATGCTGAGGGGGGCCCCCCCAACTCAGCAAAAAAATCATGGGTCGTGCCACACCGGCCGGCCTAGATTATCACACGTGCACAATACACGCAAATGTGCTGCTGAAGGGGTAAGCCGCACACTGCACTAAGAGAAAGATATAAATAAGTGTTTTAATGCAATATATAGCACGCTTTCTGAGAGCCAGAGTGTTTGCAATTGTTTTGTAGGGTAACACCAATCCAATACATGCAAGTCACCAACACTGCACAGGAACATGAATGCTTTGCTATTAAAAATGCCATGCCACATTGAAAACATGTCCCACTGGCTGCCCAATGTAGACCAGTGTAGACGCGTAATAACATTACAGTAAAGCATGCCAGGTCACATTTAAACATACCTAGTCTGGTTGCACCAAAATGCCAGTCGACGCAATAACACTCATCAAGAAGAGAGCACACATTCAAGCCTGGGTCTCTGCGGCCTCTAACAAAACAGCCAAAATCTTTAAAATCTGCAAGGAACTGGTCAATCCTGTTGTCGTCTCTACCTCTCCTGTGCCCTCCCAGTCCCTGTGTATGGCTCTGGCCACTCACTTCTCTGCTAAAACTCAGAACATCCTGTCCTCTATCTCCTCTTCCTCTCTCGGCCCCCCTCTAGCCATCTCTACCTCTTCTCCTCCTCCTTTCTCTCTGACAACACCTGACAAGGTTTCTAGACAAGTCCGATCTATGAAAGTGTCGTCCAGACAGGGGCTTCCTTGCTCCTCCAGAACCATCATGGACCATATTGACACCCAAGCTCCAGCCTTGGCCAATTTCTGTAATCGGTCTTTCACTATTGGAATGTTCCTCTCTCCCCTTAAGCACTCCCTTGTGCATCCACTCTACAAGAAGCCGTTTGCCGATCCTACCTGCCCAGCAAACTATCGCCAATCTCCATCACCCAACTCTTGGAAAAGCTGGCCATCTCCCAGCTTAATCTCTACTCTGAATCGGTTGTCTACATTACCATCAGTCTGACTCCAGAGCTGCCAGAGGCACGGAAACTGCTCTACTGAACACCCGTGAAGATCTGCTCTCTAACCTTGATTCCAGCATTCCTTCTGTCCTAATCCTCCTTGATCTTTCCTCTACTTTTGACACAGTCTACCACGCCATCCTGATCAGTCGACTACGTGAGAACTTGAGCATCATGGATCAGGCTGTGGAGTGGCTGACCTCCTTCCTTATGGACTGCCCCTGCCAGGTCCAACTTGGTCCCTTTCTCTCCACCACCTCTCTCTCTACCTGTGGTGTTCCTCAGGACTCTATCCTCTCACCCTGGTTTTTCAACCTCTACTTGGCCCCTTTGGCCCACTTGATCTCTACCTTCTCCTCTTTCAGTATTGTGCGGATGACACTCCGCTTTCCTTCAGGCTCCCCTCAGCCTCCTCTCCTGTCTCGCTTCATTCCTGACTGTCTATCCACAATTCAGGATTGGTGCGCCTCCAACGATCTCTGCCTTCATGCCAGTAAGACGAAGATCCTTCTCATTGCGACACCTGCCCCTGCTTTCCCTCTCACTTTGGCTGTCCACCATGGACCCTCTTCCTTCGTCGTCCTGCGAGGCACAAAACCTTGGAGTCATCTTCGACTCCACTCTCTTTCTCTCCTCACATCTCGGATGTCGTCAAGAAGTCCCACTACCAGCTGCTCCTCCTCAAAGATACTCTTCCCTTTCTCCCCCAGAAGCTCATTGTCTCCAGAGCCCTGTTTCTCTCTAGGCTGGACTACTGCAACAGCCTCTTTCTCAATTGCCTTCCTCTACTCTCCACCCTCTGCAACTAATCCAGCACAAGACTGCAAGAATTATCCTTGACCTCAAGCCCGGGGATCGTATCTCGCTAGTCCTGAAATCTCTCCACTGGCTCCCGGTGGCTGCGAGGATCAAGTTCAAGACCCTTTGCATTGTCCTCAAGGCTTTCTGGGGTCGGGGCCCACACTCCATCCAACGCTTTCTTCCAAAATACCGTCCTTCGCAATGCCTTATCGCAGCTACCTCCAACTCTCTAAGGGTTAGACACTTCTCCAGGCAGAGAGTGGGTGGTAGAACTCTCTCCTCTGCAGGTGTCTCCCTCTGGAATGGCCTCCCTGCCCTCCTCAAACTTGAGCGGACCACCTGAAGTTTCAGAAGCAGCTCAAAGCTTTCCTCTTCTCCTCTGCTTTCTCTCTCTCTCTCCCTCCCCTGCTGACCTACCTGTCTGCTGTACTGACTGGTTGCTTGGCTACCCTCAGAGTGTCACTGAGTCCAGGCTCTTTCTTGATCAGTTACCCTTGCACTGCCTCCGGGCTTACAATGCACTTAGGGGCTCTAACTGTAACCCTACAGTCCCTTGTTCTCCTTGCACTACCCAGAGCCGTGCTGCCCTGGCTGCACTTACTCAGAGCATTACTTTTCCCTCCCCTCTTCCTTGCACTTCCCCCTCACTTTCCCCTTGCATTTCTCGTTCTCGCACGTACACGATCTGAATGACACAAGGCGTAGTAAGATTGTTTGTATTGTCCTCCCTCTATCTGCCCTCCCTTGTCTTGTCACGCCTAGAAAAACTTGTGTCCAGGCATTTTATAAAGGACTTATATCATATTATTTTATCACAGATGCCCATAAAAATATACAATGCAGCAGTAAGAAATGGCTAGACTGGCAGCACCCAAGTGCCAGTTTAGCCAGGTAATTACACTTAGCAGGACTGCTTTATCAGAAATGCGCAGTTAAAAAAAGGAATACTAAACTGAGGAATGACTAGACTGGCTGCACCAAAATGCCTCTCTAGCCACTAATACCACGTATCATCCATGCTTAGCCTGGACATGGGCAACCATTATGGTTTATCGCACAATCCTGCCCCCCCACAGATCCCCTCTCCCTCCTACCGCCTACCCCAAACTCCAAAATCTGTTCTTTGGCCCAGAGTTACTTTCACGTCCCTCTCCCTTGCCCCAGAGATTATGTATGATATGATATGATAGGTTATTTATAATGCTCTTAATACCCAGAGGTTTCTAAGCGTGGACCCAGGGATCAAACCTGTGTTGCTCTGTCTCATCTTGCTTCCAAGGCGAGCATGTTGCCCCCTGAGCTATCATCCTGAGACTCCTACACGGCTACATGACAAGAAGTAAGCAACCCCTTAGTTTACAGTACCTTTGGTTAGAAGAAAGTGGTTCCATCTGGCTTCTGTCCCGGTTTAGGTCTGCAGATCCTGGTGTTCCTGCGCCTCAGTCGTGCAGACAAGAGGGGGGACGTCTGGGGGCTCCTGCACTATGAATGGAAGGTCAGCGGCAGCAATGGGCAACCTTCAGATCAGTGGCACTTCGCGGTTTCAGCTCCTGGCTTCTTTTGCAAATAGCACAACCGCGGTTCTCGCATACCACTGTGGACTTTCCTCGCATCTGGGGTCCAGCACACTGTTGAGGTGGCTCAGGCTTGGTCAGTCCTGCTTCCTGGGAGTCCGGAGGATCTTCCTGGTGCTTGTGTTAAACTTAAAGACACTCACTTGATTCCGGTGTTCCTCTCCCTGGCACTCGGTTCCTACAGCAGCAATGGAAGTTTAGCCAGCTCTGAGAGGATGTCCAGATGAGATTGTCTTGGGATCTATTGGTCCCACCAACCCAAGGGGAGGAGTTATCCTTTGCAGGTCTTCTCTAGTCTAGGAAAATTTGGAGCATCAGCACAGCAGCAGGGCTTCACCGGGCAAACTAACGGTCCAGGAGGCTCCTTGCCTCATAGGTAAGTACTGGGATGAGGAAAAGCGGGACTAGGAGTAATGAAGATTGCAGGTAGCTAAGTCAGGCATTACCTCCATGTACCTCTACCTCATCCCAGTACTTGTGTACTGCCTCATACACAAGTACAGGGACGAGGAGGAAATCCCTGTAGTATGTCCACTTCCCTTATAGTAATCTCTGTTTTTCCTGTCTGTGCTTCCTTGTTGCGTTGTTGCCAACTATTATTAGCAAAGAATTTCCTGAGTCGGACCTTTCTGATGAAATGGACCAAATCTATCCTGGTCTCCACATAGTCATTATTGGCATTGGGACAGAAGTTTAATCCCAAACTGAGAACTTTTTGTTGAGCCGTAGTTAAGGTATGATCAGACAGGTTTATTATTTTGAAACTTCCATCATCTTGTATATAAGCCTCGCTCAGTTGCCAGAGCGCAGCGATCTGCCCGAAGTATTGTTCTGGGTACTTCCTGCTCCTTTGTCCCCTCCTCGTTTGTTTCGGGCGCCTTGCCCCGATTTGCATTTCCACCTCTTTTTTGTTTTTTTCGCCATCTTGGCGTAGCAAGCGCATTTCTTCTAAAAAAAGTTGGCGAACTTGTGGTTCCTCTGTGTCACTCCCCGTTAGATCTGATTCCGACATTGAAGAAATTTCACTTGCGCTTGTTGATGTGGCTTCGGTGGTCGTCGGTGCTATTTTGGGGGATGTTTGTCTCAGCTGATCAAACCTTCTTGCGAAGGTGTACACTCTGCCTGTTTCATAATCTTCCTTATCCCTTAGAAACTTTCTTTGTTTAATTTCTTCCTCCTATTCTAGCAGTTTTTTCTCCATTGTGTCTTTCAGTTTCTTCCTATCTCCAGTTTCTGCTACTGATTTCAGTTTCTCTTCCACTTTCGTTATTTTTTCTAGCAATCCCACGCGGTCACTGCCTGCATATTTTATAAGCAATAGTAGGAAGGTTTTGGAGCATTGATTGGTGGCCTCACTCCACTCTTTCAACATCAGTGGGTCCTGTTCTTCGAAGGATGGAATTATTAGAATACTCAGTCTTCTTGGTATTCTACCAACTTCTACGTAGTTTTTTAGTAAATGCTCCTCCCACCATTTACTGACTTCCTTGCGTTGTAATTTTTCAAGTTCTTTTAGCAGGCCAATCTCGCTATCATTTTTGGGTATTGCTTCTGTGGGTGTATCTTTTTTCGTTGTCATTTTCAATGTTTCATTGAACAGTGGGAGGGCTTGTGCCTGTCGTGTTGCTTCTTTGTGCACTAGGGAGTTTGCCATGTTTACAAATGTCCCTTTAAAGGAAATTACAAGGTTGGTGCACTCCAACTTCTTTTGTTACTTGATAGTATGTAGTTACCCCACCTTATGTGAAGGGATCAGCGGGGGCTGTTTGGCTGTGGAACTTGAGAACAAGTCCAAATCGACTTCTCAAGTCATGTTTCTTTTACGAGGAACCTAGGATTACACATGCCGAATATATATATATATATATATATATATATATATATATACACACACACACACACACACACACACACACACACACACACACACACACACACACACACACACACACACACACACACACACACACACACACACACACACACACACACACACACACACACACACACACACACACACACACACACACACACACACACACACACACACACACACACACACACACACACACACACACACACACACACACACACACACACACACACACACACACACACACACACACACACACACACACACACACACACACACACACACACACACACACGTGTTTAGATATACCTTAGGGTCACGTTTATATTTTGGTGTGTTGTTTCTTTAGTAATGTTAATAATTAAACGTGGCTGTATATTTCCAAAAAGGAAGGTGTCGATGTCGTTTCTTCCGCTGACTGGCACTGCTATTAGAATTGCGACACACATGATCCCTCGCACCAACAAAAAGATTAGGCTTCTACTCGCACCTCCTCTGTCTTTGTGATCTTCATTTCGTGGGGTACCTCGCACCTTGGGATTCCCCAATGTGCGCCTCTCTCTTAATAGGAATATTAAGCAGTGCGTTTCAAGAAGCCCAGGTGCTTTCTGTGGTTAGATGTTGCGACACTGGGGTCTCAATACACTTTGAAGATGGCCTGCCGTTATGGTGTAGGCTTTAATGTTGGGAGTGCACACTCGGCGATTCCTCGGATTGCTCATGGGTTTTTGGAGCAAGTGCCAGTTAGGGTCGTCATAGGATTTCATATTCCTTGTGGAATGTGTCCATATGAAGGATCATTTTGATATTCTACCACTTTGGTATCATAAGGAGTTGCGATAGCATTCTTCAGGGCGTTTCCTGGGGCCTTTCAGTTCTTTTCATCCCCAAAAGACATGGTACGAATCTCTATGACGGGGGATGGTTTCTAGTGCCCGCTGCTGCATTCTGGCACTGGCGTAACGGGCCCCCCACAGCCCATGTCTTTGTGGGGGCCCCACTTTGTCAAAAAAAAGGGGGGAAAAAATATATATATTTTTTAACATTTTCTTTTTGAATTCACTTTCCCTTCATAAAGACGTCTTTAAGAAGGCAGAGTGAATTCAAAAAGAAACTTTCTTTTTGAAGTCCAAGGGGTCCCTCACTCCATGACATGGAAGACCCCAGGCTGGAGGACTCCATGTCATGGGGTGGGGGAGCCCTATGACTTCAAAATTAAACGATTTATTTTTGAAGTCACTGTGCCTATATAAAAAAATAATTTCCGTTATGGTTCGGTCCTCAGAGTGACTTCAAAAAGAAACAATGGGCTTCATTATAAGTATGGGGGTCCGGAAACAGTGCCAGTAAGCTTACAGGTACCGTTGTTTCCGGACCGGCATACTACAGGTCTGCCTGCCGGAGCCGCTGTGCCCGACAGGTCGGACCCTGTTGGTCACAGAGGCCACAGTAGGCAGACCGTCACAGAAGCCCCGGCACCATTAACAATGGTGCCAGTGCTTCCGTGTTCCCCATTCCCATAGAGTCCTATGGAATTCTATGGCAATGGGGAACTACAATTTACCGGCGCCTGACTTTCCGGGACACCAGGGCACCAGGATGTCAGGCGCCGGTAAATCATTCAGAGTCAGGCAGCAACCCATTGGTAGCACCGGCAGGGTTACCGTCGGACTCGGAATGCGGCCCAATTTATTTTTGAAGTAATAAGGCTCCCCTCAACCTCTTGATGTGTGAGTGTATTGTGAAAGGATGTACACTTAAATGTGTAGGTAGCTGCCTGTGTGAGTGTATGGTGAAAGGGTGCACACAAATGTATGGGTGGCTGGATGTGCATGTGTACATATACGGTGAAAGGGTGCACATTTAAATGCATGGGTGGCTGCTTGGGTGTGCCTGTATGGAAAAGAGGGTGCACACCTAAATGTATGGATGGCTGCATGGGTGTGCCTTTATGGTGAAAGAGTGCACACTTAAATGTATGGATGTGCATGTGTGTATATGGTGAATGGTGTGTGCTTGTGATCAGGGGTTCAACAAAACCTACATTTCGGGTGGCTAATCCTTCAAATGTTGGGAGAGGCGCTAACTTCATGGGTGGTGGGGGCGGGGCAAACTGATTTGTGTGGGGGCATCTAACTTCTTTACGCATTTTAATGAGACTATTCTAGAGCAGCTTCAATGTTACAAGCAGTTAACTCTCTCCTTGAAGTCTGAAAGCACCCACTTATGGGCTGCTGTGAGATGAGCGGTCTCCTGTTCCCTCTCTACCCTTCCAATCACTCCCCTGCCATGCAAGTACTAAACCCACATCACAATTTAAAAATTGCATAAAAAATTTGGCATTTGAATGCAGGTACTAACAGTGAAATGATTTAAGTTAGTAATTGCTGGGCCCTTGTTAACAGCGAAACCCAGGTGCCGTTTAACATCTGTGTTCTGTTCTGGCAGCTGCTCTGAAGGTCAGCCAGGTTGAGTCAACATAGGCCAAAATGTCAGGGGGGGTTGGGGAGTGCTGAAGCCCAGACAACTCAATGGTGTTATGCCACTACTTGTGTTTAATGCCTTGATTACTGAATGGTAAACTGAACATATCAAGGCGGCATACAAACAGCTCAATGACACCAAGTGCTACACGAGACTGAAAGAAAATCCCATGCAGAAATTAGAACAAACAGTGAAATCCTTTCTAGAGAAATATGAAGAAATGGGTATCATATCAGAAGAAGCATACACATTTTTGTGGATCAGTAATGCCATAACTCCGACAATATACTGAGACAAAAAGAAACAAGGTGTATATTAGACTTTGAAAGCAAACAGCCCAATGGGCATAACATTGATAAGGAACTATACACCTTTTTGGGCTGCTAAAGAAATGCTCATATGCCTAGACCCACAATCCATGATAAGAGTAATAATTAGCTGCATACTATGTTTCCAATGGAATCAGTTTCAACCCATTTAATTTTCTCGAGATTGAAGGGGTGATCCAAACAAGGGGTAAATAAGAAGCCTCTGACCGTTTCAGCCGGGGGAATATGATATTAAGCAGTTGTTTTCAATGTCTTTTTAAACTTTAAACTTTTTATGGTGTTGGTAGATTTGTGTTCGCTTTTAGCATATTTGTTGTGAATTAATTTTAATTCTTAACAAATATTTCTCTTCATGAGGTTGGGAGAACAGAGAGGGGAGAGGGGGATGGCTTAATGCTGGTGGGAATATGGCATAGTTGGACGAATTAAGATTAGTGACCGCATAACAACCCATAAACATTGGGGGGTGCCCAGTGAAAATCTGTGCTAAAAAATGGATATGATTATTATGTCACTACTACTTTGGTCATTGAGGACGAGAAAGTGGTGACCATCCATGACCTAAGCACTTCAGAAAGTCAGCATACGAACAAGAGCCTGGGTAGAGTTTGTAATATTGTGATGAACTTAGCATCTCATAAAAGCATGCCATGGACATAAGACAAATTAGATATCAGAGAATGCACACAATGGTTACACATAGCAGGGACATTTGCTAAATCTGAAATACTGGGGTTTCTTTACAGCCTCCAGCCCTATGGAGTAAGCTTGTGGGATAGATATTAGCCACTGAACGCTCATGTACTGGGGTACAAGCCATGGAGACAAAAACTCGTAGTTTTAGAGAGACACGTTGTATTTTAACTGGTTAATATGATATGCTCTTATTTGCACTTGTCACTTTAGATTTATAAAAAAAACAAATGCTGCTAATGCACTAAGCACTTTAAGAATTCGACCTAGTACTAATAGTATGAGTACGAGGAAGGGTTCGAAAAATAACCAGGTCAAATGGGTCTGAGATGGCGCTATTTTAGCGAACTTACCCAAAATGTATGGCAAACGCTTTGAGCACAATGGTTACAAAAACGGAAATCCCTGGGGGCGAGGAGTCAATAGATACAAACTGTTTACTAATTTTTACAAATTATGTATACAAATCGTATATTGGGTACCCAAAGTGTAAAGCATATACACAAAAATGTCCGTGAATGCATGCAGTGGTGAGTGGAAACCACAGTAGCCCAAGATGGCCGACACAGGATCGGAGTGTCATGCTGAAAACAAAAGTGGTCCGTTGTCGATTACTGTTCACACTGCTCCCCCTCCCCTTCCTCTCTTCCCGTTTCCCTCAGGTTTTAAATGGTACACGGCAATGAGGTCACATTGTTGTGAGCAAGCGGCGAGTCAGCCGTGAAACGCGTAAACGCCTCGAATATGGAGGAGTGCTGCACTTGGGAGGACCCACACTGGGGTCATTTTCTATTTTTGGAACGGATTTCCATTGTTTTTAAATGCGATGCAATTTTTCCCTGGTTAACGAATAAAGGAAGAAAAGTAAAACAAGAAAACGTTGGCGTGGACTCCAAACTTTCTTTGGAAAATTGGGCGAGTATGGGACTATGGAGAGTGCAGCTCGAACCCGCTACCGGAAGGTAGAATTGCATATATATATATATATATATATATATATATATATATATATATATATATATATATATATATATTTCCTCCTTGTGACAGGTGGTCCAGGTGGAACCGCTTACTCCCGCCCCATGGGCGTTCTACAGCAGTGAGGTCCCCCTATGTTGTTGCGGCCCTCCCCACTATACCCTAAATTGGGGGGGTGATCCCAGGAGGCACCCGTCTCTCTTGTCCGCCTCCTGACCCCACCCTCTATTTTTGCCACTCCCGTCGGAACCCGGCCGGGTCGAAGCTACCCAGTGAGAGGCAGACTGTGCCCTCGCCACTGTACCTAACTGGCCTCGGGGTCCCTTGGGCGGGGCAAATCACTTACTGCATGGTCCACCCCCACCTGCCACAGGACCTTCGTCCAACTGGTCGGGGGCACTCCCCCTGGCTTGTTTGTGCGTATTACCGCCAAAAAGTTTTCAAATCGTAAGTCTGTTCCTTGGTCTGACAAATGAATGCCATTGTGATGCAAATTCTCTGTCCCTCTCACCAGTCCATTGGCTACTATCCGCAGCCGTCCTACTGCCTGCCAATCGTGCCTGTCCATTGTTCACTTTCCTAGATTAAATCTTCAGGAGTCTAGCAGAGCCTGGAACTCCCCGTCTTGTCCTGGGGATGATTTTTGACCAGGCGATCACTGCCTGCGGGCAAAGGTTGCCCATCCAACCGAACAGGGAGACCAGTGCCATTCCAAGTTCCTTCCGCCCCATGAGCACCAGGTCCTTTTCCCTCCTATGTGCTGAATAAACAAATCGGTCTGGGGCAGCCTTTGTGCCGCCCTGTGTTTTGACATGAAGTTGCGCACTTTGTTTATCCTCATGCCCCCTTTTACTACTTAACTTTATTTCGGCGTAAAGCCATAAGTTTACACGAAATAGAAGAAACAATCCAGCGCCACAACAATAAAACCATACAAATGCATTTTCTAGGCATGTTCAGCCAAATTAAGAATAACATTGAAGGGGCTTCGTAGGACTTCATCATGGCAAATAAATAACTGGATTCATAATTTAAAAACAAATTAAACCAAAAAACAAGTAGATTGTAATTGTGGGGTACTGTATTATTGAACTTGAAACCCTGTTGATCTAGGCAACGGGATTGCATTTGCTCCTGAAGGCACGATCCTCTGTGGGATAAAGTCACAGGGCTGCTGGCTGAGTTCAATTAGTGTGGTTGGCGGTCATTGACATCTATTTTTACATTTCACTAGACTCTCAGCCATACCTGGGTCTCCAACGTCAATTCTGATGGAACCAAATACATTGCTATCATAGCGATGGATCCTGGTGCAGCGCCAAACTTGGTCCTGTTTAACAAATAAGCAGCCCCTCACTGCCCGGATCCAGTGGATGCACTTGTATAATATTGGTTCCCTGGGCTCATGGCAGTTTGGGGCCATTTTAGGGGCCTTGTGGAGATAAATTGACCCCGCCCCCTGCCTGGAAAGCTGTAGGTCTACTATTAGTGACAGTTTGCATGCTTGCGACTCGGCCAGGCCTACTTGTTGTTGTCTTGCCAGATTAGGTATTTACCCATGACACCTTGGGGGACAGACTGGTGGAAGTTCCTGCCAAGGGCACAATTTTCTAAGTCTGTTTTATTCTTTACCTCGCCACCCACTAGTGCGGGCATGAGATGATTTCATTCCTCAGCCCCAGAGAAGAGCTTTGCCTTCCTGGATGGCACTTGCATGTAGGATTTGTTTCTGGGGTCGATAGACCAGCTTCCACTGGTTGGTCTGGTCGAACTAGAAGCCTCATTTCCCCCCCCTTGATTAGTCGGAGGCCGCTTCTGGTGCATACCCCTTTCGACTAACTGGATCACGGAAAGAACTAGGTTTTTGATGATGGACATTTCAGCCAGGACAGTGCTACATTTGCAAGTGTTGGTCATTGTACCTCCCGCTTCGGGCTGGTGTATGGTGAGGTTCGTCAGTTGCTCACTCGGGAATAAGGCAACCTTTATCGGCCTAGTAGTCGCTGGGAGCACCCAGCTGTGCAACCCGAGTCCCCTCTTCAGCGTACTCCCTTTTTACCTATCTCGGCCCTTTCTTTACCCATCGGCAGCCCACTAAAGGCCCCCAGTGAACAGGTAGATAACCTTATAGGATAACCTGTACGACCGTTACAATGGCAGTTGCCCTCCAGCTGATGGTGGCTAGGGGAAGCAACGGCAGGAACTGCCGAAATCATGGTCGTTCCCATAGAGGTGGGGGTGGAGGGGGTGCAGATTACAAGTTCACACGCTGTGTCACAGGCTGAGATTTCCCCTGTAGTTGCCTCTTGCAGAGCATCCATTAACTGCAGCACATCGCCTGTGCTTTTGTTGGGTGGAACCAGGCGTATTATTCCTTCAGGGGTGACCAGCAATGTCATGAGATACAATACCCCTCCGACTGCTCCCCCCCAACCCCTGGTGGGGGGTGGGGGGTCTAACCTGGCTGGAGCTCCTAAAGATCCCAGAAAGTTATTAATCTCTCTAATAAGACCGAAAGCTTCGCCAGTGGGCGGCCTCGTGGGGAGTAGTGTATTAACCTCTGTAACAGCACAGAGGGCAAAGTGTCAGCTGCTGGTATTTTACTTTTAACCAGCAATATTTTCCGTTGAGATATAGGGACAGGAGCTGCTATGGAAATCGCTGACTTGACAGGGATGTGGGGGAATTCAAAGGGTGAAGAGTGTAACCCACCAATGTAAGTTCATTATACACTGAGTGTGAGCGGGAACTGGCAATTATCGATGAACGGGTCCGTTCCTACTTGTGCCAGCAGAGGGAGTGGCCACTATTTGCAGTCTGATCACGGTTTAACAAGGTGATGGATGACAGAATAACAGTATAGGGTATGCAGAGTTGGCTCGTGGTAGTTCTTCCACTCATCATTGCTCCGTCAGGAGAATCAAATCAATAATGGACGCCGGCGCAATGTATCCATTTACGATCTGAGATTTAGGCAGCTTAAAAGAGTTTATAATGCGCAATTCCTTTGCTTCACAGGCTCAGCGCGTTGCCTCCCGCCCTCCCCCGAGGCAGTACATCCATACCCGAGTGGAAATTCAGGCTCAGTAAAGTCGCAGACACAAGCAGGTTTGTAAATGGATATGGCAACACAGGGGTGTTGCTAGGTCTGGAAAAGATCTGGGGCTACACTGATGTTGGGACACCGGGCTAGCTACAGCCTTTTGGTTGTAGCTCCTGAGCTTCTATCCGGGGCTACAACCAAAAGACCCGGGGAGATAGCCCCCTCAAGTCCCCCTAGCAACGCCTCTGTGGCAACAACAAGCAGTGGGAGCCACGCTAAAGAGTTAAAAAGCTTCTACTCCTCTTCAAACACTCTTGTTCCGGCTCACCTGCCACCAGTGCCTAAAGGCGATTAACAGCGGCACAGGCTTTGCCACCCGGGCTTCGCCGCAAGAGCACACCGCTTCAGTTTTATGGCGACTGGTGCTGATGCTGCCACTGCGGGGGGAAGCCACGTTGGAGGAAGTGTTCCAGGGGAAACGGAGTTGCAAACCACAGCAGCATGGGATTTGCCCTTTGTCGATCCAGTGTATTGCCGCCTCCGTGTGCCTGCGCACCCTATTGTGTTCCCTCACTCTTTTTTCCATCCTTCTTATGAAGGAGTGCCCGATCACCCAGCCCACCCGTGTCTGTGACATCCTCTGTGATGTCCTCACTTCCTTATCGTTTGGACGGAAGTCCTATGTTTATGTTTACACACGGGCTGCGACCCGTGTACGTATAGGGGCGGGGTTGGCCGCCCATGTTGGGCAGTTAGATGAAGGAGCCCGAGCAATAAAGATGTGTTGCACCCCAGCTCCGTGTGCGACTCTTCCTGTGCTGCGGCGAGTTGCGAGTCCCATGTAGGAGGGTGAGGAGGTCCACAACGGGGATACTGCACTGGCGACGAGGGAAACGAAGTTCCCGCCGTGCCCGCGATCATCGATCCACAGCTCGTGGTGTGTCGACTGTCACCACTGGGAGCCTGGACCTTGATTGCACGTGGGCCAAATAGTGGTGGGTGGAGCGCAAAGGCTCCCCACTCTGCGAACATTCAGCACGAGCGTGTTTCGCGCGGGTGGAGCGGCTGCCGGCTCCCCGCGTAAACACCATTCCGGGCGGTGGAGGAAAATCCTCCCGCCGACGGCAACGCCTGCGGAGGCCCGGCCCAGCACAAAAGAAAAAAAATAAGCAGCGGGTGGAGCAGAGACTCCCCGCGCGGGTGGAACAGCTGCCAGCTCCCCGCCACAAGCATCTCCGGGCGGGGGAGGAGTTTGGCCCCCGCCAACGGCAACACTCACACGAGCGGAGGAGG
This sequence comes from Ambystoma mexicanum, assembly GCF_040938575.1. Lineage (NCBI taxonomy): Eukaryota > Metazoa > Chordata > Amphibia > Caudata > Ambystomatidae > Ambystoma > Ambystoma mexicanum. The sequence continues at coordinate 1,206,082,720 of NC_090923.1, read as the reverse complement.
CGCGAACCTCCCGCTCCAACGTTCGGGAAGACATAGGGGTAAGAGCGAGCCCCCCCCTGTCTCCATAATATCAAATATAACAAATCACACCACGCACGAGGGCCAAATGTGCAGTCCCCCAAATGACAACAAGGTGCCACCGCCCCAAGAATAGAGACCACAACACCCCCTACTGGCAACAAGGTGCCACCGTGCCAAAAATAGGCACCACAGCACCCCTGCTGGCAACAAGGTGCCACCGCGCCAAGAAGAGGCACCACAGCACCCCTGCTAGCAACAAAGCGCCACAGCGCCAAGACTTACACTACTAAAACAAAATCTGCACTACAGTGCCCCTGCTGCAAAGTGAACCACACTCAGCTCAGCCAAATAACACACAGAGACACTTCCATGAGCAATTCAGAGGAAGACTCACTGACCATCCCAGTGACACCAAGCAGCACAGGCCACAAAAAAATGACAGACAGCCTCCTAACACAGCTGCCAGCAAATTTTGACCTCACTGACACTGGCACCCTTGGTTCAAGATGGAAAAGGTGGCTGAGGGACTTTGAAGTATGTCTGAAGGCGGCAGGCGCACTAGATGAGGAACAAAAACTCAATCTTCTAAATCATGCCGTAGGACCAAATGTCAGAGACATTCTTGAAGAAATCCCCGAGGACAACATAGACACGTACGTCAAGCTAAAAACAACACTCACGGAATACTTCACAGCTCACACTAATGTGGACTATGAACGACACGTGTTCCATACCACAAAACAACAAAAGGGTGAAACCATAGACGCATTCGTCATGAGACTAAGAGCAAAAATGAAACACTGTGATTTCAATAATTATTCAAATGAAGAGGCCCTCGGGTCACAAATAATAGTGGGGTGTGAAAGTGCCGACTTCCGCAAAAGACTCTTACAACAACCGCGCAACCTTGACGAAATCCTACGGCTGGCGCGTTCGGATGCGGCCCTAGCCGCACAAGTGGAAGGTTTGGATGACATAAAAATAACCCATGGAAAACACGAAAGTCTCAACAAACTGGAAGGGACTGCAAGAAACAGTGATCCTTTCTGCTACCGGTGCGGACACAAATACCCCCACGAAGGGACGTGCCCCGCAACGGGACAGAACTGTTCCGCGTGTGGTGGGGAAGACCACTACAAAGCCGTGTGTCTGATTTTCCGCAGCAAGATGAGAGGGGCTGGAAGGAGCCACAAGCCCATGCCAGAACAGGAACAACATCAAATAACACCCCACCGCCATCATCGAGGATCACACCAAGCCCATGAACAAGGGCGCCACAAACATCACGACGAACAGACGGAAAGAAGACATAAGAGAGAATGGAGGGAGAACAGGACACCACTCCCCAGGACAAGAAGAAGACCACGAAGATATGTACGGTGCCTCATCGAACAGTCACAGTCTGACAGCGTGTCCAGTGCATCGTCGGATGAGAGAACACCACAATTGGAAAGAAGCCAGGAGACACCAAGAAAGAAGGGATACCTATACGCTCTAGGGAACAGCACAGCAAAATAACAGAGCCCAATGCTCAGAATACAAGTAAATCAGACGGCCGCAGAGTTTCTGATTGACACGGGGGCAACCGTAAATGTGATCAGTGAGAAAGTCTACGAGAGCATACCCAATGCCTCCCGCCTGCAACCAGCTCGAACACTCATTTTTCCATATGGATCAAAGACCCCGCTTGCTTGCAAAGGTTTCTTCATGGCCTTGTGCCGATACAAAGAACATGAAAAGAAGATACCCATGCACGTCCTAGAGGCAGCGACGGAGAGCAAATGCATACTGAGTTATAAGGCAGCCATAGAAATGGGACTAATACACATATTGTACCGTCTCATGGTACACAAATACCTTGACCCCACAGCAAGCATAGAACAAGTCTTTCCATCGCTATTCAAAGGCCTTGGGAAGCTGAAGGACAGGAAAATAGAACTCCACATCGACACCAAGGTCCCACCCATAGCCCAACGCTATCGAGGAATACCCATAAACATTCAAAAACAAGTAGAAAATGAACTAACAAAGTTGCTGGATGCAGACATCATTGAGCCGGCAGAAGGACCCACCCCATGGGTCTCCCCAATCGTACCAGTACCCAAGAAGGACTCCCAAGACATCCGAATATGTGTGGACATGAGAAGGCCAAACAAGGCCATACTAAGGGAACGCCATCAAGCCCCTAGGATAACAGACATGGTACATCTGCTAAACGGTGCCACCGTATTCTCCAAACTAGACCTCAACAAAGGGTACCACCAGTTGGAACTCTGCAAAAGCTCACGATACATAACCACTTTCGCCACCCACCTAGGACTCTTCCGCTACAAGCGGCTAAGTTTCGGCGTGTCGTCCGCGGCTGTAATCTTCCAAGCAGAAATTCACAATGTCATCAAACATGTACCCAACTGCTCGAACTACAGCGACGACATCCTGGTGTTCGGTCAAACTCAAGAGCAACACGACGACACACTAACGAGAGTGTGCATGGCGCTGGAAGAGGCACAGCTCACACTAAACAAAGACAAATGTGAGTTTCGCAAGAAAACACTCCGTTTCTTCGGTCACATATTCTCTGAAAAGGGAATGACACCCGACCCGGAGAAAGTCAGCGCACTCCGAGAAGCCCCGCCACCCGCCACCACAGCAGACCTCAAGTCTTTTCTGGGCCTTGCGAGCTACTACACCAGATATATAAGAGATTTTGCATCCATCAGCGAACCTCTCCGAGCACTCATCAAACTCAACACAGAATTCACATGGTCCCCACAGTGTCAAGAAGCTTTTCAAGCAATTAAAGATCGCATATCCGACGCCCGGAACATGGCATACTTCGACCCCAAAAGAACGACAGAACTCATCGTCGACGCCAGTCCAGTAGGCCTAGGCGCCATCCTGACACAACTTGACGACAGAGAAGAAAGCAAAAAACACATAATATCCTATGCCAGTCGAAGTCTCTCCAAGACCGAGCAAGCCTACTCCCAGGCGGAGAAGGAAGATCTGGCCGTAGTGTGGGCTTGTGAACATTTCCATTTGTTCCTATACGGAAAACCTTTCGTAGTGGTAACTGACCACCAAGCCCTTACTTTCATTTACGGCAACCCTCAAGCGAAAATGCCTCCACGCATAGCTCGATGGGCCCTCCGGCTACAGGACTATCAATTCTCCATCACTAATAGACCTGGGAAAGAACAGAACCCTGCTGACTTCCTTTCGAGACACCCGAAGGACGCGTGTGGACCCGAACCATCTATAGCTGACCAGTACATACGATATGTCATCAACAGCAACACACCTCAAGGACTGGACATGGACCACATCATTAGTGAGTCCAATACGGATCAAGGGGTACAAACTATCCTCAGATGCATAGAGACAGGGCGATGGAAGCACGCCAAGCAAATTCGAGAAACTATGAACGAAGATGTCAAGAGGGATATCGCATGCTTCTTAGCTGTGAAAGAAGAACTCGCAAAATCAGATGAAGGGATGCTGCTGAAAGGGACAAAACTAGTGATACCACGCAGTATGCGCCAGAAGGTACTCGAACTCGCTCATGAAGGACACCGGGGAATTGTGTCCACCAAAAGGATGCTGAGGCAGAAACTATGGTTCCCACATCTAGACACGGCGGTAGAGGAACTATTACAAGACTGCCCCACCTGTGCACTGGTAAAACCACACACCTCCCCAGGACCCCTAAGCATGACCACACTCCCCAAAGGAACATGGGAAGAAATAGCTGTTGATCATTTTGGGCCCATGGAAGGAGGAGAATACATTCTGGTGGCTGTTGATGAATACTCAAGGTACCCTGACCTACAGATAGTTCCTTCCACATCAGCCCATCATACCATACCAGTATTAGACCGGATGTTCGCAACGTATGGAGTGCCCAAGGTAGTAAAGTCCGACAATGGACCCCCATTCATTGGCCAGGACTTTCAGAGATTTGCTGAGTACATGGGCTTCAAGCACCGAAAAGTGACACCCCTATGGCCACAGGCCAACGGAACAGTCGAGCGCTTCATGAGCAACATCAAACGTACCACACAAATTGCCCGAATCACGGGAGAACCGGTCGAGAAGCTATTGTACCAACTAATGAGAGACTACAGAAATACTCCCCATAGTACTACGGAGAAAACACCATCAGAGGTGATGTTCGGGCGCACCATACGAACACGGATACCCCATGTGACCAGTGAGGGAGAGAAATACACGAGGGATGAAGAAATGAGAGAAAAGGACACCTATATGAAGGAGGCCATGAAAAAGGCAGCTGACACCAAACGGCCAGCAAAGACAAATAACATGGGGCCAGGAGATTTGGTGATAGTACGTCAGCCCCAGCCTCGAAAAAAAGTAGCCCCGTTTAGCGAGGAGCCTCTCATCATCATCCACAAGAAAGGGTCACTCATCACAGCGGAAGGAGACCAGAGAACAATAACAAGGAACTCATCCCATTTCAGGCGGGTATCGAGAGCCCCAGCCAGAGGAGACGCTAACCTGAGTGACGAGATCATTCCATGGGATGCTCCCTATGAAGGAGACAGAGAAGACTCCGAAGGAGAAGCGACTCCCGAGAGAGGAACAGATATTCCGACAGGAACGGAAGGTCGACCAGCTAGGAAGAGGAAAAAGCCCCACCGCCTCATTGAGGAAATGAACTAGCAGGACTAAATGTTTAGTAATGGGAGGGTGTGATGTCCTCACTTCCTTATCGTTTGGACGGAAGTCCTATGTTTATGTTTACACACGGGCTACGACCCGTGTACGTATAGGGGCTGGGTTGGCTGCCCATGTTGGGCAGTTAGATGAAGGAGCCCGAGCAATAAAGATGTGTTGCACCCCAGCTCCGTGTGCGACTCTTCCTGTGCTGCGGCGAGTTGCGAGTCCCATGTAGGAGGGTGAGGAGGTCCACAACGGGGATACTGCATCCTCTAGACTAGAGCGACGGTTATGCCTGGTATAAACATTATTTGCTTGCAACCGCAGGCCCGATACAGGTCGTCCTTTTATCTCTCCCTCCCCCACCCCCCGCCTTCCTTGTTGTTGCTCGCCCTTAGCCCCCTTCGCGCCTAGCAGGCCACTGTACATATTACCCTGTTACCCTTAATGACTAGGTCGACTTTCGCCCCTTTTCCGCTCCTAATCCATTTTTGACTTTCTCACATATACCCTGTGAAGCCCCTGAAAGAGGACGTCTGATAGGGCTAGGCCACCCGTCAAGTCCGTCCTGGCCCCCCTACTATTTGCCCCAAAGAAAGCTGTGACGAAGATGGCCCTGAAAAGTGCCACTTTATAGGTGTCCCTGCATATGCCCTCCAGATGTCGCACCATTTTTTTTTGTTTCTGGGGTGCCAGAGGATGCCTGGTCTCTGTTCTCCTGACCCCCCCACCCCACCCCAGCCTGAACCACCCAGCCAAAGCCTTTTTGACTGTGAAGTTGTTGGTGGGGTTTATCACCCCATGCAGGCCCGCCACAAACCTGATGGCGGCCACTTTCTTTTTTGCCATCCCTACCGAAGCCACAGAGTCTTATAAATGCCCCAGAAAAGCGATCAAGGTGTCCCGGTGAAATATCTCTCCTGTTCCCTTATCCCACAGAATTCCCAGTATTACTGAAATGCTTTTTCATATGCTGTCTTTGTCTTCTTGGTCAAGGAGCCAGCTATCAAGGATGCTAAACCGGGGTACCAAAACTCCAGAGCTTTTGGGGGGGAAGGAATAGGGTCATCCTTATCTCTGCCTGGGGCAACCATCTGTGGAATTCCTGCATTTTAAAATGAGAATGCTTCGGGAGCGTTATTTAGCACCTCCAGGGCGTGCCCTGATTGAAAGTGAACCCCTTATTTCAAACATACCAACATCATGTTTCAGCATTCTAAGTACCATGGGTCAAGATGCCCTGATTGTTTATAGCCATTACTACCGACATGCTGTCAGACCAGAACACCACGTGTTTCCCTCGCCCCATATTGTCAGTGCTACCACGATGGGGAACAATTCCAAAAATGTTACCTTCCTAGTGAGCCCGTTGCTGGATCATTCTTCTGGCCACCTTACTACACCACCTGTTTCCCCAAATGTCCCAAAATCCCACACTTCCTGCAGCATCTGTAAACAGCCCAATCTCTTAGTTGGGGTGTGCTTTCTCTGGCCACGCTTGGAGCCCATTAAAATCTGACCAGAAATTGTCCCAAACCCCGAGATCCGCTTTGATGGAAGCGGACAGTCTAGTAAGTATGGTGATGCTTCTCTGTGAGACCGGACATTGTCCCTGCTGTGGCGCGTGAGAACAGGTGTCCATCGGGATTATACTCAGAGCGAAGTTCAGTTGTCCTACCAGACGCTGCAGCTGGACCAAGGTCACCTTTTTTTACTGCAAGCATATGTATACTGAGTCCTTGCTGGCCGATGCCATGTGCCTTGTACTGAGTCAATCTCGATACCCAAGAATGTGATTGTGGTTACTGGACCCTCCGTTTTCTCCTGTGCCAATGGTAACCCCAATTGCTTTGTAATTTTTTTGAAGAGCCTCCAAGTTGCCTGAACACTGATAAGATCAAGGGGGTGGGGGGGGGGGTAAGAACAAGAAGTCATCAAGGTAGTGCACCACCCTTGCCCACATTGCCATTTCGTGTCCCATTCCAAGAATGAGCTGAATTCCTCAAAATAGCTACAAGAAATGGAACACCCCATTGGCATGCATTTGTCGAAGTAAAACATTCCTCCCGCCTGAAAACCCAGCAGCCGGTAATCAACCGTGATGGACCGGTAATAACCTAAATGCTGATTCAATATGGGCCTTTGCTAGCAGAGCCCCTTGCCCAGCTCCCAGTTGCCCAAGCGCATCGTCAAAGGATGTGTACCTTACAGAGCGTACTTCCTCATTGATTGCGTCCTTTACTGATGCCCCTTTTGAGAATGACAAATTGTGAATCATTCTAAACTTCTCTTCCTCTTTCTTGTGCACAATTCTCAAAGGAAAGCAAACAAACTAAGGGAAAGGGGGGTAATCAAAAGGTCTCCCTATTCTCCCCAATGTCGTCTCTTTTGCAATATTTTCCATTAATACTGCATTGTTGATTGCTGCTGAGAACTGGGTTCTTGGCACCTCTGGTGGTATCGAACCCTTTACTGGAATGTGGAAACCCTCAGAAAAACCTTGTTAGTAACTGCTTCCATTTTCCTAGGGTAACTGTTCACCCATAAGCGGAGTACATCCACTATGATTGGTGAAGGCAAAAGTGACTTGTGTGCGGGGCCATCATTCATTCTTTTTGTGCTCTGTCCTTCGCTCTTTTGTTGCATCTTTGCTCATGGTGGCCTGGCAACCCGCAGAAGGAGCATGGATGTTTTAAAAGTGGGGAGGGGGGTCCTAAAGGACTGTCCTTGACTGGCTGTCCAAGCCCCCATGTCCAGCCCCTTGAGTCCCCCGACCCCCCTGCTGGTGGGCCATAGTGCAACTGGCCCATAAATCCATTGCCCTGGTCCCCCAGTTGAGCTGCACGCTCCCTGCCTTGGATGTGCTAAACCTCTCGTAGCTAAGCCATGCTCCAAATGCACGTTCCCGGTACATGGACATTATTAGGTGTAAATATGACAATGCAACTCAGGCTATTTTTCTACCATTTACCGCTGCAAATATTGTGAAACCTGTGGTCCAGTTAACAATTGATTGTTCCACCTGTACCTTGTTCTCGTCCCCTTTGGCCTCCCTTACTACTTCAGAAACTGTGTAATTCAACCAAGAAAATATATCTACAAATGTATCCTTCCAAATCCTTTCCTTTAGTTCCGACGATATGTGCCAAGTGAGCATACCTGAGGGTTATTGATGTGGGGGGGGGGGCGCTGGTGCCCTCACATCCCTCCCTTGAAGTGCCTGCCCCGAAAGACCTGTACATTCTTGTGTTCCTATTGGGCCTGTCCCCGTGCCACTCCCTCCCCATGCTCTGCGTTGCCCCCCCATTTCATTTTGCGTAGTTTGCTAACCTGATGCCACCGTAGTTCCCTGATGTCTTCCCCTGCCCTCCCCCACCAGTCCTGTACCTGGCGCACTCTTGATGGGTGTACTCTGACCTTTTGGCTTACTGCACAAAACCCAGACTCATTTAAAAGTGGAAAAGGTTGCTTTAATGTGACAGGCCAAAGCTTACAATTAAACGCTTACCTGGCTCCATGGCCTTACAAACTAAAGACATATTTTAAACAACCAATTAAATAATTAAACTTTCTCATTTTTTAACCCAACAATTAAATAATTAAATAAAGCCATTTCCTCCCTAACTATCCCTTGGACCTTTCCGTCTCCTTACCCCTTTTCCAGGCGTCCCGCTTTCTCCCCAGGGCCATGCCCCTCCAGGCTCAATACCTGTTCCCCCGTGGTGGCCCGCTTGTGCAAACAGCGCCACCCCATCCTTTCCCTTGTCATTCCCCCATTGTGCTTCCCTCCCCCCACATCAAAAGGGGCCATGCCCCCGGCACCAGAAAAACCCTCCCCCGAGGTGTTCTTTCTGCCCCACCCCGCCAATTTTCCTACCTCCAACTCCTCAACCAATCTCCCAGCCAAGAGCTCAAGTCCGCCAGTTAATGATTGTTCCCCAAACCGGAAAGTTTACCCATCCTCTCTGAATCTCATCAATCCTTTCTAAACCATCTCCTTACGGTCCAAAACCTGTACTGACACGATGTACAAAATTCTACCATCTCTCTGTTTATCACCTTCCTTGCCCGCTCTATCGGATCCTCATTTCTCGCTCCCCTCCCAACTCTCTGTGGCAAACCCTTAGTTCCCCCCCTACAGTTGCTTGAGGCCACACTTGTCGGACCCGTAACAAGAAACCCTTTTTATTTTCCTGAAAAGAGCCACACCCGTATCCCTTACCAGATCATTTTCCCCACCAAGACTAATCCCCCCCGCCCCCCAACTGGAGGCCCATAGTTTTCCCTCAACCCAGCCAACACAGGAAGCAACTGATCCCAGCCCAGCCCCCCAAACCAGGACCATCTTACCACAACATCTTTATAGTTGCCTGCCCACAACCCTTTCCTCAGCTTCTTTCCCCGCCTGCTTAACCCTAGAATGTCCCAAAAACCAGATTTTTGACATCTGACCGTACCTCCTAGCAGCATCTGAAAAAGAAATTACAAAATCACTTACAAACCAACAACATCCTAATAAATGCAACACTCCTGCTACCTACTGAAAAATGTTATAACGACATTCCGTTTGACCCGGTCCCTGGCATACCCTTTGTATCTCCCTTACTCCCAGCGTCCAAACCTATTCACCTACTCCTCTGAATAGCCCAGCCTGCTACCTTCAGATGCTGCACCCCTCCTAAGTGAATGAGTTCCAACCTCCTAACCTATCCCACACCACTAGTAACACCTTCCCCAGTACCCTATCCTTTCTGGCCATCTCCTTAACCCTCTCCGGAAACACCCAAGGTCCTCTCTGTCCCCCTATATTCCGCCCCTTTCACCTAACCTTTAAACAATACACCTAAACCTACTTAGCCCCCCTATTCCCCTAAACTATTACCCTCCTGCTCACCCTTGCCCCCACCTTCCATCACCTTATTAATTTGGCCCTGCGTTGCCCCCCCTGCACCGGGGGCCCACGTGCACCCCCGTCCATGCAGGCCCTTTACTTTATTACTCCTCTCGCCACTGCACCAGGGGGCCAAACCTGCACCCCCGTCCATGCAGTCCCTTCCATATAACTAATCTTCAAGCTCCTTGCGTCCATTACCATCTGTTTCCCACCTGCACCAGGGGCCCTAGTGCACCCCCGTCCATGCAGGCCCCTTTTCTGCCTACTCCTCTCCACCGCCGCACCAGGGGCCAAACCTGCGCCCCCGTCCATGCAGACCATTCCACATAAATTCCTCTTCCTGCACCTTGCTTCGTTGCTCCACTTTTTTCCCCCAGCTGCACCAGGGGCCCTAGTCCACCCCCGTCCATGCAGACCCATCTCATCACTTCCCCCTGCTGCACCAGAGGCGCTCCCACACCTCCGTCCATGTAGCCTGAAGCTTACTCACCCTGTCGTGCGGCAAGCGTGAGGGCTTCGCCACCGTCAACCATGCCCTCCAAACGACGGCCACCACCCCTTAACTATTTCCAGTTACACCCCCCTGCGGCCCTCCCCTACCTACAATTCTTCCCCTTCACCTCTCTCCTACCCCCTTTAAATCGCCCCCAAAACCTTTCATCAACCTTGTGCCCCCCCCTCCTTTTACAATAAACTGAGCCTGACCTACCAGCACACCCCAATTTACCTGGCATGCGGTCCTTCCCCCCCACCTCCTTGCCCCGCTCCTCGCCCTGACCCGCTGTCCCCTGCCTGAAAACAATCCGTAACCGGATGCCGACCCGCACACCTGCTGGACTCGTGTTTAAATTTGCACATCCACCTTGTGCAGCCTTCTTTATTGAACACCCAACATACTGTTGAGGGCTGTCCTCCGCCTCCTCCCCTCACCCCCTCATGGGCGGGGCGACCAAGAAAGGGCCGGTAAGGCACAGGCAGCCCACTTGCTGTGTGCAATGTCGGGGCAGGCCTCGTTGGAGCCATCCATTGCAGCCAAAGATCCATGTCTATCTCCCCCAGACCGCCTGACTGTCCTCCGCCATTCCCGCTCTGAATTCCTCATCATAGCGTACCCAGGCAAAACCCCCAAAACTTGTGAACGCCTTCCTAATTCCGTCCATATATTTAAGCAGGGCCACGCAACGCTCCGGGAATTTTTCACAATATACACTGGCATAAATGATAAATGCCGACGTCCAATTCTCAATAGTCACCGGGACCCTTGGGCGCGAAGCCAGTTCCCTCTCTTCTTCTTTAGACCCCTCCTTTGCTCTCACTTCCCTATGGAGCAACTTAAAAACATCTACAAATTCCCCCGCCTGAATCTTCTCCCTGGTCGCCGCCATCAAGTGCGCCCCCAACGGTTTTGTTATACCCATGTAAGGCAGTTCTTTCTCCTTGCCTTTCACTTCAACCTCCTTTCTTTTTTCAACTTGCACATCGAGCACCAATGGCTCCACTAACCTGTCCGTTTGGACCTCCTCTGAGCAAATGCTCTTCTCATCCCCCAAGGCTCCAATGGCCTGTACACCAATCTCTTTCCTTACCCCATGCAGTCCAAACCCTCATTTCCCATCCCCCTTCTCGTGTCCCCTCTCTGCCATGCAGATGACCATTCCCTTTCCCGCTCACCTCTTTCCACGCCGGCCGTCTGCGGTCTGGCGTCCACACCAATGCTCCTCATCTCCTTTCTTAGAGGGCTCCTACTGCGGGGACAAAACATGTCAGCAGACTCACCAAGCCAATAGTTGCCCCGACCTCCTGCCCGCCAAGCACTCTGCACCTGCCTTTCCCGATCCCACCTCAAATTTCTTCCCTGTAACCTTCTACCTCCCGCTGCCCCACATAATCCTCCAATCCAACTTCATCACCCCTTAAATACCATTGTGTATGCGAGCTCATGCCCGAGTTGAGTTGATCTTCTTCATGCGAGCCCGGGGCGTCCGCCCCGCCACTCCTTTGACGTCTTCTCGGCGGGGCCGCGGAAACCCCTGCCTGGTCCTCTTCTCTCGGGCGAGGCGTTCCATCCTCCACCCTGGAATCCTCATTGCTAGGGGCCGTGCTGCACCCTCTAGGCTCTCCTTGCGCTGACCGTAGAGGGGCCGCACTGAAACCCTCTACCTCCACCTGACCAGCGAGGGCTGCGCAGCGCCCTCTGCACTCCCTCCTCCTACCCGGGGGACCTCTCCCTCCTTCTCCCACCTGCACTCTTCTGCAGGTATTTACCCCCTCTTCCCCTTTGCCCTGTCACCCCCTCTGCACCCCTTCACCGGCTCCACTCTGATTTCTTTGAGCCCCCTCCATCTGAAAATTCCTATCTTCCCTAGCACTATGACATGCTCCCTCCCTCCATGGCTGCCCACCCGAGATCATTTCTCTCCCTGACGCCCTCCTATCTATCTCCTTCCTCAACTTCCTACCCCTAGTTTCCCAAACCTCCCCTTTTCCCGCCGATGGGGTGCAAGCCACCACTGCCGCGAGAGCCCCATCTGCCGCTGCTCTACGCTGCGGCCTACCATCACTTATCTCCCCTTCCCCCGTGCCCCCTCCACCAGTGACCTCCCATACTGCACCCTCTAACTGGGCCCTAGATGCCATACTAATAATTTCCAAAGCCTCCCTAAGAGCCTTAGCATCAACCATCCCCTTCCTGCTGGCTCCCTGGACCACCATTGTGCACTACTAAATTGGTTGTGCACCACAATATATATGCCCCCTGAAAATGAAACTAGCAAACCTAAGCCCCGAGCCGAAAACTACCCGTGGACCTATCCCAAAATTGGCAACTAATAACTTTGAAACTAGGATTTTTTTTTTTCTTTTTTATTTATTTGCCCCCTCTAATTACCTCCTAGATACTGCCCTAGCCCCTGTAGCCCCCTGCCCTGGCAAAGAAGTGCCACCAGAAAAAGAAAATCCCCAACAACAATAAGCCTAACTAATATAAGGGCCGAGTTTCTTCCCTGTCACACTGCCCCCTGGCGGCGAGTAAGCACCACCGCACCTCAAACCAACAAATGGACGAGGCCCCTTTAAATGGGAACGCACTGCCCCCTCTGTCACACGAGGGACACCGCACACACAATTCCCCTCTCCCCGCCGAACAACACGGGAACGCCAATGCCTTATGCAAAGTAAAATGTGCTGTCCCCCACCCGCTCCAGTGCGGATGCGCTTCGTGGCAGCACGATGTTTCTCCCACAACCCAAGCACCCCGCCGGCAAGCGAACGGAGCAAGGATGCGCCTGATAAAAAAACTCCCCTACTCGCCCACGGCACCCCCGCACCCTTGAGCCAACAACTTCCTTCACTTCCCTAACAACGCAGACCAGGAGATACGGTAAGTAGCGAGGGGTGTCTTATTTACGGCACCCCTAAATACCACTTCACACAAAATATATATATATATATATATATATATATATATATATATATATATATATATATATATATATATATATATTTTTTTTTTTTTATACTAACAAACTACCTAACCGCCCACTATACTAACACTCCCCTACCTCACCTGATCTACCTCGCACACTTCTAGGCCCAGCTACTACAGGGAAGGCTCGGGAGCAGGCAACAGGACTGACAATCACCAAGTCCTAACCGTCGCCTGCCTTTCAAACCTTCCCTGAGCCCTTAAATACCCCCCGGGAGGCGCTCTGCACCCCCACGGCCACTCGCTGGCCGTGTGCAGCGCCAAAAACTCCCCAGGGGGAAACGCTTTGCGTTCCCCCCGGGAGCCCCCTTTTAACGGCGCCTTTTGGTGCTGCAGCCGAGGCCCGTGCTTCTTCCTCATTTTTTTGACTGGTATTCGAACTACGTTGCTCTGCCTGCGATTGCTTCCAAGACTCGCACGTTGCCCCTGTGCTATCCTCCGTTCACACACATTCAGAGTTGGTGCAGCTGGGCCGACATTGTGTGGACGCCCATGTTATGGCCTGGTCTGGGGGCCCCCAGCAGACCATGGGCTGCAGTCGCGCAGCATGTTAATATGCAGGGATCACCTTGTATGTATCGGGAGCACCTGCCACGACATCAAGGCTGGGGGGGCACCCAGCAAACGGCTCCAGACTGGGGGCACCCAGTCAGCCCGTGAGCTCATGGGTGTCTCCTTGGCCTGGGGGCACCCAGGCCTGCACGGCCAGGCGTCGCCGGTGTTGTCCAGCAGGGGCACCGGCTCCCAAGGGTAGAGTTGCCCGGCAGGGGCTCTACAGTTATGGCTGGCAGCCATGGTGGACAGTGTTGCCCTGCAGGGGCGCTGTCATGGTGGAGGGCCCTGCAGGGCAGGCCCCCTGTCAGCTACGCAATAAGGGCACGGGACACCATGGTTTCAGTTGCTCGCAGACTGAAGAGCGGGAAGCTGCTCATTACATTTTATTGAGGATCGTCACGTGGCCGCTGCCACGAGCTCCGGAGATACCATGCTCCCATGAGGGGTGATACATTACAGCCCGCACTTCATTTCTTCGTTGTAATTATGCAGTCTGCTTCATTATGTTTACCTGTGACGTCCGCACAGTGCGTGTGACTTCACTACATCTATCCCCAAACTATTGCACACTTTTATAAAATGACTGTTAACAATAACCTCTTACTTTTTATTTATTTATACATTTAATGCAGCGCACTTAGCCCGGGGGCATCTAGGCGCTAGTTACACAAAAAGGACAAAGGCAATGGTACAGTGGTTATTAGTTGAGAAGGTGTGTTTTCAGACTTTCTGAAGATCTGGTAGGAAGGTGGTGGGGCAGGTGGATGTAGGAGATTGTTCCAAAGGGTTTGCACTCAAACGCTGCTTCTTTGTCCTTATGCATAGCGGGTGGTCGACTCCCCGCAGTTCTGCTGGGAGATCTGCTTTGTCATTGGGCATCCATTTTGGACCAGTCTGATGGGGGTTCCGTTGGGGTGTTTCCCTTCTGACTGGTTGTTCGTTTTCACGGTTTGTCTGGTGGTTCAAGTTTTTCGCCCAATTTTTTCAGTTAGGGCACGGTGATATAACATTATTTGCCGAGGGATCGCACACTTAGGAAGTTTGTGTGAAAGAATTCCAGCCTCACAGCTTAACCAGTTTGCTGTTGTGCATGGTGTTAAGAACATTTCAAAATCCACAGAAAAGCAGGCTTTCTTTTTTGTCTATGAAACTATCAGACATGTAAATTAAACTTTAAAAGGAGGAGTTGGATCATTGCTCGCCTTCATGGTTCAGTAAGGGGCATATTTGGGAAGTAACTGTAGCTGTGTGTGGGCTTTCAGTCGGAAACGTTCCATCACGATTCCAAACACTTACACGTTTGCATATTAGACAAGTCAATACAATTACCCAGGCTTTTTTAAGGTGCTGCCCGCAGAGGGGTGTCTATCCTCAACATGAAAACTCGAGAGGGAGCCATGGCTGACAGCGGGTAAAGCCCAATTAGCGAGAGAGAAGAGAGACCAACCCACCGAGAAGCACCTCCGATCTTATTTGGCGGCAGACAGGGCAGGTTTTTACAAAGTACTACAATTTATTACCAGGCGATTTGCCTCGCTAAAACCACTTTCTACACTCAAACTAGAACTCCCACTCAATGATATGGCATTTATAACGCCCCTATATACAAGTGTCTCAAGGCGCAACGAGGCAAGGGAGGGGGAACAGAGGGAAGACAGCGAACGATCCTACTAAGCCAGGTGACATTGAGATCGCGCAAGTGCGGGGAAGGGGAGAAGTGCGGGGGGAAGGGGCAGTGCAGTACATAGGAAAATAGTAAAATAAATAGACCATACATAAAAGTGCGGCCAGCTGGTGGCAAGTGCAAGGGTAAGAGCAGACATGAGGTGTCAAGTGCTAGTAGGGGCTGTAGGGACCCAGAAACAGTCCCCGAGTGCAAGGGTTGCCAGGGGGCAGTGCAGGTGAGAAATTGGCAGGGAAGGGAACTGGGCCCGAGATCAGAGGGTAGCCTGGTAACCAGTGCTGTTTCAGATTCAGTCAGGAGATTAGCAGGGGAGAGGAGGAGAGAAAGCGGAAGCAAAGAGGAAGGTCTTGAGTTGCTTCCGGTACCAGAGATGGTTCTCCTCAAGTTTCAGAAAGGCAGGGAGGCTGTTCCAGAGGGAGGCCCAGCAGAAGAGAGATCTTCCACCAACTCGCTGCTTGGAGAAACGACTGACCCTGGATTAGCGAAGAGCTTGAGAGGTAAGATATTTAGGAAGAGAAAATCGAAGGTATTGAGGTCCCAGGCCCCAGAGGGCCTTATGGACAATGCAGAGAGTTTTGAACTTGATCCTCGCCACCACTAGGAGCTAGTGCAGAGATTTCAGTCCTGGAGAGATACGATCCCTGGGCTTAGGGCCAAGGAAAAGTCTTAAAGTCCTGTTTTGGATGAGTTGTAGAGGGCGGAGAGTAGAGGTGGGCAGATTTAGAAAGAGGCTGTTGCAGTAGTCCAGCCTAGAGCGAACCAGAGCACTGGAGACAGTGAGCTACTGGGGGGAAGGTGAGGAAAGCAAGAATACCTCTGAGGAGGTGCAGCTGGTAGTGTGACTTCTTGGAGACATCAGAGATATGAGGAGAGAAGGAAAGTGTGGAGTTTAAGATGACCCAGAGGTTTTTATCCTCACAGGTGGGAGCAGGAAGGGGGCCAAGAGAGACCAGCCAGAGGGTGACGGGAAAGGAGGGAGCAGGTGTGCTGATGAGCAGCATCTAGGTTTTGCTGGAATTAAGTGAGAGATCATTGGCTGCACACCACACCTGGATGGCTGACAGACAGAGATGAGAGAAGAAGAGGTGGCGGAAGGGAGCCTGAAATTAGTTGTGTCATCCGCATAGCACTGACATTTGGGGCAGAGAGCAGCAATGTGGTGGGCAAGAAGAGCCAGGTATTGGTTGAACAGCCAGGGAGAGAAGTTAGACCCCTGGGGAACACCACATGTAGAGATAGAGGAGAGGAAGGACCCAAGTTGGACCTGGGAGGGTCGATCAGAGAGGAAGGTCGTCAGCCAAGCCAGGGCCTGATCAGTGATACCCTGGTTATCACGGAGACGGTTGAGCAAGATGGCATGGTTGACCGTGTCAAAGGCAGAAGAGAGATCAAGTAGGATGAGGATACTGGGTGTTGGAATCGAGGTTGGAGAGTAGATCTTCACAGATGTTCAGGAGAGCAATTTCCGTGCTCTGGCAGCTCTGAAGCCGGACTGATGGTCATGGAGACAACCAACAGATTTAGTGTTAAGATTAAGCTGCGAGATGGCCAGCTTTTCCAGGAGTTTGCCTAGGAAAGGAGTGATGCAAACAAGTGTAACAAATGTAATAAATAAAATAAATGGGCGATAGTCTATCCAACTTCTTGTAACACACATTAGTGATTTAAAAGATCATATTTGTATGACTAACTGAATACAGATTTTCCTGACCAGTTCACCCCTCTAGTGCCCTTTACTGAGTTGTGGTTCATCTTTCCCTGCGAGGACATTCTAAGAGCTACTATACAGCTCAAATCTGCTTCATCTTTACATACAATTCCTTTGAGGGTCCTGCAGGATATCATGCTGCAAGTTGTCTCTTGGATTTGCCAGGTAGTCTTTTTCATAAGGAGTTATTCTGGTAGATCTGAAACAAGCTCTTTTTATCCCACTTTTGAAAAAGCCTTTGCTTGACCCCACTATAATTGCTAATTTATGCCCTATTTCACTTCTCCCATTCTTTATGAAACTGCTAGAATCTTGACTTTCCCCTCTGCTCGCCTCCTTACTGTAACGTGCTAAATTTCTTGATCCTTTCTAATCTGGTTTCCGTCCCGGTTGAGACACGGCAAGTGTACTTGTCTCAGTACTGGATGATTTTACCCGTCTGGCGGACAAGGGTGGGGGGCCCTGATTCTTTTAGACCAGTCAGCGGCCTTTGACACAATGGATCACACTGTGTTGCTTAAGAGCTTCACCCTGGCCGGCCTTTCGGGACAGGTCCTTTCTTGGTTTGCATCCTTCTTGAGGGACAGGAGCCAGACGCTAGCTCTATCCACTTTCTCCTCTCTTTCTACTTTGTCTTGTGGGGTTTCCCAGGGATCTGCCTTGTCTCAATCCCTGTTTAACATTTACATTCATCCGCTTGTTTTGCTAATACTCCCACGGCTTCCGTTGCTACTCCAATGCTGACACTCAAATGGTTGTTCGACTGGACTTGGCTGAGCCAGAAACAACATGGCGGCTTCGGGGGTGCCTGGTGGCTGGGGGTAGGTGGATGGGCAGCAACTTACTGGAAGGAAAATAGATGGAGGTACTGGAGGTAACTCCCCCAAACCCCCATCACGACCCACACTCGGGCACTCGTCATCTGCTACTACTTGGTCCCTGGCTTTTTGGCTCCCAGAGTTATGCCTTTTTCCTCTCTGGAATCTGGGGTCAAGAACTTGGGCTTCAAATTCCTGTTAAATGTATCTACTTCAGCACAGGTCGGTGCTGTCTGTAAGGCTGGCTACTTTCAGTTAAAAGTTCTTTGAAAGGTCCTGCCCTTCCTTCCCAGCCATCTGCGCCCTCTGGTGATTGCTTCTGTTATACTTCGCTGCCTAGACTATTGTAACGCTCTATTCCTTGCCCAACCTTTGTATTTATTTCACTGCCTGCAAATGCTTGAAAACCTGCCAGCCCGTATAGCTACTGATACCCCACATGGCTGTCATATCTCGCCTGTACTTTGCACGCTTCACTGGCTGCCGGTTCAAAAACGGGGTTGTTTTAAGTCTCTGTGCATTGTCCATCAGGCCTTTTTTGGCCAGGGGGTAGAATATTTGCCGGAAAAGTTGCATCCATATGTTCCAACACGTCCCCTGCGCTCTCGGGATGCTAATCTTATTCCTGTTGCTCGCTTCCGCCTGAACAGAACAGGGGGACGCTCCTTTTCCATCACAGCTGCTAAGTTGTGGAACTCGCTGCCTCCTAACCTTCATGCCATAGAAGATCCTCTTGTATTCAGGTGTGCCGTGAAGACACACCTGTTTTAGGCTACGCTGCCCCTGTTGTATTCTTCAGCGCCAAGATGCCTTCGGCGGATGCACGATTTATAAAACCTCAATCAATCAATCACTCGACAGGGAGAGAGACGCACCCTGACGAGGGAGAGGGAGGAAGGGAGACCAGAGGTCCTACGTAACTTTTCCAGGTGCTATGCAATCCACATACTGCTACAACCTGGAGTGGGAGAATCTGCAAAAGATGACCTTTAGCTTCTATGATGCTTTGACAGACTCTGCCCACCGCTCCAATGCCTCAGCACATGTGGTAGCTGCTGAGGCTGCCCTAGATC
This sequence comes from Ambystoma mexicanum, assembly GCF_040938575.1. NCBI lineage: Eukaryota > Metazoa > Chordata > Amphibia > Caudata > Ambystomatidae > Ambystoma > Ambystoma mexicanum. The sequence goes on along the minus strand of NC_090923.1, from coordinate 1,206,063,806 downwards.
ACCAGGATTTTAAGTAAAGTGGCAACTGCTTAAATAGACTGCACTTAACGGCAACTGCGCCTTGGTCCCTAAACACAAACTTGAACACTTTGCAATGCGGGCTGCCATTCCTTCAGCACAGTGGTTCCTCGTGGGGAAAAGCGGCTGGGCTAAAACAGCATTTGAAACCTTCTGCAACTGTGATCTTTCCGGGGTGGTGAAGACCGAACGAGATTGGCCAGGGTCTGAGAACGAACCTACGGATAGGGAGGGAACATGAAGTTGTGGGTTGTTCGGTTGAGATCCGAGGAGGAGGAGGAGGTAGACCAAGAGACCAGCAGGAGGAAAGTTGCACTGGAACATGGAATTGATTTTTGGAAACAGTGAGGTATCGGACGGTGAGAGCAAGTGGTATTGTTTGGTGCACGTGTATGGGTAGCGAGTGCGATTTGTTGGAGTGCAGGGAATGAATTGGAAGTGATTGTGAGTGAAAGGAGGGGGACTGAGAAGTTGAGGTGGAGTTGTAGCAATATGGAAGAGGGAATAGTAGTAGTGTGACGGTGGCAAGTCGTGTGGAGAAGGAACATCAAAGGGTGGAAGCAGTGGTAGGCGTGTAAGATATTGGAGGGACAGAGGAGAAAGACCCTTGGAGTTGAAGGTGGGTGACGTTGGGCATAGGAGAGTAGAGCGAAAAGAGAATTGTATAGCGATAAGAACAGTGTGAGAGAGGACGACCGAGCGGGGCAGTGTGTCTGAAGGCGCATCACTCAAATCCTTTGAACGGCTAACTACTAATGTAGGGCGAGTGTAGGAAGTCCCTGAGAGAGTCTAGACTGAGAAGGTAATTGCCATTAGGCTCCCACAAACCGCCGTCTAGAGAATAGACCTTGGGGGGCGAGGGGTGCATATTCTCGATCTACAAACCTCAGGACTACGGATGCCTTGGTTAGGGAGAGAAATGCTGCTGCTAGACTAGGGAGAAGGGGGCCGCCCTAGCACCCTGCTGAATGCATAATACAAATCCTGGAACCATCAATGGGAGTTGTGTATTCGTCGGGGCATCTGTGGCAGCACCCACACTTTATTCTTTGCCATAATGATGCATTCCGCATCATTTAGTTGGCCTCTTATGTTTTAACAGCACGCAATGTGCGTACCAAGTCGCAACAACTTGCCTGTGCAGCAGATACTGGGAGCTCTGCTTGCCTCAGCTCCTTTTTCCTCACCGCTGGTATGCATTGCCACCCGTCTGCATGAGCAGATCTCACACAGTTTTGGGTGGTCAGGGGCACTCTGCGCTAGGAAGAGTTACATGTGACGGAGCAAGGGGGGGATCTAGGAAACAACCCCATCTTCCTTTGTGGGGAGAAGGGCAGTGAGGACAAAGTCCTAAGGTTCACAATCAACACATTTTTGGGATGTGATCATCCCGGCTCCCCTGCTTTACTTTCTGCAGGTGCCATGTTGTTGCCAACCTTAAAGGCTAAAACATGTTGAGTCGTGGTACTGCGAAGAAACACAGCACCGTCCTGCTTTCTCGATGTCAACTGCTACACTTCCTCCAGTTTGTGTTCCTGGGTTAGGGTACGATCTCTTTGGGCACTATTCTGAGCCATGTGAATATGGCAGACGGTTGCAGAAGCATTGTGCCCATACCACACACACTGACGCTCGCAGGCTTCGGAAACCTGACAGACATTTCTATAAAGAAAAACATTCCATCAATTGCCATTTTCAAGCATTGCCTTGTTTGTGTGACTTTTAACGACTGCAGTGAGGATATTGTTTAATGATGTCCCCTCTGAATTTTCTGACCAGAGGCTTGACTAGATACCCTTCTCGGATCTTCTTGGATCTTGTGGTGGACGATACCTACCCTGGCGTTCCATGCAGCCGCTCCATTAATTTGCTTGCTTTGCACTATTTTGCTAACATCTGATCCAGAGAATCTATCTCGCAGTTAGCCTAATTGTCTACGGTAGCCTTACTTTGCCTCCAGCACATTTGTGTTAGTCAGCCATGGCTCGCATTTAGCCCAATCGTGCAAGATACATAGATGGAACCCAGGATGTAGACTTTGTTGTTTGTAGAGCTAACCCATTTGTCCTCTCGCACACCGCACCTTCGCAACATAGCGGCAGGCACAGGCTCATTACACACACCCATAAAACAAACACTATTGCACATCACCTCTGCCATAGGAATTAAGCTACTTTTAATGAAAAAAAATAAATTCAAATTGTAGCTTTAAACATCTCCACATCACCTTTAAAACACAATTCCCCCCCACCCCTGTTCGTCCATAGTATACCCCTGCTGCGCCCATACACACTTGCGTATGTCTACTCCCATACAAATGCCTAGCGCTACCCGCACACATTGTAACCACGTGTGCCTTCCTGCTCACTTGTATATTACGGTCCTATAATATGACTGCTGATTTGTATATAACGTTATGTTCCTTTTTTTGTATCATGTATTTTCTCTGTGTACTGTAACCAAGCTTTGAAATCTCTTATATGCTGCGCCCTGATACCCTCGGGTACACTCGCGCATTATAAATAATAAAAACAAACAAACACTCCATTTAGACATGGGTGACTAGCAGGGTCTTAGCCACCCTCGCATAACTTTAAAGGCTGAAATGCACACATGCATAATAGCACGTCTCAAATTTGTGGACTCCGGTCACTGTGAGGGTGTTCATCCAAAAGCGCGTTGGTCCCATAATTATGGTGAAAGGCGCTATAAGAAATGACTGAATGAATGAATGACAAAGTATTTCCTTGTCAAACTATGTTCTCACCTCCGACTTTTGCAAACCACGTGACCTCTCATCCTTTGTAAGGCCTTAAACCTATAGCAGAATAATTTGTTGTCCACTAGGCGCCAATTGGTAGTTGAACCATTGCATAGAAATCCTCTTTAATGTCAGGAATAACTAGAATGTTTCTCTGAAAAAGTTGTTTTGTTCAATCGATCATCATTTTTATTCGGATTTCTCCATTAACAATAGATAAATAACACACAATTAAAACAAGATAATAAATACATCATCATTAAACCCAATTTAAGATCTCCAACTACAAACATACTTTTTTTAAACCAGGTATTCTAATGCATTTCGGGACAATAAAAAATAAATCTAGTCGCCCGCATGGTGCAAAATGTGTGTTCTCATGTTTAAAGCTTTTTTAAAAAAATGTATTCAGCCGTCATACAGGAAAAGGTATCCTCTGAGTTAAGGACCATAGACATTGCTTCCTTAATAACTCTGATCTGCTTACTTTGGTCAACCAACCCGCTTCCTTTTGTGTGATAAAGCAACAAAAACCTCGTCACTGGTTGAGTATTGAATTGACCTCCAATAACCTATACTATCACAGGTAGATATCCTACTTTGTAAAACACTTCTTTCAGTGCGATATAATGGTAGAGGTTTTTGTTATCTTCCCTAGGAAACCATGCTGCTTTTGAGCACCATGCCTTTGAGGGGGCCAACTGCTACTATCTTATTGCCTACTTTCGTAGGCCATTCCACACTAATCACTGGGGTGGTGGTTGTGGCCTCTCAAAGGAGACAATGCATTTACACACTTGGAATTACTGTTTTCAGGCCACCAATATCCCGCTTACACGCTTCTTCGTGAATCATGCCCAAATGGATTCATGTGTCAAGCTGAAAGGCATTTTCTTGAATGTAGGAGGCAGCAGTCGCCCATTTTGTACGTATGTTTTGAGGTAACTTTCCAATATGGCTGTAGGGCAGCTGCCAATTTCTTCTCACATAGCCATCATTCATAAATTGCTTGAAGGACAAGCACAGTTTCTTTAAACTGCACCACCGTGCAATTATGTTTGTTTGTCCTGTTCCATTTCGTTCATGGAATGAAGTGTGATGGGGTGTCCAAAAAACATTTTTGTTTCAAAGGTTTATTAACTTTAGCTGAATTGTCAAGATTGAGTCTTTGAACTGGTCCACCCTTTGATGGAATGCTTCCTTATCTTATTTCAATATATTATGATTTTCAAGACTGTCTTGGTACTACATTTCCAGCATGCTGTGTCAGATATTTGTTTCTCACAAGGTATTTGGTGTTTTGTCTTACATCTCCGCGAATGCCACATTTTAAGACCATTCTTCTGTCATTGAAATCTCTCACCTTCTCTGCATGAATTGATTCAGTAGTGCCGGGTGTTCGTTTCTTTACTCCTCTGAATGTGTCCGTGTCCTTCAGAATGTAGCATGCAAGCAAGGTACTTGGGTCACTGGATTCCCACTCCCTTCTAGGAGTGAAAAGACTCGGTGGTTCCTTCATGTATTTTTTTTATGCGTGTGGTCGGGACTGTTTCCAAAAATGCAGTGTCTCACATGAGTTGCTTTTGTCACTGGATTGGCCCTTTCCTTCTCAGTGTGCCTCACCAATGTTTTGGTTTTTCATTTAGTACGCTTGAGAAATAAGCTAAATTATCCAGAATTCAGCATTTCAAGTCAGTTAGTCTTTTTACTGGACTTTCACTGTTTCTGGATTGATTGCACCTGAGTTTTGTTTTGCTTTCGTGCTGCTAACGAGCCGAAGGTCCAAGTTTGGGAGAGAATGCCAACCAATCGTAGGGGTCTATGTAGTAACATGCTATACAATGTTGCACAGGCCAATCCGCTGCTGTTATTTTGCTATAATCCCTCCCATACGTATTGAGGTGGTTCAAGACATGCTTCCTAGATAAGGGGCAACCCGTAATGTTACTAATACTTATGACATATAGGTACATATGTATACTGAACCAATTCCTTCTTTCAATTGGTTTTTAAGTTTGCCACATAAAATGTCATAGATGATGCATCTTCTGTATAATCGAAACTTTTTGCGTGCGTGGACTAAAATTTGTTGTTCACCAGATTGTCCTACTTTATTGAGCTGATAATAAAGTAGTACTTTGCCATATTCTTTGAGTCTGTCCGGTTATTTGTGTCTGAGATCATTATTAGTAATTCCATTGAGCACATGAGACGCCCCAAGGTGCTACTGCACAGTCCCCCTGACTACAATGTTTCTGTCTTGGGTAAAATTCCTAAACTTAATGTTGTTGCACACCATGTTTATATGACATCCACCGTTTCCTCTAATAATCAGTTGAAACAAAGTGATTTTGGGAAACCTAGAAACATTATGTATGTCAATACCCAGAATGCCTATAGTACTGCGTCGAGGAAGAGGAGGGAATCATTGATGAGGATCACTGGTGATGTCAAACAGAACGTACAGTCTAGTTGTTTCAATCCTAAACAGCTGAGCAGGACATTTTGAAGCCCAGCTGCAGCTGACGAAAAGAGGAAGGAGAATAGACCTGTGAGCCTGAAGACCCAGTGGAGCCTGTTGAGCTCCCGGGAAGTGCTACGTGAGCCGCAGCAAACACCCGAGAACTGTCGGCAACATTGGTGAACTGGAGGGTCTGAGAGTGTCCCCCAAGCTCTGCCTACATGGAAGTGGCACTGCAGTCCCGTGAAAACACCAGGATATGCGGAAGGAAGCCAGTGAGTTTACCTAAAGGTACGCGGCACTCCGAAAGGGACAGTCACAATTTAAAGACAATTGTGAAATCCCACTAAGTAAAAAAAAAAAGGAAGGGCAAACTGGATACAATTCTCAAATGGGATACCAATTTGGGGAAACTTGGAATTCACATTGACACCAGCCAAGAGTGTATAAACCAGAGAAAGAAGGGCAGAAAGGGTACAACTCTCCTCACATGAAACGTCAGTTTCGGGAAATATGGGACCCGCATTGCCATCCACCAAGAACATATAAAGCTGAGAAAGAAGGGCAAACTGGGTACAATTCGCCTCACATGGGACATCAGTTTGGGGGAAAGGAACCCTCATTGCCACCAGCCAAAAGATTATAAGAAGGAGAAAGAAGAGCAAAAAGGGTGCAATCCTCCTCACCGGGAATACCAGTTTGGGCAAACTTTCAATCCTGAGTGCCATTGCTACAAATAGACAAACCATTAATAGTTGTATGAAGCTAAAAACATTCCTGGTAGGTGAGTAGACCAGGAACGGAACAGTTGTCTTCAAGGAGAATCATGTTGACAATCTATTGTTTAACAAGAAACACTTGCTGTACTGTCCTGACAAAGATAACATGTGGAAAGAAGAGTTGTAACCATTTTTCTAAGTAGTCATTTTGCTACTTGGAAATAACACTTTCTTTAAGAAACAGGTGCTTTGATTTTAAACACGTTGAGTGGAAGAAACATTTTCGTTATAATTGAAAGGAGTGTTGGATGAAGGAAACCTTTTTCATTGAACTGAATAGAACATTGTTGAAACAGAACTCTTGTAAAAGTCTTCCTGAATTGATTCAGGGGGAAGGGAATTGAACCCTGGTCACAATGATTGCTTTATTGGAAATCTGAGGAACAGGGTACCCGTCTTGAGGAGGTTGTCAATTTTCTTTGTCTTCCCAGAAATGGCTGCTACAAATGTGGCACACGCTTCCTTCTTGGCCTCAACTAAACTGCCGTTGGATTGCATGACTTTGTCTAAGATGGTACATACATGCTCAACCTGCCGCTGTAAATATTATTTGTTGCTTTGCAATGTGTGTCTGCTGGACTGAATGTGTTTTGTAGTACAGCTTTATGTGTAAAGTAGTTTTCCTCTGTTGCACAACAGACATATTTGTCATCTTCGAAATAGACAACATAGTGCACCTCTTTTTAGAAGGTGTGCCATAAGCCTTTGAAACCCAGACAAAGGCAAGTATGGCCTCAATGGCCCTAAACGCTGTCAGAGGTTTGAAGGAGTGAAGCCATGGTTGAAATCCCACTCTCAGTTAAATGTGCCCATATTGCCTTCCAGCTGTCCCGTCTGCAGAACCTGGCTGTTGGTGGTCAGGGGAGTGCATAGAGGGGGTGTTGCATGATGTGTTTTCCTGGGAATGGTTTCTACATGCCATGGCTCACTGTGACAATGTGGAAGGCTCAAAGGTCTGACCACGGCTAAGCCATAGACCGGCATTGTGTCTTTAAGCGTTGTGTGCACAAGCCTAAGGTATTTGCGAACCAGGACATCCATAAATGTGGAAACCTCAAAAAGTGCTTGCTTTTCAGGGATCTGTTGCAAACATGGCATATTCGGATTTCTGACATACAATCCCTCCCAAATGTTGGGGACCCAAGTGCAGGAAGTAGACTGGATTTTCTGCCTGTTTTCTTGGCATGGTTTCAACATGGCCAAGCTCACCACACAGTGAGTGAGTAAATACCAGACATAGCCCCCTGGTGCAGTGAACACCCCTTCTCCAGCCATCTCTCCTTTCGGTGCTGCAACACATAGAATACAGTTTGAGTCCCACAATACATTCGGTCCAATTGTACGCAACTCCTCTACCTTTTCCTTCTCATGCCTTCCTGAGTATCTTATCTATCCCTCGCCCTCATCCCAACTATCTAACCGACTTTGCACCTTCCTACCACTACTCAATGTTCTATCATACTCCTCCTTTGCCTCTCTGAACAGGCAAAACCACTTAGATGCCATAAACTATGGCAGGAGACGCTATACAAATGCAAGTTAACATAACACCACTTGGGTCAAGTTGCCTAGTTGCAAAATCGGATGAGGGATTTGGGCAAATTGTAGTGATCTGCCACCACATTTTCAATTCAGGCTGTGTGAGTTCATCTGAGGCCCCTACAGATTCACATATTATGTTTCTGAGTACTATCTGGGCCAGTAGTGCCCTGAGATCCTCCATGGCAATGATGGGTACATGTATGACCGTGTGCTGAAGGAAAGCAACTCCTTTCCAGGCATTTTGTCTGTGAAGCGTTCCAACTTGTCCTGATTGTTCTAGTAAATAAAACTAAATGTTCTCGTAAACCATAACGATGTCTGAAGAAACACAATGAACTAAGTTTCCGGGCCCGGCAGATATGAGAGAGAATGGGCGAATGTAGACTGGAGGTAATTTAGCAACCAGCAGTAGTGCAATAAGAATGCAGCTCACCACTCAGTGAAGGTTTAGGCTTCTTGCATTGGCCTTGCTTTAGTGATAACACAGCAACTCACTACGCTGATCACTGATAAAATGGCAATTTGTTACGAGGCAGCAGCATGCTAAGTCTGAATAAGGGAGAATGTAGGCTAAAGGTTTAGGCACCTTTCTGGCTGCAAAGGGAGTGGGGGGCAGCGGCTCACTCATGGCACTCGGCTAGGAGAGGAGGAGAGGGCTTAAAGTAAACGGGGCTCTGATAATAGTGTGGCAGCAGGAGATGAGCTATATGCAGACCTGATGGAGTTGGAAGAAGCAGGAGGCAGACGGAACCTGGAGAAGTAGCCAGGAGCAGACTGGAATCACTTTCTCCGTGCAAACCCTCTGGAGGACGGAGGGGGGATCCTTCCTTTTTTCTGCCTGACTTTGTGAAGCCACTAAATTGGATTTTTGGCTTTTGAGTCTCCAAAGGACTCTTGTTCTTTGCTTTTGGAGAAGTCCTTCTACCTTTAACAGAGCTGCATGCTACCTATGGTAATCGGCTCATCACTTATACACACTTGACTATTTCTGACACCATGGTCAATTCCAACTGACTCCAATTCCTTTTAAAGCATTTTTCCTATTGTTGCTGCTTTTATTTTCTAAAAGGGATCACCGTGATTTTGATTGGTCATATTTATTTGATTTCCTTTTCTTGAGTTGTGCAGATCAGAGGCCTCCAGGCATCTAGCCTCCAGCTCTAATCTTCCTACCTGTTTTATAATGATAATAGTGAATATGAGAACCCATTTTACCGCTCTTTAATATCACACTGGGAAAGAGGAGAGTTATTTTGCAACGCAGGTCATTCTATAAGGTTGCCTAGCGAGATCTGATTAAGTTACATTTGAAATGGCTATTATGCTTCTGAAATGATTGATTGGTCTTGAGTAGACCTAGAGGCAATGACAATGATGGCTGCATGCTCATTAATTACCATTTGTATGTTAAGTGTTTTATGTGTAGTGACAATAATGATAGCAATGTCTCTTTATTACTTATTTCTCATAATTAAAAGAATTACACTATACATGTGTAAGAGCATTCCTTGAGTGTTCATTATTGAGAATCTTGTCAGAAGCATCTGAGCATGAGTATTATGTGTGGGGCATCTATTTAAAGTACTTTATTGATTTATTGATTTATTTATTTATTTATAGAGCGCTTTACACCAAGGCGGTTGTTGCCTATTCTCTTTACTGATGCACAGCGACAGGTATATGCTTTTCTCTGCCTCTATTTCTACCACAGCTCCTACTGGGTGAGTCTAGGACACTCACCAGGATCAAATGCTGCACTAGTAGTAAAGCAGTGGTGCTGCCAAAGGAATGGCTCAATTGGAAACCATATGCTGTTGAATGAGGCACTAGGTCACAACATGCAGATGTTAAGAGCTTCAAGGCAAGGGGAACCGATCCATGAAGGGGCCAAAAAAGTGATGACTGCAGCCCATGAGCACAAATAAAGCAGGCTTGCAAAAGGAAGTGGGCAGAAGAGTATAGAAGAGGCAATGCACAGTGTGGTAGGCACAGCTTGGACTGTCATGCAAACAGCAGTTTATGGCGTATTTGAGGGCCATAGAAATGTGGTCCAATGAGTGCTAAAAACCTACCTCCGGCAACAGTGGATGACCAAGGCATAACACCTTCCAGGGGCTTCTGCGCCCAGATCAATCAAGCAGCACAGCTCCAACGGAAAAGGCCCCATGCTACAGAGAAAAGAACACTTGTGCCATGTTCTGCCCATGCCAGAGGCTGGGCCCACGCATGAGCAAATCAGGAAGGTGATAGGGGGCATGTCAGAAAGGCAGTTAGGATAGGAGGTTGGTGGAGAAGAAAATCCAGTATGCCCAGACTGGAATAATCGGGGACAAAGAGCAGTGCTCCCTTATACCACAATCGCTGCATGTGACTGGCCCCTACTGCAGGAGTGACAATGCAGGAAAGTGTGAGCGTCCTGTGTGCCATGGCTGGGGCTCCATGTGGGAACACCTGATGTTCAGAACTAAAGTAAAGTTGATGGAAGAAACCTAGCTGATCAGGCGCCATGTTCATACTCTCAGGAAAGATCACCCCTCTCAGAAGAGAAGGGTCACTCAAACAGTGGAAGAATTCAGGTTCTCGGCAGCAGGAGTCTGAGGCTCCTCTAGGCTGCGACCATCTTCAGGAAGGCCCACTAGCACCAGACTCCTGGCATCTTGTTATGGGCGGTAACTCTAGAGAGGTGAGAAAGTGGGAGAGCTATGCCCCTCATGACAAACTGGGCTGTATGGTAGGTGCGAGGGCTGGGGGAGGGGTTTCTGTTGTAAAATCAGGAGTTTAGCAGCTGCTGCCAAAATAAAGGAATCCCATGTAGCTGGCTTGAAGGGTGCACTGCCAAGGATATGCTGGGCAGTGGTGTGAATGGATGGATACCAGAAGGAAGGAAATGGCAAAGGACGGTAGTAAGGCAGGAAGGGTTCTGGTGGAGTAGCAGGTGTTTGGGCTCTCTACTGAGGTATCCCATGTAAAAGCGACTCCATGAAATGAGCTCAAAGATGAAGGCCCAATTGGAAGCCTTTACCCTTTATTTGCTGGGTTACATGCACAGCAGTTTTTTTTTTTTAACAACGTGCCTCCTTTGCCCCATACAACTCTGTAGGGTGCAGTGGGGTTCCTCTGCTCTTTCGTCACACTTGGCTCTGCCAAAAAGTGTGGTCATCTGGCAATTTTGGTTTGTGCTTTTTGGGATGCTGTACACTGGAAGGAGGAATGACTGCCTGGAGGGGGGAGGAAGGCGCCTTGCAGTGGTTGTGGGACTAGGACACTACACACATACCGCAGCAGAGTGGATGATTTCTGCAACTGCTCACTAAAATGAGCACGCATGATCACAAATCACACAAGTAGTATACAGTGGGCTGGTGAGGTGTAAAAGGTGACTGAATTGGGTTTCACATCCCCACCTCCAGTGGACACTGCAATCTGAACCAAGTCCTTCAGACAACTTTCTGACGTAGTCCTTGGTTTATGTCCTACGGTAGTAACCCACCACCTGTAAAATCAAGGGATTTAACTCCAAGAATGATCTTGCAAGGGTAGAAGAAATGTTACAAAAGTAAATAAGGACCAGAAATGTTGCCACATAAAGAGTAGCATACAAGCATATATACAAGTATACCATCATATATATCTTTCTCTTCCCCTCCACCCCCTTCCTTGGGTTACCCACATCCATAACCCCTGATTATGGCTATGGCTCGGTAACGTTCTCGTTCATTCACAAGTGACAAGACCAACCCACAGATCACCAAACGGTCACAGAGACCTGCCAACACCATGGGCAGAACCAGACTAATGACCCACCAAAGGAATGCTCCTGCAGCCAGCAAGGGCAGAGACGCCCAAAACGGAGTACCTGAAACATCGAGGTTACCCCACTAACCCCTCCGCTAATAAACCTCCACTTTGCGCTTACACCTCTCACACCCTAAAACAAACACAACCACTCTCTTGCACAGCAAACCACACATAGTCTCGCACAACAGCACATGGGAGCCTACTGATCCGTAAACCACACCCATGCTCAGCGAACTGTGTTAACCAAACTGAAGCTGCCAACAGGACATCACCAATCTCGCTCTACCTTTACCCCGCTACACCCTACTAACCCTTGCTACCCTACCCTCTTACCTTTCAGATCCACCAGAGGGCCAGCGCACCACTCTTGTGGTGACAATGCGCAGTGTAAATGTCCTTTAACAGTAACATTAACTATACCTTGTGGTAGGTCAGGAGAAGGACACTGACCAAATGGTGACATTTCTAAAAATGTATTGCTTTATTTAAATAAGAAAAGGCCTTTCTTGCCCTATTCTAAATGTTTTCCCTAAAGAACACAAAACTAACTAGGGTGCTCTTCATCAAAAGTGTATTCCAATGCAATAGTTCGTCTTCCGTCCCAACACTGACCCAGTATGGTTTGCCTCCAACCATTTGACATTCTGTTTTCTTTAATCTTCTTCTCCCTGTTTTCTCTTCCCAGTGTTTTTGGGTGATTCTTCTGAAGTCCTGATTACGAGGGGCTCATACAAAAGGGGGTGAAGGCGTTCCTTGATGGAACAGGAGTGCTTGACCTCAAGAGGGCATTCTCTCCCTCTGAGGTCCCACTTACTGCCACCCATATTGGGAATATTTCATAGCGGGCTCACCTCCCTAGCCTCACAAGGAAGGGGTCCCCTGTGAGAAGTGAAGAAATCCTGCGTTTCATCACAGCCTCCACTCAGTAATGAAACTACCTCCTTCCTCTTCCTACTACTCCTTCTCATCTCCTTACGGCTACTCACTACTACTAATTCTCTCCTTTCACTACTACCAGTCCACACTACCACTGCACCTCACTATGACTACTCTTCTCCTCTTCTATTACCGTTCTCATACCACTACTACCACTTCCCCTTACCTTACTAATGCTCTCCTCCTACTACCTCTCACTACCACTACCTCTCACCTCACTCATGCACACACACTTACTGTGCAGTACCCCTTTTCAGTAACCGCCTCCACATTTCCTTCCTCCTGCTGGTCTCTTGGTCCTCCTCCACTCCACTACTGACCTTACCCACTTCACCCTCCTTCCTGCTTTATAGTCCCCCACTACTGCCTGGGAATCTCTACCTAGCCAATCTAATTTAATTATCCCCCCCGATGTGTGGGTAGGACATTTAAAAAAGGGGCTTAAGTCCCGCCCCCTTTCACTGCGTGGTCCTGCCGTGCTCAAGTTGTGGAAGACAAATCGCCAATGGGACTGGTTTCCCCTGCTGCCACCGCCTTCTTGCATGAATGGTTATATCCTGAATATCCCTGGTGGTCAGGCAGGTGTCTCCTGTGGAACGCGGGCCTGCCCCTCCAGCAATTCTCCAATCCTTCCTGCACTGCCTAGCGTACCCGCAGCTCCTTGCTCAGTCAGGCAATTCTTCTCTGCCCCTGCTTTGACTTGCTCTGGCTCTGCGCCTCACTCTGCACCCTGCGCCAGATCCCGTGCATGTGAAGCTAGCTTCCCAGGGTCCTCTGCACTCCCTGACAGCTATGCTGTCTACTGCCTTGGCTGTATGGTCTTTTGCCTGATTTCACAAACTGAGGGAGAGCGACACTGGTAAGCATTACTGTTGCCTGGTATGGTAGAAAATACAAGGGCATCGTTAACATGCATGCCAGCACTGAACTGGCCTTACAAGTAGCATAGCAGTTAGGCTTCCCTCTACGAGGGAAAATGAGCTGGTTACAAAGTACAATTAGCCCCATGCACAGACACACTGTAAAATATACCACACATACATTACTTATATATTTAAATTATTAGTATTGTGTATTGATTAAAAGGGCGATCTAATAGGTTCCTGGAAAAATGCACCAGTAGTATACAGAAAAGAAAAGGGAAGGAGCAAAGCATTAATTTCAGCACACTCCAGGACATGCAATTTAGAGCCTAGCGTAACCTATAGAACTAGGTCTACAGAAAACAGGCCCACAGACCAACAAATATTAGAATTACAGTACACAGCCTGGACAGGTCCCAGCTCACCCCTAAAATTAGGAAGAAACAAAGTATCCAAAAGTGGATTCTGTAAACGCCAGAAATCCCTTTGTGCAAGGAGACGGGTGCCTCTCTGTCCTGGGCCCTCTACTTTGGAATTCTCTCCCTATCGGCTTGAGCAGCATTGACTCCTTTCTCTTGTTTCTTAAAACACACCTCATCAATCACCTCTGTATCTCTTGCACCAGCTTACTCGTCTGATACTATCTAAGGAGTTAAACATGAAAATCTATGCCCAGATGAAGTATACTCTGTTTGGTTTTTTCACACTATAAACCAATAAATACTTAGAGCAGAGTAAATTGCAGTAATTTATTACAGTAAAGTGTATAATAAATCTTTGGCCCATTCTACGATTCCAAACTTTGCTGCTAAAACTCAAAGTCCTTAGGGGAGTGGGGGCAGGCAGGAAAGAAATACAATATTTCTGGTAAGAACATTTACCTATCACTTAGAAACTCGGGAGGAGTTTGTAAAGTTCTTCCATTGGAAAGAATTAGGATAGTTGCCATAGGCCTCGCTCGGCTATGGGCAAAAGCAAGGGAAGTTATCCTTTTTACCCCACAGTTGAAGCTACCGTAGCAATCAGCCAAAGGGGACACTTAAGAAGAATTCCAGTCCAGGGTTTGAGAACCATCAGACTAATAATCGTTGGGTGCAGTGAAGATAAAGAGTCCAGTTATAATCAATGAAAATGTGGTTGGGAGGGAAGCTCAACCCTAATACTCCGGCACCCAGGGGACCTCAGAAGAACAAACTGAAGATTCTAAGGCTCCTTGAACCTGGGGAGAAGTGCTCGCAGTGCAGGTCCTGGCAGATTCGGCCCAGAAACTAGAGTAGAACCAGGTAAATACTGGCTTCTTTTGTTGGTCTAGGAAGTGGAGGTTGAGCTCTTCAGTACAAAGGGACTTGAACACATGGCCAGCAAGGACCAAGACGGCTAAAAGGAGTGATAAGCAAGAAACTGGGAGGGATGACCCACAAGGAAGAAGCAGCTGCAGCGAGGACAGCACCAGAAAGATGCAAACTAAGTTTCCAGGGCAAATCTGGGATTGCAGGGAGTCGGTCAGTAAGGGAACAGGCTCATGATGTGGCAAATGGTAGGCGTTGACCCAGAATGGCTCAAAAAATGAGCTGAGTTGAGGCAGCAGCAAGCCATTCGATGTCCAAGCCAGGAAGACTCTCTGCCCCAAGTCTTAGTCCAAGTGAATATAGCAGAGATGCAGCACAGAAAAGGCCAGGGAATTGTTCCAAGATTAAACAGTCAGACTAGTCGTCTGTGTGGCGTGGGGAAGTGGGAAATGCTAGTACGAGCCAAGGAAGGGATTCCATCAAAGAAGGAAACCAGGGAGCAAGGACAAAGGAATCCTGGTCCAGGCAGTATGGCTAAATCGGTTCCTCTGCAGCAGCCCATTCGCAGCAACTCGTCAATTCAGGTAAGCATATGAGGAAGGTGTCTGGCTAATCCAGGGTTCAAGTTAACCAGCCTATGCAAGATGCAACAAAAACAAATGAGCAGCAAAAGAACTGGACAGGTAGGTGACTCTAGCCCTGTATCACCAGCATTGAACGTAAAACAGAAGTCCAGAATCCCTTGCGCTCAATCTGTAAACTTCAATTGGAAATCTATTTAGGCATGCATTGTTGTGAATTGGCATTCAATGGGAAGGACATCCTTGTTAATCGTTGCCCAAAAAAGCAAACCATTTGATTCTCTAAAGCCAGTTTTATTTTCCACAGCCAACGCGTGTTTCAACCAAACATGGTCTTCTTTAGGGCTGGATTGAAACGCATTAAAAAAATGACATCAACAAAAAATACAAAATCATCAAAACCCAAAATTGATTATGCAAAAATCCTTGATTGGCCAACTTTATTCTGATAATTCAGTAACTGTGAGATGGGGCCCGGCAGGAGAATCCACCAACCAATTTCCTGTTGATAGGCGTGAGGCAAGGCTGTGTCCTTGACCCGCTTCTATTCTGTCTATACATCATCAAGATTATCTTGTTGCCAGAGTGGGAAAATTAGACGCTCCGAAACTTGGTGCTCACAGTTACCCGACCTTGTTTTTTGCTGACGACTGTTTTGTTACCTATGTCACTGATGGGGATCAAACCAGGTCTGGAGTGTTTTGTTCGCAGGTGCTCGCACTTGGGATTGACCGTCAATAGGAGCAAGACTAAGGTCATGGTGGTTAGGCCAAGAAGTGTAAGGGCTTCGTCCCTCCTCTTGGAAGATGAAGGGACTTCACTGGAACAAGTTGTGTATTATGGCTATCTGGGGGATAAGGTTCTGTGAAACCGGATCATGGGCAGGCCAGTCCAATAGATCAGTCAATTTTAGAGAAGACTAGTGGTGGCCTTAGGAAGTTTTTCTTCTCCCGTGGTGAGCAAGCTATCTCATCTGCCGTTAGTGTTTATACGACCCAGGTAACATCAGCTGTACTTTATGGAGGTGAAAGATGGGGTCATTGTAATAGTTATAACCTGGGGGTGGATGAGAACAAATTCTTTAAAAAAACACTTAGGGTGCCATGTAGTTTTCAATCTGTACCGATCTTATTGGAGTATGGTCTTGAAACCATAACCGACCATCTGTCCTGGAAACCAGTGTTTTTTACTGGGTGTAACTTTGGGGTTCTCTGGTCCTGGAAGAGTACCAAGAAGCTCTCTCCAACAAGCTATATCACCCGGGAGGACGTTCTTTGCCATGGCCTAGCCAGGTAGAAATTCTATTGGGTTTGGTGGATCTGGGAGGACTTCTGGGAGAATCCACGAAGCATGCTGTGCAACGCAAAATACGTAGTTAAGCATCTTGCTAAATGGGAGAACCAGGAATGCCTCTTGACCCTGTGGTTGAAATTGAAATCCGGGTCAGATTAACGTTCCTCAAAGCCCACCCAAGGTCAGGGAAAGTAACCTAACTCTAAAAACTCCCGCCTATGCGCAAGCTTTAAACATCAAATTTAGGGTTGGCACTTTTCCGGTTGCGTCATTTACCCGATGATGGTGGAATGGCAACTCTGAAGTTTGCCCAGCCTGTGGGAGGGTCTCAGTCTATTGTACACTTTTTTCTTCTCTGTGAATGTTATAAGGACCTGAGGAGGATGTACTTGGTTCCACTATTTAGGAAAAACCATGCAAGGACCACCTTTTTGAAGCAGTTGGTTTATGCTGATTGACATTTTAAATGTCTATCTTGTTGTTAAATTTATTTATCGTCCTTGGCTCTGTAACAATCTTTTATTTGCTTTATGGTCACATTTTTTACCACAGTGTTATTTATTCGATCCAATGAGGTGTTTGTGTGATCTAATACTGTATTTTGTAAAGCATTGGAGACGGAGTGTGGGATTTGTGCAGTATTGTTTTATGCTGATAGCAAATTTGCTGAATAAAGCATGTTGACTTGAAAAGTATATACAAAGCATATATTAGTTATTGGTTCTTCCATTATCTAACAATGATGAAAATCATAACATGCCAACATTCTAGTGTACCAAAGAATTCTCTCTGAGTGTTTCCTGGTGGGGCAGCAATAAGGCCGATCAACCTTCCATATGTGGTGGGCAGTGCGGAATATGGAGTGGGGTGGGGGCAATAAATCCAGCACCAAGCACATAGCCCCCCTGAAGTGAGTGTCCGAAGTGAACGGTGCTCTGTTCCAGCACCCTCACATTTCAATTTTTCTTTTGAAAAGTTCCTTTTGTCGCTCACGCGCTCCACGGGTAGTGCACAGTGATGCAGCCGAGGGGAGACTGGGGTGTACATGTACAACAGATGCCTGCATAATTAATTGATGTCATTTATATTTTTTTCTTAAACATGTATTGATTTAGTAGCCCATTCCAGCCCTCCCCGTTTTAGGGGTTACATATTCAACTCTATAACAGGTATAATGTTATACAGTTCAGGGTTCGAAATTGCTGGGAGCTATTTAGCTCCTGATTATAGCCAAGGGGAGCCTGGTAAGTTTGAAACCAACAGCTACCGGGAGCTATTTTTGACTCCTGTGACAAAGTTGTGCCATACAAACCTAGCTATGCGATGTATGTTTGGAAATGTATATAGGACAATAAAGAACACACCCAAGGGACAGTTGGAGCATATTGGATAGTATAAAATGGACACAATGTTAGTTTGCATCTGGTGCAAAGTTAGGTTTGCTTCGAACTATGTACTAGCTCCTGCCGAACTGGTTATGCCCAGTACCCAGGAGCTGCTTTTTGCTCCTGGTCAACAAATCACAATTTCGATCCCTGCAATTGATCTCCCAGCATTGTATTTAAAACTGGTGTAACGTTTCGTCTACAATATTTAAAACTATTGTACTTTCTACTGGTGTATAATGTGATTGCTGTTTCTTTTCTTAATGGCACACATCATCAGGCAACAAATCGGTGATGTGGCACAAATACAGGTCTACTGTGCATCCACTGCTTCTATTGGGGGCCCAATTTGTTTTATGGGCTGAAAATTGCCAGGGCCATCCATGGCTCAGGTTAGCAGGCAATTACTGGCCGAGCATCGTCCCAAAAAGCGTGGAGTAGCACTTTATTAAAATATTGGAATGCTGGCAGTTCATTTGCAGACCTTCCATAGGGCAATAATGACTGGCATAAGCCTTCTCTCCCAACATGCCACTGTTTTAAAACTGGGAGAAATGACCTGAACACTCTACCATAATTGGTTGGGGTGTTCTAATAGCTTGGGCATAATGCTTGTGGGGAGGGCAGTAAATGGCCGTAAAGCCTTCGGTGGCAGGCTGCAATACTATAAAGTGTCCAGTTAAATGGGGAACGCTACAGCATTTAATCAAAATCAACAATGGCAGGTTGGGAAGGTTCTCAGTGTGTGCTCTCTACCTATACTGTATGTCATACATACTCTTGTATATTGAACAGTTTTATAGGGAAGGTTGAATATTTGCTGCCTGGTGGATAATTTCAAGTGGTTACCTGTGTAAAGTGCACATGCTTGGTATCAAAACATCTGCTTCCTGTTGAGAAATTCTGGTACTCTTGCATACAAAGTGATAGTATCAGCTTGTTGCAGTGTTTCCTCTATTGCATTAAATATAAAGAAACCCTCACGTAAGGTTTGTCTCTTTAAAGCTATAGTGAAATAGGGAGGCGTATCCAGCCAAGTGATGTTTCTTACGCTATGCCATGCTAAACTCTCAGGCATGGGCAATCACTTGCTATCGCTTTTTTCTGCAAGGCCTAGCAGCACTGCCATGGATTAGCTGTAGAATGTGGCAGCTTGGAGATGACACAAGAGATGTTGCTGATTTGGCCCGTCCTTTGACACTATCATATGTCCCCAGTCCTCCCATAAGTGCAGATTCTCAATGCTGCTGACTGAAAGCCATACATCTGTTAAATGCAGGATAAGGTAGAGCTATGTTATAAGGATGTTGCAAGCTACCAAGGAGTTATGTGACCTATTTGGAGAGTTGTAGGAACTCGCCATCACTTTTCATGAAGGGAACAAACCACAGATGACTGATTTGGATCGGCCACTACCTATGGTGTATCCCAAAGGTTGGAAAGGGTGGGATACTGCAGGTTTTCCACCCCAGTCTTGTGCAGTTTGGCACGCACCAAGGTACTACAGATCCCAGCTTCTAAAAACCCCAAGAAAATTATATCTGGGATTTATGAACAAGCTCCAGAACAAAACTCAAGCAACTTTGCCTAGTACTGCCTCATTACCTGGAAGCAAGACGGAGCATAATCTAGTAACTGCTCCCCCTTCTTAGACCCATTGCCAGCCCTGAAAGACAGCCAACTGGCATTGCATTTGGAAACGCCTGCACAAAACCCTTACAAGAGAAACAAAGAAGTTCCTAAACTTGCGAATAGAAGGGCTCAGGCGACCACAGTCCTCGTAGTGTGGTAGAGATATAGCAGGAATCCAAGGTTGTGGATGTCTTTGCAGGAAACGGAGGAATTCCAAGATGGCAATGAGGATGCAAGCCACATTTGTAGATGTGGATGGAACACGTGGAGGAAATCTCTAAATAAATCCATGCACGGCGAGCCCAGCAAAAACATTTAAATATCTGCTAGGGGTTGTAAGAGCAAGGAACCAATCTAGAATTCTGAAACTAAATCACTACGGCTCCAGCGATCTGAATGGCAAAGGCAAATACCCATTCTCTGGAAGCACTATAAAAGAGGGGGAAGGAAGAAGAGAAGTTTGAAAGGAAGCCGACATACTTCCAACCAATCCCTGGATACACAAGAAACACGCGATCTGGGAATAGGTAGTTCACTCCTTGGCCAATCTGCAACAGTTATACTCTGGAGAGGACTAACACAGCTCCTACCCATAAGAGGACCGGTTGCTGGAAGACAGGTGGACTTTGTGTATGGTCCTGTGCCAAGGAGGAGCCGTCCTGAAGGTGAAGTGCTTTATTAACAGAGACCTGTGGCAGGGGGATGACAGAATTGTGTCTGTCTGAAAAGGAATGGTGGCGAAATACCCATTGAATGAGTGCTGTGGAGCCCAAGGAATACGAAGCATCCACTCTGAATATCAGATGAAACCCCATTTCCGTGAGATATCTGAACTACGCAGGGATATTGTGTGCAGGCGAACATCTGGAGTGCAAACGGGGCTCGCAGAGGAGGATCTGCGGACCCGAGAAGAACAAAGGCAGCAGGAGGCGCTGGAGAGGGCGCTGTGAACCGGTGAGTGTCGGGGAGGTCACTCAGAAAGGCTGTGATGCCGAATTAACTACTCTATAATGCTCATTCAATGCCGAGCATAATGAAAAATCAAAGCAAATCTAAAATATACATATCGAACACCGAACTGAATGCAAGTTTGAAATAAAGCTAAAATATGCATATTGAAAACTTTATTGAATGAAACCTTGGATAAAACGCTGAATTAGATCTATTGAATACCGAACTGAATGAAAACTGAATGAAAACTGCTTATGGAATACACAAGAGTGCAAGTGTGAAAAGAGTGTAACAAAAGGTAGGGCATAAACTAGACCACCACAACACAGTGAACCTTATGGATGGGTGCAGTGCTAGAAGGCCCAAGAGTGGCTCAGAGGTGTGTAACGCATGATGCTAAAGCCAAGAGGCTGACAAAGAGAAGCCAAGTGAAGCTGAGGGTTCCTGGTTGCGCGGCCTGCGATGAGTGGACTGTGTGGTATAACTGTGTGGTATAACTGTGCCTAGACCAGGGAGCCCTGAAGTGTAAAAGCCAAAGACATTATGAAATATACTAAGGAGCAACAATTCAAGTAAGCTGTTGATGCAAACCAGAAGGAGACTCAAGTTAACCTGGAT
Organism: Ambystoma mexicanum; assembly: GCF_040938575.1. Classification (NCBI taxonomy): domain Eukaryota; kingdom Metazoa; phylum Chordata; class Amphibia; order Caudata; family Ambystomatidae; genus Ambystoma; species Ambystoma mexicanum. The sequence goes on along the minus strand of NC_090923.1, from coordinate 1,206,042,899 downwards.
TTGTGTTGTACTTTGGAAGACTGAAATAAATACCAGTTGTTGCATTAAAGTCTTGGGGAAGAGAGCCCCGAGACCCGAGGAGCTACAAACGATGTCTTGAGGACAGAGCCTCAAGACCCTTTTCCTTTGAACTGTGTTTCTTGCAAGTTGGGGGAAGGAAACCCAGAGGATTGTATGAAACTGTATTGCCTTCAACTGGAGCAAGGTAATCTTGAGACTGTTGTTGAACTTTCTTGAACTTGGTTAAGGAGAGCTCAAAGGGAGGATCATATCTGGGAGAAGTTTAGACGCTGTGTTAAACACCATTTCTTTGATTATTGACATCCCTATACAGTGTTTAGCTTCAGTTGTGAGGGCAAGGATAGGTTTTGGACACAGAAGACTGTCCTTAGATTTGTGCAGGTAGGGAAATCCCATTTTAGCATAGGCCAAGTTAGGCCTTTTTCCATCCTAACGTTTTGATTTAAACTTTGAATCTGTTGTCTGTGTCTTGCTTCATGATGCCTTCACAAACTCAAGACTGACTTCTAAATTAAACTGTGTCAGGATGGGTTCAACTCAATCGTGATCCCTTAGTGTTCCCAGTGTTCTCCTTTTGATGGAACATAAGCTCCAAAACCCATTCTAACAGTTCCTCACCCCTCTGGGAATGCTCTAATGTACGAAGAAATGTCCAAATGAAGTGGTGAACAGAAAAGTATCAGTCTTAATGAGGCTTAAGCCTCCCACGTTCCATCGTACCCTATGTTAACATGAAAGTTTCAAGGATTTGGTCAAAGCAGAGGTTCTACTCTTCAAATGGCCATCCCTATTTTTATCGCAAAACAAACGTATTTCTTAGGTCACTTAAGGTTTACAACCAGTCCCCCCAAGACCTTTGATTTCTGGGTTCATGACGGGTCATCCTAGACCTCGATGTCCTGAGTCACAACAGAGCCTTTCTGACCTCATTCTCCCCTTGTATCGGTCATTATTTGATCCCTTCGCCTTCGTTCCTGCCGTTTGGAGGCCTAATTTTGGGGTCCGGTCCCTGTTGGACTTTTGTAGAGGAGGTCCCAAGTATAGGCCGCACTCCAACCTTCCATTTTGAAGTACCAAGAACATTCACACTGTGATATGTGACATATGATGAGCAAATAAACCAGCAGAGAGCCGCAGTGGGGCTCTGTCCAGTACCTATCAGAAGAACAGCACCTATTGAAGTACCAGTACCAAGGAAACCATGGACAGTAAGGTATCCATTGAGGAAGCCATATCAACCTATAAAACTAAATGAAGATCGTCTGAGTACAGTCCCGCAAGAAACCAAAAAGGTCTTAATGAAAGACGAATGGTGACGTCACGAATACCCAGACTGACCCACATCTATAAGAAATGATGACCAGAGGATGACGTAAAGAGACGAAACGCCATGAGACAAGGATATTGTGAACCTAAAGTGAAAGGACAATGTCAAATGTAAGAAGCTTAGGCCATGAGCAAAATGAAGATATTCAACCAAGTTTACACGTGTACATATGCTTGGAACAGCAAGAAAGCTAAGAAAATTGTGCGGCTTGCTATGCTTAGTAGAAAGATAGTGCAGCAAGCGCCACTATACATAATCGACCTCAAAGAAGTACGTTATATAAGTATACTTCCACTTTGCACAAGAAGCAGAATCAACCAAAAGGTTACTAAAAGGCCACACGAGAAGAGTTTCATATTTGGTGAAATTGAGACTACAGCGGCAGAAACGAAACTCAGTAGAGGCACATTGTGCCTGGAGAACCAAGGTCGTATCTGTCAAGATGGACAAACAGTGGCTACAATTCATTGAAGCAAAGAACAGAATACACTGCTCTGAAAGGCCAAGATAAGAAGCCGGAGGCAGGAGGTGGGTGAAACGAAAGTCAAACACACAAATTGTACGAAGAGGAGGCAAATTCACAGTGTCTGAACCACGTGACCAGCCGAGCGAGCAGAAGTAAGCCTTTCACACCTACACATGGAGCCTTATCGTACCCATCCTCCTTAAAATTTCTCAGACCAAGAGGCAGACACATGGCCAAACTACAAGGCAGTAATTGACACACGGCCACTAAGGTGATGAATGGCTGTAACATAAATTGAAGGAAAGCTGGGGTACAGACTTACTCCCTGCACTTGGCCTCATTATTCTGCGTGCTGCTAAGCGAAGTGGAAAAGTACGCGTGGGGTTGGTGCCAACCCAATCACAAGGGACCAAGTTGTCTTGATATTGGAAAATCTTCCTCGGGACCAGCCCTTGAGAGCAAAAATTACCCAATTCAGCCCAAAATACAGGTTCTATTGTGCCGAGCAGTGAACTCATGCTAGTGACAAATGACACCTTCAAAAGGTTTTAGCATTTATTCTAAACAGTGAATTTCAGCAACATTTTGGGATTCAAGTTAGAGAAGATTACAAAGCACAAAACTTAGAGAAATGTAAAATATAGAGAAACATAGAACTTAGAGAAACACAGTCTTACGCCCCTTCAATCAGCACTGGGAGACCCTGGCCCTCATAAGCTAGCTGTAGCCAGCCCCGCTCAGAGGACAGCGCTGCAGGGTGCCGACAGAGCAGCAGGTTCCGGACACTTGATTTTGCTCGAACCAAGTCCACAGATCGATCTCCCACCTGAGTCATGTGGGCATGCATTTTTATAATCTCGTGCTGTCAGTCCATGACGCACAGTTCTAGAACCTTCCCTGTGCAAAATATAGCCTTGCTCATGGAAAAACCCAACTCTGTGAATTTCCACTGTGCTCCTTTCCTGTGCCCCTCCCTGCTTGGAGGCCATCTGCGCGAAAGCTCAGGAATGTCTTATCAGTGCCTTCCCAGAGAAAAGAGGATTTGTTTACGAAACCATGCAGGGCTACAGTTAGAAAGGCAGAATATTCTAAGAGGAGTCGAGATGAATTAAGCCTATGTGAGCAAGCTCTAAAAGGCATGCACTCATAGCTTAGTGTTCAAAGCGCTTAAGATTGGCTATCTAAGCGCTATATAGGTGCCATAATGTTCCAAACACTCCAATAATTTCTATTAGCTACAGAACTGGGGCCTTCGCCCTACCTGTCTATCTACAATGCATAATGTGACTTACCACTCCTACTAGGCCTGCATATTCCTTGTAGCTCACTACTGCGTAATGGAAGTGCTACAACAGATTACTGTCAGCATTTTTGCACATGCTTTGAATAAACTATTGGCTTTCAGCGGCTAATGCTGTCATCTAAAGCCCTGATTGGCAAATTTGCAATTTTGTGTATCACTACACTCCACCCCTATTCAAAGTGTGTGCGACAATGCTGGCTAATACCCATCAACATAGTATGTAGTGCAGTGATAAAGACCTTGGGGCTTTGCAAGAGGTTTAAGCAAACTATCTTCTAGCGGTTAGTCAGCGTGGCCTGCAAGGTTAGTAAAAACACTACCTAAACAAAAATACCTACACAAAGTGAACATGGACATTTACTCTAGCCAAAACCTGGCCTACACAAAAATACCTAAATATCGTATAACTGATTGTCAGTTAAAAAGCAGCATGCAGTTAGAATGTCAAGGCAATCCGGTGTAGTCTAATCTACAATGCACTATTGCATTTATGTATGGTTACCAATTCTAAACCTGGCAGCCTTTCACTCTAAGGGCCTACCCTCCCCCTGATCCCAGGGCATTGAAACGTGACTATGGGCTGTGTGATTAGACACTTCCCCCCCATGCATGTGGAACCCAACCAGAAACCATCTAATTTCATGAGCAAGGTGAACCCATGGGCACCAGGTTATCTAAATAAAAACAATTCTACTAATTTGCATTAAAGCATGGCATGTGTTATTCATGCAATCAAAAGCAAGCGATTTGATCCATATTTTTGCTGGTAACTGCAGCTCTGTGTGCCAGTGGGTTGAGGATGGTTGCCCCCACTCGGAGCGAAAAGCCAGCACCTGCTGATTAAACAATGTTTGCCATAAAATGCATTGTGTGTATTTAGCAGTCTTGTTGACCTGCCCTATGGCAGAAAAAATGTCTTCATAACTAAAGTTTTGCCATCTCCAGTGGTGGCCAATACTTGTAGCAGTGTTGGGCATATCAATGGGCCCCACTAGGCCAGAAGTTTTATAGCAGAGCTTGCATCAGAACCCATAGTGGCTAGCTTATTGCGCACAGTTTCTATGTCAAAAGCATATAAAGCTCCTGTTACCTCCCGCTGCTCCCGCAAATTAATGCTTCATGATAAATCTATGTCTAAGTGTATCACTGTAATAATAGAGGGGTGCATTACCAGCCTACAATTTAATTGTTGCCTTACTACTGGAAAATCTAACATGTTCACAGTTTCTACCTTGTGCGACTTGGAGAATACCCTTCTTCAAGTGGGATGCCTACCATATACAATATTAGTTTTAGATACAAACACCATACTACCATCCGGCAGTGGCTGTTTCATCATGCCATTGTGTGAAATGCATTTAGTCAAATTATAGTCCATAAAATCTTGGCGAGAACACTTGCTGCAGTTCTTGGCCAGAAAAACAAATCGTTGGATCCATTCACTGAAACATTTGGGCCTAGGATTTCATAAGCACCAGTCATATGAGTCAGTGACAAAAGATGCCCGACAATGTGCCAGGCCAGTACGCTAGCAATTCCATGTGGATACTCATTTGTAGCGCTTTTCCAAGGAATTATACTAAATGTCTACAATCAAAAGGTGACTTTTTGCATTAGTGTGCTGGAGACAGCCGTCCTCACAAAAACATGAAACTGGTTGGTTTAACACAAACCGTGTCACACACTGTGTCATAAAATCAAGTATCAAGTCAGTCATGGTTTCATTTACCCGTCTTAATGCTGGCTGTAAAAGTATCCAGTGTTTCAAAAATTACCATCTCAAATTAGAACTCACACACTTGGCAGCATTACTTTAAATTAAGAACCTTAACCTACGCACAGCTGACTTTGGTGTGCGCACTCATTTTATCTCAAAATATATCACGCTCCTGCTTGCATAATCCTGCTGCCCACACAATTCATAAATCCTTTTCATGCCTACGTGCAAGGTAGAAGTTTTAGAAAAGGCAAAACATCTCTGGTTAAAGCAATTCAGTTGGAAGAGCAAAACATTTCGTTTTTTCAGATTCCTCTCAAAAAGTGCATTTAAAAACAATTTTTCAATGTGTTAGCATTCAAGTGCTGTGTCACACAGCTGTTTGTGTTGCATGATGTCACAGTCCACAACTCATTGTCCACAGTCCTTTAAACAAGGATGGCAAAACATATCAACCAGGTTATTTCCAGCAACTGAATCATTTGAGTGTGTAGCATCAAATGTTTGATAACTAGCCAAGTCTGCACCGTGCCATTTCAGCAAAAGTTATTACTCTGTTGGACACCTCTCGCAGGTTTCAGAACAAATGTCCTCATACGTCACGCACGTTAGCAGCGTTGAGTGCGGTGCAGGACAGGTTCAAAGTTCACATATCATCTCACAGTGACTCGCTTTCTCTGAGAATGCGTCTGCTTGACTGATCAGTGTCACCCGCAAATTGCAAACATCTTCCCCAATCATGGCACGCAACTGTCTTGGTTTTTTGCCTAGGCAAAATACAAACAGAATGTTAGGATTTCATCAAAAGTACAATGTCATTGTTATTCATGTTAGGATGTCATCAAAACTACAATATCAGCGTTATCCACCCCTTCCCTTAACACCACCCCACCTTCAGAAGTCTCATCGGGTAACTACACACTTTATCATTGCTACAACAATTATTGGCCACCCTTCTGCATGTTACTGGGGGCTTATTTACACTCAACCATACGGGGTGTAATTGCCTAGTCACAAACTCATTTTGTGCAATGCGATCATAGTTGGTCAATGGTACTTCAGACTGATCTGTGATTTTACAAAAGCCATATAATAAGTACCCAGGTTGTACTTCTCAATGGATCAATGCTTTTCTTTGTCACCAGAGTGATCACGAATGCCAGGCGCCAATTTGTTCCAGTGTTTCATGATCTTGATTTAGGTTGCCCTGCTGGCATCACTCCATTTTTCAAAGGTAAAGTCCTTCAGTCCCATACCGCCTGCAGTTGCACAAGCAGCTTTGTTTATTTTTCTCCAATAAGCTAGTGTCTTTCAAGCCTCTGGTTTTCCACTTGTCATTTTCCCAAAGGGTGTCTGCTGATTTCTTGGGCCCCCCCTTTGAGCGCGATAGTCTAAGTCAGTTTCTTTTGTTGCTTCAACAAATCATTCATTCTTGCACTAAGCAGTGAGGCTTCTGGATCATGGCTAATGTGCAGTGTTCATGTTATACTCAGTTCTGCATGTTGTTTCTTGCAAAACAGCTACCGTTGTCAGTTTTGCTTCCATCTGGAACACCATAATGTCTTTGTCAGTTACTCCAGCCCTGGCAATGTAGCTTGCATTTTTGCCAGCTGTGTATTTTCACTTCTCAAAGCGCCTAGAGGTTTCTTCTCCAGTGCACAGAGCTTTACTTCAGTTCACATCACATGGAGTACTGGGATGCAGCTTGCACAGCAATGTCTCTTCACTTCACATCACATGGCATGCGGATGCAGCTTGCCCGGCAATGTCTCTTGAAATGGGCAGCTGTCTTTTCTTAGCCCATTCACAGATGCACAGGTTCCCCAAATGTTCAGATGCGATGCGCCCATTCTGCCATTCTGCATGCAGCATTTGTTTTCCTTCCAGTGTTGATACTGGGCAAATTCTTTACTTCTGATCATCTCTGTTATTGCATGCCAGTGTCAGAAAGCATGCGTACATCAGCATGTGTAAGGTAGATTGCGCTCTTTTTCATTTTCTCACTCACAGCAATTATTGCCTTCAGTTCTGTTTCAGCATTCTGTCTTTGCACCCCCCTCCTCAGTTTTTGCTCACACTGACAGGGGATGGAATGCAGGAATGTCCTTGTTTATCTTTCCTGTGCACATGGCAGCGCCATACCACGCAGCAAGCTTATCTCTTTGCCCATAACTCATAAGCTGGGGCGGCTTCAATGGAAGGCACTCGTTTCAGGCAGTTCATTCAGATTAACTGTTTCCTGCACTGCTCCAGCAACTCATAAAAGCTCCCATAACGGCCAGCTTTTATAAACACCATTTTAATGAACAGGAGCGCAGCATTCTGCTTTCCTGCCTTCCTCCAACAGTTTTTTTTTTTTTCTTTCGCGCACCTCGCCCAAGACATTGCAAGTTATCTTCAAGGCACAAGCTCTGCACAGCAAGACTCTTATTTTCAAAAGAGGCACTTTTTCTTGTCATCAGATTCTACTCCATGTAATTTTTGCAAAATGTCAAAGCGTCTTTTAGCCTGTTTTAAACTGATCAATGTCCCATGTAAAGGCATACATTTTTCTTTTTCCTCGTAACCTTGTAGTTTGGCTTCACAAACTCACTCCAATGCAATGTGCGATCTTTCAAAAGAACCCGCAACCCACTAAATCTTTGTGCTGTCTTATCACACACAGATTTTTCATTCAGTTGTACCATTGCCAAATTAAAACCAATTATTTCAGTGCATTTAAAACATGTCATGTGTAGTGCAGCTCCCTGCACGTTTTTCCTACCAGAGCAACCCACACTCTATATTGCTTGTGGGCTGTTAATGTGTCAACATTTTTCACCATGTACTGCAGTCAACAGGTCACTATTTCCAAAACATACATCACTTATAACGCAACAGTACTTTAATCCATGGCATAGCGTGGGAACAGTCAAAAATACTCTTGGGGCTATTTAGAAAAATATAAATTGTCTTTTCCCCCCAACCCATTGCAAACTGATTCTGCAATTCCAAATCAATGCACAAAAATCGAAAATTCAAATACCATTCACTCACTTTCTCTTTTAAGTGAGTCTGTCACCCATTGTAAGCATGGCACAGCTAAAATGCAGTGTAGTCATTTTAGTGTGTTTCCTTTAAACAGAATGCACCGCCAGTACATGGAATTTACATTTGCAAAAAAAAAAACCCTTTAGGCTCTCAACACAGATGTTACTCTTTCTCCTAAACTCGGCTCATTCCCCACGTTATCTTCAGGAATGTCAACACTTCAAAAGCATACATTTAAAAAGCAAACCTTCGCCTCCTTACATTACAGCCCCCCACTCGCTAGCACACTGGGGCTGGATTACAATGGTTAGATCTATTCACAATTTGCATGTCAAATCCTCGCAACTATTTTCCTGCCCTCATGACAGAATAGAGTTGAGAACTCCGTCTCACTTTGCATTTCAAATTGCAGCTTTAAACTGGGGAAACCGCATGATAAAATTATTTCCTAATTGAACATAAATCTTTCTTGACCATTCATTGGAGCGCTTTAAACAAAGCCATTTCCCGCTTGTTTAGTGCCTTGTGCTCCCTGGCACTGTTCCCGAGCAGTAAGTCAGCCACGACTGATTTACTGAAGGGGAAAGTGTTAACCACACAAGCTATCGGCCGCGGTAAGCCGACACAAACGTTGCTGTCTTTTGTGTCTCAGAGCTGCAGTGAGACCACCAAGGAAATGCGACAGCCTGCTCATCACTCTGCACTGTGTTCTCTCACACAATTTGTCACTTCACAGCAAGGCACTGCTCTGCACAAATCCCCAAGCTGCCACCAAATGTCTTGATATTGGGAAAATCTTCCTCGGGGCAGCCCTTGAGAGCAAAAATTACCCAATTCAGCCCAAAATACAGGTTCTATTGTGCCGAGCAGTGAACTCATGCTAGTGACAAATGACACCTTCAAAAAGTTTTAGCATTTAATCTAAACAGTGAATTTCAGCAACATTTTGGGATTCAAGTTAGAGAAGATTACAAAGCACAAAACTTGGAGAAATGCAAAATATTGAGAAACATAGAGAAACGCAGTCTTACGCCCCTTCAATCAGCACTGGGAGACCCTGGCCCTCATAAGCTAGCTGTAGCCAGCCCCGCTCAGAGGACAGCGCTGCAGGGTGCCGACAGAGCAGCAGGTTCCGGACACTTGATTTTGCTCGAACCAAGTCCACAGATCGATCTCACACCTGAGTCATGTGGGCATGCATTTTTATAATTTTGTGCTGTCAGTCCATGACGCACCTGTGCAAAATATAGGCTTGCTCATGGAAAAACCCAACTCTGTGAATTTCCACTGTGCTCCTTTCCTGTGCCCCTCCCTGCTTGGAGGCCATCTGCGCGAAAGCTCAGGAATGTCTTATCAGTGCCTTCCCAGAGAAAAGAGGATTCGTTTACGAAACCATGCAGGGCTACAGTTAGAAAGGCAGAATATTCTAAGAGGAGTCGAGATGAATTAAGCCTATGTGAGCAAGCTCTAAAAGGCATGCACTCATAGCTTAGTGTTCATAGCGCTTAAGATTGGCTATCTAAGCGCTATATAGGTGCCAAAATGTTCCAAACACTCCAATAATTTCTATTAGCTACAGAACTGGGGCCTTCGCCCTACCTGTCTATCTACAATGCATAATGTGACCTCCCACTCCTACTAGGCCTGCATATTCCTTGTAGCTCACTACTGCGTAATGGAAGTGCTACAACAGATTACTGTCAGCATTTTTGCACATGCTTTGAATAAACTATTGGCTTTCAGCGGCTAATGCTGTCATCTAAAGCCCTGATTGGCAAATTTGCAATTTTGTGTATCACTACACAAGTAATCTAGGGTCCTATAGTTAGTAGGACCAATGAGACGCCGTACGTTTAGTGACACCTACAGTAGCTAGTTTGAAGATAGGGCTTAGACGCCCACCTGACAGTGTTTACCCAATCCCCTTACTCCGGCACCATATACAGATATAGTACCTATAGTAAAGTTACCTTTCCTGAACCAATAGAATTGTATGCCAACTTTTAAGCATTGCACGTCAATGATGATGAGTTTTCACTATAAATGTTATGATTTTTATGAAGATCGTTGGAGTTGTGAAGCGACAAGGAAGGTCACGCATCCGCTGATGTTCATGAGACTCCGTTTTTTGTACTTGTCATTAAACAGACTCCCTTTGCCAAACCGTCGAGTTGTCATTATTGATTTGGTGTTGGAGTATTTAATCTGCACCCCCATCCATCTCATGGGTGCTGCTATCTTGTCTTAAAGTGCTTCTGGGCAAACCCCGACTCTATGGGCTTGTTGGGGGTCCCGGAGCACACTTTACTTCCAAAACTTTCAACACAGTGCTGCAGTGAATTGGGAGTTCTAAAACCATATTTTCCATTTTACTTTCCGGATCCATTTCAGGTTTTTTGGCATCCAGTATGCTTGTTTTATTCAGGAGACTATGCTTCCCAGCATTCCTTGCCTACTGCTTCATTTCTACCCTTGCAGCACAAAGTGGGGTGGAGGATAAAGAACACCTCTGTCTGGCAAATGCTAGCAAGCATCAGACTTGAGGCATGTGATCATTATCCAGTTTTTGAAAAATGAATTGTTTTTATTGAATTTTACATTTTACAACCAACAATTTCCCCCCTCACACCTTCCCAGGATCCAATGCGAAACAAACTAAGCTTAAGGATGAGTCGTTCTGCCTAAAATACATTTTAAAAAAGAGAGAATTTGGAGTTTTTGTGCGCACATTGATTCTCTGTAGTCCTCATGAAAGAAAGCATCACCCTGATTCTGTGCTAAACTTGGACTGTTCTCCCTCAAGGGAGTATGTCCTCGATTCCATGGATACAAAATGCCAAATCTTCGCAAACCAGTCCTGTTCCACCGGGGAACCGGCTGCTTCCATCTTTGGGCGATCACCAATAGAGCTGCTAGGGTCAATATCACAAAGGCCCTCCTTTGGTGTCGTGCCATGCCTTTCTGCTTGGGGCATTTGAGACCCAGAATACATTGCTCTGTGTTCTTATTCCCTGGGAGCTGAAACATTCCCTCAAACCTGCTGTTCACATCCTTCCAGAACTGTGATTTTAGGGCTGGCCCACCAGACATGCTCCCAGTCTCCGTTCCCCCCATAGAACTCCAACAGAGACTGGAGGTGTTTGGGTAAAATGTATGCAATTTAACAGGGGTGTAGTGCCACATCACCATCCATTTGAGCACATCTCCTGAATTTGATTCGCCATGCCGAGTATAGGGATGTTTGCCCAAAGACGCCCCCATTGTCCTCGAGGAATGCTATAGTCCAGGGGTGCTTCCCACTGCCGCATGTATGGCCAAGACGGGGTCTCCGGGTCAGAGGAAAGCAGCTTCAGCAGGGCTGATATCAGTGTCTTGTCCCCAGGGTTAGTTGCGATATATTTTTCAAAGGGAGTCAGCTGTCTTGTTGCAGCTTGCCTCACCAAAGGTTGCACCCACCAGTGTCGCAGGTGAAAATATCGGTATCTCTCCGACTTTTGTATCCCAAAATCTGTCTTGCATTGCTCAAACTGTTTTACTTCCTGTCTGCTGGCCATACCCCGCAATCTTAGGCACCTCTTTCTCTCCCACTGTCTAAATGGCCATGGCTCTACCCCAGGAGAGAACTGTGGGTCCATGAAAATTGGAGTAAAGGTAGAAGGAGATGAGGTTATCCCCTTCCTCTTGACCACTTCGTCCCAAAGCGACTCCACCAGGGATGTGATGGCGCTGTTGTGCGTATTTTCCAGTCGGTCTGCGCGCAGGAGCCACAGGACTTTATCCAGCCGCTACCCCACTACAGCCCTTTTCGTTCTGCATCATATTTTGTTTTTGCTTGTTCCTTAACCCTTCCTTAAGTACCCTGAGTTGGGCTGCCACTTATTAGGTGTGAAAATGCGGAAGGCACACATCCCCCCCCTTTATCCCTGGCCGCCATCAATACCTTCGCGGACACCCTTGTTTTTGTTTTCGCCATGTTAATGACTGTATTAATTTCTGGAGCGCTTTGAAGAATGACTGTGGGATGCTGACCCGGAGCGCCTGGAAAAAGTACAGTACCTTTTGGCAGAATCACAATCTTTATGGTGGCAACCCTATCCAACCATGATACTGTTGGGGGATTCCGTTTGCCCAATAACTGCTTCACCCTCTCCAGAAAGGAAACATAATTTACTGTATGCAGCACCTGTATGTAAGTGGTGCTCTGGATGCCTAGGTATGTTAATCTGTCCTTGAGCATCGTAAATAGGACTTTACTTTGTAATGCGGTTGCCTGAGGGGTGCGCCCCCACAGGTTCAACCATTCAGATTCCTTAGTGTTGATTTTCAGGCCCACCACTTTACCGAACTTTTCTAATTTCCGGGATATCCATTTGGATCTGCTACAGTGAGAATCAGGTTTTCTGCAAACGCCATTATCTTATCCCGCTCCGCCCCCGAAAGGGATTCCATTAATTTTGTCCAACAATCAAGTTGTGGTCAGCAGGGGTTCTTAAAATACAGCATAAAGCAACGGGGACAAAGGTCAGCCCCATTTCGTCCCTCTTCTAATATGTATTGGTTGTGAAAGGGACCCATTAATATGTAACCTGATTGTCGAATTAACATAATTCGCTTTGATCTTATGCATAAACCCAGCACCAAATCCCATGCGTTCCATTGTTTGAAAGAGGAAGGACCATTCCACTCAATCAAACGCTTTCTCAGCGTCGAGTGCTAAAAGAACAGCCGGGCAATGTTTCTTAGAGACCTTTTCTACCAAGTGGAATAGTCTCCTAATGTTATGGGTCTGTCTATTCTTTAATAAATCCCTATTTATTGGGCTCAATCAGATCTGTGAGAATTGAGTCTGAGCTATTTGCTAAGACTTCAGTATATATTTTTGCATCTAGATTAATCGGCGCAATAGGCCTATATGACCCACACTGCGCAGAACACTTTGGAAAGAGCACAATTTTCGCCTCCTCCATATCCAGTTTAAAAGCCTCAGATTTCTGTCTAGCGCTAGTCGATGTTGCGGTGTTCTGTTTGTGATGGATCACTTATTCCTGGTTCTTCTGCTAGTGTCTTCAAGTTTAGTGTGTTTAGTATTAGTTTAGTGTGTTTAGTATTTGGTGCTTCCTGGATTCACTTTCTGGCGTCTTCTGTTTTGCAGTCAGCACTTTGCAGTGCTTTCCTTTTCATGCGCATCCCAGTTTGTGTTCTTTATTCTCCAGCATGGGGTCTGGCATGGATTCACATGCTCATGAATATTCCCTGTCGTCAGGCTGGGAATCCTCGGTAAAGAGAAAACCAGTATCAGTTTCGTTTCTGATCTGTCTTTCGTAGTAATAACCAATCACTGGTCTCTGCGTCATACTGACCACAGCCAATGACTGCCCTCTACCTAAGCACCGCCTCTGGCAGCCATCTTCAGATTTTTACTGCACGTTCATGTGTTGGGATCCTCGTGCTATTGCTCTCGAGCGTTAGTGCTATTTTTTTCACGTTTTTTCTCAATAACTTTGTTTTTTCGGTCAAAAGAGCCTCAAGCTCCACCGACTCTCCATCCGATCAACGGGGACCCGTGTCGGATTCGTCTGCGCCCCTCAAGGGTGAAGATTTCGTCGAGCTATGCTTTTGGAGGACTCCAGAAGCTTCTCAGGCCCGGACATGGCCCAGGAGAAGGGAAGCTCGACGCCCGGAAAGCTGTTCAGGATCTGCCCTGGATGCCAGCTGCAGAACGTCTTTAAGGAGGACGAACACTCCTTTTGTCTCTACTGCTTACATGAGGACAAGACGCACGTGGAGAAGGACTGTGCGTTTTGCGGCAATATGTCGGAGCGGACCATGAAGGACCGCCATCAACGTCTCGCCAACTGGCTGGAAGGGAAGAGCCCGTCAGGCGAGAAGAAGAGGAAGAAATCTGAGCGGTCTTCTAAGACCTTTGAGGACGCCCCGGCGACGGGGGTCCAACACAAGGCCAAGCACCGCGAGTCCGCTGGCACCGGGAGCGCCGAACGGTCGGGCTCTACGGGCGCCAGGCAGGGCGCACCCTCCCCGGCACCTTCAGCCACGAGCCAACGCTCTGGGTCGGGTAAGCGGAAGGGCGAGCACCCGGCGAAGCTCCTGGAGAGGCCCCGGTCGAGCTCGAAGGCCCCATCGGAGGGGGAGCGAGGCAGTGTCCCCCCCCCTCAAGGATAAGGCGGTGAGCGCACCTAAGGTGGTGAAGGCATTAATCCATCCGGCCAAGCCCTCTATCGATACTGTCGCGGCCGCCCTGGCTCAGCCTGTGGAGGCTACACCAGTGGTGGCGACCTCGGGGCTCAGAGTCTCCCTGCCACCTCGGAGGGAGTCCTCTTTTGTGCCCATCGATAGGACCCCCGTGAAATCCCCGGCGGGGAAGAAAAAGGGGGGGCAGGGCGTCGTCGTAGATTCGGCCTCAACCTCGGAGGAAGAGCTGATCGAGGTCTTAAGCCACGGCCTTGGCGTGGAAGAAGACCGGCCCGTCGGGATGGATCCCGACGCAGGTGACGACGACATCGTCGAGGGTGCCGACGGGGCCCCCTATCGCCCGTCGGATTCCCCTCTGCCAGCGCCGCAAGACAACTCGGCGGCCATTTTGTTGGCTATACAGTCCTTATGCTCAGAGATAAGGACGAGACTACCGTTGCCGACGGAGGAACCTCTCCCGTCGGGGGATCCGGGACCTTCTGGTGTTCCCCCGCCCAAGAAAAGAAGGATTCACCCTCCACCTCCTTTTCAGCCGTCGCGCCCCGTCCAGCCCTCCTCCCCATCCACCCGAGGGGATGATACGGGGCCTGACACGGCAGCGACGGGTACGGACGACGAGGTATACGACGAGCATCTACCGTCGTCACCTCCCACCAGGGCTTCTCCGCCCGACGAGATTGGATCGTTCCACTCCATGATCGCCAGGGCATCCGAGCTTTTCCAACTCTGCCCTGAGGAGAAGAAAAAGGAAGGATTCCTTTATCAACGGCGCGAGGCCAAGAGGAAGACGGTCCTCGCGGTGCCTCTACTGGACGACATTTGGGATGAGGGCCTCGCCCTCCTCAAGAACCCTTCCACGACGCCAGCTAGAAGAGACCGGTACGAGAAGAAGTACCGGGTCCCGGACGCGGCCCCCCTGTGCCTCCGGGCGCAGCCTACCCCGGACTCCGTCGTCTCCGCGGCGGCCAGGAAGAAAGCGGGGGGGGTGCGGCCTCCACATCGACTTCCCCACCGGACGGTGAGGGAAAGAAATTGGACGCTATGGGACGCAGGGTCATCTCGTCTGCAGCGACGACGATTAAAGCGGCCAACGCCTTGGCTATCGTGGCCCGCTACGACAGGGAGCTATGGTACAAACTGGCTCCCCTGCTGGACTTCCTACCGGACGACAAGAGGGCGGATGCCCTGGAGATCCTACAGGAAGGTGAGGTGGCGTTGGACCACGCCATCACTATTGCGACAGACATCGCCGACACTGGGTTTCGCCAGTTGGGCAACGGCGTGTGCCTTAGGCGGCGTGGATGGCTCAAGGCTACGGACTTCCGTCAAGACGTACAGACCAGAGTCCTGTACATGCCGTTCGATGGGAACAACCTGTTTGGGAAAACAGTGGACGATTCCCTTCAGGCCATTAAAGCGGACACTGAGACGGCCCGGGCCCTTGGGGTTCTGCAGCAACGACGGACGCCCTTTCGGAGCAGCGGAGGCAAGGGCGCCTCCAAAGGTTCCGGCGGCGGTTTCTCCACCTACCGTCAAGCGGCCCGCTCGTCGTCTCAGGAGGCCTACAGAGGACGAGGCAAGTCTGGCGGACCCCGCCGTCGTCGCCAAGGAGGTCAAGGCGGCAAAGCCTCGTCGAAACAGGATTGAACCGGCCGTGGGGTCGGGCCCCCACCGAAGCACCCCGGTGGGAGGCCGGCTGGCGAGCTTCGTCAGCGTGTGGGAGTCCATCTCCACCGACCGTTGGGTGCTGGACGCCTTAGCCCGGGGCCACGCGCTCGAGTTTCAAAGAAGGTGCCCGCGCGTCCCCCCCGTGGCCAGGAAAGAGCTTCACGGCCCTCAGCTTCTCCTGGAGGTAAAGGCGATGCCCAGGGAAGGCGCCATCGAACTCGTCCCAAAGAGGCTTCGGGGCTCTGGAGTTTACTCGAGATACTTCCTCGTGAAGAAGAAGACGGGAGGATGGCGCCCCATCCTAGACCTGCGACGTCTGAACAAGTTCATCAAGGCGCAGAAGTTCCGGATGGTCACCCTCCAGCACGTCCTGGGTCAGCTGGAGGAAGGAGACTTCCTGTCGTCGTTGGATTTGGAGGATGCCTACTTCCATATTCCCATCCTAAAGGGGCACCGAAAATTCCTCAGGTTTGTGGTCCAAGGGCGTCACTACCAGTTCAAAGCCCTCCCCTTCGGACTACGGTCGGCACCCAGGGTATTCACCAAGTGCCTTGCACCGGTGGCGGCGCAGCTGCGCCGCGAGGGGATCCACGTCTACCCCTACCTGGACGACTGGCTCATCCGAGCCAAGACGAGGGAGCTCGCCGTGGAGCACATGGCAAGGACCGTCCAACTTCTCACGGACCTGGGATTCTCCGTGAACTACGCCAAGTCCCACCTGGTACCCGCGCAAAACGCACTGTTTCTGGGAGCGAAGCTCGACACAGTGTCCCTTCTGGCCTCCCCGTCGGAGGAAAGCACCAGGTCCATCCTGGGCAAGGCACAGCGGATGTTGGTTTCCGACGCGGCCAAGGTGAGGTCCATCAAGTCCCTCCTCGGAATGATGTCTTCTTGCATCTACCTCATTCCCATGTGCAGGCTCCGGATGCGCCCGTTGCAGGAGTTCCTGGACGCGCGCTGGATCCAAACGACGGGCGGCTTCGAGGAGAGGATCACACTCGACGAGAGTTTCCGCCGAGCGGTCCGGTGGTGGGGCAACCGCGCGCATCTGACGGCGGGCATGGACTTCCAGACCCCAGACCACCAGGAGACAGTGACCACGGATGCCTCCCTGGAAGGGTGGGGAGCGCACACCGAAAATCTGCACGCGAGAGGCCTTTGGCTCCCGACGGAGAAGTCCCTCCATATCAACGTCCTGGAGCTCCGTGCAGTGTCCTGGGCCCTCAGGTCCTTCCTTCCGTCCCTCAAGGGCAAGGTGGTGAGGATCTTCACCGACAACACCACCACCATGTTTTACATCAGGAAACAGGGCGGAACCAGGTCCCCAGCGCTGTCCAAGAAGGCGCAGGACCTGTGGCATTGGGCCGTCGCCCAAAGGATGTTTCTGGTGCCGTTTCATCTGGCAGGGATAAAAAACACCATCGCCGACTCACTCAGCAGGGAGCTGCGCTCGTGCCACGAGTGGGAACTACGGGAGGATCTAGTGGATCGCCTCTTCCAACGGTGGGGCACACCCCAGATCGACCTGTTCGCGACGGCGACGAACTCCAAGTGCCGGCGGTTCGCCAGCAGGTTTCCCCAGGCGAGGAGCATGGGCGATGCTTTCTCGTTCCCCTGGGAGGGCCTGTTCCTCTACGCGTTCCCTCCTTTGCCACTGCTAATCCGGCTCGTCAACCAGCTCAAGAGGTCACGGTGCAGGATGATCCTCGTCGCACCTGCGTGGCCGAGGCAGATATGGTTCCCGGACCTTCTGGACTTGTCAGCGTCCCCGCCAATCAAGCTGCCGGTGGACGCGGATCTACTCTCCAGGGAAGGAGGCGCCATCCTCCACCACGACCCGAAATCGCTGAACTTGCAGGCCTGGCTCCTGCAGCGCTAGAGTTTGGAGGATACGACATACCGGCCGACTGCAGAGAGGTTCTTGCAAAGGCCAGGGCGTCCTCGACTCTTAAATGCTACGGACACAAATGGAAGAGGTTCTCTGTCTGGTGCCACGCACAGAAGATTAACCCTCAACGGATTACGGCTCCCCAGGTACTGCCGTACCTGCTGACGCTGGCCAAAGCTGGACTGGCACACGCGTCCATCAAGATTCATCTTGCTGCGATCTCCCGATACACCAGAACCACGGGCCGGACGTCCTTGTGGTCTCATCGTCTGGTGAAAGAGTTCATGAAGGGACTGTTCAGATCGTTCCCGCCGGTGAAGGCTCCGGCCCCGGTGTGGGAGCTCAACGTGGTGCTGACCAAGCTCATGGGACCTCCGTTCGAGCCTCTGCACTCGGCCCCGTTGAAGTTTCTGTCGTGGAAAACAGCGTTTCTTGTGGCCATCACCTCCGCACGACGGGTGGGAGAGATCCAGGCCCTTTCCTGCAAGGCCCCGTACTTGACTTTTCACGACACGAGGGTAGTGCTCAGGACGCACCCCTCCTTCATGCCCAAGGTACCGTCGGACTTCCATCTCAACGAACCCTTGGTGTTGCCTGTGTTCTTCCCGTCGCCTTCGTCGCCGGCTGAGAGGACTTTGCACTCGCTGGATGTGGCTAGAGCGCTGAAGTTCTACGTGGACCGCACGAAGTGTTTTCGGAAGACGTCACAACTCTTTGTGAACTTTGGACCTGTCAATCAGGGGAAGGCTCTCTCGAAGGCTTCCATTTCCAGATGGCTCTCCGGCTGTATCATGTACTGTCATCGGTTGGCAAACCGACCACTGCCTGGCCGTCCGAGAGCCCATTCCACCAGAGCGATCGCAGCTACCACGGCGTTCCTTTCTGGTGTGCCCCTGCTGGACATATGCAGGGCTGCTACGTGGAGGTCGACGCACACCTTCACGAAAATCTACTGCGTCGATCGGGATTCCAGGGAGGAGTCCAGGGTCGGCCAAGCAGTGCTGCGCAACCTGTTCGCCTGAGGTGAGCCTGGTGAGGAGGTAAGATGCTTAATGTTGAGTTTGATGTACTGCTTAATGTTGAGCCTTTGCCACCTCCCGTGGTTGTGCATGTGTGTACTGCTATGTATTCTTTATTCATGAGCATGTGAATCCATGCCAGACCCCATGCTGGAGAAGGAACAAGTTACTTACCTGTAACTGTTGTTCTCCAGCATGGGTCTGGCATGGATTCACATGCGAACCCTCCCGCCTACCCCTCTGCGGCTCTTCACTTGGTCATACTGCCACTTCACGTGCTTCCAAATCTGAAGATGGCTGCCAGAGGCGGTGCTTAGGTAGAGGGCAGTCATTGGCTGTGGTCAGTATGACGCAGAGACCAGTGATTGGTTATTACTACGAAAGACAGATCAGAAACGAAACTGATACTGGTTTTTTCTTTACCGAGGATTCCCAGCCTGACGACGGGGAATATTCATGAGCATGTGAATCCATGCAACCTCCATCTTTTAGACACCCCTCATTGAGAGATTTCCTATTTTGTACCCTTTTCTTCCCGGGGGGCGGAGGGGAGCAGGGGAAGGGGTACACGCTTGTAATTTCCTTTTTACCTGCTCCTGTTCCTTGACTTTCTTTAGGAGTCTGTTCCTGGTTTTCCCTTGCACTTCTACCTTTGTTCTCTATTAATTGTTAGGCGTGGTGTGCTGTTGTGTCCTGCTCTGTGTGTGTTTTCTTTTGTTTCCCATTTGTCTTGTGACCACCATATGATTAAGAGGTTTCTGGGACATCGAAAGCTTATGGCACTACCATCTTAGCACAATATTTTGTTAGTCCAATAAAAGGTATCAAAAACTGGATTTTGCTTGAGGTGATTAACATATATTTTAACACCAAACCGATTGTAATACATACTGCTTTGTACTTAGAAATTCATTGGGGTGCTCTATAGGTGAAAGCAGGGTGGGGGAAGTCTATCAGCCTGTTTACAATTTTTTTCGTGGACCGTATTTGTATTACCTATTTTCCTCTGTGAGTATTTGTCTATTTGTAGGGAGTTACACTGCTTACCTGTTGGGCATTTCCCCCTCCATCATAACAAAAGAATCTGCGAATATCCTGATTCTCCACTGTCAACTTGTGAATAACTTCCTTGCAGCCTAGCCCTGTAGCAAGTGCCAAGTCTGTTCTCTTCAATTATTCTTTTTATTCCCTCGACAAGTCCGTCACTACAGGGCTCGTACGAAGCATTCCTGCAATTCACTTGTCATGGACCACTTAAAAAGGTCACCATCTCTATTTGCATCAATACACTTCATTATCTTATCGTTCTAGGATGTCCCCTCCCCCTCATGCTAATCTCCAACTTAAATAACATTAGCTTTGTTCACTTCCCACATGAACCTCACTACATACCATTTGGCCGTAAATCCTACTGCAAAATGTCACACTACTGCAAAATAGCAGTCACTTGCTGGTTCAAAGCAGGCATGGTTATTTCTACCTCAGATGGCTGCTCGTGGTAAGCTTTTTCAGCAGGGATAACCGGTGCATAGGTTACTAGTGGGAATATCAAAGCGTAAAGTTACTGGAAAATGGAAATCCCATGGCTCAGATATGTGAAAACGAGGCTGGCCAAAGCAGGGGTAGATTGTCATTTCCAAAGGCCTACTCTGCTGTCTCCTATGGCTTCAAAGTTTGCGAGAACAAGTGTGCTCCAGTCTCTTGGCCAAAGGAGAATCTTTGGAGCTCATGAAGCCAGCTAACAGACAGAGGCATAGACAGGGTAGGGCCTGAGTGGGCAAGGCCCAACCTAAATCTCTGAATGCCCCCTCAGCAGCACAGTGTTGGCATTTACAGATGTTAATGTCACTGCGGTGGGCCCAACTACATTAGCTTAAGCCCCCGCTTGTTAGACAATCCTGGCTACGCCTCTGCTAACGGGACTAATTTGATAATTCCGTCCCCTGGTCTTCACAAATACCTGAGCCAGGTCAATCACCTGTCCAAAGGGCCCGTTTTAACTGCATACATGTGTAACCTGTACCGTATCCACCTCCTGTAGCTGTAACCATGCACCCTGCAATAAGTCTAACTCTGCGGGCGGCATTCATGTAAACTAGAATCAAGCCTTCTTACGCTCCTCTTATAGCGCCTCGATGCCCACAGGCTGCAGTGCGCTCTACAAATCCAAATAAATAAAAATACATCTGAGAGCCGTGACATCGGTTTGGTCCAAATGGAGTGTGGACAATTCATGTCCCTTTTGTGCAGTGTCCAAAGAAGACCTTGCTTATTTTGTATTTGTTTTTGTTCTACATTCTCACTGATTAGGGATCAAACATTGAAGCCCGTTTTACAGGGCTAGGGCTTTAGTTGCTATAAGCACGCTTTGCATTATCTGGGATGGGCTGTTTTGACGTTCCTAAAACGTGCTTTATCATTCAGAGAACACCTATTGAATAGTCTGTTCATGATTTTACAGTTTTGTTTGAAAGTTTTTAGGATGATTTTATTTGTTTAATGTTTGATGGATAGAATTATTTAATTTGTTGTGTTTTTATGGTATGCAATGTCTTACCGAAAATAAACTTATTTGAGATTTGGGTTATCCGTAAATGCAAAGCTATTGTTGAATTATTACATGGTTTCTCGACAACCTTGTTTTGACATAAATGTTTTAAATGGCATTGAAATGTAAGGTCCATCTTTGCTTTATTGTTGGCGGTGCTAAATGTGTGTGTTTTTAGAAATGAGTCCACTATTCCCGACAGTCTGATTTTCTATATCTAGAGCAGCATTCTCCCCCATGTTTTCGGGTACCCCCACTAGTTGCAATTTGGGAATGGACGCTACTCACTTTCAGAGCAAAACAAATAACCTTGACTGAATCTTCAGCCATAACGTGGGCCACCAATATTTTGCTCTCATCTCTGCTTGGTTAGGGGCTATGTCTCAGATGGGCACTTTCAATCAATTTCTACTTCGATCCCGTGGATTGGGGGACCTAACTCGCACAAGAGCCACCTCCCACACTCCTTTATCCCCATAGCATAGGCTGTGATATTCCTGCACTCCCATAGCCATCCTCCGTGAACATATTCCATGGTTTGCCGAATATTCAGATCATTGTTAATGTCTAATATCATGTCTGTCGGCAATGCCTAAATGGTGCTATGAATATTGCCAAACCCATACCTCGTTCTTGCCTCCGGCCTCCGATCTTACCAGCGACCTAGACCCTCTATCATCAGATAACCTTTGCCTGGAAGGAATCTCATGAGCAAATTCTTCACCTGTATGCTCGCAACCACTTTGCCATCTTGAGGGCCACTGTTTCAGAGTAGCAAACAAATGTTGTAGGGACGTGTGCTCACTCCAAACAACATATGGTATCCCCCAGAGATGGATCCTAAAATACTTTGTCAACACACAAGGATGTTTTTCATTGGGTATTTTCTCAATTCGCTTAATGCATGAGATGCAAATGTAATGGGATGTCGTCACACTGCTGATCAGGATCAAGGCCCCCCCCCTAAACCGTGCTCCCATGCACAACACTCAACAATGTTTTCACTCCTCCTTTGAACCTATGTAGCGTAGGAGAACTACTTATGCCCTCCTTTTTCTGTTCTCAAACGCAAGTCTTTTTCATCATCCTAGGAGAACCCTACACCTGTCTTACTGGCATCTAGCAACACTGCCATATTGATAGCGAAGTTATATTCTAAATGTACAGTAATATTCAATCAATCCGAGGATAGACCCCAACTGGTTCTTGTTTGCTAGATCTTTGACATTTAACATCTTGCTATCTCATGCCGGGTACATGCTCAGTTACTTGTGACCAAGTCTACTTTAACCTGGCACTTTTCACACTTAATTCCTTTATCTTTTAACTTCTTCAAAGCTTTGTGCTGGAGTCTTTTTTTGTCTTCAGTACCTGTGCATGGCCAGTCCCAGATTTCTACTTTGCCTGCTAGGGTTTGTAGGCCTCTATTTACGATGAGAAAAGCTAGTACCGGAATGCAACAAGTAAATCAAGAACTGCCTCAAAGCAGCACATATGACACGGGCCAGTTGCCAGCTTTGAGTAGGCAGGGCAGTAGTGTGGAGGTATGGGAGCATGAGGGTAGTACATGCATGCCAGAATTAGCCAATCCATTTGGTTGACAATAGTCCAGTCCTGGTTTTAACTTTGCCTTTTGGTACATGTAGTACGTGGTGTCCCCATTTGCAAGTTCAGGAAAAAAGTAGCAGAGTGCAAAGTTAAAACCAGGACTGAAATTGATAATGTTGGCATGTATGGTAGCAAGAGTTTTTAGCATGCACAAATCTATCAAAAACGTCCTACTTTTAAAACAGGAAATCCTAAGCAGCATAACGCTATGAAGTTCATAAAACAGTAGTGTGTCCACAGGTTTAGGAGTGGAACGGGGATGTTGCACTACAATGGTGAATCTTTGATAGCATTATTTCCTTTCATGATTATGTAAAGCCATTATTGACCGAAACCCCCACTATGAATCTATTATGTTTTTTAATCGGTTTTATGTATACTTTACCGAAAAGTTGTGAATGTTTTTTTCCACAGCCTGCTCCATAGGAAATGCTGGGGACTCAGCAGCTTCTATTCTACAAATATGGCGTCTATGGATTCCTAATTTTGCGACGGAATTGGGGCATAGAACATTAGCACTCTAGTCCTGTATTGATTCTGCATAGTTCACACACTCATCATTCCTGGTCCACTGGCGCCTCAGCCCTGGGCTCACCCAGCTTCTTGAAGAAGCTAATGTTCCTGGTGACCGAGGCTCGGCCATCTGACGCAGTCACCATGGACTCCTTGACTGCTACCACGTCCAGTGGCTCAGGCTCATAAGTTAGTGACAGTTTCCCACGGGGGTGCCGGTTCCTTATTAGCACTTCATCCCCGGGCACAAGTTGTTGGCGTAGACCTTTCCTGTCATTCTCTTGCTCAGTCCTTAGTTGCCGCTCCAGTTCCACTTGTTGATTGTCGATGACCGCCGGCTCTTTCTCCCCCACTTCGGGCAGCAGACCTCTCGGGCACCGCTTCAAGAGGGCTTCGGCCGGCGCAACTCCCGTTGAGTTGTGCAGGGTTGTTCGATACACCCGCAGGAATTGGTAGAGGGCCCTCTCCAAACTCTGTCCTTGACCTTGCGCAATTAGAAAGACCTTATTTAACGTGCGCATCATCCTTTCAGCCACTTTATTTGCCCTCGGCCACAGGGGTGTGACCTTCCTATGGTCTACTACTCCATATCCTTCCATCAGGGCCGCAAACCGCTCTCCTTGAAATGGAGCCCCATTGTCTGAACAGAGTACTGTGGGGAGACCATGGCCGCAAATACCTTTTCCACCGCCACCACCACGTGCTTGATAGCCACCGACTGGATGAATTCCACCTCCGGGTACCTGGAGTACTCATCCACCACCACCAGGAAGTGCGTCCCCTGCAACGTGGACCCAAAGTCGGCATGGACCACCTCCCAGGGCCGTGTGATATGGCTTTGATGGTCGGCTCCTTCTGGGCAGGTGATGCTGCCTGACACCACACAAATGATGCGACATAGTCATCCACCCGTTGTCTAGTTTGGGGAACCACACCTTGAGGTGTAGTCGGGCCTTGGTCTTTGTGGCCCCTTGATGGCCTTGGTGTGCCAGGCCTATCACCTGCTGCACTTCCGATCACCTCTCAGCAGCAGTCCCTTCTCTGAGAATGACCGATC
Organism: Ambystoma mexicanum; assembly: GCF_040938575.1. Classification (NCBI taxonomy): domain Eukaryota; kingdom Metazoa; phylum Chordata; class Amphibia; order Caudata; family Ambystomatidae; genus Ambystoma; species Ambystoma mexicanum. The sequence continues at coordinate 1,206,018,524 of NC_090923.1, read as the reverse complement.
CTCCCGCACTTTCCACAGCTGCTCGAGCACGGTCTTTGCTTCCTGTGTGCGCCCAGCCAGCGACTCCAGGACACTTTTCCACGACCCTTGCTGCAGTGCCGCTCTGAGTATGGAGAAGCAGTCGTCGTTGGCAGCCGCGACTTCCAGTTCTTAAAGCGGTAAGGCATTCGGGGTGGCTGCTTCAACCACCAGTTGTATATGTTCGCTGGCTTCTTCCACGCAGCTGTCAGCTTCTCCGTCCTGATGACTCCCCGGATGGCGCGAGAGGTAGTTGGCTGCATTGTTGGCACCAGGCCGACACACCGAGACCCCGTATTCCAACAGGGCCAGCATCAATCTCTACATCCTCTCTGGTGGTTTTGAGGATGAGCCCGCCAGGATCGGCAATAGGGGCTTGTGGTCGGTCACCACGGTCACCGGCCTTCCCAGGATGTATAGCCAGAAGTGCCTGCACCCCCAGAGGATGGCCAGTGCTTCTCGCTTTATCTGAGAATACCGCTGCTCCATGTCAGACAGGGCCTTGCTGGCGTAGGTCAGCGGGCGGACACAGGAATCTTGCCCCACCTGCGTTAGAGCTGCACCAAGGCCAAACGGGCTGGCGTCCACAATAATCTAACTGCAGTGGTGGGTCAAAGAAGGCCATTGTGTCTTCTTTAGTGAGGGTGCTTTTAATGTCCTCGAACGCCGCCTGTTTCAATGGACCCCACTGCCACGCCGTCTTTCTTAGTGAGCGCCCATATCGGCTCCGATCTGGACGCCAGGTCTTTGATAAACCGGCCACAGTAGGTGACCATCCCCAGGATGCTTTTCACTTCAGACACATTTTCCGGTGGTTTCGCTTCCTTGATGTCCTTTACCTTCCTGGGGTCTGGAGACACTCCTCCCTCCGTGAATATGAATCCAAAGAACTCTATGCTCGTCCTAAAGAACTCATATTGTTCATGGTGGAGTGTTAGGCCTGAAATGTCTTTGCCAACCGCTGCAGATGGTCCACTTCTGATTTGGCGAACACCAGGATGCCGTCACTGATGTTGAGAACACCCTCTGGGCCCGCCAGCACACCCCTGATAATGTTTTGAAATACCTCAGCTGCGGAGGAGACCCCAAAGCTGAGTCGCTTGTATCAGTACAGACCCCGGTGGGTCGTGAAAGTCGTGATGTATCTCGACTCTGGATGCAAGGAGGACTTGGTGGTTCCCACCCTCAGATCGAGCTTCGAAAAGAAGCAAGCTCCCTGTAGCTCTGCGATGATGTTACCAATAGTGGGTATGAGATGGCGTTCCCTCCTGATTGCCTTGTTGGGAAGCCTCATGGCCACACAGATTCTTACCGAATCAGGTTGCTTAGGTTTCCTGGCAACTACAATTGGAGACACCAGGGCGTCGGGCCTACCACCTCCTCTATGGTGTCTAGGTTCACCAGGTTGTCCAGTTCTTTGTCCACCAATTACCTCAGATGGAATGGCACCTTGCGGTGTTTGAGGGCAATTGGCTGAAATGACTCATCGATGTGAAGTCGCACTGGATCCCACGCCATGCGGCCAATCCTTTGGAACAGGCCTGTGTACTTTTCCAGCAGCGTTTGCATATCTTCCACATACACAGAGTATGCAAAGCTCACCAGTCCGAGGGCTTCGGCCGCCGTGCAGCTCAGTAGGGTGTTCGTACTGACTGGGGTGACATAAAAGCGTGCTTTCATCTTGGAGCTTCCATGCCCTACCCGAGCCACAAATCCCCCATCTAGGGGAATGGGATGTGATCCCCCAAAAGTGAAAATTCAAGCCTTCGGAGTTGATAGCTTGGGGGGGCAGGGTATGGCATCATAATGCTGATGGGCCATGACATTGACTGAGGCCCTCGTGTCCGCCAGCACCGATACCGGAGAGTCATTGACTGCTACGATGCACCTTGGCTGTCTTCGGCCTTTAGACTGGAGGGCGCTAATGCTTGATACGAAGAAGATATTCTCCCCTTCCTCCTCATCGGGTTGGGCACCTTCTTCCCCTTGTTCCACTTGGGCCACATTTGGAGGGCGAGACTGTCTGAAAAACCCAGATCGCACTGGGCTTCTCGGTACCAACACCGGCAGGGATGCTCTGCACACCCTTGCAAAATTGTCCATCATGATGCACTGTCCACATGGCCTCCCTGCAGCTGGGCATTCACTGGGCTGGGGCAGGTCCGACATGCACTTGAGGCATGCTTCACCTGTCTTCCGGCCCTGTCGCGGAAATTGCCAGCCGATCTCCGGACACCCCTGCCACCACACCCCACAGCACAAACCTCTTCCGACTTGGCTGCGTGGGACCCCGCCTCCATCCTAGAGGCACATACCTCAGACTTCCTGGCAGCGGCCCAGCTCCAGGATGCAAGGCAGGGTGATCCCAGGTTCTCTCAGCACCCGTCTCCTCAACTTGCCTCAGGAGCACCCATGGATGAGCTGATTTCTGATTATGTCATCAGCGTTGTCCCATGCGCAGGCCACAGAGTCTCCTGAGACAACCATGGAAGGTGTTGAGGGTCTCGTCCACTTTCTGTTTGCTGGACAGCATCACAAACCTCTCATAGTCTGCATTAGCCAGTGGAAGAAAATTGTGCAGGGCAGTCTTTGCTGCAGCATATGAGTTGTCCGTGGTTTGAAGAGAGTCAAAGATCTCATGCACCGCTGGGCCAGCGGCATATAGTAATGTGGCTAGCTTGCTGTCATCGCTGGTTTCCATTGTTTCCCGAAAGTACATGTTGAGGCGATCAACCCATCGCCTCCACCTAGGCCCCAGGCTCGAAGGGGGTCCAGACACGTCAAACTCTGGTATGGGTGGGTGGGAGCGTCGCAGGGGCCCTCATCTGGGCCATTGCTGGAGGTGGGGGTGGCGGTAGTCCTTGCTGTTATGGGATGGCCTGTACCCCGTCCTGATATGCTGGGGCACTCATGGGTCAGAGGGCACAGGCCCCCCTTCGTCATGCACAGGGGCCGCAACTCGCCCAGCTTAGTAGTTCTTCACCCAGCCAGCTTGATCTTCCACCTTCCACACCAGGATCACAGGCCTCCAGGCCTTCTTGATCTTCAAAATACCCCACCAGTCCTCCTTTAGTGTCCAAACACTCACCAGTACACAGCAGTAGTAGTGGTCCAGTGGCCAGTCACCAAGATTGTCCAGAATTTGAGGAGTGTCCAAAAATTGAGCCAGTGAGACCTAGGGTAAGAGTTCCAGGATAGCTAGTCTCCCCCCAGAGCCTTCACTTCACTCGGTAAAATACACCAGAAAATTGCAAAATTCTGAAATATTCAGGCATGTCCATGTGGGGATAGCGATCCACTATCCAAGCGTCCAAAAATTGTGCCTGGATGGCACTCACAGGCCCCACAGGAGCTCTGTGAAATGTTCGTATTGGGGAGACAAAATGGCTTCCGCCGTGTGGGCTGCCCCCCACACCCCCCCCCAGGCGTAGAACGAGGGATCTGTCCCTCGTTCGGTGAAAAAATTTAAATATTAATATCACCGCCGGGACCGGGCATGTTCTCGTTGCCACTGTTGTGGGGGAATCCCTGACCCCCCCCCCCCCCCACCATGCTGTTCCGTGAGCCCCGGGCCTCCCTCCACTCCAAGAACTCACACGGAGGCGATGTGTACAGCTCGGGCTCCCCGGTCGCAATACCGCAGCCGGGAATGCCCCCTTTATTTATATGGCACGTGGCGGCTATTCCCTTAAGGAGACAGCACCACATCCGCAAACCAGCAAAAATCAAGCATCAACGAGGATACTGTTTTGTCGTCCCTCACCAGTTTTACAAGCGCACCAACAAATACCCAATTGCAGAGGATACGCAACCAGTCAAAATCTTTCAACGAGGATCCCATTCCGTCCCATCTGTCATTTCTACAAATGCGCCAACGAGTGGAACGATCAGAGGATGCCATTACTTACTCACACGGCGTCCAAAAGGCAGAGTGGTCCACAGCATGCTCTGCACGACTAGCAACGATGTCCGGAGGCATGCAGCAACCCACACCTAATGTCATTGGACCACTTATCACCCCGCATGTGGCCTACTAATTTTGTTTTCTGCTGGACTGACGTCCCAACAACAACAAAAAACTCCACCTACTACTCTGAAAATGATTACAATTTACTCCAATTAATAGAGAGCAGCCTCGCATCATACTCCTACTGCACACATATAGTCGTGGCACAATACTATTGTCGGATATATTCGAGTCCATGAGTTTGCCTGCAGGCGTCAGAATTTGTACTTGTGCAGAAACGCCCTTCGACCCTTGACAGTCAATGCAAACCAACTACATTTTTTAATATGTATAGAATTAACCTGCAGCATGAGACTACAAGGGAAGTCATTTTGCTCCCAGTTGTAATTTGACATTGGGGTTGCACTGAGGCACAGCCAGGTTCCGGCAGCCACATTTTACACAACTACACTTTGCGTGTATGCCGCCTTTCGCTCTTCACATTTGCACTTTGCAGTGCAAATGAAGTAAATGTTGCCTGGCATGTTCGCATTCCAGGGAATGTTTACTTTTAATTGTGAGCGCCACCTGTCATGCTTGCAAGCAGTGCTCACAATATCAATTAAATGCTGTCCAATATCCTTGCATGGACAGCAGTACACTGCTTACCCTGCACGTATGGTAAGCAGTGTTCACAATGAAAAATAAATCCTGTCTGACATGCCAGTAGGTCTGTCATTGTTTATTTGTAATTATAAACGCCACATGTGGGTTTTACATCAGTGGTTGAAGTGCATGAACAGAAGTAGTGGAACTATGTTCCCTGCTGGCCTGACTTTCTCCCCACAAACCCCATCGCCATGCCCCCTCCCATGCTCAATACAAACCCCCAAACAAATACGCCTGCTGTTTAAGGGAACGTGCAGTGCACTGAAGTGCAAGTTTCAACTGCTTCCTACACTCTTATTTTAACACAAAACCATTATTTTTAAAATAAAAGTATAGGAACAGTACAACTTATTTTAAAGTAGTAGCGGAGCAACGCTCCCAACCGCTCCTGCCGACTTCGACCACTGGTTTACATTGACTCGGAACTGCCTGGAAACCAAGTTGTTTTTGAAGGCGGAGAGCAAGATGGGGGCGGAAAGGTAATTCCAGCTACGCCCCTGTCCTCCCCCTTAAAAAAACAATGAAAATTCCCATAGCCTGAATGGAGGCATTCTGACAGGCGCAACTGTAAATGGAGACGGGTGTAACCCAGCTATGCCTCCATTTACTTCCAAAATGAGCTCCAAGGTCAATTCACATATAATCCATAGGCGTGTGTCCAGGTCAATGCACGCAGTAGATACACTGGTAGTATCTTGGATGCTCCAGCAAAACCTTGCTCTACAAAAAGCATTGAATAATGGTAATCCCTCACATCAGGAAGCGGAAAAGCACTCTAATGGGACTGTAACTTTGGAGCAATTTCCTCTTGCAATGAAGTTATCCAAGGATGGTAGCTGTACATCTTGCTAGCGGTTCGGCTGCCGTAGAGCATCGTAGCGTTGCTCAGTTCTTCACAACCATTTCTCTGAGCGCTGCTAGCAGGATCCTTCACCTTAGTAGCAACTCTTACCCAAGTTCTCATAGGAATTGCAGTGTCCCTCCTGCTCTCACTACAATCCACTAACGTCCTGTTTCAGAAGTAGTTGCGCTCCAGTGCACAAGTATCTAATGTCCCAACGGGCCTTGTCAGTCTGGAAAGGGCTGCCGACGTCTGTGCGTGAACCTTCTCTGTGCTGCGTGTGACATCATTTTTAGGTCTGCAGTCGCCAAACTAAGTGGAGCTTCTTCACTTGCTTCTCTGATGCCACCTGTTTGCTACAGCACCAATTCAACGGTGCTCCAAAGAGACATTCTCGAACGAGGCACTTTGCCAGCCTGGAAGACCTCCTCATTATGTTGGCCCATGGCCCTTGGATGGGGTGGTACTGCTATTAATGCTGCATTTAAGGATTGGCGCAATCATGAGTCTGGTGCAAAATGTTAGTTTTATCTCCAAGCTTTCTGCTGGAGGTAAAAATCTCAATTTTGTTTGGGCCATTTTCGGCGTTATTTGTTCTGCCGCTAATAGCACCACCCAAACCCCATTGGGTCCAGCGGACCCAATGGGGACTTGCAGCCTTGCCACCATTCGTGATCCAGTGCAAATTGTGTGGGGTGGTATACCAGCGCATTTAGTGCCGGGATACCGCCCAGCTCCTGATGAGGCCTTTATTTGTATGCACGATCCTTGCAGCACGGGGCCAGTGTGAATATAAAAGTCTCTCATAGAGCACAAATACTTGGCACCCGTACATGTTGGGAAGAGCAGTGCATAATGACTCTCTTGTGCTACAGACACAATCATTGGCCACTCATCATGCACAGGTGGCCTCTGACATCGCTGCTTATTTCCCCCTGCACTATTAGCCCCCTTTGTGGGGCTACCTGGCGTTACGCAGCGCTTTACCTATTTTTGCCTGGGTGGTGGGATGTTGCTGGGCGATGGAGGAATCCTATGGATGGGTGCTCTCACCCACCACAGCGCTTTTGGGTTGCTAATTTGTAGTGTTCTGGTTCAGATTTATAACACTGGACTCATCAGGTAAATCTTTAAGGTAAGTTCAATGTATTGAAGTTCAAAGTTACAGGTCTGTCTATGTACATACGGTAACGGAGACGTGGCGGCTCCCACCACCCAGGTAGTCCGCTTTAACTGGCATTCCGGTTATCATGGGATGGGAACACTTCATTGGTGGCATCAACACTTGATGGGTGGCATCACAAGCTCATGACCTCGCACCATTCGGGCACAAAGGCCGCACGCCTGGGAGGAACGAGAATGCCACAGTACCCTTCCAATCAGTGGTTGAAGTGGGCGGGAGCAGTTGGGAGCGGTGCTACTCTACTTTTTTTTAAATTAACGGGGTAATTCATAGATTTCAGCGCAGAGGCAGCGCACGCGAGCAGCCAGAGAGGAGCGTGCGCCAGCCGTGTGTGCTAAACAGCATTCTGGCACACCGCGTATTCATGGAATTGCCAAGCCATTTTGAGCGCTGGCGCAGAGAACATCCCGCAGTGCCAGTTACGCCCACAACAACGCCCCTTGCGCAAGGAAAAACCATTGAAATCCCGAAAGCAGCACAAAGGGCCGCACTAACCCTGGACCAGCTAACAGGGCCGCTACACTGCAATCGCGCGAGCGGGGTACGTGTATTTCTGGGGTGCGCGGGGGGTTTCACACGTGAATCCACTTGCAGAGCGGGGTACGCGTATCCAGTGGGGTGCGCGGGAGTCACACACGCGATAGGCCTTGTGCGAGCGGGGTACGTGTATTTCTGGGGTGCGCGGGAAGTTTCACACGCGATTCCGCTTGCAGAGCGGGGTACGTGTATCCAGTGGGGGGGGGGGCGGGGAGTCTCGCACGCGATAGGCCTTGTGCGAGCGGGGTACGTGAATTCTGTGGGCTGCGCGGGGTGTTTCACACGTGAATTGGCAGTGTGGGTCCTCCCAGGTGTGCCCTCTACCCCCTCCCCAGCCCCTGCAGGCAGCCCACACCACAGGGGGCTACTCTGCACCCCTGGTCATGTCCCGCAGGCAGCCCATCCACCATGGGCATGCCCCCCAGCCAGCCCACATGTCACCTTGCACTAGTGATCACCAACTCATTTCCCCCTGCACTCCCACCCACCTAGCATTGATGGGCACCTGCCAGCAGGTCCCGACTCGTGCCCCCCCCCCCCAACACTTCATAAAGATGCACAATCATGGGCCTCATGTCCACCAAAATCCCACAGCACGCCACCCCAGTCTTGAGAGGCAATCAAGTCCTCAATCCACCCCACACTGAAATGCCTATTTCATCTCTCTCTCTCTCTCTCTCTCTCTCTCTCTCTCTCTCTCTCTCTCTCTCTCTCTCTCTCTCTCTCTCTCTCTCTCTCTCTCTCTCTCTCTCTCTCTCTCTCTCTCTCTCTCTCTCTCTCTCTCTCTCTCTCTCTCTCTCTCTCTCTCTCTCTCTCTCTCTCTCTCTCTCTCTCTCTCTCTCTCTCTCTCTCTCTCTCTCCTCTCTCTCTCTCTCTCTCTCTCTCTCTCTCTCTCTCTCTCTCTCTCTCTCTCCATACATCCACCTTTTCACATGCAGTAACCCAATGAGCGAATACCACACATGGAAGTAAGAAATCAAAATGTATTATGAATGAAATGAAAGCATGAAAAATATTTCAAAAATGAAATGTATGTCCAAAACAGAATAAAAAAACATATGAAGAATCAATCCAAAGTGATCCAAAAGAAAATGTGTCCAAACTCTCGGTCCATCAAATCCAAAGGAAACGTAAATTGTAAAATCTATTGATCCATGGTGAGTAAAAAAAATCAAATTCTCTCATAAATCCACTGTTCAACTATGTAGACCGATTTCATCCAGGGTCCATGAGCACAACGAAAGAAATTAAACCTATCAACAAAAAACTACATAAGAAAGAACTATATACAAAAGTGTGGGGCATAGTCCAATCACCCCAAAATAAAGGAAAATGAAACCTAACACTACAAACTATACACAATGGGGGCAGGCTAGTCCGACGGCTCACTTTCCGATTTCCCGGGCCAGGGCATCATCGAACTCCTGGTCTATGTCCTGGAGGCGGGCCTCTTCCATGTCCCTGAGTTTCGCAGGGACGATGCCATGTTTAACTCCAACTCCCTGCGAATTGCTTTGAGGCAGTCGGCCCGCCTCAGCGCCCTGCGCATGGAGTTCCCCACCCTGACCATTGGGAGCCGTGCCTCTTCTGCCCGCCCCCGCTCCGCATCTATGGCCTGGCCCAACCGCTGCCACACGGAAGACACTTGCAAACCAGGGTCCTCCGGCCGATGCCTGCCCCTCTGATGTTGTTGGCCCCGAGACATCATCGCTTCCACCTTGAGCCTGCTGCTGCTGTGCATGTGCCCTGGCCCGTTGTTGCCTGCATGGTCCTCCACCTGCTGGGATCCAGTTGTTGGGGTGGCCACCCCTGCTGGACCTCCGACTCCCGACTGTGGCAGGGATGTGTCCTCCACCAGCCTGGCCGCTGGGTCAGGGACAGCTCCACAGGGTGCCCGGGTGACACTTGGGCAGGAAGATGTCACAGAGGACGACCGGCGCATAGGGAGTTCAGTTGAGGAGGGGGTCGGCAGAAGCTCCAGCACACGGAGGAACCCAGCACTGGTGACCCCACCCAGTAGGTTGACGCAGTCTTCGAGACATTCGAAATGACGTGCGCTGTCCTCGCGAGAACCCCGCACGTCATTCCGAATGTCACGAACACGCAACGCCACCCCACCCAGGACAGACTCAAGCCGGTCCCGGATTGGCACCTCTGCAGGGAGAGGAAGGCCAGTTGTTGTGCGGCTATCCCCTCCCTGAAAACGGGTCTGGACGAAGGCATCCCTGCTGATGCCGGATGATGCAGTCACAGGATTGGGAACAGGATTACACACAGGCACCTCCGCGGTGGCCTGTGCTGCCTGCTGTCCCTGCCCCTGGACTGCACCACTGGCACCAGTGGAATCCCCCCCCCCCCCCCCCCCCCCCCGGCCCCGTGTGTGTGACTTCACGGCCGCCTCCTCAACAAAACCCCCCACCAACCTGGATGACTCTGCCATCTTCCTCCGTAGGCCCCTGTGGGGTCTCAGCTGCCCCTTCTGCTGCCGAGGAGTCCACCTCCGACCTCCGCCTCTTGGACCTACCCCCGGCAGCTGCAGAGGCGGCACCAGACTCCTCACTCCCCGACGAGATGGCAACCTGGGAGGGGAGCTGGGCCTTGCCTCTCCGGCTGGCGGTGGGATCCCTGCCTGTGTGCTCCACAGCACCGTCTTCGCCCTCTTCATCAGTTGACGCTGCAGACAGGGAGAGACAGAACACAGGCATCAGGGCACTGTACAATGGTCTGATACACACATGACAGTTGCAGATGAGTGGCAGTCTCAAACTTCACTTATGGCATCACACTCCCAACACACATCATTTCTAGCGACACACACGCGCAAATGAACAGGAATGTTGCAGCAGCCAGCACCATCCATACACATACAACACCATGACCATCCGAAGGTTAGCCCGACATCGCATGCAACACAGGGATTGGCAAACACATGCACACACGCCACCAGACGTACATGCATCTGTACATCTACACCACCTGTTGCAGTGAAATCCTCGGCATCCATGGCACATCCGCCAATCAGCCTCCTACATGTCAGTGTCACATGCATCCATGGTGTATCACAGTAGCACAAATGTCAAATGCCCTCACACACATGTACACCATGCACACCATGCACGTACATGAAGGCAGAACCCGCATCCATGTGTCACACCCCAACCATGCCATGGTACATACACAGATATGTAAACATGTGTGCACCCCAACATGCATTTGGCCATAATGCTTTTGTACACATACACCGTTGATGTGCCTCACACATGACTGGACTCTCATGCGGCAGGCTCATGTCCCTGTACATACACATCCATATATGGGCCTTCGAAGACATATGTGCAACCTGCACACACCTGCCACACCTCAACATGCACAGCATTTAATCAGTACGCATGCACACTTACCGCTCGACTCCGGACGGGTCTGCCTCCCAAGGACCTGGAGGTGGAGCGCTGGGTGTATGCGTTCCAGGACCTCATCTGCATGTTGGTAAGGCGGAACCGGCGCCCCTTTGCATGCTTTGCCTTCAGGAGACACCGGGCCTTGCTGAGGGTCCTGGACCTGAAGTCCTCCCAGCGTTTCCGGACATGTTGCAGGTCGCGGGCTGCCACCTCCTCCACGTTGATGGCAGCCACGATGTCCGTCCAGATCCTCTTCCGTCCTTCATTGTCAGCGCGTGAACTTCCAAAGAGGGCATCATAATGCCCCAGGACTTGCTCCACGAGGATACCAACTTCTGCAGCACTAAAGCTGGTAGACCTCTGCCTCTCTGGCTGGGGGTTGCCAGTGGTGCCAGATGGTCTTGTGTCCAACATGGCAACCCCCGAGGCAGGTGTGGGTGGGCAACTGGGTCCTGGGGCTGGGCTGCGGAGCAAGATGGTACTCCAGTCAGGAGTCTTCTGTTCCAGCAGGGGTGGTCACAGCAACTGGACCCCTGCAGATGGCTGACGTGCAGGCACCAAATAGCAGGGTACGTGGCCAACAGCCAACAGCAGATGGCAGGTGGGAGCGTGCTCTGGGCTCTGGGGGGCAGTAATTCGGCCTTCTGGGCAGGAGCATGGTCTTCCGTGTGTTATTGCATGACCAGCTTGTTACGGAGTGATTTGGCACGTAAAAAACAGCACGTTAGCATGTAATTCGAGGAAAGGCCCTTAGCACATAAGCGTGCCTGTGACGTTACATGCACGGGCGTTTCCCACAACACAGGTGCATTTTCATTGTACACATGAAAAAACTGCACGTCTGGGTGTCACTGCTTGTGATTGGAGGAAAGACCCTTAGTGCGTAGGCGCCTAAGTGACGTTGCACGTGTGGGCTGGCTTAAAAGGTACGTGTAGGACGCCATTTTCTTGTACGTGCTTTTTGTGGAGAGCTAGCGGGTGATTCTTGTACTTCCTGTCAATTTACACGCGATTACTTCACAACAGTTCCAGTTCGTACTCCCTGTTTCCTCAGACTGCACTCATTTCTTCTTTTGGCGGGGGTGTTGCCAACGATCACGATCTTTTTCCAGGCAGACGGTGAGTCGCGCAGGTATTTACCAACTGTGGTTGCCCCCATGTGTCGCGTACCCCTTCAGAGGTCATTGTAGGCTGCGTGTAACATGCGTACGCTTATTTTTGTGTTTCTGGGTACCACAGCGTAGTGCGGGTTCATTTTTCCACGCACGTGGTCTACCAGGGGTTGCGTGCACGTTTACTTTTGTTTTTGGGGTGCCTGTGCGTTGCGTGACCCGTCATCTTGCCCCAGGGGTCACAGACAGCCTTGCTAGAGCACTAGGGTACAAATTCCATCTAGTACCCTACCCCTTTCACCCCAATTGCCCAGGACAATTGTTTACTGCAACTCCTATGTGCACAACAACATCAGTGCCATGGTTGGGAGGCGACCAAGCAGTAAGGGAGGGAAAGGTGGCCGACCTCCAAAAGGTGGGCGCGGTAGGGGACATGGCCAGGATGTGCAGGGTGCCCCAAGAGGCCAGTGTGTGGAGGACCAATCGGGGCCACCTATGCCCCCCAATGGTTGTGGGAAATTTAGCTGACACCATCCCAGCTCAGCCCCTCTTAAACCCGCCTATATTGTCAACTGAACCGGCACAGGATGACTCCCAGGCCGACTTCCAGGTCACCAAGTGTCACGACTCGCTCCCTTCGCTCCCGTTCCCGCCACTTGGGGGCATGTTTTGGGGCTTATTCCTTGCTGGACATTTCCTCCGAACCTAATGCCACAGTGCTGTAATGAATTCGGAGCGCTAAATCCCTATTTTCCAAACTACTTCCCTTCCGGATCCATTCCAGGTTTTTGGCAGCCAGCATGCTTCTTTAACCAAATGACTGTGCTTCCCAGAATGCCTGGCCCACTGCTCCACCTCCACCCTTGCAGGACAAGGTTGGGTGGAGGATAGGCAACACCTGTGGCTGCAGGTGCAGCAGTCAGCACACCTGAGGCGTGTGCTCGTTAAACAGCTTTAAAAGCCTCAGTCTCACTTCAGTCCAGCGCTGGTCATCGTTTGCAGTGTTCCTGTTTTTGACTAGTCCCTGGTTCCTGGTTCTTTGCCTTTGTACCTACTTCCTTGTTCCTGTTTTCTTGTTTCCTCCGCCCTGAATTTCGGATTCATGCGCTAATTGATTTCTGCTCCCTTGATTTCCCTATTTGTCTTCCCCTGTTTGCAGGCAGCAATTCTCAGTGCTTTCCCCTTTTAGATGCAGCCCAGTTTGTCTGTGTTCTATATTTCTTTGACTCTGTCCTTTGCTGCTGTTACCCATTTGCCTTAGCCTTCCTCTTAGTTTAGTTTCCTGTCTTTTCCTTGGAGGGGTAGGGAGAAGTTTGCATAGGTTATTTCGTTTTTCCCTGCTCCTGATCCTTACTTTCTAGAGGATCCATTCCATGTTTTCCATTGCACTTCTGCATCCATTTCCCATTTGATCATTAGGTGTGGTGTGCGGTGGTAGCTAGCTCCTGTGTGAATGCTTATGTTTTTCCCACTAATTTGTAATCCCTATTCCAACTTAGGTATTTAGTTTTCTGCAGCGGATCTCGCTCCACTGCCTTCCAGTCTCCGCCCTTGCCCTGCCGGGCTCTCCACATTGCAGCGGATCTCGCTCTGCTGCCTTCCAGCCTCCGCCCTTGCCCTGCGGGCTCTCCACATAGCAGCGGATCTCGCTCTGCTGATTCCCAGCCTCAGCCCTTGTCCTCGGGACCTCCCTACTTCTCCCATTGCTGTTATAGCCTTTCTGGGTCCCAGATTCATCAACAGGATTCGTGGGCTAGCTGACATTCAAGAGGTGTATTTCGTCCTCGTGAGTACAGTTCCTAAGTTCCCTTATGTAATACCATCAAGAGTGTTAGTACACAGATCATGTCATTGCTGGCCCTCCACGTGGGTTTAGCGCTGTCAGTACCTGTAACAGCAATTGGGGGTAAGGTGCTTGCCGACTTTCCTCGCGGTCAGGTGCTTACCCCACATCCCTTTTCATATATTGGTTTTGATGTCACACTCTATTTGCACTCCTGGGTTCTAGCATCCCTGAGTCGTAGTTCCTGGGTGCACATTTCCCTTGCCATATTCGCTGCCTTTGTACTCGCCTGACTAATCCTGACAGTATGACCAGCCCAAAATTCCCATTGAATATGGCAAGTTTAAGAAAGAAAGGCAGCAAGGCCTCTAACAAGCTTGTACAGAAAGCTTCCCCTACATTTACCTGTGACAAACCAATCACTAGTCCTGACCCCTATGAACTCCTTGTCACGAATGGGCATTTACGTGCAAAGTGTTTTTCCCATAGGATGGCACATCCTACATGGCCTGATCCTAGTTCTATCTTTGGTTTTGATCCCGATTCTATGTCAGCACAAGCCTTAGCCGCAGAAAACAACACACTGTTAGACTTATTATACGAGAGTACCTCTGTTGTTGAACCCCATGATTCCAGTTGTGCTTCACCTCAGATAGAACAGTTTCATGATACCAACATAAAGAATGGAGGGGTTTCTTGCATAACTTCTGTTTTCTACCCTCAGTCTAACGCATACTCTGTTGCACAGGTACAGACTGTAGTCCCTAATGCCAAGAGGTCTAAAGTCAATAGTTTGTTTAAGGGAAACACAGACCAAGTTGGAAAGATAAACTATAAATCACAGAACCTGCAAGCAGTAGAGGACAATGTACAATCGATGCATATTCAGATTGCTAGTGCAGGATCCAGCCCTGATGCCACTATGCTTCCCCCTGTGCCTACTGATAGTGATGTACAGTTAATGCAGGGCATGCTAAGAGCTAAACTTGAGGAGTTAAGACAAAAACTCATTTCGGCACGAGAGGAAAATAAAACCTTACACTCTTTACTGATTACACCTCAGACTTTATCTGTTGATGTGGAGGAAGTGAACTCTGTTCAGCCCCTGAGTGTAGAGACTTTGGTAAACCATGATATTTGTCATAATTCTGAGCTAGCACACATACAAGCTTCTGATTTCCAAACACAATCCACAATGGTGGCATACACAAATTCAGTCACTACCCTAGGCTTAGGCCCTGCTCTTGATACAGCTGCTGAGACTGAAGTAGATGTTAAAGCTGATGTGGAAGACAATGTTACCTCTGGGTTCACTCTTCCTGCTGCCACTTCTGATCAATACGAACAGTCAGAGACAGTACAGATTTCATGTTCTGATGGACTCATCCCACAGTATACTGAACCAAAGAACCGTCAGGCGGTTCCTGAACTGTTGATTGATAATCTGCCTCTTTCAGAAGCTAAAACAGAGGAATGGACAATAGACGAAATCCTGATTAACAGAGACTTTACTATGGTGATTCCACTGGTTGATTTTGACTTCCACAAAGAAAGAGACTCTGTGTCACCCACTAAAGAAAAGGACTGCAAGGGTACAGTTCAGTCCTTGGTTACTGGAGCCAAGGAGTCTAATGCCCTAAAGGTGCCCTCCATTCCTGAGCCACTAATATGTCTATCAACTTCTGAGACTTCTGTGTGTCCTCCTACAACCATTGACTCTTCTATGATCCAATCCACAGCCCTGCAGTCATCTTTGGTACACGTGTCTTCAATCAATGAACCGCTGCCATGTCTGCCATTTAATCAAGAGCCTCCACCATGCACGGGGTTAGTCCCAAAGACCCTGACATGTTTGGATTCTGCTACCGAGATGGCTCCAACTCGCATGCCTTCAGCTTCAAAGTTTCCTCTGGCCTGCCTGTCTTCAGCTACAGTGACTCATCCAGAAGATCATCCTTCAGCCAGAGAGCCTCCGGTAGTCCATCATATGTGCATGTCTTCAGTTCCAGAGTTTATTGCTTGTTTGCCTTCAGTTCATGATACACCGGTATCCTGCTTAGCTTCGCTTCCAACATCAGAGGTATACCTGTCTACACCATCAGATCCTGCTATATTTTCTACTGCTCCAGACAGTCCTCCTGAATCCCAAACATTTACTGTCGATGAACGTTTAGATTGCCTTTCTTTTGCTTCAGGAGGAGCACCAGAATGCTTGCCTTTTCCACAAGACGATTCTCCCAACTGCTTCACTTTAGCATCAGAGCCTCCTAAAAATGCAGCATCAGAGTTTGAGACTTTTGCCAGCTCCCGCTTCAGAGTCATCAAGCTGGACCAAGTGGTGAGTCCGAACCACTCACCTGGGTGTGCACAGGGGGTGGTGCAGACCGGCGTATTACCTACAGAACTTGTGCAACAGAATTCCGCCAAGAAGCACCAGTTGGGTGCTAGTAGCCAAAGGAAGGGAATGACTGCTGCAGTTCAAGATGTGTCTGTTATTGCTCCTTCTGCGAGTGTGCCTGAAATACCAAGTACTGTGTCTATCACTCCTATCAGTATGCCAAACGTCCCTGCTGTTGTATCCAACGTGCAACAAAGTGGCTACACGACTGTCACCAGGAGTACCAGCCTCGTACAACCCATGGGACTTCCAGGCATCCAAGGCGTAGAATATGTGCAGTCAAACCTTAATCATTTTCAACCACAAGCCTTTTCCCAGAAGGATGACAGAAAAAGATCTGAACCTCTACCTCAGCCGCCACCTTCTCTAATGGCTGAACATGAACATTTCCTGAAGCCAGCAACTTCCTCACCTCCCGCATGTCCGCTCTCGGCGGAAAGGCTAACAGAACTTCTACCATCGTCTAAGGCAAGTTGCACCAGCCTGCCTCCCTCCTCAAAGACTTACAAGGGTCCACTCTCAGTGACTGAGTTTCCTGGACCTTCCAACTCTGCTCCAGGTCCTGCAAGTTCTTCATGCCTTTCTTCGAACCATGAGTCTCTTCCTCACCAGAAGTCACCGTTTCCATCAGTATCACCTCCAAAGACAACACACTCCTATCATGGAAGCCCATCTGCCTTTGCCCACAAGCCACCATTTCCATCAGTGCCACCTCCAAAGAAAAAGCACTCCCATCATGGAAAGAAGAAGTCTCGTACGTTGGAGGGCACCCGAAGAGGGCCGTAGGAGGGGGTATACTGTCACGACTCGCTCCCTTCGCTCCCGTTCCCGCCACTTGGGGGCATGTTTTGGGGCTTATTCCTTGCTGGACATTTCCTCCGAACCTAATGCCACAGTGCTGTAATGAATTCGGAGCGCTAAATCCCTATTTTCCAAACTACTTCCCTTCCGGATCCATTCCAGGTTTTTGGCAGCCAGCATGCTTCTTTAACCAAATGACTGTGCTTCCCAGAATGCCTGGCCCACTGCTCCACCTCCACCCTTGCAGGACAAGGTTGGGTGGAGGATAGGCAACACCTGTGGCTGCAGGTGCAGCAGTCAGCACACCTGAGGCGTGTGCTCGTTAAACAGCTTTAAAAGCCTCAGTCTCACTTCAGTCCAGCGCTGGTCATCGTTTGCAGTGTTCCTGTTTTTGACTAGTCCCTGGTTCCTGGTTCTTTGCCTTTGTACCTACTTCCTTGTTCCTGTTTTCTTGTTTCCTCCGCCCTGAATTTCGGATTCATGCGCTAATTGATTTCTGCTCCCTTGATTTCCCTATTTGTCTTCCCCTGTTTGCAGGCAGCAATTCTCAGTGCTTTCCCCTTTTAGATGCAGCCCAGTTTGTCTGTGTTCTATATTTCTTTGACTCTGTCCTTTGCTGCTGTTACCCATTTGCCTTAGCCTTCCTCTTAGTTTAGTTTCCTGTCTTTTCCTTGGAGGGGTAGGGAGAAGTTTGCATAGGTTATTTCGTTTTTCCCTGCTCCTGATCCTTACTTTCTAGAGGATCCATTCCATGTTTTCCATTGCACTTCTGCATCCATTTCCCATTTGATCATTAGGTGTGGTGTGCGGTGGTAGCTAGCTCCTGTGTGAATGCTTATGTTTTTCCCACTAATTTGTAATCCCTATTCCAACTTAGGTATTTAGTTTTCTGCAGCGGATCTCGCTCCACTGCCTTCCAGTCTCCGCCCTTGCCCTGCCGGGCTCTCCACATTGCAGCGGATCTCGCTCTGCTGCCTTCCAGCCTCCGCCCTTGCCCTGCGGGCTCTCCACATAGCAGCGGATCTCGCTCTGCTGATTCCCAGCCTCAGCCCTTGTCCTCGGGACCTCCCTACTTCTCCCATTGCTGTTATAGCCTTTCTGGGTCCCAGATTCATCAACAGGATTCGTGGGCTAGCTGACATTCAAGAGGTGTATTTCGTCCTCGTGAGTACAGTTCCTAAGTTCCCTTATGTAATACCATCAAGAGTGTTAGTACACAGATCCTGTCATTGCTGGCCCTCCACGTGGGTTTAGCGCTGTCAGTACCTGTAACAGCAATTGGGGGTAAGGTGCTTGCCGACTTTCCTCGCGGTCAGGTGCTTACCCCACATCCCTTTTCATATATTGGTTTTGATGTCACACTCTATTTGCACTCCTGGGTTCTAGCATCCCTGAGTCGTAGTTCCTGGGTGCACATTTCCCTTGCCATATTCGCTGCCTTTGTACTCGCCTGACTAATCCTGACACCAAGTCTAAGCCACTTGTGGCGGTGAAAGTTGCTGTCACCAGGCCACGTGGATCTGGGCAGCAATGTCATCTGCTGCCCCAAGTAGCCAGAGTGAGGAGGCTGCAGGGGCAGCTGCAGCTCAATCCATCCCAGCTCTGAGTCTCCCAGCGGGGACAGTGTCGGTCCAAGTCCATCACACCGACGTTGGTCCTGCCAACATCACCCTGCAGCCAATGCCTGCACCGAGACCTTTGGTCATTGTGCCTTTGGAAACTTCCAGTACCCAGTCCACCTACACTTCTGCCCCTACCAACCAGAGCGTCGTAAACCACTCAGGATCCGCACCACCTTCCAAGAAGAAGGGTGCTCTTGCACTACAGGCTGGGACCCCAGACACGGCTACACACTCCGGCACATCAAGGAAGTATAGCTTCAATGACACCGAACTAGATGCACTTGTGGCCTATGTGTTGGCACATAGCTGCGAAATGGTGGTGATTGCAGGGTGCAAGACTGCGCCTGCTCAACGTAGGGCCCACTGGCAGACCATCACGGACCACATTAGTGCCCTTGGATTTGTGAGGCGCACAGCTGATGATTGCTACAAGCAGTGGAATGACCTGAAACGCAGAGCAAAGAACAAGCTGGCTTCCAATCATGCCTCTACTCTGGTGACTGGCGGTGGGTCTCCACCAGAGGACGACCAACTCACTGAACATGAGTCTGTTGCTGGAACCTTCATCACAGAGGAACAGATCCGAGGTGTGGGAGACCTACCAGATCTTGAAGCATTGTCCGGTGAGTGCCCATGCATGTGTGTGTAATCCAAGTGTATGTTGCTTGGGTGATGTGTTCTGATTGAGTCCCAGGTGAGGGTGTGTAGTCATGACTGGTATGGGTCACCCATGTTGTTCCTCCAAACCATTCCCCGGCCTTGGTTTTGGGTATGACAGTATCCCTCTGACCACAGTAGCCAATTTGCACCAGATTACTGCAGTTGCCCATTATCTGTCATCTTGCAACAACATTGTTCAAAATGTTTTCCTGTTCATTCAGCCTGATTGTTTCAATCCTTGCCATTTTTACGACGCATTTTTCTACCCTACTGCCACATATGTGACATGCTTCTGTCATAGATTACACCCCACAATGGCCCACATTTATTACCTTGTTATGGGAATGATTTAACCATTCAGGCTGATTGAGTAATGGCCTGCACACAATCATTTTTGGGCCCTGTTTGAATGTAGAACATGACTGTTGTCTTCTGTCATGTTGAAGTGACCAACCATTGATGTATCCATCTGCCTGCCATCACTGTGTAATTGAACACTGGATGTGTTGCAGCGTGTGGCACATGTGTATTTTGTCACACTATTTTGCATGTTTCATCTCCATCTCACATGGATGGGTGACAGTATTCATTCACTACCATATGGCTGTAATTGTCAAATGTGCCATGGCAATGCTACGTGACATCTGTGTGATGGCATGTGTCATGTATGTGTATTGGACATGCCACTCACAGGCTAATGTGTGCTGCCAGTGCGATGCAGCATGCTGCACATGTGTTGCTTGTCCATCTTGGAGTCCTCAGAGTGTGCTTTTTGCCTCCCCTTCCAACTCATTGACAGTGCATGCATGCCAGAGTTATATTCATGTGGGACATATGCAATTTATGTACTGGATCTGTCTTTTCAGTCCTATGTGTGTGCTATGGTGCTCATGCCTGTGTCCATTTGTTGTCTTTCATGTTTTTGCAGGTGATGAGGCACTTGATGCTTTTGAGGAGAAGGGGATGGTGCACACCCAGGAGGGATCTCGGCCACAACCGGGCACCAGTGGAGGGCGTGGGGTGGTGGTGGGTGAAAACCCAATCTTCCTGCAGACCATACTGTCCACGGGTGTCTCTGTGTACACCTCCGGAGACCTCTATGAATCGGGGGCTGAATCGGACAGTGAGACATATGTGCCATCGCAGGTAAGTGTTTCTGGCAGGGATGCTGTTCTGTCCAACCCACCTGCACTGGGGGGTAGACCCCTCTATGGGGATGTTAGTTTTGGAAAGTCCGCCTGTGGCGGTTACGGATGCAGGGTCACACTTCACAATATTTGCTTGTGTTCCTGGGCCAGCAGATCAAAGGAGGAATGCAGTCCTGCAGCCTCAGGCAGTGCCAGCACAGGAAGGTGCAGATCACCTTGCCCCAAACAGGTGTGATGCCCGTCAACGCAGTGGCCGTGCGCCACCAGGCAATACTGTGTGGGAGAACTCCAACTACAGTATTGCAGCACAACAGGGAGCATTGTGTGAAATGATGGCTCAGGCAATGGATAGGGTGGCCACTTCCATTCTCCCCCCTGAAAGGCAGGTGAAGCTCCAGCAGCAGGCAAAAAACTCCATTAGCCACTCACACAGGGAGGACATGTTGGCGTCCAACAGGGACTGACGGGCTGGACTGGAGGCTCTGCGCGAAGCCATATCTGTTGAGTCACAGGCCCACAGGGAAGCCCTGAGGTTAGAACATGGGTTCCTCAGAGATACTCTGGGTGAACTTGAGGCTTCCCGGAATTTTAGGTCAGAACAGAAGCTGGAGCAGCTCGCACGTTCACTCTCAGCTGAGCTCCAGGCAACCCGTGCGGAGATACAGGCATCACGCGAGGCCATGCAGGCAGAAATGCAGGCAACCCGTGAGGTGCTGCATGGGGATCTCCGTACCATCATCCTGCAGAACCAAACCTTCCAGACCCGCATGCTTGCTGCCATGGAGGACCATACCAGGGCTTTGCGTGGGCTGCCTCCCATATCACGGCCACCTCCTGATGTAGCAGCAGAGGGTGAAGAGAGCGACAGCAGTTCTCCCACTGTAGCGTAGCCGTGCAGGCCATGAGCCCATGGAGGTATTTTCTTCTTTTTTTCCAACATCCACGCATGTGTGTTGGGATGCTCCCTGTACCTCGTGCCTCCTGGGTGCCCCCCCACCCCCCTCCGAACCCTCCCTGCTCCACACATGGCAATTTCTTATTTTTTTTAAAAAAAATGTTAGTGTGTTGCTTTGTGTGGTTCCCATGGGCATCCACTGTGTATTCCAGCTGGGCACATGCAGGCTTGTCCTGTCTTTGGGTTAGATGCTTGGTTTCCTGACACACACGCCCCTCCTGCTTCCCCTTTCCATGGGCTTGCAAAGGGTGTGACCAAGTGACAGTAACTTACACAGTGATATTGGGCTCCCATGAGTTGTGTGGGCAGTCTGTAGTCAAAACTGTGTGTACATCCCTAGTGGGGATTGTTGTTGGATTCTACAATGCATGGTGTATTGATATGTGTTTGTGCATCCATGTCTTTCTCCTTATATACATGTAGGTTCTTCATGTCTTCAGAAGGCCGTCTCCTTTGCAGATGCAGTTCATGTTGTATGCAGTACACTGACACATTTGCCTGACAGCGACACTCTGCAGTTGGAAGGGGTCCATGTGCTGCCTTGGTCAGGTTGTGAGACTTGCACTACTTTATTTTTTTCCTGTCTTATATTGCCACGCTTTCTACCTGTACTGATGTTTTGTGTTGCTGGTAAGTATTTGTTCATGTGTCGTGTTTCTTATTGATTGCTGAGAGCATCTTGTCTGTGGACTGTTTACATTAGGAACATTACACTCTGTGACACTTGTGTCACGTGTTGTGCATTCATTTAGTTGCTTTCACATTGCATGCCATGGTGTGTTGGGTAGCTGAGATGGGGAGTGGTTGGGTGACATGGCACTATTTTGATGTCGTATTTTGCAAGGCGGTAATCTTTCCTGCTGCATTAATGTGTGTCTTTTTGTGACACAGCATTGGGTGTCTTTGAGTAGGTAGGAATGCACACAATGTAACACTTCCAGGAGAACAATCTCAGGCTGGTGGTTGTGACAGTTGACTGTCCCTTTTGCTATCATCATTGATTGTCAGCTGGTATGTGCCAGGGCTGTGTGCACTCCGCAGGGGTGTGATTTTAGGTGAAGTAATTTGCCACAAGCTGGGTACGGGCTGCCTCACCACGTGCCCTTTCACCTCCCATGCGGAGCGGCCGTGTATGTGGTTGGGGATGTGGGGGCACCACCATGTCCACCGGCACACGCCTGTGTGTTGCAACCTTGTGCAGGACACATGCTGCCACTATGATCCTGCACACTACTGGGGGCGCGTATAGCAGCTGCCCACCAGAGCGGTCAAGGGAGCGAAAGCGTGACTTGAGCACTCCGAATGTGCGCTCCACTATGCCCCGGGTTGCAATACGGGCTGTGTTGTTTCTTACCTCGGGTGTTGTGGTGGGGTTCCGAATTCGCGTCATCATGTAGGTGCTCGGAGGGTAGGCACTGTCCTCTGGGGAGGTGATAATGGTTCTCATTAGTGGTGTTTTCCCATTTCTCAGTTTTTGATATGCATGCATGTGCAGAGGCATTTATACTCCCCAATTAGCCATGTGTTTCCATGCCGCCCAGCTTCCAGGTCCCGGCTTAGGGGTGACATTCTGAAAATGAAACTATCATGGCTTGACCCTGGATAGTTGCCATATACTGAAGTGATTATTCCCTTGGCATCACATACAACCTGCACGTTGATTGAATGCCAGTGCTTGCGGTTTCGATATGTGTTCAGTGGCCCTGGGAGGACGTAGCGCGACATGGGTGCAATAAATGGCACCTAGCACTTTGGGGAAGTGTGCCACCCCGTAAAAGTCCTGGACCACGGCCTGCCTTTCTGCAGGTGTTCTGGGCATGTATATGGGCCTGCGCACTGAGGGGCGTGTAGTCATGATGGCCAACACCTGGTGTAGGCAGCGTGACTGCGTGGCCTGCGACACACCCCCCACTATCGCACTTGTCCGCTGAAATGACCCAGTAGCCAAGAAGTGCAGTACATTGAGCACCTTTTCCAAGGGGCTCAGTGCTTGGGAGCACAGGGTGGGTGATGTGAGGTCATCCTCCCACTCCCCCTAGGATTATGTGTTGTGGAAACCTGTACCTCCTATACACCTGGTCATCGGGCATCCCAAAAAGGCTGGTCCTGGGTAAAAAAAATGAGGGGCCTGGCTTTCCTCCTCTTCCTGCAGTGTCCCACGACCACTTCTGCGAGGAACGGTATATTCATCGTAGCGTCTGAGCTCGTTTGTTGTCTGCGCACACTTTTATGCTGCGCGGGGCCGCTTACGCCTGCTTCCTGCTGGCGTACGTGTTTCTGGATTAGCGCGTCTTTTTTTGGCGCATGCCTTTCACCCGTTAGATTCCATGAATACGTGTTGTTGGCGCGCGTGTGGGCGTTGCGAGCATTTACCTCCTGTACTTCCCCCGTAACGCCCACATTTTCGTGTGTTACGCCCAGTGTTCCGCCCACTTTCGTTGTGTGTGCTGCGCTATGTGCGCTTGCCCTGTGCACGTAGCGCATGCCGTTTAATGACGTGTGCGCCCGCGTGCGCCAACCATGATTTTAGCGCACATCCCTGGATTTACACGCACACTGAATTCCATGAATCGATGTGCATGGCTTTGGCACACGTGTGCTGCGATTTTCACATTTGCGCTGCGATTTTCCCGCTTGCGCTCCCCTTTTCGGCACACATTTATTCCATGAATCAGCCCGTAAGTTTCACCGTTCCTATACTTTTATTTTAATAAGAAACAAATTCAGAATGGTTTCATTTTTTTTCCGGTTCAGCCTTTACACAGTGGTGGGAGTCGAGTGAAGGAACAGTGGGACCCAATTCTAGGGTTTGCATTGTGCATGGGAGGGAGTATTGGCGAATGGGTTTGTGGGGGACATAGTTCCACTACTTCTTTTCGTACACTTCGACCACTGCTTCCAATACTATTTTGGTTTTATGCTTAAAGTATTACAACTTTCTTTATGAAGTCCACTGGAAAGGCAGACCATCTACACCCTCTGCACCCTTTTGGCCCAGTAGATGTGTCGCAGTGTATGTGCGTCATTGCTGAGACAGTGATCCAAAGCAGTGCATTTCCTTCTCTCCAAATATTTTTTCTTCCCTGGATACTAATAAATAGTATTTGAACAAGTCTTTCCACATGTCCCACATATTGGCAAATCCTCAGGAGTTTCTAAACACCTGGGCACTGAAACTGGGTGCAGCATATTTGTGGCACAACAAAGTTAAGTATTGTTATGAATAACTGCTCGGTTTGTATATGCTAATCTCTGCCACGTTGTCATTCACTTCAGTACTTTCTTAGGTCCAATAACCATGCCTTGATTAACGTCACAGCAGACTTCCTCACATACTGCGTCCTCTTCACCTCATGCTCTTATGTACCTTGCAGTCCCTTACTGATTCTCATTCCCCCTCCTTTCTTCCCTCCCCGGTAGGTCTTTTGCACTCTGGCTTTCTTCCCACACAATGTGTCGGGGTGCAGCACCCATGAACTGGGGGAACCCGCTGCTATGTATTCAGAGCTCAGCCTATGGTCCTGCTGGGCTTTCTCATTCGAGCAATGAAGTTATCGGCTCACCTGTCCTTGGAGAGATTGCAGGCTGTGCTGCCTGTGAGGCAGGGGTGGTGGGCTGACCTACAAGGGAGCTCTGGAGATTTTCCGGTGGGCCTCATCATTTTGGGCATAGTTTGTGTGGTTACCCATTTAATTTCCACATTTTCTTATGGGGAAGATATATGGCTTGATCATGCTGTGAAATATGGGGCCCCTTTTGGTTCCCAGTCCACCCCTGCTGTGAGGGGGCTGTGCTGGGTGTTGGGAAAGTTGAAAGCAGTGAAACTTAGGTCATCCCGACTCCTATTGTGGGATAGCGAGTTATAGCCTTCATGTAGAGGTGGTGGATAGAAGGTTTGAAGACAGTGGAGTAAGAGATGGCTTGCTAGGTTTAAACCACGTGTTCAAGCATTTAAAGGGGTAATTCACTCAACAATTGTATTTTAATAGATGCGCCATAATAAAAAATATACATGCTTATTATTTCTTTAATTCCTATGTAATGTTTTCGGCAAATGAGCCTCAAAGTCCTACATTGAAAGCACTAAGAGGCATTCATTTTGTTAAATGAATGAGCCTCATGTGCTTAACTTTGCTCTCGCTGCAATAATCAAGCAAAACCCCCTCCTTAATGGGAGCTTTTGCTGATTACTGCCGGAGAGCAGAGAATGCTGGGGGCTTTTGCTCGATTATTGACGTTAGAGCAGAGGGAAGCCCATTAATTTCACGAAATGGATGCCCCCTTAGTACATACTTTAGGGTTCATTTGCCGAAAACGTTACATAGGATCAAAAAAAAATGTTTTATGTATGTTTTTTATTATGGCCCATCTTTTAAAAGAATAACATTTTGGAGTGAACTACCTCTTTAATATGTTTATACAACCTGGTGGACAAGATGGCGAGTGATGTGTCATGTACAGTCCTCCGTTTATATAGTGCTACATAATGGTGTTCAGCCTCTCTCTTGATGCTGCCAGAAATGGGAAAGTAGCCTCGGGCTATGGCGCTGGAACAACTTTGAGAGTGGGGGTGCTAGCTGGTGTCAACATACCAACATATGTCCAGTGTCACCATATCAAAATCATAGGTGTTGTAAACATTCCTGGTGCTATTCAACTAGCAAGGATATCAAGTGAAGTTAACTCCTTCAGTGGATAAAAGGTTGGGTGTGGATTCAACTTCAGTCATTTCTAAAACATGGCATCAGGTGAATAATTTCAAAGCAATTATTTCCACATGTATGAATGCAGGTTGATAGGATCTGTATGAATACAGGTTGATAGGATAGGGTATTGTTTAGCAGTGCTTTATGTTCTATAACTGCCTTTAATTATGAGAGATCATGAGAAACAGACTGAGTCAACACAAAATGTTACCGTTGGAGAACCACGTTGTAACCACTATTGACTCGCTTCACAAAACAACTGCCCCGTTAATATCCTCCCATACCTCACCAGAACTATGGAACACTTTGTCCTTACCCAAGTGCAACAACACATTACCACAAACCATTGCCTCAACCCCTTCTAATCTGGGTTGCAAACGGAGATCGCTACAATTCACATCCTCGATGACCTCCACAACATCACTGACAAAGGAAACCTAGCACTTCTCATACTCCTCAACCACACCGTTCTACTAAACATCCTATCTCATGGGAACTTTCACTCACCATCCTAGACTGGTTCACTTCCTTCCTCACTGACAGGACCACTGTCTCTATGCCCCCTTATAAATCACACCCCATTTCAGACACATATGGCTCCTACAAGGCTCTTCCTTGTCCCCACTTTTTTCAACCTCTATGTAGAATCCCTTGGAAAGACCCTTGGCAAACACATCATCCATATCCACCAAAATGCAAATGACGCACAAATATATTACCAAATCTCAGCCCCTTCACAACTCCACACCCTCAAAAGCTGTCTCTCCACCATTACCACCTGGATGGCCACCCACTACCTCAAGCTAAACCCTTCCAAAGCAGAATACCTCCTCATCTGTCCTTCCCTGTCTCCCCAGGCACATATCAACACCTCCCCCCGACCCCTTCGATCAAAGATCTTACCACAGATAACACTTACATATATCTTTCCAGATGTCAAATCTCTTGGCTTCACCAGCGACCCCCACCTTTCTTTCACACACCACATAGCTGCTGTCATCAAAGCATGCAATGTACAACTACACCTCCTATGACCAATCGCATCCTTTCCCCTGACGGCTTCTGCACGGTAGTGCAAGTACAGATTCAGTCCAAGCAGGACTACGGCAATGTTATCCTAACTGGACTCCTCAAAAGCACCCGTCTGCCCTGCAAGCCATACAAAATGCAGCAGCCAGACTGATCCTCCACCTACCTAACATTCCCGCATTACACCAGCTCTCGCCCACCTCCACTGGCTCCCCATACCACAAACAGCTGCCTTCAAGTGACTCTACATTGTATTCAAAGTCATCCATCTCAAAGCCCTGCCTTACTTTCACAACGTTCTCAAACTCATCGCCCACAGAAACCTGACGCAAGCAAGCCAGTATATTCTACACATCCGACTCTGCAAACTAACATGAACACAAAAACAGGCATTTATCTAGTGGGCACCCAGAGTATGGAACACGCTACCGCTTCATATCTGCACAGCACTCTCCATAACTGCTTTCAGAAAAAGCCTCAAAACATAACTTTTTCCATGCACATAACCCTACCCTTCCACTGACCGCTTGTCTATCCTAATCATACTGTCCTATCCTGAAAACATTTTGTAACTAACTTGTTTCACCTTTCATTTTTTTTAACCTTTGAACATCTTTGGCTCTCCGAGACCCCTCTTGGTAGAGCCAGTACTGAACAAAACTTCGAATAAAATATCTGATGATGGTAAGACGTTTGTATCCTAGAAATGACCACATTAATAACAGCAAGTCATCCTTATTAGTAGATCAGTGTTTGACTAGTGTATACAGACTCCTTCAGAGTATACCTACCAACACAC
The DNA here is from genome assembly GCF_040938575.1 of Ambystoma mexicanum. Taxonomy (NCBI): domain Eukaryota; kingdom Metazoa; phylum Chordata; class Amphibia; order Caudata; family Ambystomatidae; genus Ambystoma; species Ambystoma mexicanum. Next base: position 1,205,990,919 of record NC_090923.1, on the reverse strand, counting down.
AAAACGCACAGAGCTCTGCTCACAATGACACCCAGATTTGTTCACGCTGGTTCCTGTACGTGTTAATGCCCAGCTTTTTTCAGTGTTCTAATTTTATTAATGGACCCATTCAAAGCTCTGCTCTTAATACCCAAGTGCACTTCAACCTATGATGTTGATAACTAAAAAAGGTATCCTAGTTTGCAGGCCAGGCTGGACCATGCTTTATCTGTCTGAGGAAGAACCATTAGAGTTAGCACAGATGGATATGGGCTAATTTCTTTCCATAAAAGGAATAACGCACCACTGATCATGTTAGCAGCAAATGTCATTGGAATTTAATCTGTGCCCTTCAGTTACTTACTGCTGGTCAGTTGTACGGAATGTCTGTGGGAGGTAGACTCCTGGCAGATGGAACCATACATCACTCTGTTCTCTGTACTGTAAGAGTATGGACATGGCATACTAAAGGAGCATCCTATTGTAGAGTTTATCCAAGATAGCTGTGCAACCACATAGCTCTCCTGTGCACAGATACATGATATCTTGGAGAAAACATCTACCCTGTAATGTTACCTACAATTATTTTTTGAAACACTGGTGATGAAGTGGTAATGTAAGCCAAATATCAAACAGGAGGACACAAAATTGTTAAATGTGAATTATGTACCCCATACAGGTGTCCATAATACAATTTGATGAATTTAAGGGAGTTTAAATCTGATTTAATATTTGGTCTCTCTTCTGAGAATAATAAAAAAAATCATTTCCACAGTGCTACTGCCTATTGCACAACCGGATTGATAAGTCCTGGTACATTCAAATGTAAAGTATAACTGCAATGCTGCAACTGCCACTACTGTCCATCACACAGCTAGCAACAATGTTGATAGGTTTTAGGGCCTCATGTGAAGCATTGTAGTAGGCACTCTGCAAAGATAAGTCAATACAGTCCTCCTAAAACAGAGTCATTGTTGAGAAGTGCAATACTTTGTTAAATCTATATTTGTCCCACTGAGAAGTGAATGCTCTGTAATACAATATAATATTCTGCTAATTAATGAAGTAATCTTTTATAACATGCGTAATACCGGAGACCAGTCTCAAAGTTTGAGACTGGGACTCAAACCTTTTTTGTACTGCGTTGTCTTGCTTCCAAGACCAACGTGTTGTTCCTGAACTATTCTCCTGGCCCTGGAGTGAAGGTGTAAAAATAAATAAATAAATAAATAAATAAAGTATTGCCATTTCAGCACTGTACTGCGACAATGATGATGGATATATAATCAATACACTAAAGTTTCATTCACATAAGATAATAATAATAATTATTATTATTAAAAGATTACAGCCCTTCTGAAAAGTGTGACCACATTAAAATACGTACTATGTTGAGACCAGAAGTGGAAACCTAAATCATCGAGGCTGGAATTTTAAACTGATCTACAGAAGGAGTGAAATAGAAGGTGCACACACGGACCTAAATAGGTGCATACATTAATCCTCCTCCTCCAATGAGGTACTGTGGTAAGGCTGAGCATTGACACACCTCAAATTTGAAATGAGTTTTGCAAAAGATGGTTTTATTCAGTGGTCTACACGGGTAGAGGTTTGAACCAAACATCTACAGGAACTAGTGGACTATCTCTAACAAATAAGGACTTTCCTAGAAAAACAATGTCGGTGATGAGACAACACTAACTGGGGCTTTTCGCCAGATGTTCTACACCTCCAAAGATGAATGACCAAGAAATAAAGTTCTAAACTTATCCTCAAGAGCCTTATTCCTTAGCGGAGACCCTAGACAACAAGGTAATGTCGAAGTTAATGAACAGTAAATTCCAAATCCTAATTTTAACAAGTCCTTGGCCTCCTGTCTGGTCCAAGAAATGACCAACAAAAATCCTGTTCTCAAATGTCCACCATAATCTCACAACAAAAAAGAAAAGTTCTCCTGAGCAAGCTTTTCCAGGAGTTACTCCTAATATAGACACTACTTCGGTCTCCCTGCTCTCACAATGACTCACAAGATCTCTCCCTGGTTTCTACTTTGTGCTTTTCAGGCTTTAACTCGGCCCTGTGGCACTCCCTTCAGATCTCTTCCAGACCTGGGGATGCTCAGCATTCAATTAAAGTCTCCTGAAGATCCTGGGTTTCACAGAATTCAATTCAGGTCCCTCATATTAGTATTATTATTATATTTGAGTGCAGACCTAGCTTCGAAAAGCAACAGAGCACTTTACAGAGATATACAACAACACAGATATATGGGGCATGTTTCCTGAGCTGGATGATGCCTGCCACCTTTTTGCTGTCTCATTCCTTCTTGGATGTGCTTTATAAATATAGTAACTCACTCTTTGTAAAAGTGCATTACTAGTGCCAGTTAGTCAACACTGAGTGCATGTAAAACCAAACTAACTAATACTACACTTCAAATAAAAGTAGATCTGCTGAGCAATTGTGCTGTACGCCTGAACATAGTGCCACCTGTACGTATGAGAAGGCTATGTTAGCTCAGCTGGGATTAACCAGTGAGCTCAAGGTTTTTTGCAGCCGGCACAAAGCTTCACCAAGCTAGAGTTCCAGGATTGGAACATGGATGCCAACAGGTGCATTAACCAACTGGGGTATTTTTCATAAGTGGTTGATGTTGCTGGGAGTATTAATGGGGTGAGGCAGTGTCAGTGACATACAGGGTGCACCTTTTGTAAGGCTGGCTTTGTCCTAAATGGAAGTAGCATAGTTCCAAACAGGCCAATGCATATGCATATGAAGGGTGATACGGCTCAAACAGCAATAGGATAGTGAAAAAGGCCAGGATAAGTGCCTGCTTGAAAGCACAATACCCTGAAGTCTCCCAGAGCAGTAATGGCATGCTACCATTTATTACGATGCGTGTCCTACTTCTGCAAGCGTGCACCACACAACGAGAGATCAAACTCTATGCTCATTCATTACTTGGATTCATTGCTGAGACTGCCTAGAAGTGGCGCATTCCGCCATTATGTACTGCAATCCAGCTATGAATTGCTGAGAAATGTTACACCCGAAACTAACGCAAATGTTGTGAAAAGGTCTGTCGCTGCTAATTTTACTTGGTGTTTAACTGCTTGCAGAGAAAAGGACCCTATTAAGAATTGTAACGGACTTATTGAAAATATTTATTTTTTTCTGTGCTGCACACATTTTAGGTACTTTGTTCTAAATTGCAGGTGTTATAGCATTTAAAAACTATGAGTACGTTTTCATACTAAGAAAAGATGTTCAATATAAAAACGGCTGACTGTCAGTGGTTGGTTTGGACTAGACAGCAAGCACCAAAAACCCTTCGAAACGGAATTTTTTTTTTTACACCTTCCCCAGTGTTGGGGGTCGCCTGCCGTGTCCATCCGGCAGGCGCCCCCGGGGTGCCGCTTCCACACAGCATCAAACAGGCCCAGCGCCTGTGGGAGTTTGGGGCCTGCCATGTCCATCCGGCAGGCCCCGTGGCGCTATGGGACACCAGCGCCATCGGGGTAGGGGCACAGCCTGCCAGGGTCCTGACCATGCGGACCCCGGCCGCCATCCTGGCACGAGGGTCCCATGGCACCAGGGCCTGCAGGCCTGTACCTCCTACAGCATTAATGAGACACGGACTCAGACCAACCTTCCACGGAGTCTGCAGCCGTTCTCTTTCACGTGCCTGCAGGGGCTCCCTTTATTAACTTGGGCCATGACACCGTCATGGCCCATCTTAAAGGGGCAATACACGGGGGAGGGACACATCCCCTTAAAGGGGCAACACACATGGGAGGGTCCCACCTAACACTCCTCCTTTTTCATAACGAACAAACAAACGTAGCTAACACACACATGCCTCCCACCAGTTACAGACCAACAAAATACGTATCCATCAGTACTTGCAGGGTAGACCGAAAATATGATGTGTCACTGACACATACCTAGCTAACGCCAACAGTTACAAATATAAAGTATACTAATCCGTTTCTAAACATGCTCCAATAGGTGATCATGGTGGCCGATGAGCTGCTGGAGGGCCACAGGCAGATCCACCACAGTTTGCAAGACCCTTTATTAACCTGGGGTTCGGAATGGCAACTACACCAACAACGCCATGGTCGAAGGCTGGCACCACATGCACATCTCGCAATTACGGGATCACAGCCTCACCTCATTGTTATTTACTGAGACCACTTAGAGCATGTAGTTATTATGCAGGCTCACAGCCTCAAACACACCCAGGATTACTGAGTCCTCTTTAAGCAACTGCCGAACGGCAGACGGCCAGTTCCTCTTCCATCAGCGTCCGTTCAGGAGTCACATCCCAAGTCCAGGTCCATTGATGGTACAGTTCACGACCGGCAAAGCCGCGCCTGGCAAGTGCCAGGGGCCACCTCGGCATGGTCTCTTGATGTTCACAGCAGAGCAGCGAGACGCCGGTCACGGGCAGCCAGGCTACTCCATGTGAAGTTGATAGGGCACAGTGTTGTTGATGGGGTACGGGTTGACAGGCCATCGCTCACCCCCTTCGTCAGCAATGTTCTCCCGATCTGGTACATGTCTTTCCTCCAGGAGCACAGGAGGGCGCACAAGCACTCATGATGAGCTGCAACCCATCCCTTGACTGATGCACTGATTCTTGGTGTTGGGGCCCAGGGCTGCCTGACTGAACTCAGGGGGTCCGGCAGGTATCTCCCCGATGCCCTGTTTCGCCTGGTCCTTCGATGGCATAGCGTGCAGGGTGTCTTTAGCGACAGGCCGCCAGGGTGTCCTCAGTGGCAGGCAGTCATGGCCACCAGCATAGTAGGCAGGGTGGCCTGTGCACCGATGGCACTGTTCCTGGAGATGATCGTTACTCTGCTGGTTAGCCTTCCCTTCCGACTGCTGTAACAGTGCACCAGTTCTTGTCTGGCTGCCAACGCTGGGCTGGATTGGCGTACCAGGTGCGTGGTGGGAGCTATCATCTCGTATCACCTGATAGCGCCGGGGTTGCACCGAACGCAGGATGTCCTAGTGCTCATGGTTCTGAAACCTGGGGGGCATGAGGGTGAAACTCCCACGTCGGCCACGGTGATGCCATTGTTGGTGCCGGGTCACTGCGGTACCATGACCGCAGGGGGCGGTCTTTTGTGCACATAGCCATCTGTCCATCGCGTTCAGCTTCTGGGGCATCGCACTGGACGTGAGGTGCATGATGCACAGGGTACCGTGTGTTCACATACCCTGGGCTTGCCGATGTGGGGCTGGTACATTGGTGCTGTGCTGTGGCATGTGTTGGCATGGAGTACGCAACTGCCTACGTTCTCCCGGGTGGATCGGGCTCATCCGGCTTGCCCTCCCTCCTGGTGCCTGCAGAGCAACCTGCTTCCCAGCTTGCCTCGTCACTTCTACTCTGGTCTGGAGCAGAGGCATTGCTAGGGGGGGCATAGGGGCCACAGCCCCAGGTCTCTTGGCTGCCGCCCCGGATCTTTTCCAGACCCAGCAACACCCCTGGTCCGGAGTACCTGTCATTTCCCCCTTTTCTCCTGCGCACCTTCCCGCAGTGCAGGGGCATGTTCACTCTCGCGGTGCTGCTCCCGACTGGAGCACGTCATCAACTTTCCGGCGAGTGGCAGGCAGGGCAACTGCAGCGGCTCGGTGGTGGGACTTGTCCAATCGGGCAGACAGTCAGGGCGGCTTCCGTTGCTCTGTATTGGGCCACTTGTAAGACCAAGTCCTGTGGCCACTGATGTCTGCGGGTCTTGGGTCGGCCAGAATACGTGTGGTAGTGGGGCGCCGTTGACTCACTAATGCGGCCTTCTCAGTGTCTTCCCCATTCCGCCGGGGCAGCACTGTCCTCACTGCTCCAGGCCGGAGCGGGTCCCTATGTGGCCCTCCCCCTGGTCCGGCTTTCGGAGGGCCCTGTGTTTCTTGGTTTCAGTGCCGTCAGGGCAGGGAGCATGCACATTTTCAATTGATCACCGCCTGGCCTGGGATCTCAGTGACACTCGACCGGTGTGGCACTACCGGGGAGAGGTGCTGCTGTTTGGGCACTGACAGGAACCCGATCTGAAACCGGGGCAGCTTGACTCTCTCTCCACCGGGCCCCATGGTCACTGAAGGGCACGGGCAGCGGCATACACCCTCCCCTGTGTCGCTGTCCGCAAAGGGGGGCAGAGGGGCCAGTGCGTCCTTTGTTCCGGACCTGGACAATGAGGTTGCCCGCCGTCCGGCAGCCCCGGATCCTGATACAGGCTGTTGGCATTGTTGGAGCCTTTTGGTGTCCCCCCCCCCCATAGCTCGGCCAGGGATCTTAATGGGGCTCTGGTGGATGGTGGTATAGCACCGAGTAGGATGATGCTGTCACCTGCGAGGTCATTCTTCCCCCGCAATGATGTTGCGTCAGCGAGCACATTCGCCTCAGGCGCTCCGTTTCTTCTTTCTTCTTTTTTTTTTTTTTTTTTTTTTTTCTTGCACGGCAGGCCCATGCTCTTTAGGGGCACTGCCGCATGCTTTCCTTCTGTTGGGGGGGGCAGACAGCCCACCTCACGGTGCGGCAACGCCGCAGGTTCACCCCACACGGGGCGGGCATCTCCTTTGCGGGCCCAGTTGAAACTGGGCCCGCTGCACAATGATGCAGCGATGTTCGCCGCTCCTCCCCCGCGCGGCTCACAGGCGGGGAAGGGGCAGCGCCTCCACTGTTCCATTTTTTTTTTCCTCCCGCGGGCCCAGCTGATGATGGGCCAGCGTCAGCTGTTGGGCGGCCCCTGCCCCAACTCCGAGCCGTGGCCGATGCCGCTCCTCTGTCGGGGCCGCCTCAGCTGTTCGGCGGCCCCTCCTTTCAACCTTCCTCTGCGGCGGACTCCGCCAGCATGCGTCGCAGCCAGGTCGCGGTGGAGAGGCAGCCCACCTCACCACCGTGGCGGATGCCACTCAACTCTTCCTGGAAGGGGGGTTTGCGGGGGAGCCACCTGGAGTCTCACTGCGGCCCCGGCCACCAGCGTTTCCTTGTGGTGGCCCCATACCCCTCGCGGGGAGGACCCTCCTCCTCTCCGGGCGGCAGAGGCAGTATCCTCCTCCTTGCCGCTGCGGGCCCCGTTGGATGTGGGCCCGCATCTTCGTTGTCTTCTTGCGGGCCCGGTTGGATTCAGGCCCGCCACCCTCTGTCCTTTTTTATTCTTTTGTTTGCGGCGATGTTTGCCGCTCCTCCCCACCGCGGCTCGCAGGTGGGGGAGGGGTGCAGCCACCCACGCGGCCGACGCCGCAGACCTCTTCCGTCCCCCTCAGGGGATGGGCAGGCAGCTGCCCACCATGTTTCCATCCACCTGCGGGCCCAGTTGGTGTTGGGCCCGGCACACAAGTTCCTCAACGCGGGCCCAGACGTAGATGGGCCCGCCACACTACGACGTCTTCAGGGCACGCGAGGCCCGTTCCTCGTCGCCATTGTTGGGGGTCGCCTGCCGTGTCCATCCGGCAGGCGCCCCCGGGGTGCCGCTTCCACACAGCATCAAACAGGCCCAGCGCCTGTGGGAGTTTGGGGCCTGCCATGTCCATCCGGCAGGCCCCGTGGCGCTATGGGACACCAGCGCCATCGGGGTAGGGGCACAGCCTGCCAGGGTCCTGACCATGCGGACCCCGGCCGCCATCCTGGCACGAGGGTCCCATGGCACCAGGGCCTGCAGGCCTGTACCTCCTACAGCATTAATGAGACACTGACTCAGACCAACCTTCCACGGAGTCTGCAGCCGTTCTCTTTCACGTGCCTGCAGGGGCTCCCTTTATTAACTTGGGCCATGACACCGTGGCCCATCTTAAAGGGGCAATACACGGGGGAGGGACACATCCCCTTAAAGGGGCAACACACATGGGAGGGTCCCACCTAACACCCAGGACCTTGCAAAAGTGGCCTAGAACGAAATTCCCAAATTCCCTCATTGTTTTTCAAAACAAAAGAGAGCTGAAAGATGAAAGCAAAGTGGCAGTAATTTGCCAGAAAATGCCATTCGTGAATTTTTGTTACAGCCACTTTGCTCTTCACTGTACTTAAACACACGATTGAAATGCGTTTCAAAGGGAGCATTTTATACTTTTTTTTCCCTGCCACCTTTTGACCTTTCTCCATCAATCCAGAAGGGGCTCCAGCACCCCTTGTTCCAGCGCCCTCCCCGTAAAGCCGTTTGCAGAGAAGTACAGAGTCTTGTCATCTAGCTGGGCTCAACTTGCATGTTTCCATAGCTGCGTCACAGCACGAGATCCCGCCAGCAGAGGGAAGCTTCAGGGCGTTGAATGTCTTTCTGACCCTAAGTGGGTGCATATATGACGGCGTTTCTTGTTTTGGTACGTGCGATTGCGCGCGCGCGTACGAATGCTGTATTGGTGTGAGGGTGAGTGATTGAAGAATGAATGCTGCTGCATGTGTGTACGAATGCTAGAAGAGTGAGTGAAAAATGAATACTGTGTAAATGATGAAAGTTATGCAATGAAAAACTGAGCAAGGAGAGTCTACTGTCCGCTTTTATCCCACGCTGCCAAAAATGTTCCAAAAGTATTTTATGAAATGGGGCGAGGGGGTAGGGGGTGTAGGTGGCTGCTCTGATATGAGCTGTGGCCATGTTGGATAGGTTTCAATCTACTTCATCCAAGCCGACAACCGACAATGCCATCATGCCAGAGCAGAGTGTTGCTGAACTGCAACACACCCCAAATGAAGAAGTGAAGATGCTACCTATGTCATAAAGATAACCTTTAGCAACTGTGAACCCAAAGCTAAATCCAAGGCACAAATATGGTTTTAAGATATGTGCCACAGGTTGTTACCCGACATAATAATCGGACAATTGGTTGATAAAGTTAATTTTTGTAATTGTGAAATCATTGCTCTTATAAATTAATCTGTGACTAAATTAACAGAACTCTGCAATAGAATGGTCAGACCTAGACCCTTTTCTATTGAAGTTTTTGTGCTGTTAATATTTGATTTTGGAAAAAGGTTTTGTCCAATCGGAAATAACGCCCAGGGTGTTGGCATGTACATGGGCCTTAATCGGAAACGTGAGCTTCTCATGGGTCTCGAATAAGTGACTAGATCAGAGGCATTGTCAGCGAGAGTTCTGCGGACTTTGGCATTGTGTGTGGAGGCTACTCAGCAGTTGGAGGATTGCATCTATGATGTGCTGTTCTTTGAGGGCGTGCATAATTGGTAATACGTTACTAGTTTCTGCTTGGAGACTCTACATCACAAGTAGTAGAAAGGTGCAACGACTAGGGTGGGGTGGGTGAAATTACCACTGACAAAACAAAATGGACGAATTTGCTTCTGGTTACGCTTTGCCGCAAAGTGAGTTTAATCCACATTTCACCACTTTTATGGGAATTTTTTTTTTTGGGCAGTTTTTCTTCTGAAGCAGTGGTGTGTTGAGTGAACTCCTCGTCCCTATTATGTGTGGGGGGGAGCCTCTAAGACTACCTGAGACTGAAACTTCTTGTTATGGGTCTCTATTTTTTTAAAAAACAGAATTCATATTTTAGCACCTAGAGCACCACTTATTTAAAAGAAGAAAATCAATCTCTTTGGAAAATCAAATCAAACGTGAAAGTGCGTAATGATAGTGATCAAGTCAAAAAAGGAAGATACACCATAACGAAGAAACGACTGGCAATTATGGGGAGTCTGGGGCCAGCATTTGGTGTTTAGTCTTTTTAAGAGCCAAGTCCAACAGTTTGGCAGTCACCCTAGTCCATCTGGCACATTCGCCAGCCATTAGCGGCTCCAGCAGGTTTCTTTGTCTATAATTGACAGGTTTGCTATAAGTGGTGTTAAGTAAGCCTGTCTCTCCTTGGTCATTTGGGGACAAATCATGAGTAGGTGTCTTATGGTTTCTGGTCGTTCAGGATTTCCGCATAGACAACACTCGCTTGAAGCTGCCAAAAGTCTGATGACCAGAACTTCCCTGGTAGGAAGTAAATTTAAACGAGCTCTCATGAAGAGTTTCCTCAGTGTTATGGGTCTCTATTTGGACTAACCTCAAGGTCGCTTAAACGCCATTTTTTGTTGTTGAAAGATCTGTGTTAAAGAAAAGTAGCATATGAGTTCTAATAGCTCGCTTGTGTGAAAAACCAGCTAACGCACTTGGGGTTAGCCGATAGGTACACAAATCCTTGCCAATTTAACGCTATTTCGAAAAACACACTCCAGCAACTCGACTTTGAAAAGTGTAATAGACGGAGTGAAAACTTGAGTTTGTGAAGACGAGGGTGAAGAGCATCCATCTCTCAAGTGGACTATGAGCCTTATCTATCATGGGTCACACAAAGGTATGCTCACTCTGACAGCAACAATTTGACTAAATATTTTGCCATTAGAGAGAGAAACCAGCAATTGGAGCAAAAAGCAAGGAGGAGTCTGGGTGCACGCGTAGTGGACGATGTGGCACACTTTGTTATTTTGCCCAATGTATAAGGACCTACGGCAGAGAACTATCCTTCAGATCCCAAGGGAACGAATTTTATGATTGACTGACCAGCTCTTTTCTTTTTAATAATGTGCAATCCAGCTGTTTTGTTGTGCACTGGGACTGTATTCATCTAAAGCTGTGGAATTAAGGGGAGGATTTCCATTTTAAAGTTCTTGTTTATTCAGCGCCTAGATGCTTCTGGGTTAGGAGTGTTATAGAAATTTCCAAATAAATAAAGTTAGGGTTTACCCTCGTTTGTTTTTATTGTATTGGTTTTACCATGTATTTATTGATTAAACATTTATGGGTGTTTTCGTACGAAAGAAAGATATGGATATGAGCCATAAAGTGCTCGAACTCCCCTAGTCTGCGTGCTGATGTGATGGTGGACAAAAATTCAATTGTTTGCTGCCAAGTGCCTGAAGGGGACCCTTTTCGGGGGGCTTAAAGTGGATTTGTTTAAGGCTCCCCAGGACAAGGGGAGAAATCCTAATAAGGCACACCCAATGTTGGGACGATGAAAGGGACAGAAGACCTAGGTTTCAATCTCTGCAGTCCCACTCGGCATATCCAGGTCCAAAATGGTACCACCAGGCTGACCGGTCCTTATCTTGGCCAAGATCTGGGTGATTATTGGAAAAGGGGAAAGTAAAAAGGAACCCGTTATCGGCCCCTGAAGGATATTGCATCACCCCTGCCTCCCCCAGTCCTGCAAATCCCTGGGGTAAGAAAAGTAGACTGGGAGTAGAGCGTTCTGATGGGCGGAAACCAGTCTAGCCAGGGGGTGCCAAAGTGGTGAAGGATCTTGTGAAATGTGGGAGAGGGTGCAGGTCCTTTGGAGGACAGCAATCGCCGGCTTGGGAGATCCAGTTGCACATTCTCCAGTCCAGGGGCGTGTCATCTGTGGAGCGCCTTTATCAGGCGGGGCGTGGGATGGAGGTTTTTTTTTAATGAAATTGTTTTTAAACCGAATTTTTGATTTAATAAAGCTCAACATTTTTTACTCCATTTGGATCCTGGTGCAGTCTGTGGTTTTGAGCTGGGAGCCTGCATTCGTAATCCTACTCCGTGAGTGCGGCTCAATATCACTCCGTGAGTCGGAGTGAAAGTATTGGAAATTATATAGTCAGACTGACAATACGTGCTCACTTCTTTTGAGCTCCAGCTTGGAGCTCATAAAGGGGCTCTGGGTGGGCGTGCCTGTTCTTACGGGTGGGTGGGATGTCCAGAACGTCTCTGGAATCTACACATGTTTGCCCAGAAAAGAGCACATGAAAGTTTGAATGCATCAACAAGCAATGAAGGGCTGACCCTCAAAAGCCTAATGATGAATGCATTTTTGTTTGGAGGTTGGACACCCCTACCCCAGTTTAGGGGTTAGAGACTGCGCACTCTTACCTGTCAATCACTGGGTTTCAATCCTGTAACTACTGGAAGGCTAACTCAACCGGTCATGGCAAAAGAAGCTCTGCTGCTTCATCTCGTGACCTCTTGGAACTCCAATGGTGAACCTTTGCTCTTCCAGTCACCAGACAGAACTCACTGTAGTACCTCATACCTTTAAATGGCATGACCAATCTAATTCAAACCCTTGGATTGGCGTTTGTCCTCCCCTGAAACTCCATATTGTGCTTGTCACTGTTCCCCCAGCCCCATGTGCCCCCTCCCGCCCCTTTCAACTCATGGCCCCCCTTCACTGGAATGCCCTACCTCTTTCTATCCGCTCCTCCCCTACCTACTCATCCTTCTGCTCCTCTCTGAAAGCCTTTCTTCTCCATTCCCCCTAACTCTCCTTCCCTACCTCTCTCCCCCAAATCCCTTGCCGCCCCACTTCCCTTCCCCTCCCTCCTTCCCCCTCCTCCCGCTGAGCCCAAATCTGACACTGAACCCACCAGGGGCACTAGGTCACTCGGGGGCTCCCTTCCCTTCCCTCGTTCCCTTCCCTTCTCTCCTTCCCCCCTCCTCCCCTCCTGCTGACCTAAACAAAAAAGACATTGAAACCTTCCGTACCTACCTCCTCTCCCCTTCCCGCCTCCCCTCTCTTCCCCTCCTTTTAAGTAAATTGTTCTGCATACTGTATCACTGGTTTGTTTCATGTTTGTAAATATGCTTCTTTCATTATTGTACCTTGTTATACTGTAAAGCGTTTTGGTTTAAAGCACTGTATAAACTCAATAAACATAAACATCTTAAGAGGTGTAATGTGAGCTGTAGAGCTGTACAATTGAAATCAGTAAGTACAACATTTAAATATTAATTTATAATATACACAATGTTTAAAGAAGCATTCTTAAAAAAGTCTTATCTACTAGTAACATTCAATCAAAGTTTGGGTTCAGTTTGTAAAGGACGATAAACGTTGGTACATACTTTTATGCTAACACATTTTCCAGCACACAGGTGTGATTTCATTTAAGCTCAGTTTTGCAGTTCTTTTCAGTTACCAATTCAGTTATTGAGTAGTAAAGGAAGAAAATGTTAGAATTAGATTTAGAACATATTTTACACAGTGTAAAACAATTTTAACTTTTATCCCAGCAATAATAGTGTTGAAAGGTATAACCTATGAGGGTGCAAGTACTGCCAAAGCCAGTAGGGCTAGAAGGGTGCCTTTAGGGAGCCAGGACAGCCAAATTTAATGGACAAAGTCATTAGTTCTGATGCATTTCTTCTAGGTAACATCTTGGCAAAGTTTAGTAAGTTCAGCAGAAATCACAGTAACTCCAAGTGAGCTACTGTAGAGAGCACACGTTGTTCAGGCCAGTGCAGGAGAGTTGGTATGAACTCTAAAGTGGATCAAAAGCACTTTGCAGGATAGGAAGCACAATTTATGGCTAAAATGCCATACGTTGCTAAACAAAGGCCAATCACGCAGCAGCTCCTTGCTGCTGCGTGATTGTCCTTTGTTGTTCTGAAAATGGCCAATCCGAAGCTGACAGGCAATTGCCGGCCCCCTCCCAAGTCCCACCTTCTAAGGTTCCTGTTTGTTCCATGTTCCCCTCACTTCCTCCTGATCCTGCTTTGGACCTGATGATCTTCAACATCTGTGGGACTCCTGAGCCTCCGAAAACACCACAAGGCTGTGCTTGCACACTGGGGACTGCAGCCTTCATTTGTATGCAGGTAGGCTCCACTTGGAGCTCGCTGCCTGGTGGGAGTTTTCTCCATGCCTTAAATGCAGCACGTGCACTGCTCACTATTTCCCGCATATTTATAACTATGTGTGTTTGAGTGCGTGCCATGTGCACCATCTGCTCATGCCTGGCCATACCTTTGCCTATGTGTTTCCACTTCAAAGATGACCGCTCGAAGATTACTCCCCTCGAGACTACCTGCAGCAGCCTGATGCTGCTGTGTGATTGGCCTTTGTTGTTCTGAAAATGGGCAATCCGAAAGCCCACCTTCTAAGGTCTGTTCCCAGTTCGTTGTCTGCCTGGTTCTGGGGGCCCTATCCTACACCCACGAGTACATGGAGGCTGTGGTGATCCCCACTTGCTCCATAAATCTGTGAGATATGAGCATCTACATCTCTCTAAGGTCAGTCCCTCAACTATCCTCTCAGACCACCTTCCTTTACACCGGGGTCTGTCCCACCCCTGTTGCCATCCCTTCATGTGACTCCTATTATTCAGATGTGCCCAGCTGCCATGTGTGGTGTTCACCATCCTGCCAATTACGAAGTTGGCTCTGCCATCTGTAGCCACTACTTCCTCCCTGTCTCTCCACTTATGACCCCCTCTACCCTAGCACTCTCCTCCTCTTCTATCTTCCGTGTTTCTGTGTATTGTCTCCCCCTTTGTCTCCCCCTTTGTCTCCAACCTTCCCCCATCCCTTCCGCCTCCCTAACTCTTTTTCTGGTCACAATTACTGTACAGAGCCACTATTAATTGTAGCAGTGTTGCGAACACTCCAAACTTTTCACCTTCCTCTGCCTGTTCCAGCAGCAGCGACCCCGCTGCTTCCACAATCTGACATGCTTCCGATGTACGGAAACAGATCACCACCTTAAGGAGTTACCAATCTCACTCAATGGGATGTTAAATGCGTTTAATGCACATTTGAATCATGATGTGCTCATACATTGCTGCACCATCTTCAATTTTTTTATGTTTGCTTCTGGACAATTGAACTTCGCCTGCTTACCTCTGCTTACCATACTCTTTCAGATTCACATTCTATCTCTACCTCTTTTCCTGTCCTTGCCCTTACCCTCTCTTCTTCTCCCCCCTATCCTCACCATAATCAATGCACTTACACTGCCAGCTGTCAGAAAGTTTGTCGGGCCTAGTATGATTGGCTATTGTTTGTTCCTCACCCCCCGCCCTCCCTTTCCTTTCCTCATTTATGTCAATGCTCCCCTACACTATCAGAAATGTCGTCGGGCCTAGTACCATAGTCTATTGTTTGTCCCTCACCTTCCTGCCTCCCTTCCTTCCCTCTTTTATTGTCAATGCCTTTGCACTATCAGAAATGTCGTCAGGCCTAGTACAATAGTTTATTTGCCCATTCTTAATGTCTCAAGGCCTTGTAAGAATGTTATTGTATTTTACCCTTGCTCCCTCCCCTCGCCTTGAAACGCTTTGAAATACTTGTGTATAGGCGCTATATAAATAAAATATCATATCATAAAGGTGCACACCCCAAGCCCCACAGTACCTGCGATTCGAAGACACATTTTACGGCTGGTTTCCTTCTTGCTACAGTTTGGCAGACCCTTGTTCCTGGACCTTGGTCGTGATGACGAAAGGAAGGACGTCTGGCAGGCTCCTGCGGCAGTACTCGGGAGAGGGACTCCTCAGCTACGGATTTCCTTTGTTTCAGCGGCACTTCAGTGTGTCGGTGCCTTTTCCTCAGCGTCCATGAAGAACAAATATCTCCAGTTGGAAGAAGCTTGCTCCCTCGGTCCTGGACTCTGGTGAGGGGACTCTGGATAAAGTTTTCTTGTCCCTTTAAGGTCCTTGGGATGCCCACAAAGATTTGTCCGGATTCGGACTTCGCAAGATGATGCACTCGTCAATAGTCACAGGACTCCAGACATTGGGCTTCTGCAGCTCTGGTGAGGCATAGTAAATTGGGGGTTGTGCCAAATAGAAGCTTGCCTTGAGGCTAGTTGGTCCCACTAGTCCAAGGGAGGGAGTCATCCCGGATGGGTCTTTCCAGTCGTTATGAAAGCTGTCACGATCCATGCCCCTGACCCCCTCAGGTATAACAGACCCCTGGCAGCAGTGGGGCTAAAGCCCTTCAAACTGGCCCCAAGGGCCTTAAAACTCCATCAGAAACATACATGGAGTCAGTCCTGGCGCCTTTGGCGCCAGGTTCATTATCAGGAATAAAGCAATACCAGTTTTGGACCTTAATCCAACATGGAGGCCTATTACACAGCTCAGTTCTTTAGAACCAAGCCATGCGGTCTAGTGTTTTGGGTGTGGCTGGGCCTGAAACTACTTGGCCTGGAACTACTTTACCTGGGCTATTTAAACCACACCCAAACAGCAGAACACGCTTCACGTTATTCTGCACTCCTGCAGCGAAACGCTCACTGTGTCCAGCTCCTGCTCATCTTCTTCTCCGGCGGCCCGATCCTGAAGCCCTAGATCCGGATTCCACCCATAACTTGGAAGAACAAGAACAGCATTAGCGAGCAAGAACACTTACCTGTGAAGTAACCGGTCTTGAATCCATCATGTGCTTCGCTTACCTCGCCCATCTCCGGAGTTCGCCGCAACCTGCAAAGGTAAAGAAACAAGGACAGCATTAATAACAATTCTCACCTGGGCAAGCAGCGAGTCCTGGCAGCACCATGCGCTTCTCTTACCTCGCCCATCTCTGGGTTTCACTGCAACCTGCAAGGCAGAAGGAACAAGGTCTGCATTAACAAAGCACTTACCTGGGCAAGCAGCGCTTCGATCGTTCATCACTCCGGAACATCACCGCAAGCTGTACAAAGAGAAGAGAACATATGTTAGCAATTAACATCAATAAACAGCGCAGCGCTCCGCGCATCAATAACTCACCGTGGTCTTCGCCATCGGCGCAGCAACTCCGAGATCGCAACCATCCCTGTGAAAACAAAGAGACATTGTTAGGGAACAGGGTAGTGGAGCAAGACGCCGAGAAGACAGAGAAAACAGAGGGAAAGAAAGACAGAATAAAGACGGGAAAGACATTATAACTCACCTGGAAGACAGCAAGCAGAGTCAGTCACAGCCGGTCTGGACCGGACATAAGGGCACACGAACCAGTGAAGCAACTAGGTCCACGGAAAGCCCGCACCAACCACGCGCCCCTGCACAGAGACGCAGGACGGAGAGTTCAGCGCACAAACACCTAAGGTGAGCAATAACCCAGAGGGAGGGGATTTGGACCAGAGGGAGTTGGGAGTCCACCCATCACAGAACCAGTATCTTAACCCTACATTCTCCTGTTATAGGCGCTGCCCAACATCTGGCACATAACCAAGCAGAGAGGGGTCCGTGATGGCGCTTAGACCTCCATCCAGTATCGTATGGCTCCCCCGTGGATACCAGGTGAGCGTAACAAAAACAAGGTCAGCACAGCTGTAGGGCTTCACCGGGCACTTCACGGTCCAAGAGGGTGCTGCTGGCGTCTCACCACGTCGTCATCTTCGGATGTTCCTCTCCAGCAGTCCACTCTGCCTCTATTCGCTAAAACCTTGCTTTTTATGCGATTTTCCCCAGCCGGCCAATCGGGACTGGTTTCACTCAGGCATACGTAGAGACAAAGGCCTGGGACATTTAGGGATCCTCCCTCACTTCCTGCCTTTCCAGACAAGACACACTTTGGCCTGGGCGGGCTCAAACCAGTTTCAACTAACAGAGTAAAAGCCCAGAAGAAACTAACAGAAAATGGTGAACGAAGAAGACAGGAGCCATCCTGGAAAAATTGACACCCATGGGTGCTGTACTGCAGCTGAGGATTCAGCCTGTGTTAAAGATGCACACTGGTAGTAAAATTAAACCGCTGCCACCAGCCATTTAAAGTAAGTTACTGTAACAAAAATGTTTACATTAGAAGTGGGATAGGAATTACTAAGTAAACCCCCACACCCCCCAGCACTCCACAGGGTGGTGGTGTGGTGGTGTGTGCTGGTCCCATAAAGAGAAAAGTAAGACGGGGATCATATTTCTATTCTTGGGAACGGTAATTCACCCACGAAAATGTATTTAAACATCAGTGGCACTGCACCTAAGGTGCTTTGTGTCATTCTACAAAAAGCAGATGCCTATGGAGTTTGTCAGACTCCCAGTCAGGAAAAATACATGAGGGAGTGAGAAAAAGGTCCAGCAAAAGAGCTGGGGGTCTCTAAGGTTGAAGGGAATTCACACACAAATGAAAATACTCCCCAACAGGGCACCTGCACCCTTTTCCACTTTTGTAAAAAGTTGGGCATAATCTTTGACAGAAAACTGTCCTTTGCCCCCTCCCCCCAAATCTATGCAATTTACCAGGGAATGGCATTTGCAGCTACTTATTCTAAAACCCACTCCCGCCCCCAAACCTAACACAAAGCAGTGACATCTGCTGTGTTCCTATCCGGGATAGACTACTGCAATAGTCTCCTCCTGGGCTTAACCAAGTCCCTCATCCATCAGCTTCCAGTGATTAAGAATATGGCTGCCAGAATGACACGCTGCTTCAAACCCTGGTATCCCATTACCCATGCCTTGACTGCTCTCCTTCAGCTCCCTGTTACTTCATACATCAACTTCAAGCATCATCCACCAAGTCTTTTGGGGCCTCTGCTCAGTTTACCTTAGAGGGGAATTAACTCCTACTGCCTAAGATCTTGGAGATCTTCCACTACAATGCTGAATTACCCTCTCACCTATCTTTAGCTTGTAGTTTACTAATAATTAGTAAATGAGTGTTGCATCTTTCTGTGTGTTTTTTTCAACTGTGCCCAAATGTACAACAAACAATACAACAGGCATTTCTATAATCACTGTAAAGTAAACGTCATAGGTGCTATTAAGTCTTTTGTTGTAATGAACTCACTAGCTAGTGATCAAGACATTCAACAGAACAGAGGGGGCCTCTGTATTAAGGGCCTCGCTCTGGTGAAGGCCAGCTCATCGTCGTCAGATGGCGCAACCTCTATCCACGAGCCTTCACACATTCACTCTCCTGTATTTTCTCATGGCCTTAATCACCCCGGATAGCCTATATTGGAATCACGTCAGCCCCAGTCGTCTCTTCCCTTTTATCCACTTGAGGAATATCTTATTGATCTAAACGTGCAAGAACTACAAAATCTTCCAGTACTCGCACAAATACTGAATCTCTTGGACAAGGGACACGAGTACACTCATCTTGCTATTATTGCACTCAAATTATCTATATCTGATATTCTTGCTAAATTAAGCAAAATAGAAGGATTTATGCTGGCGTGAGGAAATTGTCATTCTTTTTGTGCTATGCATGCTGCCAAGGTACCCGAGCCCTATCAAATGGAGTGTCCGAGCACACCCAAACTCACGACTCGATAGGTCCCTCTGCTATAGCCACTAAAATCTTTGCTCAGGCACGCCAGCAGCAGCAACTCCAGTCATCAGGCTCCATTGATATCTGGCAGCCTGATTTCATGGAGGTGGCTAAATTACAACATGAAAGAATTTTGGTCATAAAAAAATATATTGCTCAATGCCAATTTTGGTCCCATTGGACCAACTGTACCCCGCCCTCACAAAAAATGTAGTCCTATCTCATAATGAAGTTCCACAAGACTATCTTGACAGTCCGTCAAAGCTAACTGATCTTTTAGATCATAATGCTGATCTGGTCGGTGAACTCTCAGCTTCTACCGAGGAGGTTAAAAGTCAGATTGAGTCACAACAAAATAAGCAATTGTCTCGCAAAGAAAAAATACTTTTCTTGAGAGCCCAAAAAAAGACATCACTTGGCTAAATCCACCAATTCGAACTCGGCTACTTTAGTTTGCTCTCAACCTAAGTCCAAAAATGTGCCAGCTAATAAAAACAAAGGGCACAATTCGACTATTAAAAAAAATCTGTTACATCTCGCATGATGATGTTATCATTGATCTGAATCAGCTTGACTCTGAAAGTCAAATCCACTTGCAATTAAAGAAGCATGAGGAAAAGGCACCATCCACGGTGCCCACAGTATCGTCGCTCATTTCCTTGCATCATCCAAAAGAATCTAAAAATTGTGGTAATCGAAAAACCCCTTATACTGGGCATACATTGCTAGAGAGTGTAGATCATGCTTCCACACTCAATCAAACCCAAATGTCTAACTTCTTTCAAACAACCGAAAACAAAAAAACCTCGGTCAAGGCACAGTCAACTATTACTAGCAACGCTCATACCAGTCCGACAACTTTGAATCCAGCTGCAAGTGTCATCCCTAATCAGTTTTCTATTCCCAATATTGTCAATACTGCTCTTGGGTCTATACCCGTTAACATCTTGGCTTCATCCCCTCCTAAAATGGTTTCTGTTACACCACCCATTATTGTGCAAGATACTTCAACCTTAAACATCATGGGGAACTCTCTCAAGCAGGTAGACGGCAATATGGGAAATGTCACTGATTCAGTCAATGGTCTGCATGCTGCTGTAAACACTTGCAGAGGTTTCATCTGATATGAAACTTATGCTAGGATGGAGCATAAATACATCCAAAAATGGACAACCCAGTTTAAACGGTTCCGCCCTCATGAAATTATTTCATCAAATCCTGGCTTTGCATAACTCGACGTGGAATGGATCAAACTTCTACGTTGTCATAACAATCGTATGATTTGTAAACTCTACTCACACATAATAGCAAAGCTTTTATGGGATCACCAAACTGATCTTGAATTACTTGGAATTGAGCTATATGCATTTCGGTCAATGGACAACACCAAAACTTAGTTCCAGCCTCTTCCGGTTGTCTCCTCGCCTTTATCAAATACACCTTACCAACAACTCCAAGTCTTGAATACAACAATGAAGGAACAAATTGAATCCTTTACACACATTCTAAAGGGTCTTGCTTGGCTAGAACCTTTAATCCAATCTCTATCCAATGCAAATATGCAGGCGGACAAATCATAAAACACATCTTTGTCCATTTGCTCGTGGAATTGTTGTGGGTTTTAAAAACTTGTATGTGTGGCACAAATCTCTAGTTGCATTGGAGCCTCCTTCGATTGTTCTTTTACAAGAAACTATGTCGCTAGATGACATCCATCTAGATGGTTTTACCTCTTACTCGCATCGAGCAAAAAGAGGTATCAATGGTCGACCTTTTGGCGGTCTGGCAATTCTAATTCTAAACAATTAAAAATGTACCTCCCAGTACATCTATTCATCATCGGTCATAGAACTATTGCTTGAAGTTTTTCCTTTTCGTAAATTTCTGGTTATATCATTATACTGGAATCTTGGCATATTACATCTTGAAAACGTAATACAAAATCTAAATTCAGTACTTATGGAGGCTTTTATTAATAAATCAAATTATGAAATTCTAATCGGAGGCGACTTCAATTCAACCTTGTTTACACATTCTAACACCACTCTTGATACACACTTTAATGCATACGCAGCTCTCTCTTTCAAAAGAGGGCTTTTATTAATGACTGGATCATCCACATAGCTCACCAACATCTGTCTTCACAGGCCACTTGGCATCGTGGTAATAGTAGTTTGGGCATAGACTACATTGCACTCTCATGCTCTGGCAGGAAAAACTAGCCCACTGACCCTACACAGTTCCAACTCAAGTGACCACCAAATTCTAAAATGCACCATACCAATTCCAACTTCATATGTCTCTGCTAGTTCTATTTTAGCACTTCCTTTAACGGACAGGCACACACTTTCCATTCGTTGAAATTCCTCGCTCTGTATACAGCTGAACAATCTTGTAAATCGTAACCTTTGGATTTTAAAGGAGTCATATGCACTGGGAGTTGGGGAACATCGACATGGACGCATGGAACGCTTGGATGATACATAATCATCTTAGTACTTTAGCATCTCAGGAGCAAACTAGGAAGGCCTCATTGACTCTAAATACTTTCAATCGAGTAATATACTCAAATGACGTAAAACTGTGCAATTAGACGCTTAAGTCAGGGGTCTCCAATGGCACATTCATCTGTCTTAAAAAAAGCTAAAGTATAGTGAAATATAAAAGTATGGTGAAAAACATCAAATTTGAATATCATTTTTAAAAAACAATCAAACCATGATCAACCTCGTATGCAAACAAAATTCTAGGGAAATTTGGGCTACCTTGAGGAACCCACTGGGCCGACAAACTGCAGTATTTCAAGCTGCAATTTATGCCAACAGCTGGACAGAATATTATAAGAGTAAATATCGCTTACCTCAGGGTTTCCCTCTACTTGACGTACAAGCACTTATTAATTATATGCCCCCAACTTGCCTTTGGGAAGTTGTGGATGTGGAATGGGCAATCAAGAAACTTAAATATTCCAAAGCAGCGGGACCGGATGGTCTGCCGCCCTGAGTTTTGAAAGATGATCCACACTTCTAGCCACCCATTCTAAAGCGTCGCTATGACACCATATTTCAAACACGGGTGATTCCAGTATCATTCCTTTGCACAAGAAAGGCTCAATTGCAATTCCCTCTAATTTTTGACCCATTTCGTTGATAGATGTTGCCGCAATGATATTTGCCTCATAATACTCAACGATTTAAGCCAATTTATTTCAACTCATCATGTATTATCACGCTTTCAAACTGGTTTTCGAAAATTGATGGGAACTCAATTAAATGCCACCATTTTATCTCATATTCTGGCATCCTCAAAGCAATCTAAAAATGGACCTATTTACATGGCACTGTTAGATTTGTCATCAGCTTTTGCCAGTGTCATTGGAAGCGTATTGTGGAAAACGATGAACAATTTAACCTTCCATTATACATCATCGCTCTTTTGCATGAACAAACCAACTATAGAATTCGTATAGACCAGACTGGGCTATTAACAGAAAAAAATCCCACAGAAATTGGAGTAAAGCAAGGATGTAACCTTGCATCTATTTTATTTAACCTTTTCCTGGCTGACATCGACGCTCTATGGGGTACCTCTGATACTTTCCCTGTAAAGTTAGGAGATCTGCGACTTAATTGGCTTGCATTCACTGATGACGTGATCTTATTTGACCGCACACCTTTCGGCCTACAGAAGAAAATTCAGTATTTTTCCTCGTATTACACCCAACATAATCTGTTCACTAACTCTGCAAAATCTAACAACATTATGGTCTTCACCAACAAAAAAATATGTCAAATTTTCAGTGGAGCCTAGAAAACAACCCAATTCAGTGGACGATGGGAACAACGTATTTGGGCTATAACTTGACAAATACCAATTCTCTTAAGAAATGGTACAACTCCATAATTATCAAAACTGTTCCCTTATTGGCTCAAATGAGAATAATTTTTCACAAATATTGTACATTTCTGCTTGTGCCACTTATCGACTTCTACCCGTTAAAAGTAGAGGCGACCATTCAATATGGATTAGATCTTTGTTTATTAGAAATTGGATGACCATTTTAATAAAATCCAAGGGTTAATCTGGAAGACAGTTCTTGGTCTCCCGAAAAGTCTGCCTAATGTTATTCTTATCCATGAGTTGGGATTGTTTTAGTTGGTTTC
The DNA here is from genome assembly GCF_040938575.1 of Ambystoma mexicanum. Lineage (NCBI taxonomy): Eukaryota > Metazoa > Chordata > Amphibia > Caudata > Ambystomatidae > Ambystoma > Ambystoma mexicanum. Next base: position 1,205,967,839 of record NC_090923.1, on the reverse strand, counting down.
AAGATTCCAATGGAGAAGGCTCAGCAACTTTGGTAAAATTATTCATTCCTCGCCAAACTCACTATATGAAGATTTGGCAGCAATGATTGCAAAGGAGTCGCCACCCTCAATCTCGCTTTTTAACAATCAAATAAGAACTGCACGTGCCACTATTGCTTTGGAACCTGTGGATCTTATTATACGCCCTGGGATTGTGAAGAAAAAGCTACTACAACACGATTAGGCTTGTACTTCTGATCACATCACCAGGTATCAGTCATACTCAGAATATGCAAAATTTAGGCACAAACGAATGCCTCGAATGCCATATCTCATTGCCTTTCCATGTAGTGAAGCTAGGAGGATTTATATACTAAACCTATTTCACACCAACGCACAAACAAAATATTGGAAAAATAGAACTACTACAAATGATGGACTATGTCGATTCTGCTGTCGTATGCATGAGATGGAAACTTGATTATAAATTGTAGCCATTTTGAAAGGCAAAGGGTTCTGAAACTGGCCAAATACCTAAATTATAATACACCCTTTTTTCTTGAACTATTTTGGGTGTTGTGCATGCGGGGATGAACTAACTCTGTAATCTTGTCACTGGTACGTCTATTAAGGATTATTGAGGCAAAACTCGTGGAATTTGAGTGCTAAAGAAACCAATGTATTGTCCATAATCTATTTTTCATCATACGATTGAACAATGTATTCTTTTATCATAGGATGCTCGGTGTATATCATTAATTTTAAATCATTACATTTTATGGAAGTCCTTTGACGTAAATTTGCTTATAGAAGTACGCCCTATACTTAGATATAGAGCTCGATTGTTTTGCAAAAGTTTTATGATATTGTATTTTCTATGCTGGTGATTTTGTTTTAAATGTTGATTTTGTATTTACAAGTCTTTGCATAAGTTGTATATAATTATGCTACACTGTACATTTGTTTTTTTTTTTGCGGTGCACTAAATACAAATTAAAGAGCCAGAGGGGAAGCATTCTTACAGATTGAAACTATGGACTAACTCTAATGAACCCTCATTTCCTTTGCAAGTAGGAATCGTGATAAATTACTGTGGATTATACAGTGGTGCCAGCATTAGCACCCAGGGTCACAGAATCTGTAATTTAATGTGCATTGCACCTAGGTTGTATGAATATGCCCCTGCAGCCTAGACTTTTTTCCATCTCGCTTACTGTGATGGAGACCTATGTGCAGTGGGCCATCCAGGCACACACACGCAATATTGCTGAAATCAAGACGAGTGCCCAGCTCTGTCTACTCAGAAGTCAAGCAATGCTTGCAGCACTAAGTTTCTTTGAGGCAGGCTGGATTCTGAAGGATTGTCTTTTTCATTTATTTTTGTTTACATTTTTCAGCTCTAACCAAGAAACAGCCCAGCCAGCCTGGGGAGCAATTGCCCGGTTAATCCCCTTCCCAGCCTGCCCCTAGGCAGAACACTGGATGCTGCTTGTGCTGTATTATGAAATGAAATTCTGTTCCAGCTGCAGTAATGAAGGAAGAAAAACGCTTGTTCTTTAGGAAGAAACGTATGACTCATCTCTCTAAATTTATATTTGAGTACCACAACTGTGCCTAGCTGTCGCTTACCACTTCATCAGTCTCCACTGTCCTTTCCTGTCATTCTTCCCATCACTTACTTGATTTCAATCTTTACCCCTTACTCTCTGCTACAGTTGGAAATCCCAGCCCTTCTGGGTTTGTTTCATACACTGTTGCCATGTACTGGCCATGTTGCACTCAGTGGTGCCCCCAGACATTTTTCTTAGGGGCAGCCAAACTGGAAATCTTGGGGTGGCACACCAAAACAAACACAAATAACTGAATGGGCCGGTGGGGGAGCCATGGTTTTTATAAGGGTGGCCGTGGCCCCCCTTGGCCACACCTTGGTGGCGCCCCTGGTTGCACTTTCACATTTCTCCGTTCTCTATGGGCTTGCATTTCCCCCTTCTTGCATTTTTCTGTTCCCCTTCCACATGTTCTCCTCTCCCTCTCCTTTGAGGGTACACGAACCAGCTACAACTCCAGTTGGCGTTACACAAATAATCAATGAATAAATTGCTGTTCATCCTTGACTGAGATTTAAAATCGGGTACTTGCGTTCACCTTGAAATCTGATATTCTCATGTCTTTTCAGTTTCTAGATTAAAAGGGACATTCCGTGAATACAATAATAAAATGACATGTCTTGCAACTCGCTCGCACCAACCCCCTTAGTTTTACCTTCCGACGGCACACAGGGAAGTGTGTCGCCGCCTCCGCCATCCCTCTGCGACACTGGTTCCCTTCACGCACTTGGATGGGAACCGGCACTGCAGGGTCCTTTCCTTTTTTTTCTTTTTCACTTTGGTTGTTCCCCACTTTCCTTTTTACGGTAGCACGGCATGACCCAGTAAACCCTGAAAATGTCTATCCAGGCGAGCGAAGGACAGCCCCAATCCCATTGATCAACATTTTTGGAATTCAAGTTTATTTTTTCTACAATGCCTTATTAGACCTTTTTTTCGAAATATTGTACGGATATCAACAAATAGTGATAGTGCGAGAAGTAGTTCTTCTATTAGTACTATTACTACTTCTAACAGGAGCACCGCTACGACTAGCAGTAGAAGCTTGCAGTAGCCATAATATTGCTGCTCATAGTAGTAGCAGCCTGTGTCCTGCAGTGGATGATGTATGAGGGGTATATAGAGGCGTGCTTCAAGACAGTGGCATTTGTAATGTGCACCTTCAAAAACACAACAAAAAGCATGTAAAAGCATACCTCTGGGGAGAAGTGGGGAAGAGCCTGAGGCTACAAGCATCTTGGACTTAACAGTGTTCATTGTTCATAACCTGCAGAACAAGTCTGCTTCCCTCATAAAATTAGTTTTCCTGATTCACGTTATCCAGCATGTTGCCAGTTCTGTCCTCCAGATCTTACCTGCAGGGTTGGCTGGATGAGCTATGCTGATTGAACCTGTTGCACATCCTTTGTTTTTTCCCATTCATAGAGCTCAGATTTAACCAGTCCTTGTTTTCTTTTCTTCTTCTTTCAGCTTTCTCGGGTTCCACTTGATATGATCGGTAAATCCAACCTGAAGATCATCCTCATCGGAAACTCTGGGTAAGGCTGCGTGGTGAATCGCACATGAGGTGGACAATGCGTGGATCTGAGAGTGCCTGCTCTTTAAGTGGGAATTTTCTATGGGCTGGATACATGTAACAAGAAGACCACAGAATAGCTGGGAGAGCCATCCTGGCCCACATGAAGAAACATTGAATGTGGTAGCAGACTAGGAGCCACAGCTGATTCAGTCCTCAATTTACTGAATTATCATATCACACAAGCCCTACAAAGTTCCCAACTTACACCTTGACTTGCTTTGTATTATTGTACTCTACTCTGACAAAGCCACATTTACTGTTCTTATCTTGGGACTCCAGCAGAGTTTTTCCATCCAGCCATCAGCTGAAGTTCACAGTCCTAAATATATCCTCAAATAGCCCAAGAGACCCTCATACTACCTCCAACTATTCCTTTGCTCCCATTTGACCCCTCAATACCTTCTATCTCGTGTTCTCCACCCACTTTCCTGTTCTTCCTATGTGCTTTGAAAGGTGTTTGCATATGGCCTCCACCTCTCTCCTGCTCCCATCTTCTTCATCCTGTTCCCTCCTTACTTGTTTAATCCTTTTTCACTTCAACGCTTTGAAGCGATACAACTTAGTAACGTGCATGGCATCTCCCCACCCTTACTTGTCACTTAGTAATCACCTGTCTCTGAATGGTGTTGTCTAGTCGGGGTTAGTTACACAGTTACATATTATGGACCAAACTGTTTCCAATTGTTTAATCATTGGGAGAGGAGCCCCCAGAAATTGACACAATGCCCCAGTGGTGGCCTCACCCATGATACATTATGTGCAGTATTAAAACAACCTCCTCTGCTGATTAAATGGTCTCCTTGTTCTGAAATGTATAGTTGTCTGATTTCATTAAAAATCTATAGAATTTAATGTACATATTGTAAATCAATTGTATTATATTTATTAATGACTTTCATGTTGACCCCTATTTTTGACTGCTATTTTCCCCACCTGAATGTCCTATTCTAGTTATTGGTGTTTTCAGAGTGGCATGAGATGGTTTGGAAACGGACAGTCGGGTTCCGGTACGACATTGCCTTAGTGTGTCTATGTATTGGAGAGGTGCAGTTTCTGCTGTTTGTTGCTTGCTTGTTGGCTAATTTCTGTTGATTATGCGTTGCCAGGTTTTTAGATTTTTGGTCCTGTAAGTAATGTACACATTTTCCAAAGCTTGGCCCTCAGTGGAGAAGCTGGAGCTTCTGTTTCTTTCTCTGCAGAATCTCCTGGATCTTAGATAACTAGCTGGTTGATGCGTAACATGAGATTTTGCTTTGTATAAACTCTTGTTCCTTCACTTCGGAGGTGCTGTGAGCCATGCAGAGGGCCTTGAAATGGAGTCTGTGAAGACGAAAGAGGGCACAATCCTTTTGAACGTAGAATTAGCACCATGTGATCATTGTGTTGAGTTGAACGTTCAGCATGATGCCATTATCATTAGTGTACTGAGACTTCTGCTGTTCTTTGCTGTTCTTCAGTAATTAGCAATTTTCAGAGGCCATGGACGAACTGTTTCAGGGGTCTTGCAAGGCAAGACTATCTTGTATTTCTGTTTTGTCTGGGTTTGGTTTTATCTTGTGAGCCATCAATTGACTTCTGCTGCATTTGCTCAGGGTAGTGATGGAGTTTTACTCGCAGTCCATTTTGTTTTTATACTTGCGTGTCATCCGCATAGTTGGAGCAAGTGAGCCCATATGTTTTTATGATCTTAATCAGTGGGGCCTTATAGATGTTAAAAAGGAGGGGTGCCAGGCTCAACCCTTAAGGCACCCCACAAGGTATGTGCCATGGATTCAAGCTGAAAGGAGAAAGCCAGGTGATTTGTTTTGTCCTGCCCATTACGAAGAATCTCATCTATTGTAAATGGGTGTTATGGAATCCAGTATCTTCAAGCCTTCTGATTAATATGCTGTAGTTGACTGTGTCAAAAGTTCCTGAGCTGTCAAGGAGTAGGAGTGCAGAGGTGGTGTTTTCATCTCTATTTGTAAAAAAGAGAAATGTGTGAATGTGTGCTTGTCGGTTCAAAATATTCAGCATACATTCCAAGATGCTACAAACCTGAATTCTGGCGTGTGGGTAGGTTGCATGGTGTAGACCAGGGTTGCCCAACATGCGGCCCTCCAAGCCATTTTATGTGGCCCTTGAAACCCAAGAGCACATTTTGTGTTTATTTTATACGCAGCAAGCGTTGTGGCTGCAGTTTCAGGGTAGGAATTGTAGTCCACACACATTACTACTGTTACCATGCAAGGCATGTTATAGTAGTCGAAATAAATAACTGCCTTGCATGGTAACAGTATTTCCATTGGCTGTTTTTCAGCCAATGGAAATCATAATCACGTAATGTGTGTGGGTGGAGTGACGGGCACACAGCGCCACCTTCACACATCTGCGTTGCCGAGCCCAGGGCAGAGCCTGCGTGAGCCAGCAGCTCATCCCAGCCCAGATTCACAGTGTTACATGCGGTGTACACCGAGGCCTAGTTCTCCTTGCCTCCAGCAGTGGGAAATACTGCCTGCCATATTTTCTGACGTATGTTTGCGGCATGCAGTGCTTTTTAGCCTCTGAGATACTGCTGGCCAGATACACTGAAACACAAGTATCTGGCCAGCAGTATCTCAAAGGCTCAAAAGCAGCATGGGCTGCCTTAATATTTGAACATTCCGCCTCCGGAGAAAGGGTACAATTTGCATCACTTTTTGAAAAACCTCCCCCCTTGGGTGCTGTTCAAAATGCACCACAAAAGGAATGCATTCCCACATGATTTTACCGCATGTGGGAATTAAATCCTTGCCAAAATGGCTAGGCAACACAATCACGCCATCCACAACCGGAAAAGCAGCTCAGCGGGTAAAATGCCTGGGGCTCTATCCAGTTTTTGTTTTTGCAACTGACAAGTGCTAACCTTTGCGAGGCAAAACAGCCCTTGGGCGGTATCCTTGCCCCTGCCGGAGGAAGGTCAGCCGCGGGAGTGAACTTTCAGAGCACATAACACCGTAGCCCACCAGATCCAAGACACTGGGCTTTACAGCAGACACCATGAGGTCAATTCCCTCCCCGGTTCCTACAACATGGCCCTCAGCTCAGCTGGAGTGATCCGAGTACCGGTGCACTGGCCACCCCTGGGTCCCAGGAGAGAAGGGCACCCGGCCATGTCTAGTTCTTCATACTTAAAGATTGTGCTCACATTGCGTTTCTTCAATTAGGTTCACCTTTGGGTGATCACTTTTCCCCATTTTATCTGTTGAATTGGATTATGTTTCTTTCATTAACACAGAAGTAATGAATGTGTATTACAGAGATAAGCTGTCATATGTATTGGGCATACTGCAAAGGCAGCATCACTCATTAACACAAGTAATGAATGTGTATTACAGAGATAAGCTGGCATGTGTATTGGGCAAAATGCACAGGCAGCATCAATCATTAACACAGAAGTAATGAATGTGTATTACAGAGATAAGCTGTCATATGTATTGGGCAAAATGCAAAGGCAGCATCACTCATTAACACAAGTAATGAATGTGTATTACAGAGATAAGCTGGCATATGTATTGGGCAAAATGCACAGGCAGCATCAATCATTAACACAGAAGTAATGAATGTGTATTACAAAGATAAGCTGCCATATGTATTAGGCACACAGCACAGGCAGCATCAATCATTAACACAGAAGTAATGAATGTGTATTACAAAGATAAGCTGCCATATGTATTAGGCACACAGCACAGGCAGCATCAATCATTAACACAGAAGTAATGAATGTGTATTACAGAGGTAAGCTGGCATGTGTATTGGGCACACTGCATATGTTCAGGCAGTTGGCCTAAATTCGGAAAGTCAGAATAGACCTGTTTCTACAGAGGCATATTTTGGGCACAACCAGCATGACAATGTGTTACATCAGTGATACTGCTGTCTTACACTGTGGACACATTGATCATTAAAACATGTTGTGTTGTAAAATGTTCTTGGCTGCTGTTGGTGACATGGAATGTTCATGTTCCCCTTTAGAACTGATTACAAACTTATGGCTTTTTGGTCAGTTGTTCTTCTGTAAAATGCACCATTTCAACCCCATATTTGAAAAAAGATTCTTGGAGCGGGATCCCCCCAAACCCTCACTAGATCCTTATGGCTTCCTCGCTACGCTCGGTCGCCCCCACTATTTCAGGAAAATATGAACACATACACACTGAAAAATAAATCACAAGCAACTGACCTCGTATCATTTGATGGAGGGGCTCCCTGAAATACTCGCTGCCCCTGACACCAAAAGCTATCTTTGGGACTGCATGGCGCATCACTGCCTGTGATGCTATTGTGTCAAAGGTCACACAATATCACTTTTTAATATACTGCTTTGGGTGAGGTTGTTGACTTTTGGCTCGCCGGCCCACTGGGTGACAAAACGTTAATGCTTTGGCCCCACATTCAAAAAGGTTGGACAAGCCTGGTGTAGACTGTGTAAAAGGTATACAATATAAATATACCTTTCGTCTTATTTAAAAAAAAAAATGTTTTAGTAGGAATTACTGTGCAAAGCACGGGTACAACTGCTAGTTCTCATATATTTTGAGATCGGCCTAGATCGGTACCGGTGCCAATTTGGTGCCTCTCATAGTTCTAACACTGATTAATGAGTGAACTAATAGGTTGGGGATGTATACATAGCTTGCTACAATTGGCTCGGTATGGTATGTTTGATAGGGCACTAATTGAAGGAGTCTTCTGAAACTCCAGTTTTATTTTTTATTTAGAAGCGTTTTGGCGCAGTCTTAAATTCTTTTGGTAGGATTCCTGTTTAGAATGAGTAGTTAATTAGTTTGTGAAAGTAGATTACTATTGTTTCCTTGATCAGGATCTCTTTGCAGATATCCTGGGGCGAGGGGTCCATTGGGGATCTTGTTGCTTGGTTTCACCAATTTAAGTCTTTTTATAGGTAATAGTACCGAAAACAAAGGACCGAAAGTCAAAGGTTCGACATCAGATAAAAAACATGTAAAAGGTCATTTGATCGAAACAAAAGGATCGAAGATTAAACAACATAGGTTCTGAAAATGTGTTTGATAAAGGGTTAAACAGTAGGTCTGAATGAAGAGTAAAGAACCTTGTACAGAAATCATATGCACAGGTGACAGTTGACAACAAACTGTCAGTGCGTGAGAGAAGGTGACTGAGAGACACAAGCTGACACAAGAGAAAGCGAGGAAAACATTATACCCGACTGAAATTATCTGGTAATTGAAACATATCAAATTAATGAAATACTAGTGAAATTAGCATGTTAGAAACAACCAACATTATTTAACGATAAATTTCAATATTTGAGTATGATAATGGAGTTTATAAAATCTAAAATGGGAGGAACACAATTAGTATTTGAAGGTTACGTCTATAATAGAGAAACAACACGTCACGAAAGCAGTTACTGGAAATGTACACAATACAGAAAGTTTAAGTGCACATGAAGAGCAATAACGGAAAATGAAAATATAAGGTGTACAGGAGAACACAATCATATGCCCGACACGACAGCTAGAATAATCAAAAAATCGATAAATGAGATTAAAACAAATGTAGAGGAAAATCGGAATGAGGCAAGCAGCTCGCTAGTGAAAAAAACATGAGAAAATGCCACTCCATGTAGCAGCACAAATTCCAAATGCGAAACTAATGAAAAGTAACGTAAATAGACAAAAGCAACAAAAGGAAAACCTGCCGATGGCACCACAGACATATCTAGACATGCATGTACCTGAAAGTTTACAAATAACTGAAAAAGGAGAACAATTTCTGTTGGCAACATCGGATATAAATCATGAAAAAATATTGACTTTTACTACTTTCACTAATTTATCACACCTAGGAGATTCATTAATATGGGAACTTCCAAATCATGTCCCGCACCTTTTCATCAGTTTTATAGTATTCACGGAACAATCAATGGAACAGTCATATCTTTTAATTTATGTTTTAATGCCAGGGAAAACAGAAGAACTATATAGGTGTAAATACAAAAATCAAGGAATCATTACCAGATAAATCACCGAAAACAATCATGGATTTTGAACAAGGACAGTTGAAAGCTTTTGAAAAAACATACGCAGACACTCGCATCCAAGGATGTTTCTTTCATTTCGGACAATCAATATGGAGAAAAATACAGACATTAAGCCTAAGAACCAAATACATAGACAACAGCGAATTCCAAAATCAAATCAAGAAAATATACGCATTGGCGTTTGTGCAAGAGGACAAAGTTATTACTTATTATATCACATTGATTACAACACCCTATTTCACCAATCATGAGGAAGAATTGGCAGGTTTAATGGATTATTTAGAAAATACATGGGTAGGACAATTAACAAGAAAAGGAACATGACGAAGAGCAAAATACCCAATTACAATTTGGAATTGTCACAGATCTGTAAAAGCGAACTGGCCAAGAACCAACAATATCCAGGAAGGCCGGCATAGCAAAATTAACAAGAAATTCAATACAAATAATCAAGATTTATGGCATTTCGTAAACCACCTAAAAATGGAACAAACATCGCAAGAAATTAAAATAGCACAAACAATTTCAATGGAAAACCTGCATAAACCAAAAAAATAAATGGAGATTACAAGGAGCGGATAGCGAGCATAGTACACAATTTCGAAAATATGGAAGCAATGCAGTATTTGGAAGCCATTTTGTACAACTTAAAGTGCTAAAATAAGTAAACAAAAACTCACCAAATACACCAAATCCGTAATCCAAGTGAGCTCACCAAAACCAGGAAATCCATCCTAAACACATCCATAATAGGAACGATCGAAAAACCAAGTCCAAAATCCATAGATAAGTTGAAAAAAACACAAATACAGGAAGAAAATAAAATCCATACGAAAGTCCATCCATCGTAGAAATGATCCATGCTCGAACAAAAATCAATCCACAAAAATGTCTCCATAGTTAAAAAAAAAAAGCCCAATCCAGGGAAAAAAATTGTATGAAAAGAAAATCCATCAAGCGTCGAAATAATCCATTCTCGAACAAAAAAATGAATCCCAAAAAGCATCTCCAATTAAAAAAAAAACCTCTCAGAGAAGAAAAACAGCAGATCTGAAAAAAATAAGAGTGCGTACGGTCAGGAACCGGTCCATGCAACGGGAAGTATCAAAATGGCGACCACGTAACGTGCAACGTCATATGTTGACCGCTATAGACTAAATATAAACAAAACTTGTATAATACAAAAAGTAAACCAACAGCACCATCTACTGATATAAAAGAATACATGTTTAAAAAGTTTGAAAACTTTTGCAAATGTTAAATATATATTTATTTACAATTGAAATAGAATACTATATTAACTGTTATTTATTTAAAATTGAAATATAATACTATGTTTATGAAAATTGACAATATATGTTATTTATACAGTTATAACACTACTACAACCGTTATTAGTAAAAATGCAAATAACACCTATTTTATTAGTACAGCATTATGGTTGAAAACAAAATTCTCAAATGACTATTCGAAACTATTGTAATTCGACCAAATGTATCCTCACCTATTGTAGTCGATCCTTTTGAATTTGATCCTTTGACTGGACACCGTTAAGTCTAGGTCAGATTGTTGTTTAAGTCTGTCCATCAGAGGGGTTGAGGGTTGTTTGTCATTGCAAATTGTTCCATTCATTACTTCTGCGTTGATTGCCTGCTGTATCTTTATATATAAAGCTGAATGTATGTATGTTTGTCCCGATATACAAATCCACACCATTGAACGCAGTGCTACCAAATTTTGCATGGATTCCTGGTTTTCTGGGGCAAGATTGTAGTCTGTTTTGGATGCAAAAAATGTACTCCATAGACACCCTCATTTACTGATGCGCACCACGATTCACTACAGTAGGTTCTAACTAGAAGGAGGCAACATTAGGAAAAGTGTCTGAAGCAAAATGTCGATATGTTATTCCTTTAAAATGTGTTACTACTGTATACAGTTTTCTAAGTGTTTATTAAAGCATTTTTAAAGGGAATAAAAAAAGATTTTCATCATGCTTCTCCAAATATGGGAAATGGCAAGGTTACAGTTTCCTTAAGTTCATCGAGAAGAGAGCACAAGCAATCTTTCTTGTAAATTTTCTCAAATGTGCTGAAGCCATTAAGTGACTGAAGCATGCAGCACAAAAAACGAACATCACTTGGAAAAGCTCCATCTGATGCAAAGCGAAAATCAATATCGAGAGCTTCTGAAACACAACAACAAACAGCAGCACGACTTACCGACCAGAGGACAAGAGCAACTTTCTCCAGGCAAAATGAGATACCAGAGCAAACTGAAGCAAGACTTGCTGATATGAGGACAAGAGCAACATCCTCCAGGGCACATAAGACGCCACTCGATCAGGACACTGGCCACGCCTGGCACCCCAGCTAGTATGTAATACTTTGTGATCTCTTCGCACAATTTTAGGGCTCTAGTAGATGTGCTGCTGGCCGTAAAGGTTCTCATCCCATTAATGATTTGATAACGTTCTTTCTCTGGATGTTGGCCCTTCTTGACCTATTTGGAGTAGTAATCTTCTCTTGCCTTGTAATGGTGGACCTGTTTTTAATGGGCTGCCTTGTCTTCTTTGTTCTAGTTTTTCCTCCATGCTTTTCTTTAGTATTCTGTCTTTTCCAGCTCTTTCATCAGGTACTGCCTTTTTTTCTGTGGGGGGATGCATTTGTGAAGGGGGGTTAATGATGAGTCAGAAGTGTAGCGGTGAGTTTTGCTTCAAATTCGGTTTAGGGTGGTTTGTGTCTCGCCTGCTCCCCTGAAGTCCCTTCTGCACCTGGTTTATTTATTTTTGCCTCATCATTCGTCTGGTGTCTGTCTGGGGTGGGTAGATTGGGTGTGGGTGTGTAATCTGTTTGGCAGGACGATTCCCAGTCCATTCCATACTTGTATACGATTTAATTCCCCTGGTTCAGGTTTCAGAGTCCTTCAAGGTTTAGTGTTTTATATCGGTTCCTGGTGCTTTTTTTGGTCTTCATGTGTTAGGAGTTTATGCATTAGTGTGTTGATGGTAAAAGGTATCATTAGATGGTCACTCCACAGTACCTGAATTGGTGGAGATGGTTATGAAGCCCTCTTTGCAGAAGATTGCATGGAGTATGTGGCCTGAAGCATGCATCGCTCATTTTACCATTTGTTTGAGGTGAAACCCAGCAATGTAGGAGCTCGGACTGGGTGCTGAATAAGTTTGTTCCTCAAACCAAACTTGGAGCAATTACCAAAATGAAGTGTTATGTGAAGGCTTGGCGTTATGGTGGACCCTAAATTTGTAGAGGTTGGATTGATGGTTTAATGCAAGGTGGATCAGGAGTCATTGACAGCCTGCAGGTCTGTGGTGTGAAGTCAAAATTTTAAGGGGTTCCTTTTGTGTTAATATAATACCTCTTTTGCCAAGACGATTGACTTGATTAAGTTTGACATTATTGGTTATGGATTCATTCACTAGTACCTTGTAGTAGTCCAATAGCAATATTTCCATTATGAAGGCATTTTGGTTCCTCTTTCCTTAAGAATTTCGTGACTCTGATCTGTGTTTTAGAGGTGGTGCAAGCATTGATCAGGCTGCAGTGTATCTTGTCACCATCTTCTGGGTCACGTGTTCCTGTCATTGGTTGCCCTGTACTGCTCGTATCCTCTGGGTGCATATCCGAGTCTGATTTGCTCTGGGGTTGCAAGGCATACATTAGTTTTCAAAAACTGATTAGCAGAGTTTTCTAATTAAAATATTTTTGATTGGCAAGTAAACATATTTGATTAGCAATTCTGTACTGATATTTTTAATGCCACCAGACGTTATTTACACCCAAGACCTAAAAGGAGCAACAATACAGGATTTTTGCATAATGCTGCAGTACGACATTATTGTGATGAGTTTCTGTAAAATATAAAGGTTAGCTGCCTGAATGGACACAAGTGATCGGATATGATAAAAAAAAAGGCTCTGAAAACAGTTTTCAGAGTAAGGATCTCTGCAAATGGGTGTTGCACATGGCAGTGCCACATATATATTGCATGCTTGACCCATCATTTGCTGTGTAAGGAGAGGTTCAGAAGTTCTATTAATGTAGATTTTGACAATGTTAAAGGAAAGTCATAGCCTAAGACTAAGTATGTAGTATTGCGAAGCAGCAGGCATAGTAATTGTCAACTTCAGGTGGACAAGATGGCCCTTGCCTGTCATTCATATCCACTGTTTTCAATATACCTTTTAAATACCACCTTTGGGGTGGGCAGGGCTTCTAAATTTCCTCAAGCCTGAACCATGTAGGCCCAAGCACAGAAAGCCAACCCTCTGCACCCATGAAAGCAGTATTCATCACTAGAAGTAATCGGAGCCCCAATCTAGGGTGCTGATACTTTTTTTTGTTTGTTTTTAAAAGAATGGTTCCCCCAAAAAATGTTATTGCAAAAAAAATGGGCAATAATAAAAAAAATAGATTGGCACTTTTTTTTTTTTAAGTCCCTATCTAAAATTTTGAGCAATTGAAGCTCAAAATTTACAAAAGCAAGCACATGGGGGCATCCATTTTGTGAAATGGATGCCCGCCTGTGCTCGCTTTTGCTTTTGCGGCACTAATGAAGGAAAAGCCAGCCAGCTGTAGTAAACAAAAGCTACCACTGGGTGGCTTTTCCTTCATTGGTGTCGGGACTCGGAGGACGAAGACTGGAGACTAAAGGCAGAAAAGCTGCAGCTGCATCTCGGTAAGTGCTATTTTTTTTTTTTTTTTAAAAGCACTAGCTGCAGGGTTTTTTCTAAGTTTTCCGGGCTGGAGGAGCCCGAAAAACTTAGAAATAAAACCGCAGCTTTAAAAATGTTGTATTTAGGTTTGCGGTAGCTTTTGAACCTACCGCAAACATAAATACAACGTTATTGTGTTTGAAAACGCTGCAGTTTTTCTTTCGAAGTTTCTCAGGCTCCTCCGGCTCTCTGAGGGCCATCTACAGTGCATGGTATTGCAGTAGAACTGTAGATGTGCACACTAGATGGAACTATTGATCACTACTTTGCATAAACCTCTAGCTAGCTGCGTATATTCATTATGTAAGAGGAAAGAAGAGACTAAGCAGAGTGGATGGCGAAGCAGGCAGCGAACTGGGCAATCAAAGTGGAATATTGTAGTTTGTTGCCATCTCACTTTCAGGGTCGCTGGTATAAAGCAGCAGGGTGAAAGATAGAATGTCAAAGAGTTTGGGATCAGGTTATGGGTTGCAGGTATTGCCCAATTTTGTTCGAATGCCAAATGGACCTACTCCGAATTGACCACATTTTTGGGGGTTGAATTTGTTCGGTCAATTGGTACATTTTAATTATAAAGTAGATGTGGGGTAAGAGAATAGGCTAAGGTGATGGGGGGGGGGGGTTGGAGGGGGGAAGCCCACGCAGTGTGTTTAAAAAAATAAAAAAAACATCTAATTATAATTCGGCAGTAGGTCCTATATTGTTGTTTTTTTTTTTGGTCAAACAACCCATATCTGGGTTGCGCACCTGTTGCACAGATGATTGCAATCAGAAGGTAACTTCCCTTCAAAGGCATTTGACTGTGTGATAGCGTGCATTTTCAAAAGTGTGGATAGTGTGGATTAACGCGCCTATACACAAGTGTTTCGAGGCACGAATAGATGGAACAAAGAGCATCAATGCACCTGAGCCATGGTGATTCACCAAAAGTCTACGATCATGAAACAGAAACGTGCACTGATTTGGTGACTTTGGCTGGTCTAAACCCAGCTTGGAGTGGGTAAATATAATTTTTCTAAAGCAAGATGGTAGCTGAGAAATATCCACCTTCTCTAATAACTTGGAGATAAACGGCAGATTTAATATAAGCCAGAAATTACTAGGTTCCGGCATATCAAGATCTGGCAACTTCACTAGGAGTGTTATCATTGCTAGTGATCATGAGCTGTTAATCATTTGTGTGATTACTGGGGCTACAGCTGTGGTTGGTCAAAAGATTCATGAAATAGGTTGCAGGTAGCAAATCGTTAAAGGAGCTTGATGGTTTACCATCTGCAAATATTCTAGAGCAGGGGTCTGCATCCTCTGGCTCCAGAGGTTTTGGACTACAACTCTTTACCATTGACTGTGCTGGTAGTTGTAGCCGAAAACATCTGCAACACCAAAGGTTGCAGACCCCTTGCCTAGAAGTAGTCATGGATATATACATGATTGAACACATTCAGAAGAGCCATATAAGTAGTTTTAATGAGGTCAGGATGTGGTGTGTGCAGTGATAATTTTTTTTTTCTCTCTTTTTTTTAGTAGAGGAATCTCCAATATCGGAGTACATTTTGTCAATTTGTGGCATAGAAAAGTTTGTCAAGGATTCACAAAAGGTTTCATTAGGTATTGGAAATTGTATTATGATTCCAAAATACATTTAAGTTCTTAAACAGTTCTGCCTGGTGGGAGGTGGCTGTTGCAAATTGGTGTAGTATTTTCTTTGCTTAATTGAGCTTTTTATAATGGATTTAAGTGTATCAGGGCATCAAGGTCAACCAACGAGAAAGATCACTACCAACGTTTCTCAAGTTCGTTTTTTTATCATTTGAACTTAAACTTTGGTGTAAACTACATGACACTTAATTTGCTTCAGGTTTTAGTTTTAAGTGGACAATGTATCTCCTACAAAATCTGAAATTTGTAGACCTAGCTCTGCTAGCAAGGTTTTAGGGGAAGGTCCTTTGTTGGTATAATATGAAAGTAAGGTGAAGATAGTCTGCCATTTATGTCGGGTGTATTGTTTTCTAAGGTCCCTGGCAGTAAATCATAGGTTTTTGGGGGGTTCTCAGGATCCAATAACAGTGAAACTGCAGGGTGGTCAATTGATGCAAGATATTCCTACGGTGCAAATACTAGAACCAACAGGTGACTTTTTTTTGTGAGTGGGCCCACATTTGAAAGGGTCTGAAGTAGTTGTTTAGCTCCAGTGTGAGATGTGTCTTCTGCCCATAAATGTGTCTCTCTGAGCAATCAACTTTGGAAACTGCATGGGGTTTCGGATGTATTAGGTGGTCTATATATAAGAAGGAAAAAGCGCTGAATATGATGAAACAAAACATTGGAAGAGGGTGCACTCACAGTACAGAATACCTGTAAAATGGAGCTTTGTGATCCAAAAGTCTTCCTTTGCAAGTAGGGCTCTGCCTCCACCACATAAGTATCTGGGATCATATTGTATTAAAATAACACATTCCACATAACGGAAACATCAATGGAAAAGCTATTTAGAAAATCAAATATATATTCATGTGAGTTAAAGCAGAAGTAGTATTTGAAAGGGAGCAGTTCCATTTTGCTAGCTCTTGGTAAAAATAGCCTAAACATTATGTAGATGTTTCAGAATTTTAGAATTGGTGATTTTTAAGGTGGCTAAATGTATCCGAATACGGGGAAGAAAATGTTGTATTTCTTACCTGAAATATGTGTACTGTGAGAAACCAGAAGTTGTCTCACCCACTGGTCCCCGGGGACCTGCCATCCAGATGGCCAGGACACGGCCATCGATTTTTGGATCCAGTTTCTGGGGGTGGACCAGTGCGGGAGGATCACCTGGGTGAGGGGTCTTCAGGGAGTGGGAGTGGGACACTGGATGGTGAGACACAGTATCCCCTTCCCTGTAACACCTTTACCTCATCCTACCAGGTAGGGTATTTAGGTTCTCCAGCATGGGGTATGGCATGGATTCACATGCTCATGAATATACCCTGACGTCAGGCTGGGAATCCTCAGTAAAAGAAAAAACTGTTTCACTTTCACGTACAAGCTTTATTTCTCCTTTCAACCAATCACTGTCCTCTGGGTTAAACTGCCCCCATCTTCAGATTTTTACTGCACGCTTCAGTGTTGGGAGTCCTCGCATTTGCTCTGCAAGCTACTTCGATGTTACGTTTTTGTGTGTTTTATGATGGCAAAAGGTTCTATTTTTAATCCAAAAGAGCCTGTGGGCTCTTTCCTCCATCTGCTGACTGCAGGCATCCGTTGTTGGTGAATTTCAGTGCCCCTCAAGGGGTGAAGATAGTCGAAGTTTCCAGAATGAACAGCGAGGCCATCGGGCCTACTTCGCATCCTCTGACCATGATGGAGGTGAACTGGAGAACTTCCAGCCCTTTAAGATGGGTCAGCAATACATTTGAGAGGAATGGAGATGCAGAGGTTACTCCAACATCAATAAACAAAACGACTCAGGAAGTTGGCAAAAAGATAACTGTTTTAATATTATTTTTCTAAAACGGGGAGTGCAACGAACGTCATCGGACGTATCATGGCAAGGTCTCAACAAACTTTATAAAAAAGCACACTTTTATACTAAAATCTCATAAAAGGTGACGTACAACCTTCGTATTACTCGAATCATCCTACGTGGTGAACTGCGAAAACCTACTGAAGAGAATGGTAGGGTCTAAGGAAACATCTAAGTATATAATCCATAGGTCTGATGGGGAATGAGAAAGGTGATGGGTTTCTTAACATCAGGTGGGGCAACTAAGCCCTTCCCTCAAAACGGGTCACTATGAACGTCACTAAATGCACAATGTCCTATTGGCTACTTAACTATAGGACCCCCCAATCATGCAATCCTCTATCATTGGTTGGCTTCTTACCTCGGTCGGCATCCTTCAGTCCACGCTAGCCGCACGCAGGCCAAGCATCCAGGTGCTGGCGAGTTAGTCTTAAACATCCGCTTCCCACCATTTAGAACATCATCCATCATCACCTCAGTGGTCGGTTGTCAATTAAGGCCTTTGAACTTGTCCTTGGGAGTGTTCTTTTTCTCTGGGAGATACAGGGGAGTAGAGGCATGCTCTGCCCTCATGCGTAGTTGTGACCATCCTGCTTGTCCAACTCCTTCTTCCCACGTGACCGAAGACCACGGAATTGAGCTTTCATTGTATCAAAAAGACTATTTTCTTTTTTTTTTATTTGATATGGTTGAATTCAATCAACCTTTCAAAAATAGATGCAAAATATACATACATCAATTTCATTTACATACAACAGAAACACATTTAATTAAAATGTGTTACTTAATTGCTTAGTTATAAAAGATGCTCATTAACTAGCATTTCATTAAATTCAATTCAAAATACATTTCACGATGTCATGGTAAAATATAAGAACATATACAGATCAAAACCACTCCAAATTGAGGTGAAAAATAATTACAGCCCTTAAATAGCCAGTTCATCAATTTTGTAGGAACCCAACATTGTCAACATACATATTTTGTCCCACTGATCAATGCTGAAGCTGCATTGTGATAAGTCTACACTGTTTTTTTTTCCCTCCAAATTGAGGCTAGTTAGAAAGTTAACAGCTGCTATTTGAATTGCCATATTATCGCACCCTGATAATGCTGCCCAACATTCAGATTGGGGTATATTTCCCAGGTATTGACAATGTCTAGTAAAGGCAGTTTGTCTTTTGGATCTTAACAGCATACACTCTGTAAACAGTGTCTCACGCATATTGTCATCGTTACAAAAACGGCATACATTTTGTTCAGGACTCACTACACCACGTCTTGCCTTTATGTCCAGTGTTACCCACAGATTAAAGCGAAGATGAAGTATTTCACACCAATATTTTGGGGGAGGTGAGCGAATCAAATACATTGGCAAGGTGCTTAATTTTTTTGGAGGAAAGCGTGCAGCATCACCATCGCGATACATTAAAAAGACTATTTTCCAATGAGCCTCTGACATCTTCTCTGTTCTCTCCAAGATTCTGAACAGGAGGTTCATTCTTTCATAAGATTGTAACTAATTTCTGTTCTTCTCAGCCGAATACGACCTTGGCTTCTTGGCTCGTTCAACCTCGCCTTTCTGAACTTCGTTTGTAATCCATTTGTTTTCTAACTGCGCCATGCTGAAAAAAGTAGCCTCTCTCCTTTAGCTCAACTCTGCTTAAAGCTCGTAATGGGACCATCCATTCTTTACTCATTCATATGTATCCATACATTGGCACTTGTCGCAATCTATTCACTATAAAGCTAGCCTCATGAAAATGTTGTCTGCTTGCGTTACTTTGCGTTTGTACACATGTGAACTGTCTTAATATCTTTGTTTCTGTTGCATAAGCTTCTTCATCTTGATCCCAAGATGTTACTTATCTTTGATACTTTCTTGATGCTTTATAGAATATCCGCACATTCTCCCGTCTCTGCATCTCTTCTAAGCATGTCAGCTCGACTCTCACATGACGTCCTCAATATGCTTTGTCAGTCAGGCATCCTGCTTTTTCTGGGATTTCGTTTAAATGGCCATCATGCTGTCTTGAATGCAGGTATGGTTTTCTCAATGGGAACCTCGCCTCCAGGATTTCCTTTGGCTTCTGTCGTTTCAATTGTTCTACATAGGTCACATACTCTGTTTTCCAACATATAGGCATTCTGGGTAAAGTGCAGAGGTGGTTGTACTTGGCTTCTTTTCTACAGAGTAGAAAAAGGAAGGCTGATCCCTCTTCAAGTCGTGCACCAAGTGCGGGCTACGGAATGCGTTTGTTGAGGACAAGCACCTGCAAGGCCTCTGTCTGCATCCAGACCACCAGGAAGGAGAATGCGAGATATGCCTCTGTTTCTCCAAGAAGACAAAGAAGGATAGGCACAGTAGATTGGTGGTGCTGCTGAACGTCAAGGCCTCTGCTCCATGCTCTGAGCAAGGTCATGCCTAACCCTGGACCAGCCGTCCAGTATTTCACACCAAGAGGTCATCTAAGTCCTGGTCCACCAGGGTCACAGCACAAGCGGGTCCTGCAGTGGACAGGACGCGATCAACCTTGCCATACACCTCCATTGCCAGCCAGCAATCAAGCTCCTCCTCTAATAGGAAATCGTCCAACCGAGCTAAACTGTGGTAGAAGCCAGAGAAGCCACGGACAGAGGAGATGAAGGCCAAAGTGTCCAAGAAGGCCCACTCGGCACAGGATCAGTCTTCGTCGACGGTAGAGCTGGTGACGGTTGCTCTTATGAAGGCGAAAAGGGCTGACCTCGTGAAGGTAGGCCCTGCAGCGCAGAAGGTGTCCCTGCCCACGAGATGTAAAACCGCTGCAGTGACTTTGGCGACTTCTGCTGGCATGCCAGAGAAGGGGATGCGGTCACTATACCCGGTTTCGACCCCTCAGGGTGGAAAAAAGGAGGGGCAAGGAGGCCCCAGATCTGCCCTAGGCCATGTCCCAGACCCATGGAAGTGTCGCCCGTGGACGAAAAGCACCTGGAGTCTTTACACATGGTCCAAAAGGACATGGAAGAGGATGACTATGGCGATGACTGCGCAAGGCCTAGTGTTCCGATCACGCCAGCTCAGCCGAGAGATGCGTCTCTGGACATTCTGTGAACCCTCAGAGTTTCAGAGGAGGATGCCACAATGCCCGATCCCAATGGTCCCCCAGTCTTCCCTTCAGCCATCAACTAAGAAGAGGAAGTGTCATCCGATGCCCACATTTCAGCCTCCACATCTGCGTCGGGCCCTCTCCCCCAGCAGACCCATACAAGGGGGCGGATACAGCCACAACAACAATGGACGATGGTGATATCATTGCAGCGGGCGGCGGGTCTCCACAGCCGAGTGCATCCCCATCGGATGAGGTGTGGTTGTTCCATTCCATGATGAGCCTCCGAGCTGTTCAGCTTGTGAATGAAGAAACCAGGAAGGAGGGTTTCTTGTATGAGAGGCACAAGGCCAAGAGGAAGACAATCATGGCGGTGCCCCTTCTGGATGATGTGTCGGAGGAGGGCCTGGCCCTCTTGAAGAATCCTTGCACGGCTCTGGCCAAACTGGATAGGCTGGAGAAGGAGTGCCGGGTGCCCGAATCTGCACCCAAGTGCCTGAGGTCGCAACCATCACTGAATTTGGTGGTTTCCACGGCCGTGAGGAAACAGTCAGCTAACCCGTCCTCGTTGTCTTCAGTTCCTCCAGACAGCGAGGGGAAGAAGATGGACGCCATGGGAAGGCGATTTACACTGCAGCGTCTAGCATGAAGGCAGCCATCACAGTGGCAATCCTAGCTAGGTACGGCAGGGAGCTGTGGTACAAGCTGACTCTGATTTTGGAGTTCCTCCCTGATAAGAATATGGAGGCCATCGCTCTCTTCCAGGAAGGGGAAGTAGCGTCAGGTGACGCCATCAGTGGCGCTGGACATTGCTGATGCAGGGTTCCAGCAGATGGGGAACGGTGTCTGCCTTCGTCGCCCAGGCTGGATGAAATCTGTGAATTTCTGCCTGGAGGTCCAGGCGAAGGTACTGGGCATGCCATTTAACAAAAATGACCTTTTTGGGAAGGTTGGGGACTAGTCCCTAGAGGCCATCAAGGCAGATACGGAGACGGCCTGTTCCCTAGGCACCCTCCAGCAGCACCGCTCTTCTTTTAGCTCCTCCATAGCAAAGTCGAGCGGGTCTTCAAAAGGTTTCTCCTCATCATACCGTCAGCCTTCAAGATTCACGACTCTGGAAGCCTACAGAAGCCGCTCCCAGGCCTGCAGACGTCGCCATCGCCCGCAGGGCAGGGTGCTGAAGCAAGCCTTAACCGGCCAGGATGTCGGGCCCCCATCTGTGCACCCCGGTGGGAGGCTGGCTGACAAGGTTCATCAGTAAGTATGAAAAATCACCACTGACAGATGGGTGCTCAATGCTCTCGCCCAAGGACATACCCTAGAGTTTCAGCACAGGTGTCTGCAGATCCCTGCGGTGGCCCGTCAGGAGCAGCACATCCCTCAGCTCTTAGAGGAGGTACGGGCCATGCTGGGAAAAGGGGCGATGGAGCTGGTACCCCAGCAACTCTGGGGCTCCAGAGTCTATTCCAGATACTGTGAACTCCTCAGCCCGTGGCACCTTTTGGAGGCATTGGACTTCCGCAATTGAGATGGCCAGCACGTATATCACTCAACGTGGGTTAGCAGTCTAGTGATTTCCAACATGGCCCCGCTGGCTGCTTTTCCTCCAATTCATTGGGTGAACACAGTGCATTGCAACCCATTTGCTTCTAGGAGTTATACGCTGTCGCCTTGTTTTCTCTGCGCACTCTCTTGTTTCTGCCTTTCGTGCCTCAGAGTGTTTCCCCGCTCCGTTGGTCCTCCTCGTTACGCTCCCTCTACCTCCAGTCTCGCTCCTGGCTACTCTCTCCCTCCCTAGTTCCCGTTCTATTTCTGCCTCCCTGCGTGGCGCTCAGTCTCGCTTGGCCTTCCTGCCTTTTGTTTCCTGTTCTGTTTCTCCGGGCTCTCTCTCTTCCATTGGGGTCCGACTCAAGTGCACTTCTCTGTCGCAGATCCCAGCCACCCTGTTCTCTGCTTCTTGCAAGCTGTTCTCTGGGCACACTTTCTGCCTCGGGAGTGATCCAGTAACCTTGTTGTCCTTTGTCAGCACTTACTACAGTAACACCTCCTACTACTTACTGCCGCATTCACACGGCAGGGATTTCATGGCTACTGTCTTATCACGCTTCAGGGATCTTTGGAATCTTCAATTGGAACCTGCCAGTCTGTGAGGTCTTTCTGCCGCACCACCTTTCCCCCGATTGCCTTTTTCGGGAAGGAGACCACTAGTCTGCCAATTGGGTAGGCAGACCTAGTGGCCCTACCTCTTCAAGGAATGAATGACGACTAGAAAGAAGGGAAAATGAAGTCAGACCACTGAAGCCCTCACAACCAGTCCAGAAGAATTAGGTAAGGTGTTGGGAGTGTCTCTCTGATTCAGGAAGTTTTGACAGACTTGACAGACGGCTACTTCTACATCCCCATTCACAGGAAGCACCGAAAGTTTCTTCGCATCGTAGTGCAGGGACAGCACTACCAGTTCGAGGCCCTACCTTTCGGCTTGAAGTCGGCCCCCAACGTGTTCACGAAGTGCCTGGCGCCGATGGTGGCCTATGTGTGTCCACAGGGGATGCATGTATACCCGTACCTCGAGAACTGGCTCATTTGGGCCCGCTCGTGAGAGTTGGCCGTTGGACATACAGAGGGGACTGTCAAGCTGCTGACGGATCTAGGATTCTCCATGAATTATCCAAAGTCCTGCTTGACACAATCGCAGAATGTGCTGTTCCTAGGAGCCAGACTCGATACAGTGTCCTGCCTGGCTTCACCCTTGGAGGAGATGGTAGCGCAATTCAAGGGAAGGTGCAGAGGCTGTTGGCGAGGAAGACAGCCATGTTGCAAACCATCAAGTCAATGCCCGGCATGATGTCATCCTGCATCTACCTCATCCGGCTCTGCAGGTTGCAGATGCGTCCCCTTCAGGAGTTCCTGCACGCTTGCTGGATACAAGTGTCTGGAAACTTTGCAGACAGGATCACGCTGGACGATGAGTTCCGTCGGACGATAAGGTGGTGGGGCGTCTGCTCCAACATCGCTCCAGGGCACAGGATTTCAGAACCCTCAATTCCAGGAAACAGTCACCACGGACACTTCATGACAGAGGCTTATGGCTGCCAGAAGAGAAGGATCTCCATATTGACATCCTGGAGCTACAGGCAGTGTTCTGGGCCCTCAAGTCATTACTTCCGTCTCTGACGGGCAAGGTGGTGAGGATCGTCACAGGCAACACCACAGCACTGTTCTACATCAGGTAACAGGAGGGCACTCGATCCCCAATTGTGGTGCTGGGTTGTCAGACAAGAAATTGTCCTCTTCACCTAGCGGGAGTCAAGAACACCATCGCAGCCTTCCTAAACAGTGAGTTGCGCTTTTGCCACAAGTGGGAACTTGGTAGGACCACGTGGACCGCATCTTCGACAAGTGGGCCAGGCCCCAGATCGATCTGTTTGCGACAGCGGCGAACTCCAATTGCCAGAAGTTTGCCAGCAGATTCAACCAACCGAGGAGCATGGGGGACACAATCTCCTTCCCGTGGGAAGGAATGTTTCTGTATGCGTTTCCTCTATTGCCTCGCCTGCTACAAGTCATCAACACACTCATCCTGCACTGGCACAGTCTGACACTCATAACCACGGTGTGGCCGAGGCAGATTTGGTGTCCGGACCTCCTCGGCCTGTCAGTGTCGCCTCCGGTCAAGCTGCCATTGGTCCCGGATCTTATCACCAGGCAAGGAGGCGCAATCCTCCATCACGACCCAGGATCACTCAACCTGAGGGCTTGACTCTTGCAGCCCTAGAGTTTGGAGGATATGAGCTGCCGGTGGACTGCATGGTGGTCTTCGCAAAGGTCTGGGCGTTGTTGACTTTGAAGTGGTACGGTCACAACTGGAAGCATTTCGCTATGTGGTGCTCGTCTCAGATGATTACCCCTCTGAGGGTCACGGCTCCGCAGATTCTTCCATACTTGGTATTCTTGGCCAAGGCCTGACTGGTGCACGCCTCTATCAAGGTGCATTTCCTACTACACCAGGGCTCCAGGAAGGTCTCCACTTGGTCTCATTGACTTGTCAAGGAGCTCCTCAAATTACTTTTTCAATCTTCCCCACCGGTGAAGGCTCCTGCCGGGGCGTGGGAACTAGACGTGGTTCTGATGAGGCTCATGTTGGGGGGGGGAACCCCTTCGAGCCTATCCATCAGGACCCTCTGAAGTTCCTGTCGTGGAAAACTGCTTTCCTTGTGGCCATCACCTGGCCATAACTGGCTTTCCACGAACTGATGTTGGTGCTGCGGATGCACCCCTCTTTCATGCGAAGGTTCAGTCAGAATTTCACCTCAACGAGCCTTTGATGTTACCTGTTTTTTTTCCTGAAACCTTCATCACTGGCTGAAAGGTCTTTGCACTCACTGGACGTTGCGCATGCCCTGCAGTTCTACATGGCACGCACAAAGAGTTTTCAAAAGACTTTACAGCTGGTTGTGAACTTTGGTCCTGTGTACCCTGGGAAGGCCTTGTCCAAGGCTTCCAGCTCAAGATGGTTCTTTGGCTTCATCGTGCACTGTCATCAGTTGGCAAGCTGACTGCTGCCCAGCCGTCCGAGAGCCCACTGCACCAGAATGATCGGTGCAACAACGGCGTTCCTGGCTGGTGTGTCCCTGCTGGACATCTGCAGGGCTGCTACATTGAGGTACACACACACACACACACGCACACCCACCTTAACAAAGTTCTACTCTGGTGACAGGGTATCCAGAGAGGAGTCCAGAGTCGGCCAAGTAGTGCTATGCAATCTGTTCGCTTGAGGTGAGTCTGTTCCAGAGTTCATTGGTTCTGTTGAGCCTTGCCACCTCCCATGGTTTGTTGAACTGCTGTGTATTCGTTATTCATGAGCGTGTGAATCCATGCCAGACCCAGTGTTGGAGTAAAAACAAGTTCCTTACCTGTAACTATTGTTCTCCAGCATGGGTTTGGCATGGATCCACATGCGAACCCTCCCTCCGTCCCCTCTGCGTCTCTTCTTGTTCATCCTGCCACTTTACATGCTTACTTTACTAAATCTGAAGATGGGTGCCAGAGGAGGGGCTTGGGTTGAGGACTGTCATTGGATGGGGACCGTATGATCCAGAGGAAATGATTGGTTTAAAGGAGAAATACAGTTTGTAAGTGAAACTGTTTTTCTTTTACCGACGGACGAGGATTCCCAGCCTGACGACAAGGAATATTCATGAGCGTGTGAATCCATGCCAGACCATGCTGGAGAACAATAGTTAAAGGTAAGTAACTTGTTCCAACTCTTCCCGCTGCCCTTTTAAAACACTAACACTTTCTCGTGGACAGCCCGCTTTGAGCGAAAACAGATTAACAGCCCAGCAGTATACTTCACATGTCCCAATACAATGGTCAATTACTGACCAAATGTCTTGCTCGCCAAATGTGCATGGATGGACATTTATCTATTTATCACCAGTACACTGCAGAGCAAATCCTTTGAACGCAGGTAGGCAAAGCAATAATTCACACCCACACACACTGTTAGAAGATGAGTAGCTCTTATATGGCTATTTATGCATATTGAAGCATCCATAAAGAAATAAGTTGTAACAGAGATAAATCACAGAAAAGACACACCGCCTCCCCCTCGAAAACAGTCCGGCAAAGAGCACAGCAACCCACCGGTTTTGGAGCAAAGTGTCTTTCCTCCGACTGAGGCCTTTGCTTTCCATATGACCCTTCCAGAGCCCCGCATTACATGCCCCCACAAGGCAGGGTGGCATGTTCTCAAACCTTCTTGCATGAGCGCTTGCGTGTTGATGAGCAACCTTTAGTCTCCGGACTAGTCGACCGATGGTAACCCCAAGGAGCAGATCGCTTCTCTTTCTCAACACAACATGGAAAACTACTCCATAACTCATCCTCAAACTTGACACTGGCCATAACAAACATTATCTGGTACCAGCCTGCACCTGCGTATCCCAGCTTCTGCAAGCACCTTGTCCTTGGATGAGCCATGCAGACCAACATAAACCACGAATAATGTTGAAAAGTGAAATACTGCTAACCATGCTGAAAATCTGTGTACAAGTGCAGCATTCACTGAAGCATGGAGTAAATATCCACTATGGCGCTGAGTGCCCCCAGAATGCACTGCACACCAGCACCATCTTCTAGCTCAGCATCACACCATCACACACACTTGACTTCCATTAAGCTTCCCCACAAGGATAAAAGGCAGCGCACGAAAGCACATTCTGAGCGAGGCAAAGCACAAAAGGAAACAGCAGTTTTGAGACTGCAGCTGAACGAGAGAGGAAAGATGGGAAAACAGAAGAAAGGCAGAATTGCAATGAGGGACGTTCCCTTGACCTTTTCCACAAGGAACCGTTACTTTCCAGAAGCCTCGAATAGAAAATGTAAAACCAGGAAAACAGGCTGAAGAACCCTACATTGTGTGTCGGGGATGCCCGGGGCCCTCACTACGTCAATAATCAAGGCAGGGAGAAGAGCCAGCCGCTGTAGTACCATCCTTGGCTCCAAGAACAAAGCAGCGCCAGTGATTCAACACAGCCAGTGAGTTGGGGAGGCCGATACAAGACCAGACTGTGTTGAAGCCAAAGTTACAAACCGCAACATTGTATGGTGAGGGCTGGAACGAATATTGTTAAAACGTGTGTGATAAGAGACGCAAGGAAAGTTCAACTGCCCATGAGTGTCAAAGGTATTGTATCTTGCTTTGAAAGTTCAAAGTGGTACGGCACAGCGTGGGTGCTCAATCGAAGGTCTCTGTAAGGTATCCAACTGTAAAGTGGCAGACGTGAACTGAGAAAAAGGTTATATCAAGAAGAAAATGAGTAATTGTGAATCGAAATGGTCCTGCGGCGGGTCAAGCAAAATCGCATGCACAGTCGAAAGTCTTCGATTTTCATGAAGTAGAGAAATTTGGTCTGAGCCCTGCAGAGGGAGACCAATTGAAGATTTCATGTCAAAGTGGGTCTGAGCCCAGGATGAGCAGTAAATCACCCGAAAAGTTGTATGTGGTATTCTAAGAAGAAAGGAACTTTAATGTTTTGTCATGTTGCATCAGGCTCTCTGAAATAAGACTCTTTGAATGGCAAAGAGACTTTGGCGCAGAAGGCCCTGATGTTGAAGTTTTGAACTGCATCCTCATGCTAGAGAAGTCAGTGTGCTAAGCGCGAGTGTGCCGCCTTGTCCTGTGCTGCAAACGTGGGGAAGGTAAGCCAACGGCTTGAATATCCTGACCTATCATTTCGTGAACACCTTTCTTTTGCATAACATTGTTTCCCACACTATTTGTATTTGAAAGTAAGGATTGGCAATAGGTTTATTAGTATAGGCCCTTTTTATCTCGACAGATTTGTCGAGGACTGCATTACTATTTGATGGTGCTCCCATCTTTAGATTTAGGATTAGATAGGTGTTTTTCAAACCCAATTGAAGTTCAATAAACACCCTTCAACTGTGATCACTTGCGTCTGTCTTACTGTTTGATACAATGCCTTCCTTACAGTACCACCTAATAGATCCGTTGAGTTCCTTTTGGACAAATAGTAAAATGCTAGAGCTCCCTGATGGGTGTCTGGTTTCACAGCGGTCGGGCAGTAAGAAGGCAATAGTGGTACACAAGCAGGACTTGAAATTAAGATTTGTTGACCAGTATCAAAAACCAGCTCATGGGTATATGGGTATCGGGTATCACCTGTTAGGCAGGAACTACTACTGGGGATCCAGGAGCTGGTAAATAGTGCACAGCAAATTTAACTTGGGCTCAAGAGGCAGACTCAACATTTTGTCCATTATATATTCTCCAATATCCTTTAAATGTTCCTTATGTGTGCCCTTCATTCTCTTTTATACACATTCCTGAACCTCTACAGTTAATATCACACAGCTATGTTTGAAAAACATCACTTTCCTGGGGAGTCAAAAGTAGCTCCTGGTAGCTGTTGGTTTCAAGCTAACTAGGCTCCCGTTAGGTAGAACCAGTTTGGGGGTGTTTTGTCCATAAGAGATGGTGAGTGTCTGAGAATTTTGGGGGATAGGTGATAGTAGAGTTCATGAGTGAAGGTCAAATAGAGATGGGCATTTTCCTTGACTGGGTTCTTTTCAGGAGGATGTGCCTTCCCCTACTTAAAATGGAGGGTAGGTTCAAAGGCAAGGACATTTTGATGTCAGCAACTGAAGGTGGTTAGAACCTTCCGAAAGATTCTATAACTACCTTTCGTCGTACTACTGGAAGGACAGCTGCACCAGAAGTTCTCTGGATTATTTATGGAACTTTAAGCTAAAAGTTCATATCAGTTATCTTTGCCAGGTTGACATTTGAAAGCTTTTGAGATTTGAGTCACTGGAGTTCAGGCGGATGCCACTAGGTGCTGGTTGGGGACAAGGAAACTAAGAGAACCTGTAATTACTCTGTGAATACAGGAAAATAAAATAGTTTGGAGCATGTCATTGTTTTGGATAAATATTACGATTGATCTGTCGTTGTACAGTGTTTGAGAACACTAGCAAGTGGAGCGGCGTATCAGGGACACAGCGTGATGTAATGCTCTAAGGGAGCAGAAGGCATGTTATTATGGCAGAGGACAAAAGGCATGCAAGCAGCCCTGGTCAGTTGTTTGATGCACGAGATGCATATTTTTGTTTTCCGAAACAATTCTACTGCATATATATTTATATGCTAAACACATGAAGCCACTACAGGACAAGAACATATACAAAGAAAAAAACGAAAAATAAACAGTACAAGTTGTGAACTTTATCCTCCCAACCACCCATCCCCTTCACCGACCCGGTCTCCTTACCCCACCGTGTCCCCTTCCCTCCACAACTCCCCACCTTTTCCCCACCTCGCAAAGCATGAGATATAAATGAAAAAAAGGAATAGTGACACCAAAATCAGTGCTCAGAAAGTTTCAGCGAAGGGAGCCCGGACGGCTCATGGTTCCCATGTTCGCATGGGCTCAAGCGGGACAAATCGTAGTCCCAACGGGTTCATCACTCGCAGCCTATTTGGGCAGGTATTGTATGATGCATCTTCCAGGGTATTATGTACAAAGCACTCTGTGATTTGATTCTCTATCTTCTCCCTGACAACAGCATCCCCCGGCAAATGCTGCAGTAGACACCACACACGCAAAGGAGCGCTTGCCTGCGGAAGGTCAAGTGTGAGCAATACCGTGGCATGATCAGACAATGTGATATGCCCAGTAGCCAATTATGTTACACATCCGCGTGACCACTGGCAAGCAGGACATAGTATATCGTCCTATAGGTCCTATGTACATGTGAGAAATATGAAAAGTCCCTTTGATCCCTGTGACAGTCCCGCCAAACAGAAATGACTCCCATCTGCATAGGTTTATGCTTCAACTTCGCCAAAGCCTGGACTCCCTGATCCTGCGAACCCTCAGAATAATCTAGGCACCTGTCCATCAACATATTCAAATCACCACCTATGTTGAGGTCCCCCGTTGCGAACTGGGCAACGTTCCGGGTTAGACTGAGCATGAAGTTCACCTGGTCAGTGTTTGGACATATACAGAGGCTAAAGTAAGGGGGCACTGACCCAATCTACGTTTAATCGAGAAATCTACCCCCAGAGTCTGAAAGTGATGTCCCCATTTCCAGCCTATTTTTACTAATAATTGCCCCTCCAGCCTTCTTTGTCTTGGACGAAGCAAAGGGATGAAAGCCATAGCCTCTATTAGACAGGCATTTCCAGTCTGTGTGCAACAGATGCGTTTCCTGAATAAGGGCTATGTCTGCCTCTAGGTTGTTAGGAGATGGAAGAAACACACTCTCTAAACTGGCAAATTCAATCCCCTAACATTCAAACAGACAACTTGCTACATTTATGCGTGACCCACAAGAGCACAAACCACTCCCTCAGGACATTGACCAACCCCTGCCTTGACAAAATTGCCTGGTGACATAACTTTTGGTGATTCGAATCCCATTGTCCTTACGAGACCTCTTGCGTGTGCCTCCGAGTCACTTAGTTTGGCTCACTGACTCCCTTAGGAGGCATGACCAAATAATAATTCTGGGGCTTCTGCCACTCCGAGTCTCGTAGCATTGCCAGTCAGGTTGAGTCTTTAGCCTTCTTGGATTTAAGGCCCTTCTTTTTCTAGGAAAGGCCCACTTCTGCAGTATTACCTGGCCTACGGTCTCGCTGCTGTTCTGAAGCATCTAAGAATTGAACCGCCCTCCAAAAATCCCACAGTATGGTGACGGTCCTGCCACTCAAACGGCAAGCCACTCAGAAATACCCATCTCTACCACACCTTCTCTTTCAGGAATGTTTCTGTTAAATGTCTAAACAATCTGCTTTTCTGCAGCGTGATGTTTGACACATCTTGGAAGAGGTGGATTCTGGAGCCTCTGAATTCTAAAGGACCGTTCACTCATGCAGCATTTATTTTTTCTTTCAGAAGATATGTGTGCGGCTTGAAAACAATGTCTCTTGGCCTGGTTTGCGTCTGGTTACCTCTGGGGGCAAGGGGCACCTAGTGAGTCTCTCTTTCCAAAGCCCTTCCACGCTCTTGGTGACCCCCTCCTTTAACTTCCCATGCCCCTGCTTGTTTTTTTTGCAGCTTCTGCAGACACAGCGCCAAGTCCTCTTCGGTGAAGGACACAGACATGTGCGTTGCCTGGGGTTCATCCCGGGAGCCAGGTGTAGCTGCCATGTTACACGAATTGTTGTATGCAGCTCCCTTCATAAACCTGTCAATGCTGCCCTTCTGCCGTGATCACTTCACTGACTTTCATCAGTAGCACCTTGTAGGACTTGCACCATATGTCAAAGAGGGCTTGCCGCACCGTCTCAACAAAGACCTCCACGAGAGGCAGCACTCCTTGCACTACTCCTCAACTCGTGGGACAAACAGCTGCAGAATTGCTGGACACATTGCCGACTGGGCATATTTCTTTAGTGGGTTTATTTACCCCAGGGTGTGCATGGAACCAGGATCTTGCAGTGAACAGTGCTCCCCTGACATGCTGTGAATTCTACAAGGCACTCATATGAGAAGGAACACATCTCCCGCTGCAGAACATGCATTACCTGCATGGAATGTGGTCAGAAGGTGCACCAAATGGCCATGGTGAAGTTAGTGGCCCTCCTGCTCTGCCCCAGACCCTCAGTGCTGTGGAGCCCTGAACTGGCCACCAGGCCTTGGCTAATTACAGTGCGTGCCCTTGCTCACTGGTGAGCCGCGCTCTGGAGCACACGCGCCAACTCAGGTTTCACGCCTCCATCAGATGCTCTACAGAGGGCTATCTCCATTCACATAGCTGAGGGGCCAGGAAGCCCTACAGAGACCACGTCAAGGATCGGGGGCCACCTCCTCCCCCAACCACAGTGCATGCAGCGCAACCTCAGCCCCACATGGTGGGCGCACATCGGGTGCCCTACCTCCATGGCCTGTCACTCTGCCACACATGTTGGCTCGCTGCAGTCAAAGACGGCCCACTGCGCTGCCGCTGCCTATGGTGGATCCGGAGCCTGGATGATGCCTCTCCAGTCACATGCTGCGGGGTGAAATTGGGAGCCTCATGGCAGTGCGGCCAGCCCGTCTGCCATCTTGACCAATCCTTCGAGATGCATATTATTGACTTTTTTTTATATGCGAGTGCTAGGAAACATGTGTAAACACTATAACGTAAACGCAGTTCAAACTTACTTGAAGTGCGGTGTCGGGAGCGGCTTCTTCTGGTGCATGTCTTCTCTTTCGTGCAAAACTGAGCATCGGCGATCCACGTTGCTTGCGGCATCACGTGTGAAGTGTGACGCGGTTTAGTCCAAATTTTAGACCACAGTTCAAAATCAAAGCGCATATTGCAGATCAATAATCTATGATTATTTGATCGATAAACTTAACACCTTTCTCAATCGAGGTTTTTCGAAAAAATAGATGAATAGGTCTATGTCATGATCTCTGCTTCCAAAAGGTCAGGGTTTTCCCAACTCCCTTGGAAGCAGATCCATAACCCAGGTTCCGAGTGCCAACCAGTCCCAATTGGGACCTTTTGGGCCCAGTCCTGGCGCCAGTGGCACCAGGCTCATAAATATGCCCAGTCCCAGCGCTGGAAGCGCCGGGCTCATAATGCTTGGGTGGACTTACCTGCAGCAGACCATGCTGCTTACTTGCCTGCCAGTTGAGCCTCTGATCCTCTTCTGTTTGGAACTACTTTTCCTGTTGGGTGGGGCAGGAGCCACTCCCTAGATTCAGAACACTGGAACTCTTCTGGAAAGCAGGAACTCTTTTCTTACCTAGGCGTGGCTGTGGAAGGAGACACCTAAGCACTACAGGAGGCTATTTAAACCACACCCGATGGATGAATCTTGCTTTGCGTTATTCTGCATCCTCTGCAGCAGAACGCTCATCGTGTCTTCTGCATCTGATCCTGGGCCTAAGGAAAAAGGCTTACCATCCTGAATCCAGTCTTCAGCAACACCTATAAAGATAAGAAAGAACAGGTTAGCATTACGGTCTTCAGTGACAGCTCTTCACTTACCTGGTCCATCGGCTGTCACCAACGCCTTGCGCTGCATTCCGGCATCTGAAAGACAAAGGCTTACCTACTCTTCGTGCGCTCCGGAGGTCTTCACACTGCATTCCGGCATCTGAAAGACAAAAGCTTACCAACTCTTCGCACGCTCCGGAGGCCTTCGGCGCTGCATCCCGCATCTGAAAGACAAAACAAGGTGCGTTTAAAGACATTGGGGAACTTTAATACTCACGTGCCATTACTCCTTTCCACATCTAACCCAGTGGGTATTCCGGCACCCTGCAGCCGCTCCGAACTTGTACCTGCAAAATAAAAAGACAGTTAGAGCGCATCGTGAAGCAGGCAACAAGCGCTTACTTACGTGCTTCCAGGCGCTTCTATTCATCACACGGGCTCCATCTTCAACTCACTTCAGCCCGTCATCCGCCATCGCCGGAACCCTGCAAAACAAGAGACATCATTACTAAAGACTTTAAAGACATTAGAATTACTCGAAACTTACCGTTCGTGCAGTAAACGACGGACAGCAATCCTCTGAAGTCAAGAGGCCTGCTCCCCTTATCCAGTGAAGAAACTGGTTACAGCACCCTGCCCCGAGGCAGATGGAGAGCACAGCGTTCACTTACCTAAGGTGAGAGCGTTAACCTTTGGGGTTCTACAGGAGAAGAGAAAGGGAAGAAGAGAGAGACATTCAATAACCCAGTTCCTTAATCCCATATTTTCTATCTGCAGACATCTTACCCTTCGAGTCAGACATACAGTGCACAGAGGTCCAGCCCAAAGAGCCAGCCGTGTGTTACACATCACCTTTGAAGATACGGTATACGCCCAGTCAAGACCGGCGCCTCTACGGGAATCAAGTGAGCGTTACAGTCTATTATATATTTTTATTACACCAAATAAAAGAGGAAAAGCCTGCTGCAGGTTTATTAATCTGGTGAAATGTCTTTTAATTACGAGTTAGTGAGACAAATTGTTTTGGCGCCATTAAAAATATGCACAACATCTTTGATGGCAAATGACAACACTAGAGATTTCTCAGCAACCAACCAAGCAGAAGGAATTAGGATATCATCAGGGAAAAAACAGTCTTTAGCCTGATTTAGAACAAAGGCTTTATGATGGTTCATAAAGTTCAGAAAACCAATGTCACTGCAATGATGAGTATTTAAGTTTATTACGGGCAATCCTTTTAATTTTCTTAAGACCCCAAAGGAAGTTAGCAAGTATTCTATTAATAGATTTTTAAAAATAAGCTGGTACAGGGATATGGAGCATTTGCAAATGGTAAAGAATCACTGGTGAAAGCATCATCTGAATGGTCCCTAATCTTCCCCACCATGTTAAATATAAGAGGGACCATGTGGTTATTGAATTATTTAATTTTAAAAGTACATTTTGTGAATTTATCTTGACCATTTGAGCGATTGAAGGGGCAATTGAAATACCCAGATATTTAACAGAAATTGGATTGCAACAGAGACCGAGGTGTGCAAAATATTCTTTCATACAGTAAATTTTTATTTATTTGCATTTTTAAAGCGCTCACACAGCCCAGAGGCATCGAGGCACTGTTACAGAATTTTTATTTTTGTTGTTGCCTTAGTTGCATGTTTATAACGTGCTTAAATACCCACAGGTTTCTAAGCGCGGACCCGGGGATCGAACCTGTGTTGCTTCGTATCGTCTTGCTTCCAAGGCTAGCACGTTGCCACTGAGCTATCCTCCTGGGACATATTAAGCAGAAGAATTGCGAACTTCTCTCTATTTAACTTATATCCTGAGAAATGAGAGCAAAGGTCAATAGTATCAGCTAAATGGGGTAGAGTTGTGTTTGGATTTTCAAGGAAGATTAATATGTCATCAGCATGTGCTGCAAATTTGAATTCAGAGCTACCATTGCTAATTACTACTTTGCCTCTTTCATTCTTACCTGCAGATATCCTAGATCTTTCTTTTTTAGCTTTGAGGCATGAGGCTAAAGCTTTGCCAACTTTATTAGATGATTGGTAGCTTTTTGATTTAAACTTTACAGGCCCCTAGAGGCAAGCTTTGTTAAAGTTTTATTAATAGTGAAATGAAGAGCAAGAATTTGTTGAAAGAATATAGTTAGGAGTAGTTATATTGCTTCTCTAAATTCCGTAATTGGCTGTGAAGGATATCTAGATCATGTTTTGCTTCCTGCTTTCTTTTGGCTACAAATGAAATATGTTCATGGAAAGCCGCTTTATAGGAATCCCAGTTATTGGCAGGAGACTCATCATCCCTATTCATTTGAAGGAAAAATTGATGAGTCACAGAAGGATTTTTCAAAAATTAGCATCTTAGAGTAATGAGTTATTGAATCTCCCTCTTTATCCCAATTCAATATTAGTTATTGCAGTAGAGTGATCCCTTATAACGTAGCATTCAGATAAGTTGGACTCCTGTAGGCATGCAATGGTTGGTTTGAATCTAATGATATGAACTAAAACCTTTTTTGTCTTTTTAATTAGATTATTAAGACCCTTAACATTCCAGGTGATAAATCTTAAGGTCCTAGTTTAAAAAGAGAGAACAACAGGATTCTAAGAGTGAATATGTATTTAAAACTTGTTTCAAACTTAGGGAACTTGTAAAACAGGTAAGTGATAAATGACAGAACAGAGTTGTATTTTTTATTTATTTGTTTTAGCTGTAAATTTACAACATTTCAAGTATATAAAAGTAACATTTCTATGCAACATTTACAGAAAACATCACATTAATTTACAAAACGTTAAAACACAATAAAATCTTGCATGAAAATACAATACAATCTTACATGAAAGTTCTAATGCACTTTGAGATCTTAAAAAACAAATGACATTATTACATAACACTTTATATCAGACATAAAATGATCCTGTTCCCTGAGCTCAATGGATTTTAATATTCAAATGAATATGCGGTATCATGCATTTTCAAATTCAATAGAAATTTTACAGTGGCAATGTCTACTGAGACAGAGGTGGCATTAAAAATCTTAGACAACAAGATATCTTCAGTTAAAAGCTTATATTGACTAAAATATTTTTAAAAGATTTCAGTTTGTTGATGGGCTAACGAAGGACATGCAACCACTAGGTGTTAACATTTCTTGTTTGTTTACAA
Organism: Ambystoma mexicanum; assembly: GCF_040938575.1. Lineage (NCBI taxonomy): Eukaryota > Metazoa > Chordata > Amphibia > Caudata > Ambystomatidae > Ambystoma > Ambystoma mexicanum. The sequence continues at coordinate 1,205,931,666 of NC_090923.1, read as the reverse complement.
AATCGACAATTTGTATTTGCATTTTTGTTTTTCGAACATCGGGCAATTTGAATGTTAGTTGGCCAAAGATTTAATCGGAATCTCAAGAGATATTGGGCATATTTGATGTCTGGGAATTTCAGTGGGTATGGCAAAGTTGTATGTAAAGTTTTTGGGGAAAAATTGAGTATGACGAGCATTTCTCCCAAGTTTTTGTTGGCCCTTATCTGGTAGTTCAGTTAGGAGTTGAATAGAAATTTCAGCCCATGAAGTGTGTCATTGGAGGCTTTCGTTGCCACCTTCTCTCCCCACTTCCCCCTCTGGCTGACTCACATCCTGACACAGCCCTGTCTCTAATTTATTCTTCTATTTCGATACACTCGATGCTCTTGCCCCTGTCATGAGGATCCGTTTGAAGTCCAAAGCCAAATGCAATTCGTGGTATGACTGTGACCTAGCTACACTTAAACTTAAGTGTAGGGCAGCCGAGAGGAAATGGAGGGCTTCTTGTTCATTCTCTGACAAACTGGCCTGTCGCCTTCTCCAAAGGCAATACGGACTCTGTCCACACCAAGAAAAGAGCCCATATCCAAGCCTGTGTCTATGCGGCATCTAATAACTTGGCTGAACTCTTTAAAATCTACAAGGAGCTGGCCAACCCTTCTGCAGTCTCTACCCCTCCTGTCGCCTCACAGGCTTTTTGCAATGCCCTTGCCTCTCACTTCATCTCAAAAGCCCAGGATATCCTGTCTGCCCTCTCCTCCCCTGCCCTCCTCTCCCTTCTCTTTCTGTAAACGCTCACCCTCCTTCAGCCACCACGCACCCTCTCTCATCCTTTCCTCTTCTGATGAGGTCGCCAGACAAGTCCGATCTATGAAAGCCTCGTCAAAACAGGTTCATCCATGTTCCTCGAAAACCATCAAGGACCACATTGATACTCTTGCTCCAGACCCTGTTGATTTCTGCAACGACTCCATTGCCTCAGGAGACTTCCCCTCCGAAGCACTCTCTTGTGCATCCTCTTCTCAAGAAACCCACAGCTGGCCCTTCTTGCCTGGCTAACTATTACCCAATTTCCGTTTCTCTTTTCTGGGCAAACTCCTGGAAAAGCTGGCCATCTCTCAGCTTAACCTTCATTCTGATTGTGTTGGTTGTCTCCACGACCATCAGTCTAGCTTTAGAGCTGCCAGAAGCATGGAAACTGCTCTCCTGAACATCCGTGAAGATCTGCTCTCCAACCTTGACTCGAACATTCCCTCTGTCCTCATCCTACTGGATCTCTCTTCTGCCTTCGACACTGTGTACCATACCATCCTGCTCAACCGTATAGTGACAAGCCGATCAGGCTCTGGCCTGGCTGACCTCTTTCCTTTCTGATCGACCCTCCCAGGTCCAACTTGGGTCCTTCGTTTCCACTATCTCCACCTCTACTTGTGGTGTTCCCCAGGGGTCTAACCTCTCGCCCTGGCTGTTCAACCAATACTGCGCAACTCTCGCCCACTGCATTTCCTTTTTCTGCTCCAATTTCCAGTGCTATGCTGACGACACTCGACTCATTTTCAGGCTTCCCTCGGCCACCTCCTCTCATCTCCGGTTGCCTAACTGCCATTCGGGGTTGGTGTGCAGCCAACGATCTCTGCCTGAATGCCAGCAAGACGGAGACCCTCTTCATCGGCACACTGTCACCCTCCTTTCCCCTCACTATGTGGCCGGCCTCACTTGACCCTCCTCCTACCCCCACCTGCGAGGCTAAGAACCTCAGGGTCATCTTCGATTCCACGCTTTCCTTCTCTTCCCACATCTCTGTCTCTAAAAAGTCAAACTTCCTATTGCACCTCCTCTGAGGTACTCTGCCTTCCCTCTACGTCCCCCAGAAGCTCACTGTCTGCGGAGCCCTGGTTCTCTCTACCTGCCTCCACTCTCCACCCTTTACAACTGATCCAGAACAGTACTGCAAGACTTGTCCTTGGCCTCAAGCCCTGGGATCGAATCTCTCCAGCCCTGAAATCTCTCCACTGGCTCCCAGTGGACGCAAAGATTAATTTCAAAACCCTCTGCATTGTCCACAAGGCTTTCTGGGGCCTGGATCCAGAATACTTTCAGCTATCCCACCGTAAATACCTCCCCTCTCGAGCTCCTCTAACTCCCTCAGGGTCAGTCGTTTTTCAAAGAAACGAGCTGGGGGTAGATCTGTCTTCAGCTGGTGCCTCCCCCTGCAACAGCCTCCTTGCCACTCTGAAACTTGAGGAGAACCATCTCTGGTTCTGAAAGTACATCAAGACCTTCCTCTTTGTTTCTACCTTCGCCCCTCCTCTCCCCTGCTGATCTTCTTTCTCTCGGCATTGTGCACCTGGCCTACACTCTGTCTTCCGGGCCCAGGTACCTGCTCACCCTGCCACCAACCCGCACTGCCTCCGGGCAGTCCTTTGCACTGGAATTTGTATTTTTAACCATACAGTTCCCTTCCTCCTTTTCCTTGCACTTATCCGACATACCCTGTCTGCTGCCTTCAACCCAGCACTTGCCAATTGCTGGCTGCACTACCACTGTTTGTTGCCTTTTATTATTGATTTATTATTTATTTGTTTCCCTCTGCTCCGCACTTTCCAATTCTCCCCCCTTCCATGCACTTTTCCCCTTTCCCATGCACTTGCGCGTTCTCAATGTCACTGTGCCTAGCAAGATCGTTGTTTTTGTTCTCCCTTGTTCCCCCTCCCTTGCCTTGTCGTGCTCTGAATCACTTGTGTACGAGCAAGATACAAATAAAATATATCATATCATATATATGAAAAGCAGTGAAATAAACTATATGCAAGAACTGGCGGGACAGTATACCTGGCATGGTCCAGTATGTGTGATCCTGCTGTAGAAAGGAAACGCTAAGGAAGAACCATATCCTTGACAAATTGAACTGCTCTAAATCTGGAAAGGGACCTGGCAGGGGAGTTCTACCAGGTGATCTGAGAGTCTGGGACACGCTCCCTATTTATGATAAAGTAAGAGGAGAATTCTAAGGAGGACTCATACATACCCTTAGGATTGTAACCTGCTTTGAATGTGAAGAGAAACTTGGGGAAGGGAGCCACTTGCCCGGGAGTGGATTGCAATATCCAAAGGAGAGATTTATCCTTTTGGTCTTTAAGGAACTTGATTATTCTCAGTTTGCACTTTTTGGTAAAAGGAACCTGCGGAAGGGAGCCATCCCCTGGAACTGTGAACATTGGTCCCTTTTTGGTTGGATTTATACCTTTTTGTGTTGGATCTGAACATTTACACACTTTTGAGAGCAAGAGACTATCTATACCCTTTGCACATTAGAGTTGGTTTTAGAGTGTGGGGGCCAGAATAGGAGTTTGGACACAGAACGTATTCTTTCTTTGGGACATCTTGACAAAGGATAGCCCCATTTGTTTTTGGTTGAGGTAAGGAAACGCCTCCTAGAATCGGGTTTGTGAGGGATTTTTCAACCCTCTTTTCTTTTAATAAAAGTTTGTAACCAAAACAATTAGTCCTCTGTGTCTGCATCGCATTCCTGGCTCCTCATAAGAGACAGAGTGCGAAACTCCAGGAGAGGGGAAATGTCTGGTGGGACCAAGGCCCATCCAAGCTGGAATCTTATTTAAGTCTCTGACCATCACACACAAATGCATCACTAACAACGCCCCACATATCTCAACAATAGTGTTGCCCAAAAAAGATCAACTAGATCCATAAGATCATGCGCTAGCATTCACCTTTGCGTCCCAGGATTCAAGTGTTCTAGAGCCGTGCGGGCCAGCTTTCCAGTTGCTGCTCCAAAGATCTGGAACTGCCTCCCCATGCAGATCAGAAATCAGCCATCTCACTTGCGCTTCAAAAGCCTAATAAAAACTGCTGATTATTTGCACTGTTTTGCATTTTAACCTGATTACACTAACTACTGCTGCAACCTCAAACCGCTCCTCTGTAACAAGACTGCTCTGTTAATTCTTCTGTAACCAGACAAACTATTCTTTTTTTTATAAGTATTTTTATTAATTTTCAACATATCAATGCATAACAGACGGTAATATAGAACAGTTGGTTTTCCAATATTTTAAAATCCGACACCTCAAACCCCAACAGTTCATCCATCTTCTAATACGTATCGGCTTTAAATAATCATAGTTAGTTCAACGCGTTAAATCCATTATACGTCCTCAGTTGATTGATAGAGGCTGATAGGGAAAAGAGAGGAAGGAAGGAAAAAAAGTTCAATGGGTCAGCATCACCTATAAGCATTTATAAACATAAGTTCATTAGATCAGTATCACATAATAAAAGTTCATAAACATGACTTCATAAGAACAGTATCTCATATTGAGAGTTCATTAGCATGAGTTTATCAGGTCAGCACCACATATTAAGAGTTCATAAAGTGCTTCATAAATTGCGGTTGGAAGAACATGTGTTCCCTGTCCGAAATATATTCCAGCAAGGGGCGCCAGGTCTTCCGGAACTTCGAGAGCTTTCCTTCTAATATGGCCGTAAGTTTTTCCAGGCCTAACCGTTCCCATATTTTTAACCACCAATAAGCTGTCTGTGGGCCTTCTACCGTTTTCCAGAACCGGGCTCTGGTGATACGGGCAGCAGTGAGTAGGTGTGAGATCAGGACTGCTTTGTGCCCTGAAATGGGGAGAGACCAGTCTTCTGCTATATCCCACAGTAAGAGCACTCTCGGGTCCATTGGATCTATGTGATTGTTGGCCCTCAAGGAGCTTAAGTTCTATGCCCATAGGAGCCCTCCCTGCAGCTTGACGGGTATCCCTATTAGTTAGCCAATGCCGCAATTGTATGTAATGAAAGCGTTCTGTCTCAGGGAGTCTAAATTTTTCTTTACATTCAAACTATTCTTATGTAACCCACACTGTGATACCTCTGGGTTTGGGCGTGTAACAAATGCTATAAATGAATCAAATAAAAAATACTCAAACTAAGGAAGCCTGGGTTACAAGATTCAGAGGCATACACGTTTAGCCCAGAGTATAATAGAGGTGGGCATGCTTTGCCCGGGCCAGACCGTGCTCAAAACGGGGGCTCCAGCCCGATCCTCAGTTCAGGCTGGTACCCACAAATGCCCCACCATGGCTGCCCAGCAGTATCCACACGATCTGCGGGGGAGTGGGGGTGAGCACCTGAGGCTACGCTGCGTGCTGCAGGCCCGCCCACACACCACCCTCTGATCCATGACTTCATGTCCTGCCCCCAGACAATACGATTGGCTGGGAGCAGAACAGGGAGTCACTCAGTGCATGAGGCAGGCATGCAGCAGCCAGCCAGCCAGCAGCAATGTATTAAGGTAGACTCCCATCCCCGTCCTATCTTCCTTCTTTGGGCATTTATTTCCATTTTGCTGGCGCTGCGCAGGTAAAAGGGGAATAAAATGGCAAAATATTTTTTAAAAATCTGGCCATGATGCCGGCTCGGGTGCCGAGAAGGCATCAAGGCTGTGTTTCTCCAGCATGGGGTCTGGCATGGATTCACATGCTCATGAATATTCCCCGTCGTCAGGCTGGGAATCCTCGGTAAAGAAAAAACCAGTATCAGTTTTGTTTCTGATCTGTCTTTCGTAGTAATAACCAATCACTGGTCTCTGCGTCATACTGACCACAGCCAATGACTGCCCTCTACCTAAGCACCGCCTCTGGCAGCCATCTTCAGATTTTTACCGCACGTTCATGTGTTGGGATCCTCGTGCTATTGCTCTCGAGCGTTAGTGCTATTTTTTCGCGCTTTTTACAAAAAACTTCGATTCTTTCGGTCAAAAGAGCCTCAAGCTCCACCGATTCTACATCCGATCAACGGGGACCCGTGTCGGATTCATCTGTGCCCCTCAAGGGTGAAGATTTCGTCGAGCTACACTTCGGAGGACTCCAAAAGCTTCTCAGGCCCGGTCTCGGAGATGGCCCAGGAGAAGGGAAGCTCGACGCCCGGAAAGCTGTTCAGGGTCTGCCCTGGATGCCAGCTGCAGAACGTCTTCAAGGAGGACGAACACTCTTTCTGCCTTTACTGCCTTCATGAGGACAAGACGCATGTGGAGAAGGACTGTGCGTTTTGCGGCAACTTGTCGGAACGGACCATGAAGGACCGCCATCAACGTCTCGCCAACTGGCTGGAGGGTAAGAGCCCGTCTGGCGAGAAGAAGAAGAAATCCGAGCGGTCTTCTAAGACCTTTGAGGGCGCCCCGGCGACGGGGGCCCAACATAAGGCCAAGCACCGCGAGTCCGCTGGCACCGGGAGCGCCGAACGGTCGGGCTCTACGGGCGCCAGGCAGGGCGCACCCTCCCCGGCACCATCAACCACGAGCCAACGCTCTGGGTCGGGTAAGAGGAAGGCCGAGCACCCGGCGAAGCTCCTGGAGAGGCCCCGGTCGAGCTCTAAGGCAGAGGAGGAGCGTGGCAGTGCCCCCTCCCTCAAGGATAAGGCGGTGAGCGCACCTAAGGTGGTGAAGGCCTTGATCCATCCGACCAAGCCCTCTATCGAAACGGTCGCGGCGGCCCTGGCTCAGCCTGTGGTGGCTGCACCAGTGGTGGCGACCTCAGGGCCCAGAATCTCCCTGCCTCCTCGGAGGGAGTCTTCCTTTGTGCCCATCGATAGGACCCCCGTGAAACCCCCCGTGGGGAAGAAGAAGGGGGGGCAGGGCGTCGTCGTAGAGTCGGCCTCAACCTCAGAAGAGGAGCTGATCGAGGTCTTAAGCCACGGCCTAGGCGTGGAAGAAGGCCAGCCCGTCGGAATGGACCCCGACGCAGGTGACGACGACGACATCGTCGAGGATACCGACGGGGCCCCTGCTCGCCCGTCGGATTCCCCTCTGCCAGCGCCGCAAGACAACTCGGCGGCCATTTTGTTGGCCATACAGTCCTTATGCTCCGAGATAAGGACGAGGCTACCGTTACCGACGGAGGAACCTCTCCCGTCGGGGGATCCAGAACCGGGACCTTCTGGTGTTCCCCCTACCAAGAAAAGAAGGATCCATCCACCACCTCCTTTTCAACCGTCGCGCCCCTTCCAGCCCTCCTCCCCGTCCACCCGAGGGGATGATACGGGGACTGACACGGCAGCGACGGGTACGGACGACGAGGCATACGACGAGGATTTTCCGTCGTCGCCTCCCACCAGGGCCTCTCCGCCCGACGAGATCGGATCTTTCCACTCCATGATCTCCAGGGCTTCCGAGCTTTTCCAACTCTGCCCTGAGGAGAAGAAAAAGGAAGGCTTCCTTTATCAGCGGCGCGAGGCCAAGAGGAAGACGGTCCTCGCAGTGCCTCTGTTGGACGACATTTGGGATGAGGGCCTTTCCCTCCTCAAGAACCCTTCCACGACGCCAGCTAGAAGAGACCGGTACGAGAAAAAGTACCGGGTCCCGGACACGGCCCCCCTATGCCTCCGGGCGCAGCCTACCCCGGACTCCGTCGTCTCCGCGGCAGCCAGGAAGAAAGCGGGGGGGGTGCGGCCTCCACATCGACTTCCCCGCCGGACGGCGAGGGAAAGAAATTGGATACTATGGGGCGTAGAGTCATCTCGTCGGCAGCGACGACGATTAAAGCGGCCAACGCCTTGGCTATCGTGGCCCGCTACGACAGGGAGCTCTGGTACAAGATGGCTCCCCTGCTGGATTTTCTGCCGGACGGCAAGAGGGCGGAGGCCCTTGAGATCCTGCAGGAAGGTGAGGTGGCCTCGGACCACGCCATCACCGTGGCGACGGACATCGCCGACACTGGGTTCCGCCAGCTGGGCAACGGCGTTTGCCTTCGACGTCGTGGATGGCTCAAAGCTACGGACTTCCGGCAGGACGTCCAGACCAGAGTCCTGGACATGCCCTTCGACGGGAACAACCTGTTTGGGAAGACAGTGGACGATTCCCTTCAGGCCATCAAGGCGGATACGGAGACGGCCCGGGCCCTTGGAGTCCTGCAACGACGGACGCCCTTTCGGAGCGGCGGAGGCAAGGGCGCCTCCAAAGGTTCCGGCGGCGGTTTCGCTTCCTACCGTCAAGCGGCCCGCTCGTCGTCGCAAGAGGCCTACAGAGGACGAGGCAAGTCTAGCGGACCCCGCCGTCGTCGCCAAGGAGGTCAAGGCGGCAAGGCCGCGTCCAAGCAGGATTGAACCGGCCGTGGGGTCGGGCCCCCACCGAAGCACCCCGGTGGGAGGCCGGCTGGCGGGCTTCGTCAGCGTGTGGGAGTCCATCTCCACCGACCGTTGGGTGCTGGACGCCCTGGCCCGGGGCCACGCGCTCGAGTTTCAAAGAAGGTGCCCGCGCGTCCCCCCCCGTGGCCAGGAAAGAACTTCACGTCCCTCAACTTCTCCTGGAGGTAAAGGCGATGCTCAGAAAGGGCGCCATCGAACTTGTCCCAAAGAGGCTTCGGGGCTCCGGAGTCTACTCGAGATACTTCCTCGTGAAGAAGAAGACGGGAGGATGGCGCCCCATCCTAGACCTGCGACGTCTGAACAAGTTCATCATCAGATTCGTGGTCCAAGGGCGTCATTACCAGTTCAAAGCCCTTCCCTTCGGACTACGGTCGGCACCCAGGGTATTCACCAAGTGCCTTGCACCGGTGGCGGCGCAGCTGCGCCGCGAGGGGATTCACGTCTACCCCTACCTGGACGACTGGCTCATCCGCGCCAAGACGAGGGAGCTCGCCGTGGTCCACACGGCAAGGACCGTCCAACTCCTCACGGACCTGGGATTCTCCGTGAACTACGCCAAATCCCACCTGGTGCCCGCGCAAGTCGCACTGTTTCTGGGAGCGAGGCTCGACACAGTGTCCCTTCTGGCCTCCCCGTCGGAGGAGAGGACCAGGACCATCTTGGGCAAGGTGCAACGGATGTTGGTGGCCGACGCGGCCAAAGTGAGGTCCATCAAGTCCCTCCTCGGGATGATGTCTTCCTGCATCTACCTCATTCCCATGTGCAGGCTCCGGATGCGCCCGTTGCAAGAATTCCTGGATGCGCGCTGGATCCAGACGACGGGCAGCTTCGAGGAAAGGATCAAGCTCGACGAGAGTTTCCGACGAGCGATACGGTGGTGGGGCACCCGCGCGCATCTGACGGCGGGCATGGACTTCCAGACCCCAGCCCACCAGGAGACTGTGACCACGGATGCCTCCCTGGAAGGGTGGGGAGCGCACACCGAAAATCTGCACGCAAGGGGACTCTGGCTCCCGACGGAGAAGTCCCTACATATCAACGTCCTGGAGCTCCGTGCAGTGTTTTGGGCCCTCAGGTCCTTCCTTCCGTCCCTCAAGGGCAAGGTGGTGAGGATCTTCACCGACAACACCACCACCATGTTTTACATCAGGAAACAGGGCGGAACCAGGTCCCCGGCGCTGTCCAAGGAGGCGCAGGACCTGTGGCATTGGGCCGTCGCCCAAGGGATTTTTCTGGTGCCGTTTCATCTGGCAGGGATAAAAAACACCATCGCCGACTCACTCAGCAGGGAGCTGCGCTCGTGCCACGAGTGGGAGCTACGGCAGGATCTGGTGGATCGCCTCTTCCGACGGTGGGGCACACCCCAGATCGACCTGTTCGCGACGGCGACGAACACCAAGTGCCGGAGGTTCGCCAGCAGGTTTCCCCAGACGAGGAGCATGGGCGATGCTTTCTCGTTCCCCTGGGAGGGCCTGTTCCTCTACGCGTTCCCTCCCTTGCCTCTGCTAATCCGGCTCATCAACCAGCTCAAGAGGTCACGGTGCAGGATGATCCTCATCGCACCTGCGTGGCCGAGGCAGATATGGTTCCCGGACCTTCTGGACTTGTCAGCGTCCCCGCCGATCAAGCTGCCGGCGGACGCGGATCTACTCTCCAGGGAAGGAGGCGCCATCCTCCACCACGACCCGAAGTCGCTGAACTTGCAGGCCTGGCTCCTGCAGCGCTAGAGTTTGGAGGATACGACATACCGGCCGATTGCAGAGAGGTTCTTGCAAAGGCCAGGGCGTCCTCGACTCTTAAATGCTACGAACACAAATGGAAGAGGTTCTCTGTCTGGTGCCACGCACAGAAGATTAACCCTCTACGGATTACGGCTCCCCAAGTACTGCCGTACCTGCTGACGCTGGCCAAAGCTGGTCTGGCACACGCGTCCATCAAGATTCATCTTGCTGCGATCTCCCGATACACCAGAACCACGGGCCGGACGTCCTTGTGGTCTCATCGTCTGGTGAAAGAGTTCATGAAGGGACTGTTCAGATCGTTCCCGCCGGTGAAGGCTCCGGCCCCGGCGTGGGAGCTCAACGTGGTGCTGACCAAGCTCATGGGACCTCCGTTCGAGCCTCTGCACTCGGCCCCGTTGAAGTTTCTATCGTGGAAAACAGCTTTTCTTGTGGCCATCACCTCCGCACGACGAGTGGGAGAGATCCAGGCCCTTTCCTGCAAGGCCCCGTACTTGACTTTCCACGACACGAGGGTAGTGCTCAGGACGCACCCCTCCTTCATGCCCAAGGTACCGTCGGACTTCCATCTCAACGAACCTTTGGTGTTACCTGTGTTTTTCCCGTCGCCTTCGTCGCCGGCTGAGAGGACTTTGCACTCGCTGGATGTAGCTAGAGCGCTGAAGTTCTACGTGGACCGCACGAAGGGTTTTCGGAAGACGTCACAACTCTTTGTGAACTTTGGACCTGTCAATCAGGGGAAGGCTCTCTCGAAGGCTTCCATCTCCAGATGGCTCTCCGGCTGTATCATGTGCTGTCACCGGTTGGCAAACCGACCGCTGCCTGGCCGTCCGAGAGCCCATTCCACCAGAGCGATCGCAGCTACCACGGCGTTCCTATCTGGTGTGCCCCTGCTGGACATATGCAGGGCTGCTACGTGGAGGTCGACGCACACCTTCACGAAATTCTACTGCGTCGACCGGGATTCCAGGGAGGAGTCCAGGGTCGGCCAAGCAGTGCTGCGCAACCTGTTCGCCTGAGGTGAGCCTGGTGAGGAGGTAAGATGCTTAATGTTGAGTTTATGTGATGCTTAATGTTGAGCCTTTGCCACCTCCCGTGGTTGTGCATGTGTGTACTGCTATGTATTCTTTATTCATGAGCATGTGAATCCATGCCAGACCCCATGCTGGAGAAGGAACAAGTTACTTACCTGTAACTGTTGTTCTCCAGCATGGGTCTGGCATGGATTCACATGCGAACCCTCCCGCCTACCCCTCTGCGGCTCTTCACTTGGTCATACTGCCACTTCACGTGCTTCCAAATCTGAAGATGGCTGCCAGAGGCGGTGCTTAGGTAGAGGGCAGTCATTGGCTGTGGTCAGTATGACGCAGAGACCAGTGATTGGTTATTACTACGAAAGACAGATCAGAAACTAAACTGATACTGGTTTTTTCTTTACCGAGGATTCCCAGCCTGACGACGGGGAATATTCATGAGCATGTGAATCCATGCCAGACCCATGCTGGAGAACAACAGTTACAGGTAAGTAACTTGTTCCTTATTTGTTTTCATATTTGGCCATTCTTTTCTATTTTGACCACACCGTGCAGCCAAAATGGAAAGAAATGTCAAAATATGAAAAGAAAACAAACGCGGTCCTGGTGTCTTGTCGGCACCCGAGCCGCCATCTTGCTTTTCTTTTCATATTTGGGGCATTTCTTTCCATTTTGCCTGCTCTGCGTGGGCAAAATGGAAAGAAATGCCCATACATATAAAAAAAAAGAAAGAATTCTGGCCCTGATGGCAGCTTTAAAAAAAAAATTAAAAATAAAATACATTCTTGGGGAGAGACTGATTTCATGGTCTCGGTCCGTGGTAGGCTCCTAGAGCCAGGCCTGACAACCCAGGCTCGACCCTACCCATGAAATGCCTGGCTCTCCCAGCTGTAGAGTATAAGGAAGTGTATCAAGGAGAGCTGTTGAAAACCTATGCCTAAAGAGGGAACAAAACCGAAGTATGTTCTGAACAAACTACAAGAACATATCAAGGAGGTTTCAAGAGACTGTTCAAAGAGACGTTGCTAAGAAAACCCTGGAATAAAGAAGACATTCCTATAAGAAACAACCAGGAGAAGAGAGACATTATCTTGGTCTCATTTAAGTTAGTTAACCTAGTGATAGGGTAAACTAGAGTTAGTTTGGACTGTGGACATATTCATTTGGGACTTCCTGACGACCAACTAGTACCTTTTAGTTTGTTTGGATAGGTAGGGAAAGATGGGCTGCATTCTTATTTTAATAAACATCAGCTAAAATGTCCTTAATGTGGTCCACTCCTCCTTCTAACCCGCCACAGTACACATATAGCAAACTGATCTGTAGCACACAAACTGGTTTACCTATTGAACAATGATGCCGTTTGACAATAGTACACAGTGGAGTTTCCCTATAACAATGTGATGTGTTTAGCTACATTAAATTGATGGGTTTAGAACACTGCAGGAGGTACTTGGTTTTAGCTAACTCTGATATGGTGTATATTGCATGCAGTCATTCCTTGTGTGCTTTGCTTTAAGAGTACTCTAGAGACTCATTGGATCATACCCCATTCCTGCAATGTAGGCCATAATCGCAGCTATGAGGAATAGTTCAATAGCCATAGCCAATCAATGTGTGGGCTCCGGAGATGAGAGCAAAGTTCACTTTTCATGCACATTGAATCATTGTTCTCTCTCTCTCTCTCTCAATCGGCTTCAGGGTGGAATAGAGATTTTGAATTGTTCCACGGACTCCAGCCAAACTACGTAGAAGGGCACAAGACAGTTTTTAGTGGAATAAATGAATATTTATGGTCTGCCCAGATAGGATGTACAGACTAGCAAGTATTATCACATGCTCATGACTTTTGCTTGAAGCAACTACTGTGACAGAGTCAGTACTTGTTTTTTTTCCCCATGCAATCAGTGACGTTGTGTTGCCTCATCCCTCCTAGGTTCATTTCATTGCATGGCATGGAGGCTACCTATTATAGGTTGTCACCATGCTCCCTGCATGTATCATCATGAGGGCCACACGATGCTATGATTTTATGCACATCATCACCCATGTTGAATAAAGGATTATTTCATCAAAAGCAGGGACAAGCACTTCCCTTACTAGCCAGCATAACTGTCTGGAGGCCTTTGCCAGTGTGGTGGTGGTATTACGTTAAGTCATGTTGTGGATGTGTGACGGCTTGAGGTGTGCTCAAGAGTCCCTAGGAGATGTGGAGCATATTACCAGATAATCTTATAGGATTCCCTCCTGCTGATATCCAGAAATGGGGTCTAGGTGAAGCCGAGCCCAATGACGCAGGTATCCAAGTTTGGAATTGGCTGTGTGCAGAATGAATGCTGGGGGAACACAGTTTGACAAAAGGATCTTTCCCCACCTTGAGCTATACCAAGTTGGCCTAAGTTGGCAAAAAAGAACAAGTGTTGCCCTTTTATCTAGTGCCTTGTTAAATAAGCCAGTGGCAGGCAGAATGAGATAATTACATTTGAGGTTATATTATAAAATAGTGCATGGCAGGCTAGCTTGGTCAAAGGAGGCATTCTTATTAGGACAACACTCTTGGAGGACAGCTGTCTGTTAGAAGGACTGAATGTAGAAACCATCAGGCTCTTCAGGCTTAGGCTATGAAAGCCTTGCTGCACTGCATAGATTTATTCAAGCGCTCCCCAAAGGAGAAGGAGAGCACACATTCTTCCACTTACTCCCTGAGGCCGAACAGCCATGTCCTACAGACCGCAAAGCATTTGAGGAAGAGCCATGTTGTACAGACGGAAAAGCATTTGAGGAACTCCATCCGCTCAAAACAGAGAGCTCATATCCAAGCCTACAACTCTGGGGCCACTAACAACATGGGCAAACTGTTTAAAATCTGCAAGGAACTCGCCAATCCTACTGCAGTCTCCACTTCTTCCCTGGCATCCCTGACTCTCTGTACCTCACTGGCCTCCCACTTCTTAACCAAAACGCAGGACATCCTCTCCTCTTCTCTCCTTCCTCCCCAGCTCTCTGGTCTCCCTTGCCCACCCCCGCCTCATCCTTCCTACTCTTCTGTTTCTCGCCTATACCACCGGATGAGGTCTCTAGAGAAGTCCTCTCTATGAAAGTCTCCTCTGAACAGGTGCTCCCTTGATCCTCCAGAACCATTAAGGACAGCATTGCCTCCCTTGCGCCAGCCTTGGCCAATTTCTGTAATCACTCCTTTGCCACTGGCTTCTTCCCGCTTCCCCTCAAGCACTCCCTTGTGCATCCTCTCCTCAAAAAGCCCTCTGCCCACCCCGCCTGCGTGGCTAACTACCGCCCTATCCCCATTACCCCCTTCCTGGGAAAACTCCTGGAGAAGCTGGTCATCTCCCAACCGATCCAACGCACTGAATCTGTTGGTTGTCTCCAATACCACCAGTCTGGCTTCAGAGCAGCCAGAGGCATGGAAACTTCTCTACTGAGCACCTGTGAAGACTTGCCCTCAAATCTCAATTTCAACTCTCCATCCATTTCTATCCTTCTTGATCTTTCCTCTGCCTTCTACACAGTCAATCATGCCACCCTGACAGATCGGCTCTGTGATTTCCTTGACATCATGGGCCTGGCACTGGACAGGTTGACCTCATTCCTCTCTGACCGATCTTCCCAGGTTCAACTGGGCCTTTTTCTTTCCCCTATCACACTCTCCACCTGTGGCGTCCCTCAAGGCTCTATCCCCTCTTTGTGGCTCTTCAACATCTACCTTTCCCCTCTGGACCACCTGATCGCCTCTCCTCACTAGCAGGGTTATGCAAACGACATGCAGCTCTCCTTCAAGCTTCCCTCTACAGCCTCCTCTTCCTCCCTGACTATCTGACTGCTATTAAGTAATGGTGTGCTGCCAATGATCTCTGCCCAGTTAGATTGAGATCCGTCTCATTGGGACCCCAGCTCCCTCCTTCCATCTGTCCATCTTTGGGTCCCCTCCCCTCATCCTCCTGTGAGGCAAAAAACGTTGGTGTCATCTTTGACTCCGCTCTCTCCTTCTCACCTTACATTGGAGACCTTGCCAAGAAGGCCCACTATCAGCTGTACCTCCTCAGAGGCATTCTCTCTTTCCTCACCCTCCCCCAGAAACTCCATGTCTCCAGAGTTCTGGTCCTCTCTAGGCTGGACTACTGAACCAGCCTCTTCCTCAATCTTCCTTTGTCCTCCCTTTGCCCCTTCATCTAATCCAGGATAGGACTGCAAGATTTATCCTTGGCCTCAGGGCCAGGGACTGCATCTCTCCAGCCCCAACACCTCTACACTGGCTCTCGGTTGCTGCTAGGATCAAGTTCAAGACCCTCTGCATCATCCACAAGGCTTTCTGGGAGTTCAGGGCTCTGCTACATCCAACTCTATATCCCTAAATACCTCCCTGCAAGAGCCCTTCGGTTGCAGATCAGATGCTTCACTAAGCAGAATGTGGGGGTAGATCTCTCCTCCGCAGGAGCCTCCCTCTTAAATGGTCTTCCTGCCCCTCTCATGCTTGAGCCGTATATCCTAAAGTTCCGGAAGGACCCTCCTCCTCTCTTCTTCCTTACCTCTCCCCCTCCCCTGCTAACACCCATGTCTGCTGAAGTGAATGGCTGCCTGGTTCCCTCCGAGTTCTCCAGGGCACCAGTCCCTCCCCTCCTCGTACTTAGCATGTGGACCCTCACACCCTGCACCCCATGCAATCCCTGGCACTTGCCCTCCTGGCCTCTCCTTAGCACTTGCCTGGCCCCTGTTGCCCCCCCTCCACCCAGTCACCTGCACTCTCTCCTCTTTACTCTTCACTTCCCTAGCCTAGCACTTTGCAATTCCCGCTGACTGGCAATCCACGCCCTCCCCCCCCCCCCATCCCACGCACTTCTTGTTGCTGCACTTGCATGATCCGAATGTCACAAGGCCTAGTAGGACTGATAGTTTTATCTTGCTCCCTTGTCCCGCCCCCATTTATGTCTTGTGGCACCTCGAAACACCATTTGTTGTATAGGCGCCTTACAAATAACCAATAAAATAAATATTAAAAGGGGCACTCTTAAGAGGTTGGCATTTGGTCGGTGTCTCCACTGGGAGCAAGGCCCTGGACCAGGCTGCTTGAAAGTTGTTTAGGCCTGGCTAGGAGTTTTAGGAGAATGGTAATTGTGGTTCGAGAGGTTGGAATCCTCTTGGCCTATGGCTGCACTCATCTGGGAGTTGATCAGCATAATCCAGGCTTACTACCCCTTCTTGACCTGGGTTGCAGTTAACTCATCCTGTTAATATAGGGCAGTAGGGTAATCTTAGGTTCAGAATGGTTGTAGTCATCAGTTCACAGGGTCTAAATAATAAGTGTTGGTATTCAATGTTTTTGGTGAGTTTGATAGTAAGCGCAATCTGTTTGAGGATTGTTGCAAAACTGCTTTGGTAGGACATGTTGCTTCATAGAGTTTTGGTGGTATTTGTTAATAATGGGGTCTAGATGGGATGCGATGGAATCTGTGTAACCTTCCCTCATCACTGCTAAATAAGTTCCACTTCCCCAAGGATTACACCACTCCCTCTTTCCCTAGATGACCCTCCCCCCGCTGATATACATAGCTTTTATATTCTAATGTTTGACCACCCTCCACTGATGTAAACTAGCCGAGGATGTACTACAATATATCTAAGCCAACCAATTACATTCCCCAACATTTTCCATCCTAAAATGCCTTGAGATGATTTGTCCGCAATGTTTGCATGTTAAGCACCAGAAAGAAATTGAGGATCTTGGAGGGATATGTAAAGTTATGGATGGGCTTCAGTAGGCAATTACAGCCTGCAGAAAGGGAAATGGTTGCCATGCACAACCTATTATTTCTCGGTGAGGGTTTGCAGAGATATGGTCTTCTGTAGGTCTTATCTGAACTGGTCTGTAATACA
Source organism: Ambystoma mexicanum (assembly GCF_040938575.1). Lineage (NCBI taxonomy): Eukaryota > Metazoa > Chordata > Amphibia > Caudata > Ambystomatidae > Ambystoma > Ambystoma mexicanum. The sequence goes on along the minus strand of NC_090923.1, from coordinate 1,205,914,859 downwards.
TTTCTTTCTTCCTGAATGTATAGGGTGGGGAAGTCTGCGTTGATGAACCAGTATGTCAACAATCGCTTTAGCAACCAGTACCGAGCCACCATTGGGGCAGACTTCCTGACCAAGGAGATGCGAGTGGATAACAGGATGGTCTCAGTACAAGTAAGTTGTGTCCCTTTCAAGAGAGACATGGCTGTGAAATGCCTGAGGAGGGTCTTTGCTCCATGATGTGACAGTAAGATAAAAAAACAAAGCTCCTAATAAAGTTTGATTTGCTGCCCTAGCACACTAAAATGAGTTAATGAGCCTTGTTTGTGTGTGTATAGTGCATTTCATTAGCCAGCTTAGTGGACTAATGCATTCACTACAGATATCTGTGTTTGATCGCATGAGCATAGGTTTGAATCTCGGCACGTCCTCTTAGCTTATGAGTAAGATTGAGTTTTGGGATAATTAACTTCTATTTGTTTACAGCAAGCCCTTATAGGTGTGTACTTTACATACACCTGTTACGTTACTGTGAGACAGACACAGAGCCCCATCAGCATTCGACTGGCTGTATTAACACTCTTAAACGAATAGCCCGCTATGTGTGTTATGTTGCATATCTTTATCACTGTCAGATTTCATCCCCTTATGTTTTTGTTTGTTCATGTTGTGGGGAAAACGGGGTTATGAACATTTGTAGTTACCTCTTTATTACTTTGCTGCCTGAAGATAATGCACAGCCAATGCTAACTGGCATGTTTAACAAGTGCCTTATTAACATTGCAGTGTGAGCCCTATGTTCTAATTTGCATGTCCTAACTCCGAAGGCTTTGTTGCCAAATGCCTAGAGATGCTTGCTTGCACAGTTCTCACCTCTGACGTTTTCCCCATTTGGCATACAGAAGTGTGTTTTAGAGTGCTGCTTTCCTAGGCAAGACGGCTTTAGTAGACGGAAGTTGTCAGTGGCAACGAGTTTGTCTTGGAAGCAAGACAACGCAGCGCAACACCGGTTTGAATCCCAATCTAGTGCTTAGAAATCAATCTCTTGTATTAAGCGCGTTATCAAAGAACAATTATAATTATATAGTAAGCAGGCTTGAATGCCCACAACTGTGTGTGAATTGGAAGAAGTAGCTTGCACAGCACAACCCAAATGTATCACTGTTTGCTTTCCATCCTGATTATGCTTTCCTGAGCATGGGAAATGCAGCCTCTGCCTAAGACTTGTATGCTGAGACACTGTTCTTTCACCTGAAACATTGTTGTTTAACTGTTTAACATGTCTGAGACCTCTAAATCCATGTGTGGTCTCTCATATAAAATCCTATGTGTGGGGGAGAAGGGGGCTGCTGCATTCGAGTCTCGTTTGTTGTTGGGTTGTTGTTTTGTCTGGTGTTTGCTAACTTTGCTGACTGCTATTAAAACAGTTCACCAATCCACTGGAAAGTCTATGGTTATTTTACCACAACAAGAATGGTGCATATGACGTCGGATTCCTGCTGCCCTACCGCCAACTCTGGGGTCACTGGACACGACTCCCAGTGATTCCCCCTTTGGGCCCAGGTAGACCATTTCGTCGGTGGGGAAAGCTGATGGGCGCGACCGGGGTTTCAGGGGCGTGAACCGAGCAGATCGTATGAGAAGCCGACTGAAGTAGTGGGTTGGTGAGCGTATTTTAGTGCATTGCTATCTATTACCTTCTATGTACTTTTGTTGGGTAAATGCTTGTCTCCAGTTAAGGAATTCTGGAATCTGGCAATTGTCTGGTTGACATTAGTCATAGGAGGGAAGGTACCCTGCCTATGAACATATTATCTCAGATCAGAGTTAACTAAACAATGAAAGTGATTGTCCGTTGCAGTTAAAAAGTAATTGCGAAGCAGTGCAACCATGCTCCCTACTGTCTTTAGATGACTTGAGGCTGCTGTGTCAGTCAGAGTAAAGTGGTATAGATCAGGAGCTGGAATAAATGGTCTTGTACTAATGCAAAGAAATGTTTTGGATGAGAGCCCAAAACTTGTCCTGTCTATCCCTTACCTCGATACTTGAAACTCTGTATGTGCAACTTGGTTGTGACCCTGACTTAGTATTCACACTCTCCTCTAGCCAAGTATGGGAGCTGTAATGGTCTTGTCTTTGACCCTTTCCTAACCCTGTCTGTGGTAAGCTGAATATGCTTGTGGGTGGCGTTGCAGGGGATATAGACTGAATCGGCAGTCATCTGCGGGTGTCACTGAATTCTGTAATGGAGGAAGAGCAGAGGTCTAGTATCCCTATCCGGGACCTCTGAATAGGTGTTACAAAGAGGTCCACTATGAGCCGACCCAGCCACGGGACATAGTGCCCTGGTGCAGACAGTTGGGTACAGACGTGCTTCCACAGTAAGCAATCCCTTGTCACACCCCTTGCGAGAATTGGTTCAGGCCAGTCAAGAGAACTGTATAAGTACCCACAGTACAGCTTCCTTTTTCCTCTGTTTAGGTGAGTTCTTCAGATGCCTATAGACATATTCATGTACACCCCTTGACCATTAAAAAAGGGGCAAGTAACCATGTGTTATCCAAAAATATATAAATACTTTTTAATGTTTTATCAAAACCAATCACTAATATCAGTACATCCATATAAAAACAACAATATGACAAATTCATCCTAACAATTAACATTTACACACCTACATACAATTCATGCGGCAAAAAAAGCATACAATTCAGGCTCTTTTGTATATCCGTGGGCGGATGATCTGTATCCCTACCACTACTTTCTAATAATACCCTCCTGGTTTATGAGGGCAAAAGAACGTGTGCCTACAATTCCAAAATGTGTTTCTAGGACCAAAGTGAATAATACATGAAATGCACATAAATCAATTTCAATTGCATCCCCTGTTGGTGCTGTCTTTGGGGCACTTAATCTTTTTCCTATGTCCCCATTTCTTTGTATGCCTTCATATGATACTGGCCGTATGCGTATTTCTCTACAAGAATAAACAAACAATTCTACTTTAGGGAAACAATGCTTTAAAAACAATTCTACTATCAAACATAGTTATCACAACTTTCAACATGACATGTCTATTCTGGCAATCTTTTCATCTTCACCTCTTTTTTTTTTGAAAACAGAAGAGTACATTTTTATTTAGGCATCATCATTGCCCATCTAGATGTAAATCCTACTGAGTATTTACTTTAAACACTTCCAAAGGGATCACTACTCTGCTATAGCTGATTATTATTATCAGACTTCTGTTCGAAATTACCTTTATCATTAGTCTTCAAGTATTACGGGTTCTGTGAATGACCCATCATTTTCTTTCAAGGAACCTGCGTCAGTGATGCTCCCCCTGCTACCAACTTAGTTCTAAATGCCGAAAAACAAATATAGTATCCCCAACTTTAGAGTAAGCGGACAAACTGTCTCTATCACTACCATTTTAATATGAACCAAATCTATGCTTACCAGTTGCACTTGCTTAGAACACAATCCTTTCTTTTTATTTTCAGTGCGCGTGAAGGGCATGATTCTTCATATTACTGAGCTTGTTGGCGGCCGCAGCTAAAGCTTCCCGCGGGCATGTTAAAGGGACCATAGGGTAGATATCAGTCATGGAGGAAGGAGACAGAAAAGCCACGATCGCTCCCATGTGCCCAATATTCAAAACTCACCTAATGTATCGTGCCTCCTGCGACTCTGTGTTTGATTATCTCTGCTCCGCGTAGCCTCGATACGGGGAAGGAACAGGCTGTTGCCCGGTCACTCACGTGACGCTAATAAAGCGTTCTACGTGATGACGTGTCAAGTACGTCTTGACAAATATCTAAATCTGTCTGCATCCCTGGGTATGCGCCATCTTGGAATGGTCAACGACGCACGAAACACTAAGAACTACATCTGTTTCTGCCTGGTAAATGAAAGACCAAAAAATGTAGTGAAACATCCCAACTGGTAAAAAGTGCTAACGTTTCATTGTAAATATTTCAACGGGGCACTGAGGCTTCGAATTTATCTGACTGTTTATTCGAGACCCTTTATGATCAAGTAGATCCTAACGAATATCTAATTGAGTCTGTACCCCTCGGCGTCCGCCATTTTGGAATAGTCAACAAGACGCCACACACTATGGTCTACATATATTTCTACCAGGTGTTTGGAAGAAAAAGGAATATGGTTGAACATGCCATCTGGTCAAAAATCTAGCATTATATAGGGAATGTTACACAGGGGCACTTCGGCCCCGCAATTGTCTAGCGGGCCTCTTTGTAATCGATGTAATACATCTTTCCAGTCGATCCCAACTGAGGTATTTGAAAGTTACATATGGTTTTACTGTGCCTTGTTTTGTATTATTTATTTTTTGTGATGGACAAAAAGAGCCCATTCAATAGAAATGTTTAAACCGTCTTTCACGGTATTCAATGAGTAAATCCATTTCTGTTCAGCCTGCCTTAACCTGAGGTCTCTGTTGCCCCCTCTTGGTTGGGGCAAGATCATTTCAATAATGAACCAATGGATATCGTCTACACTGTGCTTGGCCAACTTAAAATGTGCCACCAAAGGTTTTTCTGCTACATCATTCTTAACACACGATCTGTGTTTGCAGATTCTCTGCCGTATGTGCCTCTTTGTTTTACCAACATATAGCAGTCCACATGGACATTTTATGCCGTAAACAACCCATTTTGATTTGCAGTTGGTGAAACTCTTTAAGTTCCAAATTCTACCTTTCAGATCCACACTTTTCATATCTGTCGTTAATTTACATACGGAGAATTTCCCACATCTGAAATGTCCCACGACTGGTGGTAAATCCCAGAGTGTGGACTGACTATTAATCATGGCCCTTGATGTTCTATATGTATGGACCAATTTGTCCCTCAAGTTAGGCATTCAACTGCAAAACGTGGCTTATTTAAAGTGAAATCTTCAGTATTAATCATGCTCCAGTGTTTAAGTATGCATCTGCGGAGATCGTTACTTATAGGTGAAAATGTGGAAACACATGTGATTTTCTCCTCTCTGTATCCTAAACGGAGGAAAAAGGAAGCTGTATTGTGGGTACTTATATACTTTTTGTTGACTAGTTCTCACCCACACAGCCCCTAAAAAGAGGACATAGAAGCTCTAAATAGCTGAGACAGTGCCATTTCCTCCTAAAGGAAGTCCAGCTAACTTCATGTTTACACACTACTTGGCCAAAGCTTGTACGTTTCTGGATGAATGGCTCGATTATATGCCGATTGAGTCGCCTAGACACTTCCCTTCAGAAAGGCACATTTGACTTGGACAGAGTAACAAACCTGTGCAAAGCATTAAAGAAGAAAGTTGCATGAATACACCAGCTTTCTAGACTAGGATAGCTATCTAGAGTGGTACAGCAAAGTAGGCAAAAGACAATCCGAATTGAGGACTTGAGTCCTGAAAGGAACAAGTTATGACATTAAAAACTGAGTAACTCCAAACTACAGGTCCCTGCCCATAACATTAGGTGCAACTGACAATACTCTTATCATCCAACGGGTTCCCCCGCCGAGAGAATACCCTGAGGATTTCTGGACTCTTACAATCTACCCATATTGAACTCTGCACCAGGTTCTCTGCCAGGCAGTCCTGGGTCCACAGGTAGTCCGGATTCCACACAAACACTATCTTATAACCAGTCACACTGCTAAGTCTCATTAGTGGCGCAAACTCAGCTGCACTGGGAGCACAGGTCTCCAATTTCTTTGAGTCACCAACTTGCGGACCTTTTGAGGGGTTCACAGGATCCCCTGCAACTACCAGCATCGGTGGATTCCCACTCGGGCAACTCCCTGTAGGAGATACCTTGGTCACAGTACACACAGCATGGAGTGCCACCGACCTGTTAAATATTATTCAGAAATTTCCTAAGATGCGAGAAGACCCTGTCAAGTTCCAAGAGGAACTACAGGTTATTATAGAATTCTACAGTCAGACGTGGATATAAAGCAATTGTTGCGAGCAGCTCTTCCAACTATTACCTTTCCTTTGTTAAAAGTGTGCTCCCACTGGTCTTCTGAAGAACTCCCTACTGGTGGGTTAAAGGCATTCACTGCTAGACAAGTACAAACTATTTGTCCCCGGAAGTCGGATTGGTAAAAAATCAAGCTTGTAAACGGACAAAGGGTGACAAGCCTGCAGAATATCTTGACTGCCTAAACAATGCTTTGAACAATATTCTGGAATCATTGATGCAGCTGTCGTAGCTACAATCTGTTATGGAGTTACAGCTGAAGGTATCAGACGGTATAACATCTGTCCTAATAGGCATAGGGGTGGGTGGGGGGTTAACTTGATGGAGATTAGGTTAGCTGCACAGCATTTTCATGAGAAAGACAAACGGGAAATACTGAATCCAAGCATATGGCATTAAAGATGCAGCAACTACAACCTTCCCAAGGAATGGAAGTGTTCCGATCTATGCCTGGGGGATGGGGACTGGGGAGCAGTTCTCCTCAGCCACACAAACAAGGCCGAAATAACGAGAGATATCGCACAAATGCTTACAGTGACAAGTGCAATTACTCTAAAGAGTTTGGGCACTGGAAACCAGAATGTCCGAATCGGCCTCAGTGTGACGGTCGAGGCAGTCTGCTTACTGCGCCAACCGGGTTGGCTGTGCCCCGCCTTCAACACCATCACCACAGAATGATCGCTAGGATTGCCAAGGTGTTGCAGAACTTGTTGCACCACTCGTACTGCTTAATCCTACTGCTCCCTATGTTGGTTGTACTGTTGCTGTCCAAAAGGTATCCTTTTTAGTTGATACTGAGCTCAGCGCTAAAGGCATAAGAATATCTGCATGTTGTGCACTCTGATGAAATTGGGAATGGAGGTATGCCGATACCTCTCCCCATATCTCCCCTGCTTATGGTCACATTGTATCCTACTTCAGATAACCATGCTTTCCCGTTGAGTCCCCCCCTGTTAGTTTGTTTGGGTTGGATTTGTTATGTAAGCAGGTAAGCAGAGTTGCTCCATTTACTGTTCCCTCCCCCCACCCAATATGCATTCCTTGGCATTCCTGCCCAGACAGAGAACACCAGGTTTTGCTATAAGAGATGCTTCCTTGCAGCAGCAGAAGTGTTGGACCGAGTCCATCTAAATTGCTGTCTAACCATACAAATGAAACCAGTTCTATGCTCACTGCCAAGCCAGTCAAGATACCCCCAACCCTCTGCCCTGTGAGCACCAGTATCCTAGACAGAAGAGGGTATGCGCCCTGTAATAGTCCCTGCTTTAACAGGGTGTTGTTGTGCCTACACAAAGCCCCTGTAATACTCTGATTCTGCCTACGAAGAAACCAGGTAAAGAGGTCTACCATTTCATACAAGACTTGAGGGCAGGTAATGCTGCTGTCCTGCCAGCCTTTCCTGTGATCCCCGATCCAGCCACCATTCTGTCTTGCATACAAGCATTAGCCATCTACTTTACTGTTGTAGATTTATGCTCTGCTTTTTTCTCTATGCTGATCTACACCGACAGTCAGTACCTGTTAGCATTTACCTATAAATCCATTCAGTACATGTTCATATGTCGTCCTATGGGTTAGATGGAGAATCCCACTTGTTTTTCCAAATGCCGGAGAAGGATCTTGACTCAGTAGTGTTCCCAGGAGGGCCTACGTTGGTGCAGTATGTAGACAATCTGCTACTAAATTCCCCATCCTTGGACTACCTTACTCTGTCAGCACTGGTTGAAAGGGTCACAAGGCCTCGTAAGATGAGCTACACCTGTGCTTGTCCCGTGTGCGATATATATGGGGCATGAGATTTAAGCTGGGGAAAGACACCTGTCCCTGGATCATGTTGCGGCGATCCACAAAGTTCTCAAGCCACACACCAGGAAGCAACTACGGGTTCCTCAGGATGGTCAGTAACTGCCAATAGTGTGTCCCCGGGTATGCCACCATAGTTAAGCCCCCTCAGACCCCCATGCACGATTCGATCCCAGAACTCCTGCCATGGTCCCAGGACGCTGAAGATGCTTTTGTCTTCAACCTGTCCTTCGACTTTGCTTCCCCCTCTGTTTTCAAAACAGCCACGGTCATCCCGTTCCTAAAAAAAAAAAACAAGGAGCTGACCCGAACCTACCGGCTAACTTTCACCCTGTGACTACTACTCTAAAGTGCTCAAAAGGGTTGTGTTCAACTATTTTACCCATTTCTTAGACATTTGCGAACTTTGAGACCCCCTACAAGCAGACATTCACTCCTGTCACTCCACGGAAACTGCTCTCATGAAGTTGTCCAACTTCATTGCTTCTGCTAAGCACTCAATGTCATAAACCGTCGTCTGCGTCCCTTCAGGACCACCTGGTCCCTGACCCATAGGGGATTGAATGCAGTGATCCTTCCAACATGGCAGCTCGGAACGCTCCTGGTCAGTCTCTACGTTCCATGCTGCACGTTCTACAAAAGAGACACTCCCCCGCGGCTCTGCGCGTCTCACCGCTACCGCTTGTTGTAGTCGGACGTGTGTTGCCGAAGTTTGTTCGGGGCTCCCTTTTGATTCCTTGTTCCCGGTTCCCTGAAATCCCGTCCTCCCTCCCATTCCTCTACCTATCTTCCTGGAATTCTTCTGCGCTCGGGTCACGGTGTCCCGTGCCTCCGAGCGTAACTTCATTGCATCCTGGTATCCATCCTGGACTTCTGGAGGCTCCCGGAAACTGAATAGCGAACCTCACGCTGAAATCAGAGGACCAGCGTTCGGGTTTGTACAAATCCCAGACCGTGAGAAAGAAGAAATCCCAGAAGGTTGCAAGCAAACAACAAAAGCAGGTGAGAAGGGGAGAGACTTGTGACACTCAAACCGATCCTCTATCCTAATTCTCCTTGACCTGTCTGCTGTCTTTGACACTGTGGATCACTCTGATCTCCTTAATACTCTCTTCTTGGGATCTGTGATCAAGCCCTTGCCTGGATTGAATTCTACCTTGCACCTCACCAATTCTGTTTTCTGGAGCAATAGCACCTCTCAACTCACTCCTCTAACTGTTGGTGTTCCACAAGGCTCTGTCTTGGGTCTGCTTCTCTTAACGCTCTACACTTCTGCTCTTGGGGCACTAATCTCCTCCTTTGGGTTCTCGCACCAACTCTTCGCAGACGACACCCAAATCTTCTCTTTTTCTGAACTCTCCTCTAATCTCTATCAACATTTCCAACTGTCTCGGCCATTAAATATTGGATGGCTTTGCACTCTCTGATGTTCTCTACCAAAACAGGGGTGCTCTTCACTGCCAAAAGATCTCTCTCATATCTCTTCCTCTGCCTATCCAGTTCCCACCTGATACTTCCTCTACTCTTCTTCAGCTTTGTGCCATCTATGACTCTTCTCACACCTTCTCTACTTTCATCTCCAAAACTGGAATAGCAGCTCACCTCAATCTCCTAAATATTAGGAAAATCAGGCACCTCCTTCCTTTCAACACTGTCAAGCTTCTCTTCACTCCCTCACTTCACACCTACTTCCTTGCACCGTCACCAGGCTGGATGGCGGATGCAAAACAGGGCCATATTTAAATTTCTTCTCTTCACAAATGTATCCTTGGTAAGGCACCACTGTATCTATCCAACTCTATAAGACTTCTCGTAATTTCCACTCTGCCTCCTAGACTAGCCTTGTTACTCTCACCCTCCCTGTGCTTCCTCTCGCTTCTGTTCTTTCTCGCTTCCTGCTGTACTTGCATGGAATTCTCTTTCCACGGACATCTGAGAAACAGTCCACCCGGATTTGTTCAAAACCAACTAAAAGCCTACCTCCCCGCCTCTGGAGTTACTCTCTTAAACTACCCCTCCTCTGCCTGCTAGCTAAAAATGTTCCCTCGACTCTAACCTGCCTCTGTCTCTCACTTCCTCTGCCTTCATTCTAGCACTTCACCCATCATGGTCACGTCCTGTGCACAGCAGGCCTTACGGCCTACCTGCACTTAAAAATGTCCAATGTTTGTTGTCCTTAATCTATGTATGTCTACTTATGTGTTGCCCCTGGTGACTGCTCCATTTACTCCCCTCCACAACCTGTTCAGAATGTCCCTCAAACTCACCCCACGGTAAGAAGCTCACTGCTGCCTGACAAATCTAATTCCTTACCTACTGTACTTTCTTTTGTGATCAAAAGAATATTGTTGGTATATATATTTCTGAGGCTTGTGGAATCTGCTTAGATCACATGCTGTGCATAGGCCGACATCTAGTGGAAGCTGCGGAGTATTACAGTTTGTTTTTCGAAGTCGGAAAATGGGCGTCGACACAGGGCGTGCCAGTAATACTATCCCTAGTGTGACGTCCCCTGTACCCATGATCCCTCACGCGTCTAGGATCCCCAGATTGTTTTTTTCCGCCATTCTGGTCGGAAGCACTTCATCGGAGTTCCCTGGCTTTGCCATATTTTCACTCTAAATAATTCTAATTTGCCCCGTTTGGCCAACCTTTCGTCGATCAACATCTCGACGCCGAACCGGGGAGGAGATCAACGTCGAATACCCGACGGATTGGGCCTTGAGGCTTCTGCCTCGGCTCGGGCCTGGGCCGCTGGCCTCGGCCCTACAAGTAGGGAGAGTGGGGGTGGTACACTTCCACACTCGACACCTTATTACCTACACACACTTGCCCGCTGCCCACAGGCGCGTATGGAGGGTCCGCCCTTTCAGTTTTGCCCCAAGTGTAATAAGAAATACCCTTGGGTAGATAAGCACGCTACGTGCAACCTTTGCCTACCCAGAGACCACCCCGAGACGGGTTGCAGGGCCTGTAATAGGTTTAAGGCCAAAACTCTTAAGGACCGCTCCACCAAGCGTTGGGCCCACCACGCCAAGCTAGCAGCTATGGAGGCGGAGGGTACCTTCAGCGACGGCAGCGACGCCGAACTTTCGGACGGCGAGGGCACCAAGGCGTCGAAGGACAGCCGAACGCACGTCCCCGGCCTCGGAAGGTCGTCCGTCCCGGCGACTATGGGGAAGTCCCCCGGCGACAAAAGCGTTACACATACACACGCTAAACACAAAAAATCCACCCGAGATTCGACGTCGTCGAAACCTCGGAAAGAGGCACAGAAGGAGCGGTCCGAAAGGACGTCCTCTGGGCGGTCCCGATCGAGGTCGCCGCACGACGTCAGGCAAGCCTCCACACTTGCACAGAGTGCCTCGACCATTAATATCCCGGAAGATCAATCGTCCGGAGACCAACACGACTTCCACCCCCAGCCTGCACCCCAGGAAAAGGGTACATCACTTGGGAGTAAAGAGGGGCCAGTTTCGAAGGCTAGTTCGAAAGACAGGGATTCCACCTCCGATCCTCGACGCCAGGCGTCGAAAGATAAGGGAAAGGGGAAACACACTTCCACCCACGGGGAAGGGGGTAAACAGCAAAGGAAACAACCCTTGCAGTCCTCCACTACAAAAGAACTGACCAAGTCTTCTCAGGGCCAATCCATAGAAAGTCCCAGCAAGGTCACCCCAAGCTCAAAACTCTGGTCATGCGAGGACATTGACAGAGTAATGTCAAGGATGTCTTCCTTGGCGAATTTTTTCGAAAGACACCCTGAACAACTCCTAGCTTTAAACCCTCAGGAAGATTCTCCCTCAGGGTCAGGGGACCCTATCCCCTCAAATAAAAGACCCCGGGTCGAAACACCATTTAGGCCTTTAGACCCCATCGAGGTCCAACCCTATTCTTACCTCTTCCCTACAGACCAAGGAAACTCTTCCCTGATAGAAGGTCAGGAAATTGACACGCCAGAAGATCCTGCAGGATCAGATTATTACGGCGAAGACGAAGACGAGGATGAGCCAGAAAATAGCCCAGATATTTTCAGAATGGACTCACCAGTCGAAAGGGAAGCCCCAGTGTCTGACTCCCCAATAGATAATCAGCCCCTCCTGAATGAACTGCTCTTTCGGGCAGCTAACCACTTCCACATAGACACACAAGGTGTCCAGGAAGAAAGGGACTTTGCGGAAGAACTAATAGGGGAAAGGAAGCCAGTAGCCCAGACCATTCCCATCCTAAAATCTGTCAACGCAGAATAGCACCATCCCTTGTCAACCCAAACCTGACAAGACCTGTAAATCCGAGAGTGGAGAAGCTGTTTAAAGCAGCCCAGTCGGACCCCCTATATATTAGAGGTCAACTTAAGCCAGACTCTCTAGTAGTAACCAACACCCGCAAAAGAGCTGGTACACCATTATCTTCCTCTGAGGCTCCCCCCGACAAAGAAAGTAAAAAACTTTATGGTTTTGGCAGGAAAGTAGCTTCCACGGCAGCCTACCAAGCCAGAATCGCGAATTCCACCACACTGTTGGCTAGCTACAACTGTCACCAGTGGGAAGAAGTGGCAGCACTAATAGACTCTGCTCCCGAACCCCTTAAAAGCCAGCTAGCTCGCATTTGTGCGGAAGGAAGGAACGTGTCAGGCTGCACTGTAAAAGCAACTCTGGACGCCGCTGACAATGCGGGTAGACTTATAGCAGAGGGGACTGTCATCAAAAGGCATGCTTGGTTGAGGCAGTCGGGATTCAAAGCAGAAACACAAGCTGCGCTCTTATACAAACCAGTGGAAAGTGATCTCCTGTTTGGGAAGGCAGTCGAGGACGCTCTAAAAAACGCTAAGGAAGAATTCGACACCCTCAAATCCCTTGGCCAGTTAACTACCAAACCACCTAACCAAAGAGGGAATGGCAATTTTCGTCGCCCCCGCGGCCAAAATTCCAATAGAGGAAATAGCTACTCCCACACCCAGGGTACACAGTGGAACACCAGCTCACAACAGTCTACCCAGGCGTATGGTAGGGGTAGTAAAAGAGGACGTGGTAGAGGCAGAGGCAGCCCCAGTAAAGGAGGAGGCACGCCTCCACCAAAGCAGTGACGCTCAGTTCAGGGTCCCTTCCCATGCAACCCCAGTAGGGGGACGAATATCAAGTTTCACCCAGGCATGGGAAGGGATAACATCCGACAGATGGGTGCTGTCAACAGTATCCAATGGGTACTGCATAGAACTACTGCAACGTCCCCTAAACCATCCTCCAAGACAAAAAGCCCACTCTTTACAACATCAGAAGATCCTCCTCGAGGAGATCGCCATTCTGCTAGAAAAGGACGCGATAGAACTCGTCCCGGGACACCAGGTAAACAAGGGTATCTATTCAACTTACTTCCTTGTGCCAAAGAAAGATTTAACAATGCGTCCAGTTTTGGACTTACGGTCTGCCAACAAGTATGTCAAGCCCCAAAAATTCCGTATGACCACACTACAAGAGGTAATCCCACTCCTAAAAAAGGGGGATTACATGGCAACCTTGGATATGAAAGATGCCTATTTTCATATTTCCATGCTCCCGGCGCACAGAAAATACTTGCGCTTCAAGGTAGACAGTCGCCACTACCAATTCAAGGTACTGCCCTTCGGGATAGCTTCTGCACCAAGGGTATTCACCAAGGTACTGGCGGTGGCAGCTGCACACCTACGCAGGGAGGCAATCCCAGTGTACCCTTATCTGGACGACTGGCTCATAACGGGGGAAACCCCAGGAATCTGCAGATCAAACATTCAGAGGACCATCGACCTCCTCCACGAATTAGGCTTCTCCATCAACGAGAAAAAGTCAAGTCTGGTGCCAAGCACCTCAAAACAGTTTCTAGGAGCTATCCTAGATACTCAGAAAGGATTGACCTTCCCTTCGGAAGAAAGAATTCGGAACATACTTCTGCAAATTCCGCATTATCAGTCAGGTCAACAGATAACAGTACGCAAAGCTATGCGGTTACTCGGCATGATGGCGTCATGCATTTACCTGGTCCCCCACGCGCGTCTGCGCATGCGTCCCATGCAGGAATGGTTGGCGAAACAGTGGTCTCAGGCAAGTGGTCAGTGGGACGATCTAGTGGTCGTTTCGCCAACACTCGTACAGAACCTACACTGGTGGACAAGAGAGAATCTCGCAAAGGGGAAACCCTTTTACGATCCCGAAGTACAGGCAGTGGTGACGACAGATGCATGCCTGACGGGGTGGGGAGCTCACCATCTCCACCACACAGCTCAGGGTCTCTGGTCTCACTCAGTAGCCAAGAACCACATCAATCTGCTAGAGCTTCTGGCAGTATTCCGAGCGCTGCAGGCGTTCGAGCCCCATCTACTAAACTTGTCGGTGCAGATCAGGACGGACAGCACGACAGCCATGTTCTATCTGAACAAGCAAGGAGGGACTCGTTCGCCAAATCTGTCCAAGCTTGCCCAGAAAATATGGATATGGGCACTCAGACGGAACATCTTCCTGTCATCGCAACATGTTCCAGGGGAGCTCAATTCCCTAGCGGATGCTCTAAGCAGAGACTCCCTCCCAGAAGAACACGAATGGGTCCTTCACAAAGACGTAGTAGAAGATCTCTTCTCTCAGTGGGGTTTCCCCACTATAGACCTATTCGCCACAAGCGAAAACAAACAATGCCCAGGATTTGCATCCAGGTTCCCACAACCGGACTCCCAGGGGAATGCCCTGTGGATGAACTGGTCAGGGATGTTTGCGTACGCTTTCCCACCAACTCCTCTCATCAGGAAGGTGGTGTACAAGATGAACAAGGAATCGATGACGCTCATCCTAGTTGCTCCCATGTGGGCGAGACAACCATGGTTTCCACACCTACGCAGGATGGCGGTATGCGAGCCCATCAGACTCCCAGCCTGGTACAACCTTCTGTCCCAGCAACAACGTCAAACAGTGCATCAGGAACCCAACTCTATGAACCTAGCAGCATGGCTCCTGAAGTCATAGAGTTTGGACATCTCAAACTACCACAGAGGTGTATGGACATTCTAAAAGAGTCCAGGAAACCAAATACAAGGCACTGTTACTTTGACAAGTGGAAAAGATTCGTTATCTGGTGCCAGAGTAAACAAATCAACCCGGTTGATTGCACTCCTTCCAACGTTGTAACATACATGCTCCACCTGCTGGATGCAGGGTTGGTTTTTAACTCTCTGAAAGTACACCTGGCAGCCCTCTCAGCCTACACCACATCCAATAACAAGGTTTCGTGGTGGAAAGTACCAGTGGTTAAAGCCTTCATGGAAGGAGTAAAGAGACTTCACCCTCCTATCTCGAACCCACCGCCAGGATGGGATCTCAATGTGGTGCTATCTAAGCTCATGGGGCCCCCCTTCGAACCCATGCATAAAAGTAGTCTCAAACACCTGACTTATAAAACGGCCTTCTTAGTAGCCATTACCTCCATAAGAAGGGTCAGTGAAATTCAGGCTCTGTCAGTGCAAGATCCTTTCTTTACTATCCACAAGGACAAACTGGTTTTACGCACACACCCTAGATTCTCACCAAAATTCATATCCAAGTTCCATGTAAACCAGTCCATCGAGCTTCCGGCTTTCTTCCAAAACCCACAAAGCTCAGCTGAGGTGAAACTACACACCCTAGATGTGCGTAGGGCGGTCTTATACTATGTAAATAAAACCAGACCGCTAAGGAAAACAGATCAACTGTTTGTCTCCGTAGCTACAGGCAGAGAGGGGGATCGCGTCTCTAAGGGTGCTATCTCAAAGTGGATTATCAACTGTATACAGCTGTGTTACTCTCTTTCTAAAAAAAAAAAAAACTCTGCCTTTTACGCCAAGGGCCCACTCTACCAGAGGCATTGGGGCCACTCTGGCTTTCATTGCAAATGTTCCCCTTGACACCATTTGCAAAGCAGCTACTTGGAGCTCTATTCACACTTTTACTCAGCATTACTGCATTGACACTCATTCCAAGTCAGATACACAAGTGGGACAAGCGGTTCTAAGACACCGGTTTGCTCATGACCCTTCTCACATCCCACCTCCTTCTTCTGGTACTGCTCGCTAATCTATGCACAGCATGTGATCTAAGCAGATTCCACAAGCCTCAGAAGGGATACATTACTCACCGTAATCGTATTTCTGATGCTTGTATCTGCTTAGATTCACATGCGACCCACCCTTCCTCCCCTCCGAGAGAAGGCGCATGGTTGCTTGTAGTCTTACCTTTCTGTCTATCTGCTTGGACTATCTGTACTCACGCTACTCCTCATGCTACCTCATGTCAGGAAAAACACAATCTGGGGATCCTAGACGCGTGAGGGATCATGGGTACAGGGGACGTCACACTAGGGATAGTATTACTGGCACGCCCTGTGTCGACGCCCATTTTCCGACTTCGAAAAACAAACTGTAATACTCCGCAGCTTCCACTAGATGTCGGCCTATGCACAGCATGTGAATCTAAGCAGATACAAGCATCAGAAATACGATTACGGTGAGTAATGTATCCTATATATATATATATATATATATATATATATATATATATATATTCCTACACACACTAGCCCGCTGTCACAGGGTGCATATGGAGGGTACCCCTTTCCAGTTTTACCCCAAGTGCAACCGCAAGTACCCTTGGGTTGACGGACACGCCACCTGGAACCTCTTCTTGCTGAGGGACCACCCCAAGGTGAACTGCAGAGTGTGTAGCCGGTTCAAGGCTAAGACTCTAAAGGACGCTTCGACCAAACGTTGGGCCCACCACGCCAGGCAACGAGAGGCCATGGAAGCGGAGGGCATCTTCAGTGATGGCATCAACGCCGTACTATCGGACGGCGAGGGCAACGTGGCGTCAAGACAGCCAAGCGCAAGCCCCGACCTCGGAAGGTTGTCCGGCAGGGCAGCTATGGGGAACACACCCGGCGACACGAGCGCTACCCACATCGCTTCCACTAAACACTCAAAGTCCAATCGAGACTCGACGCGCGTGTCGAGTTCTCGGAAAGAGACACTCAAAGAATGGTCCACTGAATCGATGGGTGTTCTCGGTCAAGATCGCCGCATGACACCAGGCAACCATCCACTGTTGTCAAAAGTGCCTCACTCACCAAAGTTATGGAGGTATGGTCATCCGAAGACGAAGCCGACCTCCATCCCCAGGCCGCACTCCAGGAGTCGGCGTCAGCAGACCGCTCGACGCCTGCTCCCGGATCCCAACGTCCTCCACTCTAAGGAAAGGGACTCTACCCCCGAATCTCGGCGCCAGATGTCGAAAAGCTCAGAGAAGGTGAAAATGCCAGGGAAGCACTCTTCCACTCATGGGGAGGGGGGAAAACAGAAGAAGAAAACATCTCATCCTTCTTCTACACCTCTGCTACATAAAGACAGTGCTAAGTCTTCTGATAAACAGCTAGCCAAGACCCCTGCACAAGCCCATAGGTCCAGTCAGGCCACAGCAGGAAAGGGTAATCCCCAGCTCCAAAGAATGGTCCAGTGAGGATATAGACAGTTATGTCTAGAATGTCATCCCTAGCAGACTTCTATGCCAAGAACCCAGATCACTTCCTCTCCTATACCCCTGACGGGGATACTCCCTCAGGGTCTAGGGACACGCAACCCCCTGGTAAGAAACCTCGAGTTGAGGCACCAACGCAGACTCGGTATTCTGACCCTTTCTACGTACAGCCATACACTCAGTATAGTGAGGATCCACTACAATATGAGGATCCAGAATTGGTAACGTTGGACGACCAAACTGGGGTGGACTACTATGGGGATGACGAGGACCAAAAGGAGGAGGAAGATGACCCAGAAGTCTACAGAATAGACTCCCCGGTAGGCAAAGAACCTCAGGTTACCGACTCCCCAATCGATAACCAACCTCTCCTAAATGAAGTTTTGTCTAGAGCGGCAGAACGCTTCCGCATAGACACTCAGGGAGCACAGGAGGAGAGGGACTTTGCCGAGGAACTAGTAGGAGAAAAGAAACCCATTGCCCAGGCCATCCCTATTCTCAAGTCTATACAAAGGAGAATTGATCGTTCCCTTCTCAATCCTAACCTCACCAGGGCGGTAAACCCCAGAATCGAAAAATTGTTCAGGGCAGCCCAATCAGACCCGCTTTACATAAAGGGGCAACTGAAACATGACTCCCTGGTAGTGCCTAATACCCGGAAGAGGGCGGGAACACCCCTATCTTCGTCTGAGGCTCCCCCCGACAAGGAGAGCAAAAGGATCTACGGGTTGGGAAGGAAAGTAGCCTCCACTTCCGCCTACCAGGCAAGGATTGCCAACTCCACCAACCTGTTGGCTAGTTACAACTAACACCAGTGGGAGCAAGTTGCTGCACTTATTGACTCCACAGCAGAACCTTTAAAGGGCCAGTTCGTATAGTTTGCGTTGGAGGGGAGAGCCATGTCCGGCTGCATCCTTAAGGCAACCTTTGATGCCGCGGATAACGCCGGCAGGCTAATAGCAGAGAGGACTGTCATTAAGAGGCATGCTTGGTTAAGACAGTCATGGTTTAAACCCGAGACACAAGCATCCTTAATCGACATGCTGGTGGAGCCTAATCTACTATTTGGCAAGGCGGTAGAGGACGCATTAAAAAATGCCAAAGATGGGTATGAGACTCTGAAATCCCTGGGACAGTTGACCAACAAACCCCTAATCAAAGAGGGAATGGCAATTTTCGTCGCCCACGCGGCCAAAATTCACAAAGAAGCTCCAACTATTCTCAGGGGCAGGGTACATCATGGGGTAACAACCAGCAGTCTACCCAGAGTTACAACAGGGGAAACAAGAGGGGCCGTGGTAAGGGAAGAGGCAGCCCCAGCAGAGGCGGCACGCCTCCTGCAAAACAGTGATGCCGAGATCGGGGTCGCTTCCCACGCATCTCCAGTAGAGGGACGCATTACCAACTTCACCCAAGCTTGGGAAGGGATCACATCAGACAGATGGGTGCTGTCCACAGTGTCTGCAGGATACTGCATAGAACTGCTCGAGCGTCCCCGAAACCACCCCCCATGACAAAGTACGTTCCTTGGACCACCAGAAGATCCTCCTCGAGGAGATCGTCAATCTTCTAGAAAAGGGCGCGATCAAACTCGTCCCGGGCAAACAGGTAAACAAGGGTATTTATTCAACTTACTTCCTTGTGCCAAAAAAAGATCTGACAATGCGCCCAGTATTAGACTTACGCCCTGCAAACAAGTATGTCAAGCCCCAAAAGTTTTTCATGACTACTCTACAAGAGGTAATCCCCCTCCTAAAAAAGGGGGATTACATGGCAACATTGGACATGAAAGATGCCTATTTTCGTATTTCCATGTTCCCAGCGCACAGAAGATTCTTGCGCTTCAAGGTGGACGGTCAGCACTACCAGTTCAAGGTGCTGCCCTTCGCCTCGGCTCCAAGGGTATTCACCAAGGTTCTGACGGTGGTGGCGGCACACCTACGCAGGGAGGCAATCCCAGTGTACCCTTACCTGTACGACTGGCTCATCACGGGGGAGACCCCAGTAATTTGCAGTTCAAACATTCAGAGAACAATCGACCTCCTCTTCGAATTGGGTTTCTCCATAAACGAGAAAAAATCAAGCCTGGTGCCAAGCACCTCCAAACAGTTCCTAGGAGCTGTACTAAACACTCAAGATGGGTCGCCCTTTCCATCGGAGGAATCTTCTACTGCAAATTCCTCTATATCTGCCCGGTCACCAGATAACGGTGCGCAAAGTGATGCGTTTGCTAGGCATGATGGCGTCCTGTATTTACCTGGTCCCCCCCGCACGCCTGCGCATGCGTCCCATGCAAGAATGGTTGGCGAAACAGAGGTCTCAGGCAAGTGGTCAGTGGGACGATTGAGTGGTCGTTTCGCCAACACTGGTACAAAGTCTTCACTGGTGGACAAGAGAAAACCTGTCAAAGGGGAAACCCTTTTACGATCCAGAAATACAGGCTGTAGTCACTACAGATGCATCCCTGTCAGGGTGGGGAGCACACCACCTTCACCACACAGCTCAGGGTCTCTGGTCTCACACAGTGGCCAAGAATCATATCAATCTGCTAGAGCTTCTGGCAGTATTCAGAGCGCTTCGAGCGTTCGAGCCCCACCTGTTGAACCTGTCAGTGCAGAACAGACAGCACGACAGCAATGTTCTACCTAAACAAGCAGGGAGGGACTTGTTCGCCAAATCTGTTCAAGCTTGCCCAGAAAATTTGGATATGGGCACTCGGACGGAACATTTACCTGTCATCTCAACATGTTCCAGGGTATCTCAATTCACCAGCAGACGCCTTGAGCAGAGATCCTCTCCCAAGAGAACACAAATGGTCTCTACACCGAGAAGTCGTAGAAGACATCTTCTCACAGTGGGGTTTCCCCACTATAGACCTATTCGCCACAAACGAAAACAGACAATGCCCAGACTTTGCATCCAGGTTTCCCCAGCCAGGCTCCAAAGGGAACGCCCTGTGGACGAACTGGTCAGGGAGGTTTGCTTACGCTTTTCCATAAACTCCTCTAATGAGGAAGGTGGTCAACAAGATGCACAGAGAATCGATGACGCTCCCATGTGGGCGAGACAACCGTGGTTCCCACACCTGCGCAGGCTAGCAGCGTGCGAACCCATCAGACTCCCGTGCTGGTACAACCTACTATCCCAGCACCAAGGTCAAACCATGCATCCTCAACCCAGCTCAATGAACTTGGCAGCATGGCTCCTGAAGTCATAGAGTTTGGACACCTCAACTTACCACAGAGGTGCATGGACATCCTAAAGGAATCTAGGAAGCCCAATACTAGGCACTGTTATTTTGACAAATGGAAAAGATTTGGTATCTGGTGCCAGAATAAGCAAATCAACCCAGTTGATTGCACTCCTTCCACTATTGTCACCTACATGCTCCACCTGCTGGACGCAGGGTTGGTATTTAATTCACTAAAGGTACACCTGGCAGCTCTGTCGGCATACACCCCCTCCCATAACAGGGTATTGTGGTAGAAAGTACCAGTGGTTAAAGCCTTCATGGAAGGGGTAAAGAGACTCCACCCTCCAATTTCTAACCCACCACCAGGATGGGACCTTAATGTGGTGCTGGCTAAACTCATGGGCCCCCCATTCGAGTCCATGCATAAAAGCAGTCTCAAACACCTGACCTATAAAACTGCCTTCTTAGTAGCCATTACATCGATAAGAAGGGTTAGTGAAATTCAGGCTCTGTCAGTGCAGGATCCTTTCTTTACTGTTCATAAAGATAAACTGGTTTTACGAACACACCCTAGGTTTTCACCTAAGTTTATTTCTAAATTCCACGTTAACCAGTCCATTGAGCTTCCGGCTTTCTGCCAAGAACCCCAAAGCTCTGCTGAGGTGAAACTACACACCCTAGATGTGCGTAGGGCGGTCCCATACTATGTAGACAAGACCAGGCCGCTAAGGAAAACAGACCAACTGCTACAGGCAGAGAGGGAGATTGCGTCTCTAAAAGTGCCATCTCTAAGTAGATTATAAATTGTATCCAGCTGTGTTACTCCCTAGAAAAACTCTGCCTTTCACGCCAAGAGCCCACTCTACAAGAGGCATTGGGGCCACTCTGGCTTTCATTGCAAATGTACCCCTTGACACCATTTGCAAAGCAGCTACTTGGATCTCTATTCACACTTTTACTCAGCACTACTGCATTGAAACTCATTCCAAGACAGATACTCAAGTGGGACAAGCGGTTCTAAGACATTTATTTGCTCATGACCCTTCTCACATCCCACCTCCTTCTTCTAACACTGCTTGCTTATCTATGCACAGTATGTGATCTAAGCAGATTCCACAAGCCCCAGAAGGGATACATTACTCCCCGTAATCGTATTTCTGATGCTTGTATCTGCTTAGATTCACATGCGACCCACCCTTCCTCCCATCTGAGAGAAGGCGCATGGATGCTGGTAGTCTTAGCTTTCTATCTGCTTGGATAATCTGTACTCGCGCTACTCCTCATGCTACCTCATGTTAGAAAAAAATACAATCTGAGGGTCCTAGACACGTGAGGGATCATGGGTACAGTGGACGTCACACTAGGGATAGTATTACTGGCATGCCCTGTGTCGACGCCCATTTTCGAGTTTTGAAAAACAAACTGTAATACTCTGCAGCTTCCACTAGATGTCGGCCTATGCACAGCATGTGAATCTAAGCAGATACAACCATCAGAAATACGATTACGGTGAGTAATGTTATATATATATATATATAGGCGCTCACAACAGCCCCAGCCTTGGGTCTGCCCGATTATGAAAAGCCATTTGTGTTGTATTGCGATGAGCGTGAGGGATTCGCACAAGCAGTGTTAATACAGTTGCATGATGATGAGCATCGGCCCGTGTCATACCACAGTATAGCTCAACAGGACTCCCAGCTTGTCTCCAGGCTATTTTCGGTGCCGCCCTGTTGATTAAAAAGACTGATTCATTGGTACAAGGTCACCTGGTCACATTTGCTATACGCCACTCTGTATTGGGTCTGCTGCTTAAGGGAAAGACATAACATGTGTCTAATTCCTGCCTTACCAAATATGAGAAACTGCTTCTATCTGCTGTGAATGTTACTTTGAACCGCTGTCCTGAACCCTGCCTCTGTTACTAAGCCCGCAGGCCGGTGAACCTCATGCGTGTCTAGTTGTTGTTGAAATGTGTCTGTTGCCCCACGCTGACTTGCTAGATGTTCCTCTGCAGACCGCCAACCTGATACTCTTCGTGGCCAGCTACCTGATACTCTTCGTGGCCAGCTCTTGCCTGCGTAGCCAGGGGAAAGGAGAGCTTGTCTTTTGGTTACTCTGTATGTACACCCCATGCCATCCTCAAGGCTTATCAGTTGCCCACTGCTAAATCCGCCCAGGTCGCAGAAATTGTCGCCCTCACACAAGCATGTACCCTGGTGTACAAAGACTCCAGGCAGGTATGCTCAGGGTTTTGTGCATGATTTCGTTATCCAATGAAAACAGCGTGTGTACTTTACATCCATCGGCAGCCCTATACTGAATGGAAAATGTCAGCTGTGATGAATCCGGGGAATTCATACCTTCTCCCCAAGAGGGGCGTCCCCCTTTGAGGCTAGGGACATCACTGGGAGTGACTCCGCCTTAGGGGACAAGGACTCCTATTCCTTTGAGGAATTCCCTGTCATTTCTCATGGTAGCATAAATGGAACTGGCTGAGCTGAAGACCAATATAAAATCCGGACACTTGGCTGAAGGCAAAACTAAAATATGTTGCTGCTACCAGGAAAAGGGTTCGGTCTCTTCAAAGAGAGACTTCGACTCAGCTGGCATGAGTGAACTGAAAAAGTAGGACACGCCAAGGCGAGGTTTGAAGGAGTCGTAAGTAGGGAAATTGGACGTCGGGGTAATGGGATCAAGAGGGGTTGTTGATGGGAAGGGGGAGAGCAAAGATAGTTTAGTGTTAAGGGTTACCGTCCTGTCAAGTGCGGTCTGGTAGAAATGTAGCGAGAGGGAGTCGCAGATACCTATCCTGGTGGTGCCGTGACAATGATGACTTTGTGGTGGGCCGTATGCCCATTCAACGACCACGAAACAATGAGGCTGAAAATTCAGCGAATAAGCAGCTTACCCGCAGCAATGATGAGATGCCAAGCAAGAGAGGTCTGTGAGTGGCGAACTGGTGGAAATGAACAGAAGGAGAGGCAGAGCAAGTGAGAAGAATCTGAGCAAGTGCAGGCCCTGGAGAAGTTCTCCCTAGAAGACCAGAGGAAACTGGGACATTGGGAGGACCGGGAGGACGCCACAGAATTGTTATTCAAAAGGAGAAACTCGTCCCAGTGAAATGACAAAGTATTGAATGCAAAGTTGATGAAGGTGAACTTTAATAATGTGAGAAACCGAATCACAATTTAATCTGAGAAAGAGATCATTAACATCAGGCGACCAAAACCCTGGCAAGGACGGAAAGTAATCCCAAGTTTGAGAAATGGAGAATGGGACGCACCTCGAAACACGTGTGTATAGGCGAGTTATAAATGCCATGTCATATCATATCATATATAAGAAGGAGTAGTCTATGATCTAAAGTCCAGAGACTCCCATAGGAGCAAATATATGCAAAATAAACCACCAGCAAGTAAGGGGGGGGCATTAATTGACAAGACAGCATACCACTCATAAAGTGGATGTTACAGAAACCTCCAAGACCTGATAGCCTAAATCTAAGGATGAAGCAAAAGTGCAAATGGGTATTCCTGGAGAACAACCCCCAACGAGATGCAAAAGTATAAAGACCTGGTGAAAGAATTACAAGAACTCATAAAGAGGGTGACAAGAGACTATTTAAGAATATACTATTGGAAAGAACTCTGAAGCAGAAGGCAAACCATTGCCCGAAGAAACAATCTGGAGACTGGAAGCATTCTTCTGACCCTAATTTGTTAGAATAGTGGTAGTGTCAGTTAGACTTTGTTTTGGACAGCTGACCTTTTAATTTGGACATTTCCTGACTGAGGTGTACCTTAGTTATTTACATAGGCTGGGAACACCCACGTAGGTTCGCGCCTAGAAACACTTGTGTACAGGCACGTTATAAATGCCATATCATATCGTAGAAATAGGTAAAGATAGGTCTATTTCTTATTTTCTAATAAAACACTTATTAGAAATGCCATCATTGTGTCCGCTTCCTCCTTCTGATCGTCCACACACCCCAATGCGTTACTGCTCCCATTGGCTCTGGCCGTTGTGAAATTCAAGGGACATGATCCTGCTCAGTCCTTTACTGCCCAAGAAAACGCCCTAGCAGGTAGTGCAGTTCGTTCGGTGGTCTTAAACAGGTCCCTGGCTCCTAGTGATACTCCCGTTTGTGTTGCAGTCTAGCAGTCAACAATTTCCTCCCTTTCCAGCCTGGCCATGCTCCACCTTTCCTGCTTCCGGAGTTTGTCTTGAACTGGACTCTTAAGGCTTTATCGACTAATGCCTAGAGATGATTGCTTCCACAGTTTTCACCTCAGAAGGGTTTCCCTTTTTGCATATAGAAGCGTGTTTTATAGCGGCACTTTTGTAGGAAAGGGGGTTTTAGCAGATGGAAGTTGTCCTATAGTAAGCGGGCTTGCATGCGCAGAACCATGTGTGACTTGAAGTAGCTTGCACAGCACAACCCAAATGTAGCACTGTTTGCCTTCGCTCTTGATTGTGCTTACCTAAGCATGAGAAACGCAGCATCTGCTTAGGACTTGTATGCTGAGACACTGTTCTTTCACCTGAAACATTGTTGCTTAACGATGCCATGTCTGAGACCTCCCCCTCCCTCGAAATGCATGTGTGGTCTCTCATATGAAACTCCATGTGTGGAGAAGAAAGGTGTTGCTGTGTTGGGTCTTGTCTGTCATTGGGTTGTTTTTTCCAGTGTTTTCTGGCTTTGCTGACTGCCAGTGGATTGCAGAACGACTTTAATAGCAGAGTCTGTGGTTACTTTTCCACAACAAGATGTAAAGGTTGAGATTTCACAGTTTACGCCTGTAGGCTGTTAATACGACCCTCCTTTCCAGGAAAACATTGTCCTCAGTTCTGTTATGCTTTTAGAAAGCAAGGGAGATGGACAGAAAGGCACTAGATAGCAAGGCTTTTGGACACCTCTTTATTCACCACTTCCTTTGTCATGTCCACTGCCCCTCATTGTCCCAACCTACTCTGACATAACTTACAGATCTGTCAAGACATTACAATTATGCCAGGTCATGAATGGAAATTCGCCCTAACCGATTTCTTCAATCCATATAATGGGCTGCTTCTTTATTCAACGGGGTCAACCTTCTGGCAGACTCTTCCTGCTGTTTGGACGGGTTTGATCTTGAGGTTCATTGTCATTGATTAGACATGCTCTCTAACCTTGTTTCTAATCTTCCCTCTGTCCTCATCCTACTTGATCTCTCTTCTACCTTTGACACAGTCAACCATGCCATCCTGCTCAACCAGCTCTGTGATAATCTGGGTATCACTGACCAGGCTCTGGCCTGGCTGACCTCTTTCCTCTCTGACTGACCCGCCCAGGTCCTACTTGGGTCCTTCTCTCTCCCCCTCTCTCTCCCCCCCTCTCTCCCCCCCTCTCTCCCCCCCTCTCTCCCCCCCTCTCTCCTCCCCTCTCTCCTCCCCCCTCTCTCCCCCCCTCTCTCCCCCCTCTCTCCCCCCCTCTCTCTCCCTCTCTCTCTCTCTCTCTCCCTCCCTCTCTCTCTCCCTCTCTCTCTCCCTCTCTCTCTCTCCCTCTCTCCCTCTCTCTCCCTCTCTCTCCCTCTCTCTCTCTCCCTCTCTCTCTCTCTCCCTCTCTCTCCCTCTCTCTCCCTCTCTCTCCCTCTCTCTCTCCCTCTCCCCTCTCCACTTCTCCCTCCCTCTCTCTCTCCCTCTCTCCCTCTCCCTCTCTCTCCACCTGGCACCTCTCACCCACCACCGCATTGCAGCTCTCTGCTCCAACTTCCAGTGCTATGCAGATGACACCCAGCTCGCTTTCAGGATCCCCTCTGCTGCCTCTTCTCCTTCTCTCATCCCGGATTGTCTGTCAGCAATCCTGTGTGGTGCGCCTCCAATGATCTCTGCCCGAATGCCAGTAAAACGGAGATGTTCCTCATCGGCACACCTGCACCCCTCTTTCCCGCCACTCTGGCCAGCCTCCCTTGGCCCTCTTCCTGCTCCCACCTGTGAGGCTAAGAACCTCAGGGTTATCTTCGATTCCACACTCTCCAAAGTCTCTAAGAAGTCAAACTACCAACTGCACCTCCTCAGAGGTATTCTTCCTTTCCTTCCTCTCCTTCCCCCAGAAGCTCACTGTCTCCAGAGCTCTGGTTCTCTCTTGGCTTGACTACTGTAACAGCCTTTTTGAAATCTGCCCGCCTCTACTCTTCGTCCTCTGCGAGACTTGCCCTTGGCCTCAAGCCCAGGGATCGTATCTCTACAGCACTGAAATCTCTTCATTGGCTTGCAGTAGCTGCAAGCAACACGTTCAAGATCCTTTGCATTGTCCACAAGGCTTTCCGGGGCCTGGGACCAAAATATCTCCAGCTTACTCTTCGGAAGTATCTTCCTACCAGAGCTCTTTGCTTCTCCACCTCCAACTACTCGAGGGTCAGTCGCTTTTCCAAGCAACGAGTCTCTTCGGCTGGCGCCTCCTTCTGGAACATCCTCCCTGCCTCTCTGAAACTTGAGCAAAACCATCTCTGGTTCCAGAAGCATCTGAAGACTTTCCTCTTTGCTTCTGCCTTCTCTCTTCCTCTTCCATGCTGATCACCTGCCTTATACTGCACTGGTTCCCTGGCTACCCTTTGAACCACGGGCCCAGGTCCCTTCCCTCCCATTTTCACACTTGCTCTGTTTCCTGGCAACCCTGCACTTGGGGCTGTATCTGCAATCCTACAGTCCCCCTACCTGCAATGGTCTAACACTTGTTGTGTGTACTAAACCCCTTGCACTGCCACCTGCTGGCCACACTTCTTGTTTTGCAATGTTTTGCTCCTGTGTCCTGCACTTGCTCCTCCTCTCTTTCCCCTAGCACTTCTCCCTCTCCCCTGCACTTGCGCAATCTCAATGTCACTTAGCCTAGTAAGATCATTGTCTTTCTTTTGTTCCCCTCCCTTGCCTCATTGTGCCTTGAAACACTTGTGTATAGGCGCACTATAAATGTCATATAACTCCAGGATTGGTTGGTGTCATTGGACCTTCAGGATGCTATTATCATGTGCCGATAGGTCTCAAGCACAGAAAATACCTGAGGTTGGTGGTTCTCATTATCAATTTTGAGTTATGCGATTCGGGCTGACCTCCGCCCCGAGGGTTTTCACCAAACTGATGGCGGTGGTGCCAGTAAGTCTCAGGAGAGGGGGGATTCTCCGAACAAGCCCTGGATCCTCTCAACGTCACCTGCAACTCTCTTCAGACTGGGCTTCTCCCTCAATTACAAGAAGTACCATATGACACCTTCTGAAAAACTTCAATTCATCAGAGCTGTACTGGATACTTCCTTGGGAAAGAGCTTGCCACCTGAGGTGAGGGCTCAAGACATTCTTCAGATGGTTACCAAATTTCAGAATGCCCAGTGTCTCCAGGCTTTGATTTTTTTTGGAGGTTGATCGGCCTCATGCCATCCTGCATTTTTCTGGTGCCAGAACCCCGCCTGAGAATGAGATCCCTTCAATGGGCTCTAAGAACTCAGTGGTCCCAGTTCTCAGGAAAGATGTCAGACCTACTTCAGGTTCCAAGCAGGGTCGCACAGGATCTTCTGTAATGGGTCTGCAAGAACAACATTCTGAAGGGAGAACCCTTTTGGCAACCATGGCCAGAGATAACCGTAGTAAAGGATGCCTCACTCACGGGGTGGGGAGCACATACCAATGATTTGACCATCGGCGGTCGTTGCTCTTCATCCAAACAACATATCAATCTGTTGGAGCTGAGGGCAAATAGACTAGTGCTGAAGGCCTTTCAGCCCTCTGTACGGGGAAAGAATGTCCTGATACTGACGGACAACACAGTGGCCATGTACTACCTCAACAAGAGAGGTGGTGTAGGGTCACTACTACTGTGCAGAGAAGCAATGCAGCTCTGGTTCTGGGCAATTCAAGAAGGAATCGCCCTGTCGGCAGTTCACCTAGCCGAAGAGGGGAACACAGCAGCGGATGCTCTGAGCAGGTAGAGCACAGTCTAGCTCAGGAAGTCCTTCAAGAGATTTTCACCCTTTGGGGAACCCCTCAAGTGGATCTGTTCACAACCAGTGCCAACCGAAGTGCGATCTGTACTGCTCCAGGGAATATCTCCCAAGAGGAGCTCTAGGGGACATGTTCGTAGTGGACTGGAAATGTCCACTCCTATACGCGTTGCCTCCAGTACCTCCTCAAGTGATCAGGAGGTTGAGAAAGTTAGGGAAACGCATGATCCTAATTGCCCCAGATTGGGCCAGGAGGACGTGCTACTCGGTCCTTACTTACGTATGATCATTCTTCTCATAGAATGATTCAGGACATTAGATTGAGATGGTTTGTTCCACCAGGTCCTATCATTTGCATGAAATTACTTGCACAAAAAAGGATGCAGTGTGTAAATTAAATTGATTCTAGGCTATTTTGATATATGCACAATGTTTATGTATATTGTAATGAAAAATGTTTAATGATGTATTGTTGTATTAAAAAATGGTGATATATATGTACGTCTAAAAACAAATATTTAATAAAAATATTTTTATACAAATTGAGATTGATCGATTAGCGCCCCACACTGAATTTCTACCCGTTTTCCCCTCTAAGCAGTCCCGTCCTTACATTAACTAAGATTTGATAATGGTCCTATGAGGCATCACTTTTTGTGTGTGTTGACAGATTTACCTCCAGATGCCCATGAAGAAGGGGATACACACATTCTGTGGTTTTGACCGGGACCTTCTAGACATATCCATCTGTCCTGCAATGCGTCTTCCACAAAGAGAGGACGTTTTCTTGCGGGAAGAGGGTCGCGTTCTCTGTCCAGATGTCAAGACACTCAACCTTCACGCTTGGTTTCTGAAAGGTTGAGGTACAAGGATTGGGACCTCCCAGATGACATAATGGAGATTTTGCTTTCGGTCAGAAGGCCAGCAACAAATTCTTTGTACAGTTGCCGTTGGAATAAATTCTGCAACTGGTGCAGAGAAAATAATGTAGATCCTTTTTATGTGTAAAACACTGGATGTATAATCCTTTCTGCTATCTTTGGCCAATCTGTGGCTCCAGATTGGTACTATTAAAGGCTATTTGGCGGCGCTGTCCATCTTTAAGCGCTTGTCAGAGGAATGTTCCTACTTCAAAATTACACTGGTGACACAATTCCTAAAGGGACTCGCCAATGTGTCCCCCCCACCCCCCCCCCCCCAACCACCCCCATCTCCTTTCCAGGTTCCAGTTTGGGGGACCTTAATCTGGTTCTAAAATTTCGAATGTGTGCACCTTTTGAACCTTTACACTCGTGTCCTTTTTTTTTTTTTTGAAAACTTTTTATTGATTTTCACTGGATAACAAGTAAACATTCCCTGCCCCCCCCCCCACTCCCCCACCCCTTCCCCTCCGGCAACGAGCAAAACCCCTGTGTCCATCTTCTTAACGGGCAAAGAGTCTACAGTCAGTGCAAATCAAATAATCGCAATCTCTGTGGGCACCACATCACCTTAAAATCATCTTTGAGAACGTGCAATAGCTCCCCCCAATCTGCCGCAAAGCGCTGGATCATATCGTCCATGGCGTAAGTCGCCCATTCCAAGGCTACTATCTCCCACATTTTTCGAAACCAGTCTTGAATCCTAGGGACCTCCGTGCCCTTCCACCTCTGGGCTATTAACATTGCGGCAAGAGTCATTATAACTTTAGCCTTTTCTACCTCTAGGTTCTCCTGCCTCCAGATCGTCCCGGACGCCCAAGAGGATTTGTGCCGGTGTCCTTTTGTCTTCCAGACCGAAGGCCTGCCCCTGAGCCTCCCGTATTTCCCCCCAAAACGATGCAATTCTTGGGCAATTCACCAAATATGCTCCGCCGAGCCTACCATCCCATAGCCCCTCCAGCAAACCCCAGATAGCGTAGGATAAATCCTATGCAGTCGGGCAGGGGTATAGTGCCACCCGAACAGGATGTTATACCATGCCTCTTGTAGATGGGGGGCCTTAACCAGTTTAGGGATCCTCCTCCACAGCTTCCCCCAGTCTGTCCTACTGATATCATATCCCAAGATCCGCTCCCACTCCCGCATGTAGGCCCATTGTACCTCCGCCCTAGAACCACCCAAAATCTTATAAATGTTGGATATGAGACCCCTCGCCCCATCGTTGGTGAGCAGAAATTTTTCAAAGGATGTCGGGTCCTTTGTTGCAGCCCGCTTGACCTCTGGGTGTAGTACCCAATGGCGTATCTGCGCATATCTTAACCTCTCCCCTTCCTGGACCGCAAAAGTGCCTCTTAAGGCATTAAACGATAACAACTCCCCCCCAGCAAACATATCGCCTAGCTTCCGACATCTGCCCTCCTTCCACTTCGTGAAAGCACCTCTCTCCAAACACGGTGAGAAATCCCCATTGCCAAATATGGGGGTGAAGGGAGACGGGAATGTGGTGATCCCCTCGGTACTTGCCAACCTGTCCCAGACATCACCCATTAATATAGTTATGGAGCTCTCGTACATGTGCCGAGGCCTACAGGGTTTCGGAAGCCATAAAACTTCTGCTACGTTGCGATGCTCTACGGCCCTGTCCATCCGCACCCATAATTTGTTCTGTGTCCCCTCCTCCCCCTTCAGCCATTCCCTAATAATTCAAAGTTGTGCTGCTTCATAATACCGCCTAAAATTTGGCATTGCAAGACCACCCTCGCTCTTTGGAGCCGTCAAAAGCCTGACCCCCACCCTAGGTCTCTTCCCTTCCCAAATGAAATCCTTAGACAGTGTTCCCAACTCCCTGAAGAAACTCGCCGGGACTGGCTGCGGGACTGCTTGAAAAAGATACAAAAGCTGCGGTAGTGTGACCATTTTAACCGCTGCTAACCGCCCTATCCAGGACACCCTTAAATCTCTCCACCGCTGAAAATCCCTTTTAATTGCTTTAAGGAGCAGAGGAAAATTTGCCAAAAACCACCCCGTCAATGTCGCCGTAATCCTAATTCCCAAGTACCAAATCCCGCTCGAGCTCCACAGGAAGCTGCTATTCGCTCTCAGATTCTCCTTCTCAGCCCCTTCAAGCGTTAAATTCAGGACCTCCAATTTGTTAACATTAATTTTTAGCCCTGAAGCCGCCCCAAATGTCTTTAAGAGGGCCATACTCGCCTGTAATGATTCCTGTGGGGCCGCGAGCATGAGGAGCATGTCATCCGCAAAAGCTGCGACCTTGTGTTGCTCTCCTCCGAAAGGGACACCCCGAATCTCCCCCGTCTCCCGGATAGCTTGGAGCAGCGGCTCTAAATAGATCGCATACAATATTGGGGAGAGAGGGCAGCCCTGCTTTATCCCCCTCTGCAAGAGTATCTTTCTGGAGGCGACCCCATTTACCATCACCCTAATAGAGGGCGCCTGGTAGTTGGCCCTGACCATTGACAAAAAGCCCCCCTCGAAGCCCATCTTTTCCATTACTCTAAAAAGGACAGACCACTCCACTCAGTCAAAAGCCTTTTCGGTGTCTAAAGCCACCAGGACCGCGGGAGTGTGCGTTTTCTGTACCTTTTCAACAATGTGAGCCACTCTACGGATGTTGTCCGCAGTCTGTCGGCCCCTAATAAACCCGGTCTGGTCGGGGTGAATCAGATCTGGGAGGATGGAGTCAATCCTGCTGGCTAGTATCTTAGTATAGATCTTCGCGTCAAGGTTGATCAACGCTATGGGGCGATAAGAGGCCCTCTCCTCTGGG
Source organism: Ambystoma mexicanum (assembly GCF_040938575.1). Classification (NCBI taxonomy): domain Eukaryota; kingdom Metazoa; phylum Chordata; class Amphibia; order Caudata; family Ambystomatidae; genus Ambystoma; species Ambystoma mexicanum. The sequence continues at coordinate 1,205,882,685 of NC_090923.1, read as the reverse complement.
TTTTAATTAGGTTTCAATATTAAAGTGACCTTGGCCTCTTCCATGGAAGGGGACATTTTACCCGTGAGACGAAAAGAATTAAACAACGAGGTGAGGATCGGAGTCAGCTAGCCACTAAAAAGTTTGTAAAAGGTAGCCGTATAACCGTCCGGTCCTGGCGCTTTTCCTGATGGGAGAGCTTTTATCACCTCCCGCACCTCCTCCATGATTTCCCGATTTAGGACTTCCCTCGTCTCCCGACTAATCTCCGCCAACTGGACCATCTGGAGGAACTCCTCCACTCGTGTCATTTTTAAGGTTGTTAACCTTTAAAACCATTCTATTGGTAGCTCTGACTTCAGCCCGTAGACTGAGCGAGTTGCAGGCACTTTCGTCCAAGCCACCCTTTACTATCTTCCACAAGGATAGGGTTTGAAGGGACAAACCTTCATTTTTGCCCAAAATCATTTTGGGTTTCCACATAGGAACGAAAATTGTTCTGCCTTGTTTCTACCCCTCACCTCATCCTGCTAAGGAGGAGGAAATACTACATAGGTTGGGCCCTTGTAGAGCTTTAAGCTTTTATATTTCTAGAATGTCAAAACTGCGTATTGATGACCAACGTTTCATTGGATATACGGGTCACAAACTGGATCAGGCTATTTCTAAACAGACCTTATCCAGATGGATAATTCTGGCTGTTTCAGAATGTTACAGGAAAGGAGCCTCTGGAAGGTTGAAGGGCCCATTTCACCAGGGGCATGGCTACTTCTACAGCCCTGCAAAAGGGTGCACCAATAAAAAACATTTGTGAAGCGGCAACATGGTCTACTATCCACACATTCACAAAGCATTATTGCCTAGAATCTTCCCTCGGTCAGGATGGTAGCTTTGGTAAAGCAGTCCTGCAATTGGTTCATGAAAACATGCAAAGTACAATTCTACTCCCTCCTCCAAACTACTTTGGGAGTCTGTCAAAAGATGAGGAATACGTGGGAGGACACAATCCATTCGAAGAACAAGTTACTTACCACTGGTAACGGTCTTTCGGCTGGCTGTTCCTCCCACGTATTCCTCATCGCCCTCCCACCCTACCCCACAGTTGACTTTCCCATGCTATTACAGCTTCCGTTCCTTCAAGGCTGAATACGGTCATTCCCGTGCTTTTACAGGTATTTCTGCTGTAAAGGGGGGGGGGGAAGAACTGAAGTCAACGGGTGCTGCGCGTGCTATATATGCCCTTGATGACATCATCCTCGACGGAGGCCTTCGAGGGACATCGAGTCGACGCACAGCACACGCTGCTGAAAAAATATCTCTGATGCAGCTGAAGCTGGACAACTTATGACAAAAGATGAATATGTGGGAGGAACATCCAGTCGAAAGAACGTTACCAGGGGTAAGTAACTTTTTCTTCTTGATGTATAAGCGCCTTACAAATGCACAATAAATAAATGAATATATATGGTCACTCTTTCGCAGATCCTCCAGCTTCAGGAGTGGATGATGTCACTCGATCTTCAGGATGCTTACTTTCATGTGCCTATACATTCCAAGCACAGAAAGTACCTGAGGTTTACCATTGGCATTTCTCACTATCAATTTTGAGTATTGCCTTTCGTGCTCACTTCTACCCGAGGGTCTTCACCAAGTTGATGGCAGTGGTGGCAGTGAATCTAAGGTGGGGAGGGATTTTCATATTTCCCTACCTAGAGGACTGGCTGATGAGGGCTTGTTCAACCGAACAGGCTCTTGAACAGCTCAACAGCACCTGCCACTTTGTCCACAAACTGGGCTTCTCCCTCAACTTCAAGAAGTCCCAGGTGACACCTTCTCAAAAGCTTTAATTCATTGGAGCATTCCTGGATTCTTCCTTTGAGAAGGATTCACCTCCCGAGTTGAAGGTTACCCTGCATTTCCTTTGTTCCAAAAGCCCTCCTAAGGATGAGGTCACTCTAGGTGGCCCTTCAGATCCCAGTTGTCACAATTCTCAGGTAGAATGACTTGCATTCTTCAGGTCCCGAGCAAGGCAGCAGTGTATCTCCTGTGGTGGGCCTACGAGGAGAATGTAATGATGGAACCTTTTTGGCAATCCTGGCTGGAGATAACTGTAGTTACAAGTGCTTTCCTCACGGGATGGGGTGCTCACATGAGCAATCTGATGATTAGTTGACTTTGGCCCCCATCAGAATGAAGTGTACCCATAAACCTGTTGGTGCTGAGGGCAATCGGCCTAGTGCTGATGCCCTTTTTGCTGTCTGTACAGTGGAAGAAAGTTCTGATAATGGTGGACAGGCTACGATATAATTATTATTAGGGACGTTATTGAGCGCTGACCTTGCTTCAGGAAGCAGTGCAGCATTCTACAATCATAGGTGGGGAAGACTAAGGTAGGAAGCATAGAAACAAAGCAGTGAGGATCTAACCGAAGCAGGAATGCAATAGTCAGCAATGGATCTACAAGTAACCAGGGGAGGAAACAGTGGCGATCAGATCACCCAGTCTCCAGTAGGGTGGGGAAAGGATGGTGTATAGACCTAGGTGTAGGGGAGGAGCCATTCTATGAAGAGGATTTTTTGAGCTCCTTTCTGAACTGTGGAAGCGAGGGGACAAGTCTGATGTTGATGGGGAAGAGCTTCCAGAGTCTTGGGGCATAGACAGAGAAGGCTTGTCTTCTCTGTCTTCTGGTTCTTTCTTTCCTGCACTAGCAGAGTTCAAGTCTACAATGTCTTTACTTCTGGTGGATCGTAGGCCTCTGGAGATGCTGAGTTTCTGAGTAAGGTAGCTTGGGGACTAAAGGGTGATAGCCTTACAGCAGGATTTGAACATGATCCAGGCTTGAAGCGGGTCCAGGTGATGTAGTCGAATTTGCTGCATGCAGGACACATCGGAGGGGAGCCAGTGTATTTGCCTGAAGGCCTTCCAAAAGGACATTGCCACCATCTAGGTGGGAGAGGACCAAGGCTTGGACAGCAGATCTAAAGTTGTTTTCTGTGAAGAAGTGCTTGATTTGTCTCAGAAGAGAAAGTTGGTACCAAGTCATTTGTGTCTTCCTTGCTATGTGGTGTTGAAGGAGAGGTTTCTGTCAATGTTAAACCCAAGGGACTTGGCCCAGGTGGCCAGCTTGGGTGTGAAGCCCTCGAGGTGCATAGCTAGAACCAGGTCTGGATGTCCAGGTGTTCTGTAGTGTCAGTCAGCAGTAGGAATTCAGTCTTGGAGGGGTTGAGCTTCAGGTAAGCAGTGGACATCCACGACTGGATCAATGAAAGGCAGGCCTTGCGCCTCTGCATGTCTTCGATGGAGGATATCTTGAAGCAGAGCTGTGTCATGGTAGATGTGAATGATGTATGGAGCAAGGAGGGTTCCAAGCAGTTCCATGTAAATTTTGAAGATCACGGCGGAGTGGATGGATCCTTGCAGGACACCACAGAAGATGGGTAGATTTGGTGATCTGAAGGAATCTATTTGTACAAAAATTGGTGGCGATTAACAAGGTACGATTTCAACCAGCTATGGACAATCTTGCTGATCCCCAAGCAGCAATGTACATTGTCGGTGAGTGTCTGGTGGTGTACTGTCAAATGCTGTGAGGTGAAAGAGAACCATGTGGGCAAGGATGGCCATTATCAAGGATTTCAAGGGCATTGTTGATCACCTTGATAGTAGTGGTTTCTCTGCTGCATCTGGGTGTGAAGCCAGATTGTTAGGACTGAAGGAGGTTGTTGACTTCGATGTGTTGCAGCAGTTGCGTGGCTGCTAGTTGCCATGAGTTAGGTAGCTGTTGATGATTGTCAGGTAAAGGAGCGCTTCCGTAGGAAGCAGGGAGGATGTAGTCCGCATATGATGTGGTCTTGAGGGATGCTAGAATGGCAGTAAAGTCTTCCATACTGAGTGTCTTGGGACCTCACAGAAGACGTTGTGGAGGTGTTGCTTTCGGCTAGAAGACCAGCAACAAAAGCACTGTACCACTGCCGTTGGAACATGTTTTGTAGCTGGTGTAGAGCTAAACGTATAGATCCTTTCCCTTGCAATGCACCTGCAGTGCTTTCTCTTTTATTGCACCTAGTCCACCAAGGGCTGCAGGTGGCTACTGTTAAGGGATATTTACAGTGTTATCCATTTTTAAACGTACGCCAGAGTAAGCATCTTCCTTGAAGAATATTGTCATACAATTCTTAAAAGGACTTGCAAATACATTTCCACCAGTGCCTTTTCTGGTTCCCTCCTGGGATTTGAACCTTGTACTTACCTTTTTAACAGGCACCCCATTTGAACCTCTACATTCTTGTTCTCTTAGGTTAGTAACCTTGAAAAACATCTTTTTAGTAGTCATTACTTTTGCTTGCAGAGTGCGTGAGCTACGTGAGTGAGCTACAAGCCTTTTCATTCAAACCACCATTTACTATATTCTCCAAGGAGAAGGTAGTTCTAAGGGTTCGCCCTCCTTCCTAAGGTGGTGTCTGAATTTCATCTGACACAGAAAATAACACTCCCAGCTTTTTATCCACCTTCTTGTCCCTCTAAGGATGAAGAGAGGTTACACAGACTTGACCCGAAAACGTCTCTTAGCTTCTACTTTTCTAGAATGGCAAATGTCAGACAAGGTTATACCGGCCACAGGTTAAGCCAAGCTGTGACCAAACAAACTCTATTGTGTTGGATTTTCCTATGCATTTTGGAGTGCTACTCCATTGCTGTAAAAGATGTCCCTGAGAACCTAAGAGCCCATCACACCAGAGTAGTGGCAACCACTTTAGCTCTCCAAAGAGGTGTACCAGTGCAGGACATTTACAGTGCCGCAACTCGGTCCTCACTCCACACTTTATCAAAGCATTACTGCTTGGACACACTGTCGGGCTAGGACGCTGGCATTGTGAGAACGGTTCTACACAATAGTATGTGCTAATCAAAATTATACAGAAATGCACTTCTCTCATCTCCATCTGCAAAACTGCTATCGCAGTCTATCTAAAATGAGGAATCTGTGGGAGGACCCAATCCTGTTGATAAACAAATAGTTGTAAAGTCTCTCTAACTAGTGTAGTATGGCAGTTATACGTACGCTATCATATCTATTACATTGCAGACTGACTTACTCTTTTCGTTTACAGTCTGCAGTAGCACGGCGTTCCAGCAACAGTTGCCATTGACAATGCAACGCCGGAACCCGCGGCCCATTCCTGTACTATCATGTCACTATGTCCATCTTCTCTCCTGTTTCCCCTTCTGAAGTCTCCTCCCTTCTTTCTAAAGCCCACCCCACGTCCGCCCCTTCTGACCCTCTCCCCTCCGTTCTTATCCCCAAGATCTACCCTCTTATCCCTTACCACCTTCTTCAACTCTTGCCTTTCCTCATCAATCTTTCCCTCTGCGTTCAAACATGCAACGATTATTCCTATTCTAAAGAAGCTCACTGCTAACTACAGACCTATTTCTCTTCTACCTTTCCTCTCTAAGCTTCTTGAGCGCCTTGCCTACTCTCAACTCTCATCCTTTGTTACTTCTTCCTCTCTCCTTCCTCCCTTCCAATCTGGCTTCCGTCCCAAACATTCCACTGAAACTGCTCTCACCTCTATCCTTAACTCACTCCTCTCTGCTTGACATGCTAAGCAATCCTCTATCCTTATTCTACTTGATCTCTCCGCGTTTGACACTGTCGATCACCCACTCCTCCTTCATACTCTTTCCTCCTTCAGGTTTAACGGCCCTGTTCTAAAATGGCTATCCTCCTACCTCTTCTCCCGTTCCTTTGCTGTATCATGGGGAGGCCTCTTAACTACGGTGTTCCTCAAGGCTCTGTACTTGGTCCTTTCCTTTTCTCTCTTTACACCTCTCTCATTGCCCCTGTCATCTCTTCGTTTGGCATTTCTCACCACTTTTATGCTGACGATACTCAACTCTTTCTTTCTTTCTCCTCCTTCTCGCCTGACCTCCACCTTAAACTCTTCTCCTGTCTCACTGCTATCAAGAACTGGATGTCCTCCCGCTTTCTCTCTCTTAACACTGATAAAACCGAAGTCCTTTTCTTCCCCTCTAACTCTCTTCCCCCTACCTCCCCTCCTCCTTTCATTAACTTTCCTCCCTCCAATCTCCCTATCTCCCTCCCAAGCTCGTAATCTAGGTGTTCTCTTTGACTCCTCTCTCACCTTCTCACAACACATTTCACTCACCTCCCGCTCCTGCCGATACCACCTGTACAGTATACGCAAAATCCGTCCCTCCCTCACATTCCACGCCACCAAACTCCTAATTTCCTCTCTCAACTTTTCCCGCCTCTTCTACTGCTCCTCTCTGATCTTTGGACTTCCCGCATCTCAGTTTACCCCTCTAAAATCCATATACCACTCTGCTGTCCGTACCCTTTGTCTCTTTACCTCCTGTGACTCCATCTCTTCCTCGCTCTCTCACCTTGGCTGGCTACCTTTCCACTCACAACTAAAGTTCTACTTTCTCTGCCTTGTCTTCAAATCCCTTCATGGTCTTGCTCCTCCTTATCTCTCCTCCCTCCTCTCCTTCTACTCCCCCTCCCTTCGCTCCGCTGACCATTTCCTTCTCACTGTTCCTCCTTCCCCTTGCGCCTCCTCCCGTTTCCGCTCATTCCAACTCCTTGCACCCCTGCATTGGAACTCGCTCCCTCTTACAATCCGCTCTACCACAACCTTCACCTCATTTCGCACTTCTCTCACATCCCTCCTCCTCCTTGAAAACTTCTCCTCTGCCCTCTTCACTTCCCCCCACCCCCCTCTTTTTACCTTCATCTGATTCCTCTCTCCCCTCTCCTACTCCTCTCTTTTCCCCTTCCATTCTCCCTCGCCCTGTCCATCTCCTACTCCCCCCCCACCTCTTCCCTCTCCCCTTTCCACCCCCCTCACCTAAGCTAATTGCTCTTTGCACTGTTTTGTTGAATGATTCATGATGTAAATTTCGCTCTCATTGTTAAATGTTGTTGTTGTTTTGTATTTTGTTGTTCCACTGTACAGCGCCTTGGTATAAAGCGCTATATAAATCAATCAATCAATGTATCACGTGACCATGTGTTAAGATGCTCATTGTTATTGTAGGTGATCATGGGGATTGTGGTTTCTTGATATGTAACGCTCTCAATTGGCGCCAATCTGTTTTTAAAGCCATGTGTCCACTGGCAGATATTAATGCTAGGGCAAGGTGCATACCACGCCAGTTACATACCACTTAATATATGTGTCGCCATGTTCCAATTATTGCACATCAATTATATTGAACAATCGCCAGTCCATTCATGGGGATGTATAAAAATAGAGGTATATCTAGTCCAAATTAATAATTAATTCTACATCATTATAAATCAGTTCACAATTTTGATGCTCTTACTGGTACTTATTGTAAAATCCTCTATACATTGTTCCTTATGCTCTTCCTGTTGTACATGTGTACATCGATAACAATCTAAAAAAACCACAGTAAGTGTATGGAAATTAAATTATGCATGTACATTTCTCCTATGTATCTTTTTAGCAAAACAATTCATATTCATTGATCTTGGTAATGGTGTTGCGAGTCACCTAGTCCAAATTCCAGTCCAGAGTTTATGCATGTTGTCTGTCTCTCATAGTAACACCATACTTAATTAGAAGAAAACATACATATTCAGTTTGTTTTTTGATGTGTCTCCAAATACAGTGGTAACTCAGAGTTCTGACATGAAGTATGCGTAAGTTACCTGGCACTGATGCTGGCCATATACTGGTCGACAACAGAAATGTAATGTGATCTCACCTTGATGCTTTTCGAAAGAGACTTACAAATTCAATGTGTTGTCCAAGTATCCCCGAATCTCACAGCGCCAACCAGAGATGTACATGGTGTCCCCAACACTGATACCAACCATGTATTGATTTAAAAAAAACAGTGCAAATAAGATTTTTCGTTGAGACCTGATGGAGCGACAGAATCAAGTCGGTCGATCCAAAATGCCTCGCGTTGTTCAAGTCTTTGTCAGGTTCATACGAAGATTCTTGGCAATGATCACCTCCAGTATTTGAAAATGTATTTGCGCAAGCTGGTGCTGACGCTCTTAAAAGTGTCTGGCTACTAGTGAACGTTGATTGGTCCTTTATGTTAGATTTATGTTCATTTCAGCAGATTTTTGCTTTGCGACTCTTTTGCCCTACATATGTAAGACCACACGGGCATTTAATTGCATAGCCACAGTTCTGGGTAACGCAGGTTGCGTAATCCTTCCATTTTATTTTTTCAAAAGTCTTTGAATGAGTGATAACATTACCCTATGTCACATTATTACACAGTTGTTGCATGCAAGACATGGATATGTTCGCGGGTGTTTACTCAATAGTTTTTTTGATAGGTCTGGTTGGGTTTTCACAAGTAGATCTTTGAGATTGTGGCTTCGCTTGAAAGCAAAAATTAGTTTCATGGCCAACTGGTTTTGTAATTTAGTATCACATGAAAGGAGTGGCCAATACTTTAAGATAGTTCTGTTAATTTTAGCGGATTGGATACTATATTTGCTTACAAACGCCAACAGTGCTTCGGTGTCCATCTCTTGTTCTGTGTCTGCCAGAAGGCTACTCCGTTCCTTCAAATTGACCTTGGTTCTTGCCTCAGAGTTCTGCCTCTTGATACCCTATGGTTTCAAATGTTTTAAGCATCGTCTCCGATTCCATTTCCCAGTTGTCTGTAGTGTTGATGATTCATTTTACGCGTAATAGTTGACTGTATGGTAGGGTTTTGAGTGTTGATGGTGGATGAAAGCTCATTCAATGTAAAAGGTTGTTTCTGTCAGTTAGTTTGTGGTAGATGTTTGTATCAAATTGGGAACTTTGGTGTGATCTGTACATCTGAAAAAATGTATTCCTGGGTTGCCAATCTCTGAAGTGAATTGAATCCGGGCATCGGTGCAGTTGAGATAGGTGAGAAAGGAAGTCAGGTTCTCGAGTGTATGATTCCAAATTAGGAAAATATCGTCGATAAACCTCCCCCAGTGTTTGATATACTTCTGCCATGTAGCGTGATGTAAGATATGATCCTCCTTGAATTTTAGCACGAACACATTGGCATATGCTGGGGCCATTGTTGCCCCATCACTGTTCCACTAGTTTGCAAATAAAAGTTCTTGTCATATTTTTAAAATTGGAATTTTGTGCAGTCATCTCCAACATAATCATCATGACTTCTTTTAAGGCACCTACGTCTTCTTCTCGTACAAGTATCCACTCTACCGATTGTTGGCCCAGATCATGAGGTATCAACGTGTACATACTGCACACATCGATAGTTGACAAGATATCATTGGGTTCAATTGAAATATGAACTTTGTTGAGGAAGTCGTTGGTGGCCTTGATGTATGGAGGAAATTTCTGAATAGGTTGAAGGATTTTGTCGATATATGTTCCTAGCGGTTGTAAGAGCCCATTTGTGGCAGCCACGATGGGTCTTCCTGGTGGTTTGTGTAATGCCTTGTGTATCTTGGGCAACAAGTAGAAATGAGGAATCTTGGGATACTTTGTTAAAAATATTCTGTTTATTTTTTTTCTGAGATCCATTCGTTATCTTCTGCTATTGTCAGCATTGTATCTACCAATTTCTTGATGTCTTATGTCGGATCACCTGGTAATGCATTATATGTACCTGTATCACTTAACTGTCATTGACATTCCTGTTTGTAATCTGATGGATTCATTATAACAAGTGCACCGCCTTTGTTGGCTTGGTGGATCATATCATCATCTTCATACAAATTTCTGATCAATGCCATTTCTCTTTTTTTTTTAATTCCTATATTTAGGAGCTTTAAATAAAATCTTTCTGAGATCCTTCAGTATTGCTTCATGAAATACATCAATAGTTCCATGTAGTATATAGGTGCTTTTAGGTCGTAATTCCAGATATTGTGTGTCTCCCTGCTGTTTTTCAAATTCAATATCGGTAAAGTAAGATTTCAACTTGGGTTTCTGTATGAACTTAAATAATTCAACTTTGGTGTCAAAAAGTGTTGAGGTGTGGGTCGGTACAAAGTTTAAACCTTTTTGAAGTATTGAAAGTTCACATGCAGTAAGTGCTCTCTGAGACAAATTGATGACTAATTCCTTCTGCTCGGGTAAAGACTCTGAAACCCTGATGGTCCTGGTCTTTCTTCTCCCCCTCCTGGATCTTTCTTCTGTCATTGTCCTTCACTAAAAAAGATTGTTTCCTTGGTGGAGTTGTGGATCGGGAAGCTGGTTGTCTTGTTGTGTTCTCTGGTTGTTGGTCTGCTCTCTGCCGTCTTGCGTTATTGTGTGTCAGAATCTGAACTCGATTAATCTGTTGAGCTTTTTCTTTGTGGATGATTAGGATTATTGTACTTGTTCATGCATGTATATATTTCATCATTGTGATAATCATAAGTAGCACATTTGATTTTACGTATTTTCTTAGTCTCCAATTCATCTTTGTACGTTGAAGTTTGTAGTTTGTCTTCTAGAGTTTCGTTCAGATCTTCTTCACTTGCAGTTTTAGCCAGTTCGGTTTTAATCTCTTCAATCTCAGTGGTAAATAGAGTTAGTTCTTTAGATAGGTCTTGTATAGTCAGAAGAATGAGATCCACACTTGTTTAGAATATTTTCCCATTTTTTTCACAAACTCATCATTTTCTTTACATAATGTTGGCAGCGATGGCATTCGGACACCCTTTGGAATTTGGAATCAGCTGGGCTCGATGGTACTTAGTTATAGGTGATGGCGTGCACTTTTTTGTTGATTTGTTTGCGTATTAGATAATCCAGCTGTTTAATTTTTTGTAATCGGATCAGAGGATTGTACTTTAAGTCCTGAATCTGTTATGAGATTTAGAATAGCCTCTGTTTCTTCGGATGAAAACCCGAGAGTTTCAGCATGTTTGTTAGTAATATTTGCAATATCTTCGAACGGCATGTTCTGTGCGTGCCTCCACCTGAAAGTTGTGTAACAATTGGGTGAGCAAAATGAGTTTTTTGTTTTGGTGGGCACTGCTCAATTCATATAATTTAATCCTGTGAATGATTTGTTATAGTGAAATGAGAAGGGAGACCAACTTGTAAGAAAGGAAAGTAGAAGTCTGGAGATGAATGAAGCCTGTTATATCCCACTTTCTTGCTTGCCTGTCTTTGTGCACGGAACACTGGGTGAGGGAGATGTGAGGAGCCAGGAATGAGCGACAGGCACAGAGAACTCATGATTGTGGTCACAAACTTGTATTCAAAGTAAAGGGGGGGGTTGGAAAATGCCTCCCTAGCCGTAATCTAGGAGGTATTTCCCTACCTCAACCAAAACTAAGAGTCTGTTCTTTGTCAAGATGTCCAAAGCAAAAATGCCCTGTGCGGAATCCTATTCTAGCCCTCACATTCTAAAAGTAACTCTAAGGTGTTCAGGGTAATGTATGTGGCCTTGGAAGTGCACAAAAGTTCAAAAGAAAGGTGTAACTCCAACACAAGTTCCAAATGGATAGTATTCACAGTTTCAGGGAATGGCTTCCTTTCCCAGGTTTCCCTTCACCAATAAGATAGATCAACAAGACACTCAAAGTTCCTTATAGCCCAAAGGGATAGCTTCTTCCTCTTGGCATTGCAATCCACTTCTAGGAAGAATGTCTTCTTCCCCATCTCTTTTCAGACATTCACAATCCTAAGGGTAGGAGTCTTCCTTGGGCTTCTTTATTCAATAAAGGAACTTGAAAGCAAAACATCTTGGACTTGAGCTCCAGCCTCGCATAACACCTGGTATACTGAACTGACAGGGTTTTCCCACACTTAATGCAATTTTGACTCAGACCTATCTTTTCCTGGTATAGTTTTCTTCCCAGGTCTTTTTCATGTGGTTCACTTTACACAGTTGAAGGATTGACTAGGCCTGGTATACTGTCCTTCTAGGACTTTCTCATGTGAATCACTTTTCCACACTTGAACACTTGACAGTTCTTATTTCTTACATTCAATTCTGGTATTCTTCCTTTTCAAATATTGGATCTCGAATGCCTTTCACTTTGCTTGCTCTTTTATTTCCGTAATAGCGTTGCTGAAGTGCCCCGATGTCCCAGCTTTCCTTCCCAGGACTCACCAGCTTTTTGTGGCTCTCTTCAGTCCTCTTGCAGTAAATGTGAAGCAACTCTTCGGTGTCCCATCTCCACTTTACAGGCTTACCGGTGTCACCTAGCGGCTTCCATGTCCTTGTTGGTTCCTGTTTTGCTGTTGGGGCCCTTCTACGTGTTCGGGTGGTGTTGGAACAGCTTTCCGGTTACCGTGGCCATCAGGAAGACTGCTCTTCGCTTCCTGCTATGGTCCCAGCATGACAAGCCTACTTCTGCAGTCCTTCATCTGCTGACTTCCCGAGCCTTCCGGCTCCACAGTCTCCTCTGCGGCTAAGCAGTCCCTCGGTCAGGACCAATAGGATGAGGCTTCCTCCGACAGCATCTCTCTGCTTCATGCTTGTCATGCGCTCGTAACCACTAGAGCGCGTCCTGGGTTACTTGGCTTCTCTCCTCGTCCCAGTGTTTCCATATGTATGGTAATAATAGGCTGTTTTTGGTATTTCATTCCCAGAATACTGAAATATGTTGTTAGCAGGCTTTATGGTTGAAGGGGTCTACCACAATAGGCCATAAAAGCATGAGCAATTGAGGGGGTATACCTAAAAGGGTAAGGGGAGGTTATGTGTTTTCATCCGCTGATGCTGGGTCATTTCCTTGAGGGTAGCCTCACCCATGTGGTCCTCCCTCATATAGCCATCCCCAGGGTCAGAATCGGGTAGCGGTTGCCATCCCCTGGCCACATGGGAAGAGGCTCCCTATGGGAAAGGAGTGATGACCTCATCAGATTCATCACAGGGAGGTGTATGTGTTGCTTTGGAGTCTTCTTATTTGTTCTAGCTCTATATTCAATGCGTCTAAGGAGACAGTTACAGCAACCATCTCTGGGTGTAGGTTGCACATTCGCAGTTCACCTCTGACCTACATTCTCCTCTCCCCCTCCTTCCTGATGTCTTCTTTGCGTACCTGGATGCCTACAAATAGTCATCTACCTGAAAGAAGCTTCCTCATCTCCTTTCTTCGCCTCCAGCATCCACATTGTGAGCCCCTTAGAAGGCGACTGAAGAGAAGAGCAGGAGGAGCTGGAGCAGAACACAACAGATAGTTGGCTGGGCAGGAAGGGTCGGCAGAGGGTTTCTTAAGAAGAGGGTACACAGGGGAGTGCTTCGAGGGGAAGGGGAAGACTCCAGTGGCGAAGGAGTGGTTGCAGAAATCCGCCAGAGCAGAAGCCAGGGTGTCAATGTGGTCCTTGATGGTTCTGGAGGAACAGGGGGGAAGCTGTTTTGACGAGACTTTCATAGATCGGACTTGTCTAGAAACCTCGTCTGAGGAGAACAGGGGAAAGGCAAGGACGGAGGGAGGAGAGGTGGCCGAAGAAGGGCCAGATGAAGAGTAGGGAGTAGAGCGAGGAGGGGGAGAGGAGGTGAGAGAGGACAGGATGACCTGAGTTTTGGAGATGAAATGAGAAGCCAGGGCCGTGCAGATGGCCTGGGAAGGGACAGGAGAGGCAGAGACTGCAGCAGGATTGGCCAGCTCCTTTTCGGTAGCGGAGATGCAGGATTGGATGTGGGCTCTTCTTGGAGCCGATGGAAATCCGGTATTGCCTTTGGAGCAGGTGGCAGGCCAGTTTGTCAGAGGATGCACCGGAAGCACGCCATTGCCTCTCAGCCACCTTGCACTTGAGTTTAAGGGTGACTAGGTCTGAGTCATACCAAGAGTTGCACTTGGCTTTGGGCTTCAAACGGATCCTCATGACAGGGGCAAGAACATAGAGAGTATCAGATATACCAGAGTGGAGCATGGAAAGGGTTGTGTCAGGGTGTAAGTCAGCCAAGCAGGGAGGTGGGGGAGAAAGTGGCGGCGAAGTGGAGAAAATAGAGAGCAGCGGGTGTCGCGGAGCTTGAAAGGAAAAGAGTTAGAAGAATGAGTGAGGGGTCTGCATATCCCACACCATTGGGGTATGAGTAAGGTGGTGTGGAGGACCCAGCACTTGGTCAGAGCAGCAAGGAGATATGCCAGGAATCTGCACAGCTTAAAGAAGAGGGAGAAGATGCTAGGAAAGACACTCCTAGATACGAGCCCGGAGCAAAATGGCAAGGAGGTGAGGCAGTGAAAGACCCAGAAAAGCAACCATGGACAGTCTGGTGTGACCTCTGGGCCTTGGTTTAAGGCTAGCTACAATATGAAACTATCTGCACAATAACCACCCAGCTCCCCTGCAGATTTGAGAGCTGGGAGTTAGAAGCCTTCCCACTTACGCTGTACAAGAAGATTGCCAAGGATACGGAGGACGTTTTACAAGGGTGGGCTCCCAACATGTATAAGTATGTTCCAGAATAGGAAGATGCACAAAACAACCACATAACCATAGTGGAGAAGTCAAGGGGCTTGAACATGTGTGTGAAAAAAAGAGAACATGTGGTTATGACAAGTAAAGAAACCTCCTAAAGATAAACAAATTGTCCATGAAGTTTTGTAGCTTGAAAAGGCTACAGTCTTCGACATTGCAAAGTGTATTAAATACTGGATGTTATTATTTAATCAAAACCTCTTTCACATTAATGAAGTATGAAACATAAAGCACAAAAGCTTGTATCACTAAAACATAAAACACAAAGCATCTATTAAAAGATACAAAATCATCTCAATAACATAAAAAGAGAATTATACTTAGGCAAATTTAAACAAATCAAACAACGCATGATATTGTGCACCATGTGTATTGAAAATCGGGCGTACTTCTGCGCAGTTGAGAATATGCAGAAAGTGGTTCTACAGACAACTGTCTGTCTAGCTCAACAATGAGATAAATCTAGTTGCGGGTCCACGTCAAAAGACATACGTTATTATGAGTTCAATGTGTTACGGCATCATGGTATTGACCCAATATACGTCAGGTGTCTTGTGATTAGACTGTTGCTTTCTTCAGGACCCAGATCAATTGCTTTGGGGGGACCCTGCGTACAGACATATACCACTAGTGAGCGTGTATGCCATAGTTAACAAGATAAAATGCAATATAAAAGAGCAAAGGAAAGGCTAGAAACACAGCCCGGGCAAACAAGCAAGGAGCATAAGTGCAGGTAGAGGAGATTGACCTCTGCATAACATACAGCTGGTGCGGCTGAGTGGGTATATTGTCTCAATGGTGTAGAACTGTTCCCACTGAAGTGTCTGTGGCTGCATGAGGAGGTGGGGGAGAGAAGAGAAAAAAGACTGTCTGCATTAGGCATATGGCTGGGCTGTCGGCCAATGTTGCGGCGCTGGGTGTGAGTCTGTCACTAAGCTTAATAGTATCTTAAGTAGTGAAAGGTGTCGAGGGCTGCGCTTACCCATGGCAGATTTGAATCTGTGTGGCAGTAGAAAAACGACAGGACCAGTGGGCTAGTGCTGTCTCGTCCTAGCCCAGACTGGACTGCACTGGGCACTCTGTAATCTGGGTGAGCTAGACCCAGTTGTTGGCGGAGGGACCTATTTTCTTCTGGGACCCATGGTGATGGAAAAAGCTGGCAGGGGGCCTCTGTCGCGTGACCTGGTTAGCGTGTAGTGAAAGCAGGGAGAGACAAAAAGGCAGATAAAGACGGAATACTGAACTATAATTGCGATGTCGTGGCCAGCGGCGTGACAAAGCACAAAATTACACATGCATGCAAAATTTCACACGGGAAGCTCCGGATACAGAGAACAGACACTTTTTTTCTTTTAATTAATTTTGCTTTATTTGAACATTGAGCACTTCTCCCCACATTAGGTTTTGTTATGTTAGTATGGTAGTAACCAGAAAGGCATTGGACCCAGCCGTAACGAGAGCCGAGAACTTTTTTGTGGGGGGGTGGTCATTTTCTTGAGCCTCTCCAAGACACTTATGTACACTCCAGTGTATCCCCATCCCGGCCACGATTTTGTATATTTTATGCACATTATCCTGAGAATGGCTTTAGTTTGTCCTTGTGAAAACCCCTAATAGAAAAAGTGTGTTCTATGTGACCTGTGTTTGATCCTTTTGTGCTTTGTGATAGTACTTTAGTGCTTTGATCTCTGGTCTTCTGTGCACGCAAGCTCCAGAGTTTTTGAGCTGGTGTCACTTAAATGCCTCATGGACATTATGGGAATAGATCCTCCCTCTCACATAGATCAGCAGTCATCACTCCTAAGGATGGGGAATTTGAATTGCCTACATATGCAATAGGTAATCAACAGAATGGGGTTTGAGGGTATCCCCTCCATTTCAAGTTCAATCCTATCTAGGATTGGTGGTATACAAGCCCCATGCTAGGCTCCAAAGGGGACAATGGTCTCGAAGTGTGCAGCAAGTTCCAGAGTTCTCAACCCATAGCCTCTGCGAACAGAGCCACGTATGTAGGAAGAAATCAAAATGGCGAAAAGGAGATTCCCTGAGCCAGGTCTTCCATATTGTCCTTGTTCTGTCAATCTCTTCCCTCCCTGGAATCAAACATGATCTTCCCTTAGTCATCACTTTCTAAGCAGGATGCAAAGATTTAGGGGTTCAGACCAACAGTTGGAAGCCCTCCCTCCACATGCTGTGGAGGAGTCCCACTTGGGAATTGCAAAGGGATTCTTTCTGTGCTAGCCTTAAACTGTCTCTTGAAGAGATGAATGCTTACCGACAAATGTTTACTCCATCTTGTTAGCCGATACATACACTGTACGTTTAGTACATTTAATTCAGTAAACTAGGAATGGGCTGTAACATTATTTCTCTTCATGTCATGCTATACTCCTTTTGCGGAAAATTGATTTGTTTAGTTGTTTTACCTACTATCCACTTTATAGGTGCGAACACATTGCCAGTAGGTTTGAGATTAAAATTGGAGGGAACAATGAGTTTTAATCTGCGGCCTTCTGCATTGTAATAAAACCCCACTGCTGCCAGTCAAATGTATGTTGTAGTAGACTTTCCTGATTATTAGCATACCTTCCCAAACTGTCTTTCTGAAGTCGGGGTCGCAGGAGCCAATAGACCTCGGTTTGATTTTTCCATATTGCCAAATGCTCTCTTAAAGGAACATGATTTAAGTTGCATGCAACTTTTTTTAAATCTGAAAACGTGGCCAAATTATATTTCGCCTGCTTGTTGTTTTTTTGGCCTGTGCACAGCTGAAGTCTTAAAATTTCCACTGTGTGATATGACAGTGATTTCTAAGCACTCACAGAGCCTGAGGTACACTCGGGTGTACCGTAATCTCACTTCTTAACCACAGAGCACACAGTGAAAGTGTGTCTTGTTAGGAGAGCACACCTTCATGCAGAGAAACCATATTTACTTTCCACTGAAAGAAAGAGAATATCTGGAGAGTACGCATTTGCTGTTGGCTTTCTGTCGGTCTTGCTTACCTGGGTGTAGGATTTGAGCAGATAGTCCTCGAACAGACTCACATTGCAAAAGAAAGTGGTGTTCAGAGTCTACCCCCAGAAGAGTCTCTGTAGGCTGTCACATGGTTGACTGTGTGCCTATAGTGTTCTGCCCCAATCTCCTTCACTAATAGACGGTCACTCAAATGACACGTGGAGCATAACTGGTTACAGCAAACTTCTCTAGATGCAGGTATGTGGAGCATGCATTATCGCACAGACACTGTCTGAACAGACAAGTGAACATGTGTTTCACAGAAATTCTCTGACACCGTCATCTTGTAATCATAAAATGGTTGCATCTCCATGCATATCTGATGTAAATCCGCTCCATCTCCAGCATACTCAAACTGGGCATCCCCTCCCAAATGAAGGATATTCCCATGTCAGAATGTTCAACCACTCTTGTGCAGAGCCCAACTTACTACTTCCATCCTGATTATCCAGCCCCTCATTTATTTGACAGTTTTCAGATTCCCAATCTAAAGTCAGCACCACACCCTCCAATGGCAGCAAACTCCTGCCCACAAGCACCAAGTGACAGTTGGTGACCTTGCACACACTTTTGGCCAAGCCACGTAGGGTGTGCATCACCTGGGCTTCCTCGGCTATAGGCATGTGCAGATGGAGTCGGTCGGGATTTGTGTGGGCCTGAAGGACCAGTCCCTCTGCATCTCAGCCCACCAGACTCCAAGTGACATTCATCTGTCACAACCTCTGCCATCATGGTAGGTGTAGATGTTCCAGCTGCCATCGGCCTCACTGTGCTCTGAACCTGGCTAATCTCATACTAATTGCCCTGATCACGCCAATTTACAAACCCCCACAAGCTTGCAGCATGCTTCCCACACATGGGCATTTTGCAGTCAGCACCATCACAGATATTGCAGATCTGATTTTTGTCCTGCCAACTCAGCTATTTTGATCCCAGATGCCTAGTTTACCACCTTCTCTGTGCACATATTTGATATCCTTATCACAGTAGAACAGTCTCCAGCAAGTGTAAAGAATGTGAATGGCCTCTGGTGGCCCTTTTGATGGCTCACAAGATGACATGGTTCTTGGCATTGACAGAAACCCTCTACCCCCTTTGAGTTCCTCTCGTATCATTTCCAACTCGCTCAAACACTTACAGCAAACTTTCACCTAATCTAGCACTCCTATGTAAGACCACAGTGTTTCTACATGGCATCATGGACATCATATTAGCTGCTGTCTCCAATACTAATTTAGAATGGACTGTGTGCTCCCACGTATTCCTCATCTTATGATATTTCCATATCCAGCTTCAGCTGTTTTGGAAATATTTTCCAGCAGAGGGCGCTGCACATCGATGTCAGTCGACTCAATGTCCCTCGGAGGCCTCCGTCTCGATGGCGACGTCATCGATGGTATAAAGCGCATGCAGCAACCGTTCTGCGATATCGCTTCAGGTACATTACGCTTTGGTTCCCTATCAAGAATCTTCAAGTATATCATTGAATATGGCATCATCAGCGTCTTCGACGCCGAGATCGGGGTTTAAGAAGTGACAAGATTGTGAGGCTAAAATGCCCCTTACAGACCCCCATTGGGTGTGTCTGTGGTGCCTTGGCTCCTCTCATGCGACCTTCGACTGTAAGGCCTGCCTATCTGAAAGAGCGAAGAGGAAAATTAGCGGCAGGTAGGTCAGAATTCCCTTCGACTCCGTCAAAAAAAAGTGTCTTCAGACGAGTCGAGAAATATTCCTCCTTGTCGTAAAAAGACCGAGATCATGCAGTGGTTCTTACCACCTGTCATCTTCATAACGGTCGAGGAAAAGGCACCATAGTTTGTCGTTGAGTTCCTCCCCAGAACGGGTTAAATGCCTGACGAAATCAGCCTCTCCAGCTGAGTGGGAGAAGTTCAGAATAAAAATGATGCAAGTTTTTGAGAATGTGGCTTAGACCCCCTTGCTCAGGAAAGCCATGGACAGGTCGAAAAACTCGACAAAAAAAAGGATAAGGGCAAAAAACATGCGCCATCGGGCCCGGAAGGCAATGAAAAATCTCCTCAAGAGTGGTCGATGGATCCCATCAGCGCCAAAAGACTCCTCGGACCATGACCGGTCCTCGCCGCCAAAGGTGTTAGACAAGCCCTCGACTTCTTTCAGCATCTCCATTGAGGATCACAGACGAGGTATATGCACCATTACCAACAAAGTTCTTCTTTGAATCACTTTCTTCGATTTATTCGGAAGCAGAACATTCTTCGGATAATTCACAAACTTTTGGTCTTCAGTATGGAACACCTGGGGTCCCTGAAAGTTTGATTAAGAGGAATCAAGGATAAAAAACAAGTGCACTCAATACGTCCCCAGAATTAGCGTTTGGGAGACCGACCCTACTGACCATGCTGAAGGGTCTTCTAGACAGGTAATGTCCAGGGTGGTGGAGTATATGATGCATTTTATTTATGTCACGCCTATACACAAGTGTTTCAAGGCGCAACGTGGCAGGAGAGGGGAACAAGGGGGACCAGACAACTATCTTACTAGGCCCAGTGACATTGAGATTGCGCAAGTCCAGAGGAGAGGGGAAGGGGAGAAGAGCCTGGGGAAGAGGAGGAGGAGCAAGTGCAAGAAGTAGGATCAAACATCGAAAACCAGAAGTGCGCCCAGCATGTGGCAGTGCAGGGAATTAAGTGCAGAGAACAAGTGTTAGATAAGTGCAGGTAGGGGGTTTGTAGGTTTGCAGATACATCCCGAAGTGGAGGGTTACCAGGAGGCAGTGCAGGCGTGCAACTGGAAGGGCAGGGACCTGGGCCTGTGGTTCAGAGGGTAGCCATTTCAACCAGTGCAGTATCAGACAGGAGATCAGCAAGGAGGCGGAAGAGAGAAGGCGGAAGCAAAGAGGAAAGTCTTGCGCTGCTTCCGGAACCAGAGATGATTCTGCTCAAGTTTCAGAGAGTCCGGGAGGCTGTTCCAGAGGGAAGCAGAAGCCGAAGAGAGATATTCCCCCGACTCTTTGCTTGGAAAAGCAACTGACCCTCAAGGAGTTGGAGTTGGAGGTGGAGGAGCAAAGAGCTTGGGTAGGAAGATACTTCAGAAGGGAGAGCTGGAGATATTTTGGTCCCAGGCCCCAGATGGCCATGTGGACAATGCAAAGGGTCTTGAACTTGATCCTTGCAGCCACTGGAAGCCAATTGAGAGATTTCAGTGCTGGAGAGATACGATCCCTGGGCTTGAGGTTGAGGACACGTCTCGCAGTCCTGTTCCGGATGAGTTGCAGAGGACGGAGAGTAGAGGCAGGCAGATTTTAAGAGGCTGCTACAGTTTGTTTGTTTGTTTATTTATTGTGCGCACCGGACCCTGGGGTAGCAGGGCGCAAAAGAACAAGGAAATTTACAGTTTAGTTACAGATGTTACAAGTTACAGGTTCCACGGCAGGCATGGTAGACATTTCTTACATTTACAAGGTAGGACAAGTGCAAGTACAGATAGAGCGCACAATCAGCAGCTAAACAGTGAAATCTGTAGTGTCAGACAGTATAGCAAGTCAAAGCGGGCAATATGGCATGTCATTACGTATCAAGTGAGGTGCAATTGGACAAGCGAGGAGTGTCGCATTTTCAATGAGCCATTTTATAGTGTTCTTTCTGAAATTGCTGAAAGTTTGGTCAGATCTAAGTGCATGAGGTAGGGCGTTCCATAATTGCGCTGCCTTGACTGGGAAGCTGGTAACTCCAATAGTGACTAATTTAAATCTAGGCACTTGGAGGCAGTTAGGGCTGACTGTCCTTGTGAGTCTGGTGGGATATTTCCTGTTGAGGCGTTCTGACAGGTATCGGGGGGCTTTATTATTTAGGCATTTATGGATAAGGAAAGCAGCTTTGAGGTCTTATTTCTGAAATGTGTGCACTTCTGGGGATACTTGGGGCCGCTCTGAATGCGTTGTTTTGGAGCACTTGGATTCTATTGATGATTTGTTTGGTAGTCCCTATGTAAAGGGCGTTACAATAATCTAATTTTGATAAAATGAGGGCTCTAGCTAGGATAAATCAACTGTCATCTGAAAGGAATTGTTTCCCAGCTCGTAGGAGCTTGCATGTATAGGCTGTGGATGAGGCCAGTGAGTTCACCTGTTTGGTGAACGATAGTGTCGCATCAAGGTAAAAACCTAATGGTTTTACTTCTCTGGCAACCTTGATCATGTTGCCATCAATGACAAAGGCTGCATATTTTTGGTTAAGTTTGGAGATGCGGGCTGCCGTGCCCAGGATGATGAGCTCTGTTTTGTCATCGTTCAGGCATAGACCGTGGTTGGCCATCCATGCCTGAACAATGCTGTAAACTCTGTTCACCAAAGCCAGATCCTCAACGTAATCCCCGGTAAGTGGTAAGAGAATCTGTGTATCATCTGCATAGTTGGTATAGGTGATACCCAGATTATCAAGATCGTCGAAGAGTGGCTTTGTGAAGATGTTATAGAGTGTCGGCGAGACACAGGATCCCTGGGGCACTCCACAAGTGATTGGAATAGGGTCTGCTGCTGCTGCTGCGGGGGAGAACACCCTCATGGTCCTGTCACTGAGAAATGACTGGATCCAGGCTATAGCCTCCCCTGAGAAGTGGGCCGCCGAGTCCAAGTGATTACATAAGACTCTGTGGTCCACCAAATCAAAGGCGGCTGAGAGGTCCAGAAGGAGAAGGAGAGCTAATTTGCCCTCGTCTCTGAGTGAGTCTATTTGGGCCTTTAGGTCAATAAGGGCAGTCTCTGTGCCGTGATGCGGCCGGAAACCGGATTGGCGGGTGCCAAGGAGATGGTTCATCTCAAGGAAGTTCTGGATTTGAGTGTACGCTACCTTATCTAATATTTTTAGTAAGAAGGGAACTGTGGTGATGGGTCTGTAGTTTGTGGGAATATTGGGATCTAATGTTTGTTTTTTTAGAAGGGGGAGAACCCAAGATTCCTTTAGATTGCGAGGGATGGTGCCCGTAGTGAAGGAGGCATTAATAAGTTTAGTGATGAAGGGGGCTCGATCCCTAGCCGCGTCCTTGATCAGTTGTGCGGGGCATTGGTCACCTTTGCAGTTGGAAGGTTTAAGAGTCAGAATGGTCTTCTCTATCTGAATTACTGAAACCTTGGAGAAGCGGAATTGGGAAGATTCTGTGGGTTTAGGGGTGGAGGTTGCATTTAGCGGGGGTTGGCTAGGTAATGAGGCTTTCTTTAAGGCAATTTTGGTTTGGAGATTGGCCACTTTGTTGGTTAGTGCCAGTAATCGAGCCTAGAGAGAACCAGAGCTCTAGATACACAGTAAGCTTCAGGGGGAAGAAGAGGAAAGGAAGAATACCTCTGAGGAGGTGCAGTTGGAAGTTTGGCTTCTTAGAGATGTCGGAAATATGAGAGTGAGGAGTCGAAGATAACTCAGAGGTTCTTAGCCTCACAGGTGTGAGCAGGAGGAGGGCCAAAGGAGTTCGGCCAGAGTGTGGTGGGAAAGGGGGGTGCAGGTGTGACGATGAGGACGATCTCAGTCATGCTGGCATTCAGGCAGAGATCATTGGCGGCGCACCACTCCTGGATTGCATACAGACAATCTGGGATGAGAGAAGGCGGGGAGGTGGCAGAGGGGAGCCTGAAAGTGAGATGGGGGTCATCCGCATAGCACTTGAAGCTGAGGCAGAGAGCAGCAATGTGGTGGGTGAGAGGTTCCAGGTATTGGTTGAATAACCATGGAGAATGGTTAGACCCATGGGGAACAACTCGGGTAGAGAGGAGAGGAAGGACCCAAGTTGGACCTGGGAGGGTTGGTCCGAGAGGAAATAAGTCAGCCAGGCCAGAGCCTGATCAGTGATACCCAGGTTATCATGGAGCCGGTTGAGCAGGATGGCATGGTTGACTGCGTCAAAGGCAGAGGAGAGATCAAATAGAATGAGGACAGAGGTGAGATTAGAATCAAGGTTAGAGAGAAGGTCTTCACAGAATGTTCAGGAGAGCAGTTTCTGTGCTTCTGGCTGCTCTGAAGCCAGACTGATGGTCATGGAGACTACCAACAGATGCAGTGTGCAGATTAAGCTGGCAGATGGACAGCTTTTCCAGGAGTTTGCCCAGGAAAGGAGTGATAGAGATCGGGCGATAGTTAGCTGAAAGGGAGGGATCGGCTGAGGGTTTCTTAAGAGGGTGCACAAGAGAGTGCTTCGGTGGGGGGCAGGGGGGAGGAAGGTTCCGGAGGCAAAAGAGTGGTTGCAGAAGTTAGCCAGGGCTGGATGGAGCGAGGGTGGCAATGTGGTGCTTGTTGGTTTTGGAAGAACAGGGAAGATCCTGTTTTGATGATGTTTTCATAGCTCAGACTTGTCTAGAAACCTTGTCAGGGGAGAAGAGAGAGAAGGCAGAGAAGGGAAGGGGGGATGGCCGCAGGGGATCGGAGGAAGAGAAGAAGCTGAAGGAAGAAGCATGAGATGCTGAGAGGGTTGACAGGATGTCCTGGGTTTTAGAGATGAAGTGAGAAGCAAGGACCGAGCAGAGGGCCTGCGAAGGGACACGAGAGGTAGACCGTGCAGCAGTATTGGCCAGCTCCTTGCAGATTTTAAAGAGTTCAGCCGAGTTGCTAGATGCCGCAGAAACACAGGCTTGGATCTGTGCTCTCTTCTTGTTGAGGACAGAGTGGGTTTTGCCTTTGCAGCAAGCGGCAGGTCAGTTTGTCAGAGGATGTACAAGATGCCAACCATTTCCTCTCAGCTACCCTACACTTCCGTTTAAGGGTGACTAGATCTGAGTCGTACCAGGAGTTGCACTTGGCTTTAGGCTTCATGTGGATCCTCATGACAGGGGCAGGTGCATCAAGCGCATCAGAGATAGCAGATGGAGCATGCAAAGGGCTGTGTCAGGGTGTGTCGGCCAGGAGAGCAGGAGTAGGGAGAGAAGGAGGCAACCAAAAACCTCAACTGACAAATGCTTCATCAGTCAAATGACTGAGAAGGTGGGTGGCAGTGTGGGAGCAGGCTTAGCCTGGGGGGTAGAGAGGGAGAGGGAGAGATGAGATGAGATGAGATGAGAGTAGAGGAGAGAGTGGTCACTCCAGGAGAGAGGACTGGTGAGAGGGTTAGAGAGGGGAAGGTCTGAGGAGATTAGAACATCGAGAGTTTGAACTGCAGAGTGAGTCGGGCCAGAGGGAAGTGTGTGTGTGTATATATATATATTTCTGAGGCTTGTGGAATCTGCTTAGATCACATGCTGTGCATAGGCCGACATCTAGTGGAAGCTGCGGAGTATTACAGTTAGTTTTTCGAAACTCAAAAATGGGCGTCGACACAGGCGTGCCAGTAATACTATCCCTAGTGTGACGTCCACTGTACCCAAGATCCCTCACGCGTCTAGGATCCTCAGATTGTTTTTTTCCGCCATACTGGTCGGAAGCATCTTGCGGAGTCCCCTGGCCTTAGCCATACTTTTGCTAATAATTGAAAATTATTATTCTTATTGACATCCTTCCCCACACCAACGTCGACACTCGACGACGGCTGGAGAAGACATCGACCGTCGGCTGCTGCACGACGGATCTGGGCCTCGGAAGGCCGCTGGCCTCGGCCCGGGCCTAGTAGGCCGCTGGCCTCGGCCCTGCAAGTAGGGAGAGTGGGGGGTGGTACATACTCTTCACTCTTGGTATATAGATACACTTATATATTTCCTACACTTATCAGCCCGCTGCCTCAAGGTGCGTATGGAGGGTACCCCTTTCCAATTCTGCCCCAAGTGCAACCGCAAATACCCTTGGGTCGACAGGCACGCCACGTGCAATCTCTGCTTGCCGAGGGACCACCCCGAAGCGAACTGCAGAGCGTGTAGTAGGTTTAAACCGAAGACATTTAAGGACCGTTCGACAAAGCGTTGGGCCCACCACGCCAGGCAGGCGGCCATGGCAACGGAGGGCGCCTTCAGCGATGGCAGCGACGCCGTACTTTCGGACGGCGAGGGCATTATGGCGTCGAAAGACAGCCGAGCGCAGGTCCCCGACCTCGGAAGGTCGTCCGGCAGGGCGGCTATGGGGAAGACCCCCGGCGACGCAAGCGCTACACACCCTACACACACTAAGCACACTAAGTCCAACCGAACCTCGACGACGTTGACTTCTCGGAAAGAGGCACAGATAGAACGGTCCGACTCGGTGTCCTCTGGGCGCTCTCGATCGAGATCGCCTCATGACGCAAGGCAATCATCCACTCTTGCCAAGAGTGCCTCGCTCCCTAGACTAATGGAAGTTCGATCGTCGGAGGACGAAGACGACTTCCACCCCCAGGCCGCGCTCCAAGAAACGGAGCCCGCAGTTAACACCAGCGAGGCCCCACGCTCGAAAAACACAGATACCTCTCCCGATCCTCGACGCCAGACGTCGAAAGTCTCCGGGGCCTCCAAGGGACAGGGAAAACATTTTTCCACGCACGGGGAGGGGGGCAAACAGCGGAAAGCACATTCTTCCACTCCTGTAAGACCATCCTTCCCCCCTAAACAGACAAACAAATACAAGTCTACTGAGAGATCAACATCCAGCAAGGGTACCCTTGATAAGTCCCCTAAATTGCCTACTAAAGTCATCCCCTGTTCCAAAGAATGGTCCAGCGAAGACATAGACAGGGTCATGTCAAGGATGTCTTCCTTGGCTGATTTTTACGACAAGAATCCAGAGCATTTCCTCTCGTATGACCCTCAGGGAGCCACACCCTCAGGTTCCACTGATCCCATCCCCCTAAGTAAAAGGGCCCGGTTCGAAAGACCTGAACCCTTCGAGGTACAGCCTTACTCTACTCCATACTCTACTCCACACCTCAGGTACCAAGGAGAGCCTTTCCCTGAGGGGGACCAGGAGTTTGAAATTATGGAGGAACAAACCGGGACGGAATACTATGCGGATGATGAGGACCAGGAGGAGGGAGAAGATGAGCAGGAAATTTACAGAGTAGATTCCCCGGTAGAGAACGAAGCCCCGGTTACCGACTCGCCAGTCGATAACCAGCCCCTCCTTAATGAGGTTCTCGCTCGCGCGGCAGAACATTTTCACATCGACACCCACGGTGTACAGGAGGAAAGGGACTTCGCGGAAGAGTTGGTGGGAGAGAGGAGGCCGGTCGCTCAGACCATCCCTATCCTTAAATCCATCCAACGAAGAATAGATCCGTCCCTGGTGAACCCAAACCTCACCAGAGCAGTCAACCCCAGGGTCGAAAAACTTTTCCGGGCAGCCCAGTCTGACCCTCTCTATATAAGAGGACATCTTAAACCAGACTCCCTAGTTGTTACCAACACTCGGAAGAGGGCTGGAACACCCTTATCTTCGTCAGAAGCTCCTCCCGACAAGGAGAGCAAGAAACTTTACGGGTTTGGCAGGAAGGTAGCCTCAACGTCCGCCTACCAAGCAAGGATTGCTAACTCCACCACCCTGTTGGCCAGCTACAACTGCCATCAATGGGAAGAGGTCGCGGCACTCATAGCCTCTGCTCCAGAACCGTTAAAGGGCCAATTGGCCCGGATCTCGGCAGAAGGGAGAGCCGTGTCTGGTTGCATATTGAAAGCAACTTTCGACGCCGCGGACAACGCAGGAAGATTGATAGCAGAAGGTACTGTTATCAAGAGACATGCGTGGTTACGGCAGTCGGGGTTCAAGACAGAAACTCAGGCTTCATTAATAGACAAGCCGGTGGAACCCGATCTATTGTTTGGGAAAGCGGTCGAAGACGCACTGAAAAACGCCAAGGACGAATACGAAACACTGAAATCCCTTGGCCAACTAACCAACAAACCCCCTAACCAGAGGGGGAACAGTAATTTTTGTCGCCCACACGGCCAAAATTCACAAAGAGGCAACTATGCCCAGGGACAGGGTACACAGTGGAACAACAGCCAGCAGTCTACCCAAAGTTACGGCAGGGGTAACAAAAGAGGTCGTGGGAGAGGCAGAGGCAGCCCCAACAAGGGAGGTGGCACGCCTCCACCAAAGCAGTGACGCTCAGTTCAGGGTCCCTTCTCACGCAACCCCAGTAGGGGGACGCATTTCCAACTTCACCCAGGCTTGGGAAGGGATCACCTCAGACAGATGGGTGCTGTCAACAGTGTCCACAGGATATTGTATAGAATTACTGCGGCGTCCCCGGAACCATCCTTAGAACATCAGAAAATCCTTCTCGAGGAGATCGCCATTCTGCTAGAAAAGGACGCGATAGAACTCTTCCCAGGACACCAGGTAAACAAGGGTATCTATTCAACTTACTTCCTTGTGCCAAAGAAAGATTTGACAATGCGCCCAGTATTGGACCTACGGCCTGCCAACAAGTATGTCAAGCCCCAAAAATTCCGTATGACCACGCTACAAGAGATAATCCCCCTCCTAAAAAAGGGGGATTACATGGCAACCTTGGATATGAAAGATGCTTATTTTCATATTTCCATGCTCCCGGCGCACAGAAAGTACTTGCGCTTCAAGGTGGACAGTCGCCACTACCAATTCAAGGTACTGCCCTTCGGGATAGCCTCAGCACCAAGGGTATTTACCAAGGTACTGGCGGTGGCAGCGGCACACCTACGCAGGGAGGCAATCCCAGTGTACCCTTATCTGGACGACTGGCTCATAACGGGGGAAACCCCAGGAATTTGCAGGACGAACATTCAGAGAACTATCGACCTCCTCCACGAATTAGGCTTCTCAATCAACGAGAAGAAGTCAAGCCTGGTGCCAAGCACCTCAAAACAGTTCCTAGGAGCAATTCTAGATACTCAGGAAGGGTTGACCTTCCCTTCGGAAGAAAGAATTCGGAATATACTACTGCAAATTCCACATTATCAGTCCGGTCAACAGAT
The DNA here is from genome assembly GCF_040938575.1 of Ambystoma mexicanum. NCBI lineage: Eukaryota > Metazoa > Chordata > Amphibia > Caudata > Ambystomatidae > Ambystoma > Ambystoma mexicanum. The sequence goes on along the minus strand of NC_090923.1, from coordinate 1,205,854,491 downwards.
AACGGTACGCAAAGCAATGCGGTTACTGGGCATGATGGCGTCATGCATTTACCTGGTCCCCCACGCGCGACTGCGCATGCGTCCCATGCAGGAATGGTTGGCGAAACAGTGGTCTCAGGCAAGTGGTCAGTGGGACGATCTAGTGGTCGTTTCGCCAACACTTGTACAGAGCCTACACTGGTGGACAAGAGAGAATCTCGCAAGGGGAAAACCCTTTTACGATCCCGAAATACAGGCAGTTGTGACTACAGATGCATGCCTGACTGGGTGGGGAGCTCACCATCTCCACCACACAGCTCAGGGTCTCTGGTCTCACTCAGTAGCCAAGAACCACATCAACCTCCTAGAGCTTCTGGCAGTATTCCGAGTGCTTCGGGCGTTCGAGCCCCATCTACTAAACCTGTCGGTGCAGATCCGGACGGACAGCACGACAGCCATGTTCTATCTAAACAAGCAAGGAGGGACTCGTTTGCCAAATCTGTCCAAGCTTGCCCAGAAAATCTGGATATGGGCACTCAAACGGAACATCTTCCTGTCATCGCAACATGTTCCAGGGGAGCTCAATTCCCTAGCGGACACTCTAAGCAGAGACTCCCTCCCAGAAGAACATGAATGGGTCCTTCACAGAGAGATCGTAGAAGATCTCTTCTCTCAGTGGGGTTTCCCCACTATAGACTTATTCGCCACAAGCGAAAACAAACAATGCCCAGGATTTGCATCCAGGTTCCCCCAGCCAGACTCCCAAGGGAACGCCCTGTGGATGAACTGGTCAGGGATGTTTGCGTATGCTTTTCCACCAACTCCTCTCATCAGGAAGGTGGTGTACAAGATGAACAAGGAATCGATGACGCTCATCCTAGTTGCTCCCATGTGGGCGAGACAACCATGGTTTCCACACCTACGCAGGATGGCGGTGTGCGAGCCCATCAAACTCCCAGCCTGGTACAACCTACTGTCCCAGCAACAAGGTCAAACAGTGCACCAGCAACCCAAATCAATGAACCTGGCAGCATGGCTCCTGAGGTCATAGAGTTTGGACATCTCAATTTACCACAGAGGTGTATGGACATCCTAAAAGAATCCAGGAAACCAAACACAAGGCACTGTTACTTTGACAAGTGGAAGAGATTCGTTATTTGGTGCCAGTATAAACAAATCAACCCTATTGATTGCACTCCTTCCAACGTCGTGACATACATGCTCCACCTGCTGGATGCAGGATTGGTTTTTAACTCTCTGAAAGTACACCTGGCAGCCCTCTCGGCTTACACCACATCCCATAACAAGGTGTCGTGATGGAAAGTACCAGTAGTTAAAGCCTTCATGGAAAGAGTAAAGAGACTTCACCCTCCTATTTCAAACCCACCGCCAGGATGGGACCTTAATGTGGTGCTAGCTAAGCTCATGGGCCCCCCTTTCGAACCCATGCATAAAAGTAGTCTCAAACACCTGACTTATAAAACGGCCTTCTTAGTAGCCATTACCTAATTGTGGTAACTTGTGCCTGCCGCTCACTTCCTGTCTGCGTGCTCTCGTTTCGTCTGTCTCCCCCCCCTCCCTCCCTCCTACTCCATGGTGCTCTCCGTCTCGCCTATCTTCTCTAACTGCTTCTCCATTGACTATCCTGCTCTCCTCACTAAATCTGGTAGGAAAAAGTTTAAAAAGGACATCCTGGTCTCCAACCCAGGCCTCCCTATCGCTGACACCTACACTAATGCCTGCTCTAAGGAAACTCTCACTGACATCCTCTTTTTCGTGCCTTCGCCTGACCTATGGACCCTTCATATGGTCTCTGTGCTCTCTCCTTTCTCCTCCTCTCCCATTAATGGTGGCACCCGTTGGGATGTCCTCTTGGCCCCCTTCCGCTCCTCTAAGGCCATCATTAATGTCTACGCTAATGGGACCGTCTTGGTCCAAGGCCCTCAGGCCAACCTTCACCTCTTCGATAGACGCTTCCCACACCTCATCAACTTCCTCTCCTCTCCTGCTGTCCCCCCTCCTCTATCCTTGGCTACCTTGCCTCTACCCTCCCTCCCTGCCCCCTCTCGTGCTCCTTCTTCACCTCCTTCTTCAATACCTCCGCAGGGCGTACCTCTGATCTGTACCCCTCCCCGGAAGTTCTTCAAGAATGGCAGCCTTCTCCACATTGCCACACTAAACACTCGCTCTGCCATCAAGCACTCCTCCAATATCTGTCACCTTCTTGAGGAACTGGACCACGACGTCCTTTGTCTCACTGAGACATGGTTCACAGCCAGCTCTGCCACCAGCTTTGACACACTCCTACCTGACGGTTACAAGATCCTCTCCATGCCCAGGCCTAACCGTGCAGGGGGTGGTGTTGCCCTTATCTTCCCTGAGTGGATTCCTGCCACTGTCACTCCTACGCAGACCTACTCCTCTTTTGAATGTCTTGTCTGCCGACTCTCTCTCTCTCCTAGCCATTCCCTTACCGTGGCTACTATCTATCGGCCACCTGGTCAAATTTCCTCCTTCCTCTCTGAGTGGGCTGACCTCTCCTCCTCACTCCTGTCCTCAACCACTCAACTCCTCTTTCTTGGCGACTTTAACATCCACCTTGATGCCTCCAGTCCCCCCACTGGTCTCTTTCGTGACCTCTGCGACTCTCTCTCACTCTCTATTCTCCCATCTGGGCCTACTCACTCTGCTGGGCACACTCTTGATGCTCTGATCTCTTCTGACCTTCCCCTCTCCGTCCCTCTCTCCACTCCTCTCTCCTGGAGTGATCACTTTCTCCTATCCTCCCACCTCACCTTCCCTACCCCACAGGCAAAGCCACCCTCTTCACTGCCACCCACCTTCTCGGTCATCCGACCCATGAAGCGTGTGTCAGTTGAGGCTTTCGCTGCTACCTTCTCGCCCCCCCCCCTGCCCCCTCGGCTGACTCCCACCCTGACACAGCCCTCTCCATGCTCCACTCTGCTATATCTGTTACTCTTGATATCCTTGCCCCCGTCATGAGAATCTGCCTGAAGCCCAAAGCCAAATGTAACTCCTGGTATGACTCGGATCTCGTCACCCTAAAACGCAAGTGCAGGGTTGCAGAGAGGAAATGGCGTGCTTCATGTTCATCCTCTGACAAACTGGCCTGCCGCCTGCTCCAAAGGCAGTACCGGCTCTCCGTTCTCACCAAGAAGAGAGCCCTTATCCAAGCCCGCATCTCTGCGGCATCAAACAACTCCGCCGAACTCTTTAAAATCTGCAAGGAGCTGGCCAACCCTGTTGCAGTCTCTACCTCTCCTGTCCCCTCCCAGGCCCTCTGCACTGCACTGGCCTCTCACTTCATCTCTAAAACTCAGGACATCCTGTCCTCGCTCTCCTCCTTTCACCTCCCTCCCTCCCTACCCGGCCCTTCCTCTGGCCCTTCTGCGGTCACCCCTCCTCCCTCTTTCTCTGCCTTTCCACCTTTCTCTGCTGACGAGGTTTCCAGACAAGTCCGATCAATGAAAGTCTCGTCTAAACAGGTTCACCCCTGTTCCTCCAAAACTATCAAGGACCACATCGACTCCCTGGCTCCTGCCCTGGCTGACTTTTGCAACCACTCCTTCGCCTCTGGAGTCTTCCCTTCCCCCCTCAAGCACTCCCTTGTGCACCCTCTTCTCAAGAAACCCTCTTCCGACCCCTCCTGCCCGGCTAACTATCGCCCTATCTCCATCACTCCCTTCCTGGGCAAGCTCCTGGAGAAACTGGCCATCTCCCAGCTTAACCTCCATGCTGAATCTGTTGGTAGTCTTCACGACCATCAATCTGGCTTCAGATCTGCCAGAAGCACGGAAACTGCTCTCCTGAACATCCGTGAAGACCTGCTCTTGAACCTCGATTCCAACACTCCGTGTGTTCTTATTCTGCTCGATCTCTCCTCTGCCTTTGACACTGTCAACCATGCCATCCTGCTCAACCGTCTCCGGGAAAACCTGGGTATCACTGGTCAGGCTCTGGCGTGGCTGACCTCTTTCCTTTCAAATCGACCCTCCCAGGTCCAACTGGGGTCCTTCCTCTCCGACATCTTTTTCTCCACCTGTGGTGTCCCCCTCCCTGGCTGTTCAACCAGTATCTGGCACTCCTTGCCCACCGCATCGCCGCTCTCTGCCCTAATTTCCAGTGCTATGCGGACGATACCCAGCTCATTTTCAGGCTACCCTCAGCCTCCCCCTCTCCTTCCCTCATCTCTGACTGTCTGTCTGCTATCCAAGAATGGTGTGCCGCCAATGACCTCTGCCTAAATGCCAGTAAGACTGAGATTCTACTCATCGGTACTCCCACTCCCTCCTTCCCTGCAGCTCTCTGGCCTGCCTCCCTTGGCCCCCTCCCTGCTCCTACCTGCAAGGCAAAAAACCTTGGGGTCATCTTCGACTCCACACTCTCCTTCTCTCCTCATATTTCTGACGTCGCCAAGAGGTCACACTACCAGCTGCACCTCCTCAGAGGTATTCTTCCCTTCCTCTCCTTCCCCCAGAAGCTCACTGTCTCCCGAGCCCTGGTTCTCTCGAAGCTGGACTACTGTAACAGCCTCTATCTTAATCTGCCTGCCTCCACTCTCCGCCCTCTGCAACTCATCCAGAACAGAACTGCGAGACTTGTCCTTGGCCTCAAGCCCAGGGACCGTATCTCTCCAGGACTGAAATCTCTACACTGGCTCCCAGTGGCTGCGAGGATAAAGTTCAAAACCCTCTGCATTGTCCACAAGGCCTTCTGGGGCCTGGGTCCTAAATACCTTCAACTCTCTCTTCCCAAATATCTTCCTTCCCGAGCCCTTCGCTCATCCGCCTCCAACTCCCTCAGGGTTAGCCGCTTCTCGAAGCAACGAGCTGGGGGTAGATCTCTCTCCGCGGCAGGGGCCTCCCTCTGGAACAGCCTTCCTGCCTCCCTGAAACTTGAGGAGAACCATCTCCGGTTCCGGAAGCACCTCAAAACCTTCCTCTTTGCTTCTGCTTTCTCTCTCCCTCTCCCCTGCTGAACAGCTAATTAATTCTTCACTGAAACTGCACTGATCCTGCAACTGGACCACTCTAAACGGCCTCGGTCCTGGCCCCAGCTACTCTCCACTTGCACTGATGCCCTGGAACCCCTCTGCACTGCGGGACTGTCTCTGTATCCCTACAGCCCCCCCCCCCCTTCCCCAGCACTTGTTCTGCACTTATCTTGCACTTGCCACCAGCTGGCCCTATTTATTTATTACTTTACGCCACTTACCTTGTACTGCACTTCCCCCCCTCCCCTTCCCCTTGCACTTTCCCCCTTCCTCACCCCTGCACTTGCGCGATCTGAATGACACCTGGCCTAGTAGGATCGTTTGTCTCCCCTTGTTCCTCCCCTCCCTGCCTCGTCGCGCCTTGAAACACCTGTGTAAAGGCGCGTTACAAATACCATATCATATCATATCATACCTCTATAAGAAGGGTCAGTGAAATTCAGGCTCTGTCAGTGCAGGATCCTTTCTTTACTATCCACAAAGACAAACTGGTTTTACGCACACACCCTAGGTTCTCACCTAAATTTATATCAAAGTTCCATGTAAACCAGTCCATCGAGCTTCCGGCTTTCTTCCAGAACCCGCAAAGCTCGGCTGAGGTGAAACTACACACCCTAGATGTGCGTAGGGCGGTCCTCTACTATGTAAATAAAACCAGACCGCTAAGGAAAACAGATCAACTGTTTGTCTCCGTAGCTACAGGCAGAGAGGGAGATCGCGTCTCTAAGGGCGCTATCTCGAAGTGGATTATCAACTGTATACAGCTGTGTTACTCTCTTTCTGAAAAAACTCTGCCTTTTACGCCAAGGGCCCACTCTACTAGAGGCATTGGGGCCACTCTGGCTTTCATTGCAAATGTTCCCCTCGACACCATTTGCAAAGCAGCTACTTGGAGCTCTATTCACACTTTTACTCAGCATTACTGCATTGACACTCATTCCAAGTCAGATACACAAGTGGGACAAGCGGTTCTAAGACACCTGTTTGCTCATGACCCTTCTCACATCCCACCTCCTTCTTCTGGTACTGCTCGCTAATCTATGCACAGCATGTGATCTAAGCAGATTCCACAAGCCTCAGAAGGGATACATTACTCACCGTAATCGTATTTCTGATGCTTGTATCTGCTTAGATTCACATGCGACCCACCCTTCCTCCCCTCCGAGAGAAGGCGCATGATTACTTGTAGTCTTACCTTTCTGTCTATCTGCTTGGATTATCTGTACTCGCGCTACTCCTCATGCTTCCTCATGTCAGAAAAAATACAATCTGAGGATCCTAGACGCGTGAGGGATCTTGGGTACAGTGGACGTCACACTAGGGATAGTATTACTGGCACGCCTGTGTCGACGCCCATTTTCGAGTTTCGAAAAACAAACTGTAATACTCCGCAGCTTCCACTAGATGTCGGCCTATGCACAGCATGTGAATCTAAGCAGATACAAGCATCAGAAATACTATTACGGTGAGTAATGTATCCCATATATATATCTATATCTCTCATTCGGAGAGGAAGGAGGAGATCTGACCAGGTGGGGGTGGGGGGAGGGAGGGAGGGAGAGAGAGAGAACTACAGACCAGGCATTCAAAGGAGGAGTAGGCCTGTATAGGAATGATAGAGGCAGGAATCCACCCCGGGCCGGAACGGTTGGATATGGGTGCGCAGAGGATCTTGTAGCCATTAGGAAGGAGAGTGTCAAAGCTGGTGACAGAGATGGCCGTGATCCATGTCTCAGTGAGACCAAGGACATCCAGGTCAAATTCTTCCAGGAGACAGCAGATGTCAAAGGAGTGTTTGGCGGCTGAACGAGAGTTAAGAGTGGCAAGGTGGAGAAGGTTGCCATTCTTAAAAACCTTGCGGGGAGGGGTACAAATCAGAGGTACTCCCTGCAGAAGTGTAGAAGGAGACAGAAGGTGGGCAGTAAGATGAGGGGAAGGTAGCCGAGGAGGTGGAAGAGGGCACAAGAGTAATAGCAGAGGGTGGAGGGAAGGCAGACGAAGAAGGGAGAGAGGAGAGGAAATTAATAGGGCGTGGGAAGCATCTGTCAAAGAGGAGGAGGGCCTTGGACCAAGACAGTGCCATCGAGGTATATGTAGAGTAGAGCAAAGAAGCCAGGAGGGCCTCCCACTGGGTGCACCGGGTGCAACCATTAATGGAGGAAGAAGAGAAAGGAGCGGCCACAGCGACCATATGAAGAGTCCATAGGAACGACAGAGGATGTTGTTGAGGGTCTGTGTGGAGGAAGCGCTGGTGTAGGTTTCAGCGATAGGGAGGCCTGGGTTGGAGATCAGGATATCCTTTTTGAACTTCTTCCTACCAGACTTAGTGAGGATGGTAGGGTAGTCGATAGTGAAACGGTTAGCGACGATAGAAGAAACGGAGAGCACCATAGGTGAGGAGGAAGAGGAGAGGGGAGACTAGGGAAGAACACAGGGGTTGCAAGCAGAGGAGACGGAACAAGACGAACAGCTGGACACATGAAAAACAATGCAGCCACTGGGCACAGTCAAATTCGAAATAAGCAGGCAGATGAAAAACAAATGCAGCCACTGGGCACAGGCAAATTGGAAATTAGCAGGCAGATGGAAAACAAATGCAGCCACTGGGCACAGGCAAATTTGAAATAAGCAGGCAGGCAGATGGAAAACAAATGCAGCCACTAGGCACAGCTTGAAGTAGTGAAATGGATGTCCAGGTGAGGAGGAGTGAAGGAGGGAGAGTCAGAGGTGTAGGAAGTGAAGGATTATATTGTCCACTAACCCACAATGGGCGTGAGTGTCACAAGGTCCTCAGTGGGCTCTGGAGTATCAGGGTCACTTCGGCCATCAGTCAATCAAGTGGGGTGTAAGGGTAGACCCCAAGACCTGGGCAGGCAGCGGACAGGGAGCAGACGGGGCCTTTGATGCGGTGGCAAAGGGGTGGAAAAGACCAACACCAATATACGAACAGGATGATCTGATTGACATCCTAGATGAGGGACCCCAGGAGTTTCCTATTCTTCCTTTTCATGTGGCATTGCAAAGGACAATTTGTGAGACGGCAATTGATTCGGCAAGTGAATAAAAAATTAACATCAAAATACAGGTCATCCAGTAGTGACCCCAGTTACTTGACAAAGCATCCCATTCCTGAAAGTTTAGGGATACAAGCTGCCACATCAACCTCTAAACAGAACGCATACCGGACTATTCCCCCAGAAAAAATGATGGGCGTTAAAACGCTTGGGCCAAGAAGGTTTTCTCTGCAGGAAGTAGGGCCCTAAATGCTACGTGGACGTTGTCCAGATTCAATCACTATTTGGGAATGTCTAGCAATGGCGGCTGATCATATCCTGAAAGGGGAGAAAAGGGATGGATTTTTAAATCTAGTTAAGGATGGGAAAGATGCAACGTGTGAATCCCTCCAGACTGGCCGCGACACTGCTGACAGCATCAGCATGTCAATGGCGGCTAGTACAGATATGCGCACATTTGGCTGGTTAAGAAAGTCTGGTTTTGCTCCAGATGTGCTATCCAGATTGCTTAAAATGCCCTTTGATGGCACACATTTATTTGGTAGCAAGGCTGACGAGATCCTGGAGAAATTGCAGATCTCTAAGGCGACAGCAAAGTCCCTTGGTGCTGTTATTAGACAGACACAAAACCGCCCCACTGACACACCTTGGAGGGGGAGAAGACTGCCCAATCAAAGAGGTCTGAAAAGATTTCCCCGTGGTGGACGGGGAAGAGGTACTAGGACTGCCCAGGCTGCAGCTGCTTTACCATCAACCTCAAAACCTCTCTGAGGTCTTAGTTCACAAGACCCCAGTGGGAGGCAGACTCACTGTATCTGAAAGAATGGCAAGGCATTACTTTAGATGCATGGGCATTGGAAACAGTTGCCCAGGGTTACTGCCTTCCCTTTCTAAAAAAGCCCCAGTCATCCACTGGGGAACAGCGCTTTCAAAGTTCCAGATCTGCTCCTTATACAGGAAATATTAACCCTGCTAGAGAAAGGCGCTATATAACCAGTACATGTAGCAGAGGGGAACAAGGGTTGGTACTTGCTCTACTTTCTAATTCCAAAAAAGGACAGAGAATTGAGACCCATCTTGGACTTAAGAGACTTTTAACAAGTTCCTCAGGAAGGACAAGTTCAAGGTGGTTACCCTTTCTCAGATCTTTCAGGCCCTGCAGCTTCAGGACTGGACGGTGTCATTGGACCTTCCGGATGCTTACTTTCATGTGCCAGTCCATCACAAGCACAGACAGTACCTGAGGTTCACCATTGGCATTCCTCATTATCAGTTTCGAGTTCTGCCATTTGGGCTGACCTGTGCCCCGAACAGGACCTGGAACATCTCTGCTCGACCTGTCACTCCCTTCACTGACTGGGCTTATCCCTCAACTTCAAGAAGTCTCACAATATATCATCTTAAAAGCTCCTATTCATTGGAGCAATCCTAGACGCATCCCTGGGAAAAGCCTTGCCATCAGAGGTGAGGACTCAAGCCATTCTGCAGATGGTGGCCAAATTCCAGAGTGCCCAGCGTCTCCCGGCCTTCGACTTTCTGAGGTTGTTCGACCTCATGGCATCCTGCATTTTTCTGGTGCCAGAGGTGTGTCTGAGAATGAGATCTCTACAGTGGGCTCTCAGGATTCAATGGTCTCAATTATCAGGCAGGATGTCAGATCTCTTCAGGTCCCAAACAGTCTCTCAGGATCTCCTGTGGTGGGCCTGCGAGGGCACCATTTTGAAGTGAGAACCATTTTGGCAACCATGGGCGGAGATAAAGGTAGTAATGGACGGCTAACTCACAGGGTGGGGAGCACATACCAACGACCTGACAATTGGCGGTCGCTGGTCTCCATCGGAGTCCAAACTACAGATCAACCTGTTGGAGTGGAGGGCAAACAGACTAGTGCTGAAGGCCCTTCTGCCCTCTGTACAGGGAAAGAACGTCCTCAACAAGAGAGGAGTTGTAGGGTCACTACCACTGTGCAGAGAGACAATGCAGCTCTGGTTCTGGGCAATTCAAGAAGGAATCTCCCTATCGGCAGTTGATGTAGCCGGAGTGGAGAATACGGGCATAGCAGTCTCTCATGAAACTAGCTCGGGAAGTCCTTCAAGAGATCTTCAACCTTTGGGGAACCCCTCAAGTTGATCTGTTCGCGACCGGTGTCAACCGAAGTGCGAGCAGTACAGCTCAATGGAATTTCCCCTTAGAGGAGCTCTAGAAGACGCATCCATAGTAGACTGTGAGTTTCCCTCCAGTACGCATTTCCTCCAATCCCTATCATTCCTCAAGTCATCAGTTGGTTGAGGAGGTTCATGCAATCCATGATCCTAATTGCTTCGGATTGGGCCAGGTGGGTGTGTGTGTGTGTGTGTGTGTGTGTGTGTGTGTGTGTGTGTTAGAGACTGAAGAGTTTGGAAGTTGAAAGGTCATTGAGAAAGATGAACAAGTTACTTACCCATGGTAACGTTCTTTCGACTGGATGTTCCTCCCACCTATTCCTCATCGCCCCTCCCAACCTGCCCTGCAGTAGAATTTTCCATGTGATTGCAGTCTTCGCTCTTTCGGGAGAAGTAACTGTTGAGTGTAGGTTATCCCATACATACTTTTAAAAATGGAACTGAACCGAACGGTCGCTGCGTGCGTTTTATACCAACAATGACTTTGACATCTAGACGGAGGCCTCCGAGGGACATCGAGTCGACTGTCCTCAATGCACAGCACACTCTGCTGGAAAAAAAATCCAAAGCAGCTGAAGCTGGATATGGAAATATAATAAGATGAGGAATACGTGGAAGGAACATCCAGTCGAAAGAATGTTACCATGGGTAAGTAATGTGTTCATCTTTCTCAATGACCTTTCAACTTCCAAACTCTTCAGTCTCTAATTCGGCCAGCATAGCAGACTACACTCAACTCAAGGGCAACACACTTGATCTAGTAGTAGCCTCCTCTCCAGTCATCAAATGTGAGGCACCCATCAACCTCTATTGGTCAGATCATGCAACCATCCCAGGCCAGATCACTTGTTTGATAACCAACAACAAAGGGCAGCAGTCACTTGCATTCACCATTCACTGTTCCTTCAGGGTGTTCCCCATGCATACCCTGGAGCTCAGCCTACTTTCCCTTATGACAACCACTGGCCCACCATCCACCTTCAGCTACATCATAGGCACTCACCCATACTCCTGAACCATTAATGCTGAATACATATTGCGGCAAAATCAGGCTAGGAGAGCAAAACAGTTGTCTGCCAGCCAGAAAAAGCTTGATGTTAAAACATGTAAAATGGGCTTACGTTACTCAAACTGCACAGGTACATCCTCATAAATATTGGCCGGTCACATACTACACCTCTACGCGGAGCCTTATTCTGGCAATAAAACAGTCTCAATCCTCTCCCTGAACCACCCATTCCACAATCCGTAAAAACAATTGACATCATGAATACATTCATTATCAATAAACCTCATATTATCTCTGATCGATGCCTCCAAACTTGTTAATTCAGCACCTTTTGTGTTTTCCTCCTCCCTGTAAAATGCACAATAACGGGCAAGGAGCACTCTGACATCCCCACATCCCTCATGACGACATCTGCCCCTCCCTCCCAATGGGTTAATCAAAAGACCAATTTATCTTGCCAGTCTTCCATAGGGTCTGGTAATACCAAACAATGACGCACATGACAACAGTCAAATCTGGTGCAAAAGAGCCGTCTTTGTTTAGTATTCTGTAGGCAACGGGTTGGATGTGCAAAACGACTGTATGCACTAGGGAAATACCTACCAATAATAGGGATGTTCCTAATGCAAACAGTGCGGGGATGGTAACAATACATGATGAGGCTTGATCCAGGCATTCCACACTTCCAAGGATGTTCGAGCCCTTGTCCTTTCAAGAACATCTACTCTACAAAGTACTGTCTAACGAAAATGACCAACAGAAAGTTCCAAGTACTAATCTTAACAAACCCTTAGCCTATTGGCTACCCTAAGCTTTAATACAAATGTTACAAGGTATAGCTAACAAAAGAGTTCTCATGACCTACTCTCTTGTCCAACCCTAGTCTAACACAGCAAAATAACAAGGTTTTCCTGGGAAGGTTGGACCCTCCCTTGGTCTTCCCACTTTCCTGATGCCTCTCAAGACTTTTCCCAGGCTTCTTAGGCTTCGTCTTTGCCTCACAGCATTCAGTTTGCCTCTCCCAGACCTTTGGTTTCTTAGCTAGTACTTTAGCTTCAATTTGTGTTTCTCTCCCCCTGTCCCCATTCAGGGTCCTTTTCAGGTTGGCAATATTCTATTCCCCTCCGGCCAGGGGTCTCCTCTCTGGTAAGCCCTTGACCTTTTAGGCTCTCCTAGTTTCTCTGCTTGCTTTGAGGCCCTTTCTCTCGGGTTGTCTCTTCATTCAGCATCATCTCTTTTGAGCAAGTTCTCTGGGTTCACCTGTAACATTGCTAAACGGTCTTGCCTCTTCCCAGGTAATGACTTTCTCTTTTATCCAGGAATCCAGTGGAAGCTTGTCAGCTTCCTTTCAGACTAATTTCTGCTTCTTGGATTTAAACCTCTGTTATTTGTAATCCTTCAGGGGTCTCGGTGTCTCTGCAAGTGGGATTTGTTAGGGCCATTGTGGGTTTGTTTTGTAACTTGGAACCGCTCATGGGTTGTGTTCCCTCAACCGATTTTAAAATTAGCTTAGAATCTGTCAGTACTGCCTAATGAGTTGATTTCTCTCACCTTTTCGTTATACGTTTTTATGTTCGGCTCTTCTCCATCATCTTGAAATCCTTTCTGAGAGTTCTTTGGTGTTTGCAGTGTTCAGTGATTGGCAGAAACTAATCTGCTTCTTGCGGTTTCTCCATTTATTCTTGGAGTTTGTGGTTGCTCCACACTCTGTGAGCTCGGGACGTCCTTTTCTCCCATTGTGCGTATCTCACACTTTGTTTTGCACATACTATGAAGTTCTGATCGGAACTCATGTTTACATAGTTTGGCAAGGTTTCACTGGGATAGTCTATACCATATTCCACGCTGGATATTCTCTGTATATCAGGGTCACTTATAATACCCCAGTGGGTATGGGAACATTGTGCTGGGGCTCTCCTGTGAGGGGTAATATTACTGAATGGATTTGGTGAAGGAATTTGAAACACCCCTTGTGATGTGTTACCACACCTTGAATGGGGTTCGCAGCCTGCGGGATCCCACTCCTTCATCCTCTGGGAAACGCCCTATATAGTGGCCGGATGAATCCAGTCCCTAGCATCTTGCCCCCTCATGCTCTGATGGGGAATTCAATGACATCATAATGCTAGACTATGCATCATTCTCACAATGGACCGCTCCCCTCCTCCACTTCTCAAAAATCAACCCTTGATGCAGACACCCTGTTTATCTACTGTCCAATTACAAAATGTCTTTCTGGGAAAGCTGAAATGTCACCCTTCATTTACAGGGAAACTGTAGACCAGCAGGGCCTGGTAGAGAGTTACCAGTATGGGTTCAGACCTTGATGTAGTAAAGAGACTCCAACCATAGATACCTTGCACCTAATGGACAAATATTGTCTCTCAGAAGCGCCCATTCACTCAGCAGCGTTCAACAAAGTTGATTACAAGATTCAACAAAGTTGATTACAAGACCCTTCTCACATTACTTGCCACAGATACGGTTGGGTTGCATGGCGTCTGTACTGGCCTTGTTTTCTGTTTACCTCATGGAGAGGTACCAGATAGTCCAGATGAGAAAGCAGAGAACAATACCACGTCCAAGCATCCGTCCTTTCACCAGCCTTCAATCTCTACATTAAGCGTCTGAGCTTTCCTTAGTGACCCCAAAATCTCCTTGCAATAATATGCAATGGACCACCAACTTTACCTGAAAGTCAGTTGTGTGGGACATCTAGTGGCTGGAACGCTTGATTCAGTCTTGGATGATCAACTTCAATCTCACACTCAACCCCACTAAAACAGAGTTTCTCCAGCATGGGGTCTGGCATGGATTCACATGCTCATGAATATTCCCCGTCGTCAGGCTGGGAATCCCCGGTAAAGAAAAAATCAGTATCAGTTTTGTTTCTGATCTGTCTTTCTTAGTAGTAACCAATCACTGATCTCTGGGTCATACTGCCCCCTGCCAATGACTGCCCTCTCCCTAAGCCCCACCCCTGGCAGCCATCCTCAGATTTTTACCGCACACTCAAGTGTTGGGAGTCCTCGTGCTTTAGCTCTCTAGTTTTTGCTTCGTTTTTGCGCTTTTTCAGGAGATTTTCTAATTTTTTCAGTTTAATCGATCCTCAAGCTCCACCGTTTCTACTTCCGATAACGGGGACCCGTTTTGGAATTCTACGCCCCTCAAGGGTGAGGTTTTCGTCGAGTTTACACTTCTTGGAGGATTCCGGAAGATCTGCGGCCTACCTCAACGGACATGGCCCAGGACAAGGGGAGCTCGACACCCGGATCCAAGCTGTTCAGGAACTGCCCTGGATGCGGATTATATAACGTTTTCAAGGAGGACGAGCATTCGCGATGTCTCTACTGCCTCCATGGGGACAAGACGCACATGGAGAAGGACTGTGCGTTCTGCAAGAACCTTTCGGAACGGACCAAACAAGATCGTCGCTCCCGCCGCGCCACCTGGCTGGAGAAGGGCACAGCAAGTGAGAAGGCGAAGAAGAAGTCTGAGCGTGCTTCTAAGTCCTTTGAGGGCGCCCCGGCGACGGGGGCCCAACAGAAGGCCAAGAACCGCGAGTCCGCGGGCTCCGGGGGTGCCGAAAGGTCGGGCTCTTCGGTTGCCAAGCAGGGCGCTACTTCCCCGGCACGTTCGACCACGAGCCAGCGCTCTGGTTCGGGGAAGGGGGAAGTCCGAGAACCCGGGTAGGCCGCTGGAGCGGATCCGGTCAATCTCGAAGGGGGAGCGAGGCGCTGACCCTCCCCCCAAGGCAAAGGCCCAGGACGCACCTAAGGTGGTGAGGGCTTTGATCCACCCGGCTAAGGCCTCTACGGAAGTGGTCGCTGCGACCCTGGCGGAGCCGGCTGAGACTACGCCAATGGAAACGGCCTCTGGGCCCAGACTATCCCTGCCGCCGCGGAGGGAAACCTCTTTCCAGCCCGTCGCTAAGACCCCCGTGAAGCCCCCGGCTGAAAAAGAGGGGGGGGGGCGGTGGCCATTACAGACTTGGAATCAGCCTCTGAGGAGGAACTGGTGGAGACCGAGAAGGGCCTCAACGAAAGGTCCATAGGCCTCAACGAGAGGTTCATAAACCTCAACGAGAGGTTCGAGAAGGTTCGATCCCAGGGGACGTCCCTGCTGACGTGATCGAAGATAGCGACGACGACGATGAACAGGGCCCAGTGGAGCGGCCATCCTGTCTGTCGCAGCCATTGCCCGAGCCCCAGGATAACTCGGTGGCCATTTTGTTGGCAATCCAATCCTTATGTACCGAGATAAGGACGAGATTGCCACGAACCCCGACGGAGGAGCCAGAACCAGGCCCGTCGGGAAGCCTTCCGAACAAGCGGAGGAGAGTCCACCCCACTCCGCCCTTCGTGCCTGCGAGACCGGTGGACCCCTCATCCCCCTCGCCGGGAGAGGATACGGCGACTGGGACGGACAATGATGGCGGCGATGACACAGCAGACATCCCATCGTCACCTCCACCCCCCCCCCCCACGGGCGTCCCCAGCCGACGAGGTTGGCTCTTTCCACGCCATCCGAGCTCTTCCAGCTCTGCCCCGAAGAACAGAAAAAGGAGGGCTTTCTGTACCAACGACGAGAAGCTAAGAGGAAGACGGTCCTCGCAGTGCCTTTACTCGACGACATCTGGGACGAGGGGCTTGCTGTCCTCAAGAACCCTGCCACAGCACCCACCAAGAGGGACAGGTACGAGAAGAAGTACCGAGTCCCCGATGCCGCCCCCTTGTGCCTCAGGGCCCAGACCATGCCGGACTCGGTCGTCTCCGCAGCGGCTAAGAAGGCAGTGGGCGCGGCGGCCTCAACTTCCACTTCCTCGCCGGACAGCGAGGGAAAGAAGTTGGACTCCATGGGACGACGAGTCATCTCATCGGCGGCGACGACGATTAAGGCGGCCAATGCCTTAGCTATCGTGGCCCGCTACGACAGGGAGCTCTGGTTCAAGATAGCTCCCCTGCTAGATTTCCTGCCTGATGATAAAAGGGCAGAGGCCCTAGAAATTCTGCAGGAGGGCGAGGTCGAGGTAGCGTCGGATCACACCAGAACGGTGGCGACGGACATTGCTGATACCGGATTCCGCCAACTGGGCATCGGAGTTTGCCTCCGACGACAAGGATGGCTCAAGGCGACAGACTTTCGCCAGGACGTCCAGACCAGAGTGTTGGACATGCCGTTCGACGGCAACAACCTCTTTGGTAAGGTGGTGGATGAGTCTCTACAGGCCATCAAGACCGACTCGGAGACGGCCCGGGCCCTTGGGCTGCTGCAGCAGCGACGGCCCTTTCGGAGCCCCGGAGGCAGACAGGGTACCTCCAAAGGATCCAGCGGTGGCTCCTCCACTTACCGCCAGGCGGCCCTCTCCTCTTCCCAGGAGGCCTACAGAGGTCCCGGCAAGCAAGGGGGTTCCTGCCATCGTCGCCAAGGAGACCAAGGCGGCAACGCCGCTTCCAAGCAAGACTGACCCGGCTGGGTTGTCGGGCCCCCACCGAAGCACCCCGGTGGGAGTCCGGCTGACTAAGTTCGTCAGAGTGTGGGAGTCCATCTCCACCGATCGTTGGGTGTTGGACACCCTGGCCAACGGGCACTCGCTGGAATTCCTAAAGAAGTGCCCTTGCATTCCTCCCGTGGCCAGGAAGGAGAATCACGTCCCTCAACTGCTGTTGGAAGTAAAGGCGATGCTCAGCAAAGGTGCCATCGAGCTCGTCCCCAGGAGGTTCCGGGGCTCCGGAGTGTACTCAAGGTATTTCCTCGTCAGAAAGAAGACAGGCGGTTGGCGCCCCATCCTGGACCTGCGTCGGTTAAACAAATACATCAAGGCGCAGAAATTCAGGATGGTCACCCTCCAGCACGTGCTGGGACAGCTGGAAGAAGGCGACTTCCTATCGTCGTTGGACCTGGAGGATCCTTACTTCCACATCCCCATTCTAAAAAGGCACAGGAAGTTGCTCAGGTTCGTGGTTCAGGGACGCCACTACCAATTCAGAGCCCTACCGTTCGGATTAAAGTCGGCACCCAGGGTTTTCACCAAGTGCCTGGCGGCGCGGCTGCGCCTGCAGGGGATCCACGTCTACCCTTACCTGGACGACTGGCTAATCCGGGCAAGGTCAAAGGAACTTGCCTTCGATCATACGGGGAGGACCGTCCGGTTGCTCACGGATCTGGGGTTCGCCATCAACTACCCCAAATCCCACCTGGTTCCATCACAAGTAGCACTGTTTTTGGGGGCGAAGCTCGATAAAGTGGAGCAATTGGCCTCCCCTTCAGAGGAGAGGACCAAGACCATCCTGGGCAAGGTGCGGCGCCTGTTAGCCACAGACGTGACCAGGGTGAGGTCCATCAAGTCCCTGGTCGGGATGATGTCCTCATGCATCTACCTGTGCCCCTGTGCAGACTTCGGATGCGTCGGCTACAGGAGTTCCTCGATGCCTGCTGGCTTCAGACGAGGGGCTGCTTCGAGGACAGGATCCCCCTCGACAAGGAGTTCCGTCGGGTGATCCTATGGTGGGGCACCCGGGCTCACCTCACGAATGGCATGGACTTTCAAACCCCGGCGTTTCAGGAGACGGTGACTACGGATGCCTCTCTGGAGGGATGGGGGGGCCACACCGGAGATCTCCACGCAAGAGGCCTTTGGCTCCCGGATGAGAGGTCTCTTCACATCAACATCTTGGAGCTCCGAGCAGTGTTCTGGGCGCTCAAGTCGTTCCTTCCGTCCCCCAAGGACAAAGTGGTGAGGATCTTCACCAACAACACCACCACGATGTTCTGCATACGGAAGCAGGGGGGCACCAGATCCCCAGCCCTATCCAAGGAGGTCCAGGATCTGTGGCACTGGGCCGTCTCCCAGGGGATGTTTCTGGTTCCCTTCCACCTGGCAGGAATAAAAAACACCATCGCCGACTCACTCAGCAGGGAGCTGTGCTCGTGCCACGAGTGGGAACTGCGCCAGGATCAAGTGGATCGACTCTTCCAACCATGGGGCAAACCCCAGATCGACCTGTTTGCGACGGCGACGAACCCCAAGTGCCAGAGGTTCGCCAGCAGGTTCCCACAGCCGAGGAGCATGGGCGATGCTTTCTCCTTCCCTTGGGACGGCCTGTTTCTATACGCGTTCCCTCCTTTGCCGTTGCTGCTCCACCTCATCAACCGGCTCAAGAAGTCCAGGTGCAGGATGATCCTCGTCGCACCGGCGTGGCCGAGGCAGGTCTGGTTCCCGGACCTTCTGGACTTGTCAACGTCCCCACCAGTCAGGCTGCCGGCGGACGCGGATCTCCTCTCCAGAGAAGGAGGCGCCATTCTCCACCACGACCCACAGTCGCTGAACTTGCAGGCCTGGCTCCTGCAGCACTAGAGTTTGGAGGGTACGATATCCCAGCTAATTGCAGAGAGGTTCTTGCAAAGGCCAGGGCGTCCTCAACTCTCAAGTGTTGCGGTCATAAATGGAAGAGGTTCTCTGTCTGGTGCCGTGCACAGAAGATTAACCCTCTGCGAATTACGGCCCCTCAAGTGCTGCCGTACCTGCTGTCGCTGGCCAAGGCTGGACTGGCTCACGCCTCCATCAAAATACATCTGGCTGCCATCTCCCGACATACCAGGGCTACGGGACGGGCGTCCTTGTGGTCTCATCGCCTGGTGAAGGAATTTATGAAGAGACTATTCCGATCATTCCCGCCGGTGAAGGCTCCTGCCCCGGCGTGGGAGCTTAATGTGGTGCTGACCAGGATCATGGGAGCCCCATTCGAGCCTATGCATTTGGCGCCTTTGAAGTTCCTGTCATGGAAGGCATCGTTCCTCGTGGCCATCACCTCTGCGCGACGAGTGGGAGAGATTCAGGCCCTATCTTGCAAGCCTCCATACTTGACTTTTCATGACACGAGGGTGGTGCTGAGAATGCACCCCTCCTTCATGCCCAAGGTGCCTTCGGACCTCCACCTCAACGAGCCCTTGGTGTTACCAGTTTTCTTCCTGTCGCCTTCGACGCCGGTCGAGAGGACTTTGCACTTGCTGGATGTAGCTAGAGCGCTGAAGTTCTATGTGGACCGCACGAAGAGTTTTCGGAAGACGTCACAACTGTTTGTGAACTTTGGGTCTGTGAATCAAGGGAAGGCTCTCTTGAAGACGTCCGTTTCTAGATGGCTCTCCGGCTGCATCATGCATTGTAACCGGTTGGCAAACCGACCGCTGCCCGGCCGTTGGAGAGCCCATTCGACCAGAGCGATCGCTGCTACCACAGCGTTCCTGTCTGGTGTGCCCCTGCTGGACATCTGCAGGGCTGCTACGTGGAGGTCGACGCACACCTTCACAAGATTCTACTGCGTCGATCGGGACTCCAGGGTCGGCCAAGCAGTGCTGCGCAACCTGTTCGTTTAAGGTGAGCCTGGTGAGGAGGTAAGAGATGCTTAATGTTGAGCCTGTTGCCACCTCCCGTGGTTGTGAATGTGTATACTGCTATGTATTCTTTTATTCATGAGCATGTGAATCCATGCCAGACCCCATGCTGGAGAAGGAACAAGTTACTTACCTATAACTGTTGTTCTCCAGCATGGGTCTGGCGTTGATTCACATGCGAACCCTCCCACCTACCCCTCTGAGGCTCTTCACTTGGTCATACTGCCACTTGGTGTGCTACCAAATCTGAGGAGGGCTGCCAGGGGTGGGGCTTAGGGAGAGGGCAGTCATTGGCTGGGGGCAGTATGACCCAGAGATCAGTGATTGGTTACTACTAAGACAGACAGATCAGAAACGAAACTGATACTGATTTTTTCTTTACCGAGTATCCCCAGCCTGACGACGGGGAAAATTCATGAGCATGTGAATCCATGCCAGACCCATGCTGGAGAACAACAGTTACAGATAAGTAACTTGTTCCTTGTGCTCCTAGGAAATTTACCCAGTCAAACATCCAATCATGACTAACTAACAGAAACCTTGTTAGGCTTATGCCGAAAGTAGCCCCCAATGCCAAATCACAAGACTTCACTATTGTTTGGATCCTCTTTCAACAGACGACCTGGTGCCAACTACCACTACTGAATGAGATATTGCCTTTCCTCACACCTTGCGCCTGAAGCACAGTCCAAAATATAGAGCATCACGAAGGTGACGCACCTGGAGTTTAAAGAACCCAAGAGTAGGAAGAAAAATCAAAGGATCCCCACACAGCTATGGAGGAAGTAGCATTTGTGCCTCCCTTGTACTTTATCAAACTGGCCATTCCTTAATAAGATGTCCCTTATAATCCTTGATGCCTCTGATGTCCTCGCTCTTCTTCCGAAAGAGTACCATGGGTTGAATCTGCTTTGGCACTAGAAAAAGAGAGAATCTGCGCATTCATAAATACCTTCTGAACAGACTGAACATTCAGAAACCCTCTTTAACTTTCTTTTCTCCTTTTATTGAATTGGTGGTATATATCGAGTTTGATCTTTGACAGTTTCTGAAAGGTGGAAACATATACAGCACATACTAACTTCTTTTATTTTGCTACGGCCAAAGGCATATTGTGTCTTTTTGCCATCTTTACTCTGACAACTTTTTCAATTTTGTGATGAACCTAAGGAGTTCGGTTTCAGAATGATTCTTCATCACATGACTCCACATCTGGATGATCAAACATCTTGAGGATGTCCTGAAAACCTTGGCATCATATCTGAAGCCATATGACCAAGGGGGAGGGGGGGCAAAGGGAACTTAAGCTCTACTACCAAGGTGCCACACTCGCATGCAGCAACTGAAATGGCATTGACGCATCCGGCCAATCTGGAAGCCCTTATATAGACACTGGCAATCTCAACTTGTTTCTGATTTCTGGGTGGTGGGCAGCTCTTGTTGTGGCATTGGGTGCCAGGAGGGATGCATGATTGCAACAGCACTGACCATAAAAGGGCAAGGAGCCCAATCCAGTGCGTCACTCGATAGGGGCACCTTGCGAACATCCAGAATCCAAGGCGGTGGATGGTTATGGACCCACCTAAAACTTCTGGGTTTGTTTTGGCTTTGTGGCACAGCATGCAGCAGTCTCAGATAATCGCAGGGCATTGTTTGGCAAAGAAATTGCATTAAAGGGAACAATTAGGCCACACTTAGCATAGATTGCAGCAACTGGACATGTGAGGCTTTGCCTTACATATGTGACCTATACCACAGATGAAACTGCATTACATGGCATTTGAGGAGTCTGTATCCTAAATATGGTGAGTTTACCAGGCATATGAAGTATCTACTGGCATTAAGATGGCATTGGTGGAGGGCGTGGCCAGGACACATCTCAATGGAGACTTGAACCACCTGAGCTCTACTGCGCAGCTATGAAATCTACAATAATCCCCATGCCAATCAATGAGAAACGGAAGAGAGATGGCAACGGGTAGTATGAGGGCCTGAGGCTGCTGGCTTTACCCCTTTTAGCAGTGTTTTGGCCGACCTGGGAGCCAAACTGGCAGTGGCGGCCTCGTAGATGGGACACGCGAGATGAACCACCAAGAGGGCAGCTCACAGCCAACTCTAGCTCTTCAGCCATGGTGCACCCAAAGTCTAAAGCGGGGAAGGCTTCCTCTTCAAAGACCTTGTGCAACCACAGGCCTCTCCAATCACAGAAGCTACACCCTTAGAATATGAAAATGGCCCCTGCCACAAAAGTCTCCATTCAGCATTGAAACAAGACTTCATGGCAACCTTTCATGAATTGAAAGTCCATGAAATGGAGATGCAGATGGATGAGCTGGAGACATCCTTCCGTGAACACTCTCACAATCAAGACACCTAGGACCAGAGATTACTGGTACGAGAAGAACATCAGTGCTACATAGATGAGAAAAATGAAGATGGAGACAACCATTCAAGGCAGAAGAACATTAGGCTTTGAGGGTTATCCCCAAAGAGACTACTAATTTGGGATTAGAGAGTACACAACTGCCTTGTTTGCTTCAATCATAGGAGGGACCCTGGCGATCGACATTGCGTTAGATCGGGTCCACAAAGTATTCTCATTTGTTTTCTTTTTTTGAATTTAGTTAGCAAGTAACCTTTTTAACACACATGATTAAATGAAGATTAATACATTCATTAATTTAAACAAAAAAGTAATTACAGTAAGTATTCAAGTATTTCACAAACAATAACTTTGGTAAAAGAACACTTTTCCAAATGTCCATTATGTCAAACCCTTTATCCTTTCACATCCATCTAAAACTTCCTTTAAAAAATGAATTGCGGCTGTCATGCCTTTTTTGCATCCAAAAGAATTCATAATCAACTGCTATACCCTACCGGCATGAACATGAACGTATGGTTGATTTATGTGGCCAAAGTGTGATATTCGTTTCACCTCTAGATAATTACATTGCAACAGTATGCAGCGTAATGTCTCCACCTCCTCAGAGTTAGCACAGAATCTGCATACTCTCAGCTCTCTAGGAACTTTGCTCCTTGCCCCCATAACTTCATTTATGTGGCTCAAGGTTAATCGTAGTCTCCTCACCTTTGACCGCCACAATGCACTGAGGGAGCTGCGCAGATATTCTGGGGAAATTCCGACAGGTCTGGCATCAATCAGCAGGTCAGCATACAGATGGAAAGTTTTGACTTTGCTGATTGTGTTGATCCAGTCCCATTCCATAAAATTCCTTTTCATTTGGGTTAAATTGTAGCATAAGGTATCTTTTCAAATGTCATACCTTTTACAGAGCAGATCACACTCTGTTTCCCAGTTTTGTAAAGCAACCCAAGATTATTTGAGTAGCACTTGGTTTAATAGCCACCAGATTGACCCCTCCTTGGCAGAGATGGTCTTCAGCAATGAGAGGTTCTTCCGATAAAGGTGAGATTTTATGTAAATCAGCCCTAACTTGTAGCGGATTGCCGCTGTAGGAACACTGTTGGGTAGGTGCAAGACCTTCCTCCAAAACAGGCCCTCCAGGGCATCGCAATCCACCAGGGGTGGCATGCCCCAGTTCTCACCCTCTTGTAAGATATTGATGGAACAACATTTGCTCTGTAGAATTCAAGGACCGGAGTCCAGGAAAAATTGCAAAAATTCCAGTTTACAGCACAAGCTTGAATTGCAAGTTTAAACATCTTTGATCGCATGTGACTTTGCAGCTCCATTTGCTTTTGAAGTTCGGATAGTCTACGCCCCAAATAGCAAGAATTTGATACCCTTGCTAGGGGCAAGGCCCCAGTAGTCCAACGGAAGCTTGAATATTTTTGCTTCATTCCTGGCCTAAATTTCAATAGCTATGGTTTTGTTACATTAATGATTAATGGGTTGAATTCAGCATTTTTAGCCAGGGCATCAAACTTGTGCTGCAATCCGATTGCCGTATAATCAAAAAGCACAAGGTCTTTGGCATAAAGCAAGTAATCCAGATGCACCAGGGCTGAGGTCGGCGAGAAGCTATGTATACCTTCAAAGATCTGAGCAAGATCCAATAGAAAAAGGCAGAAAAGCAAAGGGGCCAGAACAAAAACCTTTTTCAAGCCATGCGTTGTAAAAATATGTGATGACAGCTTTCCCTGTGCGTTTAGCCGCACTCTGATGGAGATGTCTGCGTGGAGAGCCATCAAAATCTCTAGTAAATGCACTGGGCATCCCCTTTGTCTTAGCTTTGTCCACAAACCTGTTCAATCAATACTATCAAATTCCATGGCGAAGTCAATAAGCGACATACAGACAGTCTTCCGCTCGCCATTGCCTCATTCTTTAGGATACCTAAAATGAACAAATTTGCGTTTGTTCCAGTGCCTTTCCTGAACCCTGTTTGAAACGCATCAAGTCTACATGCACCTTGTGCCCAGTTCGTTAGTTCTTTCAGCACTTTGGACGCATAACTTTTTGCCAGAATGTCAAGTAACGCTATGGGTCAATAGTTACAGGCTAGCCATCGTTGCCCCTTTTTAAATATTGGTACAATGATGGATTGAGTCCACGTTTTTGGCATAGTGGCTGGTGATGTAATGTTCCTGAAGACTAGACTAGACTAGATGCAAAAGAAGTCGGCCTCAAGGATTGGTGAAGTTCCTGGAGATAAGTTGGCATAACCTCTAGCGTTCCACGACAGGAACTTAATTGATATAAACAAGGCTGGTGTATTCAGTCCTGGTTGCTAATTCTTGCGTGCATTCAAGCACGCCGCAACCCAATTGCAGTCCATGTAGTCTCTATCATCCACGGTTCCTGTAAAAGACGCTTGAGGGGCTGTAGAAGGAGTATTCAAGTCCACCACTTTTTTCCCCCCTCTTTTCCCTTCCCGGTGGTGATTTGTTTATGGTATTGTACGTATTATTATGGGGGGTTTTGATTCTGACGTTGATGTTTGTTTATTGGAGATATTAGGGTCTTTATTGGCATTTGTTTTTTTTCTATGTGTTCTGGTTTTATGAAAATCTTAAATTGGTTAAAAAAAAAAATCGAGTCCACCACTTCTGTGTCACTGCGTCTCGCTTCCCGCCTTCCTTCATGTAGCAGGGACTCTGCCATTTGCAGTACACTCATATCAATGGGAATTGGTTCCTCCATGTGGGTTCTCGTGAGGGCTCACCACAGCGACGTCCAGAGGCACTGGGAAGCGTTCCCCTTCTTCATGCCTTTCAGAAGAGGCAACGTGCTGAGTGGCTAAAGATGAAAGGGCCGAAGCCTGCAACCCCTCCCTCTCGATGGTAGCCAGATTATTCAAGAATTCAAATGGCATAGGCCACTGCAGTCCTTTCAAAAAAATTCCACAACTCACATTTTGTCAGTAAGAGTAGAAAGAAGATGCATATTTGCCAGAGCTGTTGAAACCAACTCCTGCTGGTCAAATCATGCTTTTAAGTCCAGCTGAGCACCCTCACATGAGTTGCATAATACCCTAGTTTTTATAACTGGGCAGGTCCCAATACACACCACTGCTGCACACATTTTGTCATCCAGCGGGCGGTCAATAGCATCCCATTTGGGGTTTTGACCGGCATAAGAGGGGTTTTGGAGGACCCTGGGATTGTTGTGAGTGCTGTCGGGATTAATGAGAGAGAGCTATGAGTCACACTTTCCCCTGTGTCCAGGTTGAGCTCTAAGTCAGCTGAAGGGGAAATATTCCGGTTGTGAGACGTATAAAGTTAATTTCTAGTTATTCTAGATGGAGGTATAGGGGACCAAGCTCCTTCCCCATTGAAAAAAGAGGCATGTTCCAGATGTGTGATCTCTTTGAGGATTTCCCTGTTCTTTGTCAAGAGCGCAAGGAAAGAATCGTTCTCACTTGCAGGGATGTTGGAGGCTATGCCGGAACTTGCAAAGCCCCTCACCGGCAACAGACTTTCCTTGTTAACTTCACTTTGGAAAGAGAACGATTGGCACTGACATTTGCCAAATTGGAAAACAATGGCCCCTGCAGCCTGTAGCTCAATCCTTGGAGGGGCTGATTTGCGGGGGCAAACTATGGTTTTGAATATCCTGGTTGAGGCTTGAGGGATAGGATGAAAGCGCACTTGCTTCAATAAAGAGGAAGAAAATGGATTCCTCGACTGTGCAGGTGGCAAGAATAACCCTTCCGCCTTTCCCATGCTTGGCGCAATAATGTAGGATTGATTGTCTGCCAGGGGTAAGGACGGAAGTAGGGTTTGATTTGAAACGGAGACCGAAGAGTGCATGGGAGCCAGAATCCATTGGGCGCAGGGGTTGCACGCCCTTTGTACCAGGAGTGTTAAAACATGGCGGCTGCATTCGATGCGGTTGTAAGAATGGGCTGCAGTGGAAGATGGCGCTGAATGGAATGAGGCCAGGAGAGAAAGGGCTATCGAGTGGGTTTGTAGATTGTATGAAGCCATGAAAGCAGAGGCACCTGCAATGTCAGCACCTAGCAGGATGGAAGAAGGGGCAAGGCACTGAAGTACTGTAACCTGTCCCCACTCTTCAAGCAGCAGGTTACTCACGTCAGGGGATAGATGACAATGACAGTGTTCTCTGTTCCCTCCGCTCTCTCCCTCGTACTGCCTTGAAATGCAGAGTCTGCAGGACTCCGCGGTGCTCTGCGCCAAGCTGGGTTTTTATCCCCTCTTCCTCCAGGAGGAAACGAAAGACGGACTGCTTGCACAGGATACGGACAGCACACTTGGCAGCACTTGTAATCACAAACTTTCAACAGTGAATGAACTGGCCCCGGACGTTCTGGCGAGGCTGTATTATTTCACATCCAAGGAGATAATGCTCTAAAATGCCAGATCTGAGGAATTGATTACTTTCAGGGAGGCCTCTTAAACTCTTCGAGGACTTGGCTCCAGGCACCATTGCGAGACGCAGCCACATTTAAACCCCCAACTATGTGGCTTCAGCAAAGCAGCATAGCCGATCAGAGGGGTCACCCCTTCAAAAGAATTTTCTCCCATCAAGGTACTGTGGCGAGGCGAATCAAGGGTTTTCGTCCCTTTTCTCCAAGTGGAGCCACCCCCTTTGAGGCTAGGGAGGTGAGCAATACCCTGTCTTGGGGCCTGGGGAAGAGTGACCTCAGTGGAAGCCCTTAGTGGACATGGAACTCCTGAGATTGCCCAACACATTGGCATATATGGGATTGCTTGCTAGGAAGAAGAATGTAAAATCTTTATATTTGGCTGCAGGCAATGCTGAACTGAAACTATTAGAAAAATTAAGAGAGGATGTCCCTTTAAGAAGAGACTTGTATTTAACGGAGATGAGTGGAGAAAGGAGGAGAAAGTATGGTACGCAGGGGAAGCCCCTTGATGTAATCACGCTAGAATACCACTGTGAGGCGCTGGTGAGAACGGCAACAGGGAAACTACTACCCGATGAGAGATAAGTAACCAGGAGCTGGTGGGGGTGTGGCCACGAATGCCTCACTGTGGGTGAGGCGCCTGCTGAACGATGCCGCAACCATCACAGCTGAGATTGCGAGGACTACCCTGTCACCTGCATCCTTAGGGAAGCCGAGAATGAGGCGCTGACTAATATCCAGAAGGGGAAAAACCGACAATGGAGATGAAAACCTGAGCCTGTGCCAAGGCTTGCAATGTTCCCCAACGCAGATGAAGGTCGAGGGGAGAACAGAAAAAGTGGGAGGCTGCTGGGGCAAGAGTACATGACGATAAGATATGAGTGACAAAGCTGTTTGATTGCCAATGTAAAAGGCACATAAAGCAAGTAACAAATAACCCTGTCAGGAGAATAAAGGGAGACTGTAGACAATTACACTGGGAAGAAGAGGAAACGTCGTATTTACCAAGAGACAAAGGATGGATAAACCAAAGCCCAAGCGCGGCTTCTGAGGAATATGATATAAGACTATCAAGAGAACCAGATAATAGAAGAAAGAGTATAAAAAAGAAAGCCCTGGACTGGGGAATCTAAAAGGAGATCATGTCCCATGCAAAGTAGCCAACGATTAATTAAGAGACTATAAAAGCATAAGTGAAAACAAGCCGTAAGCAGCATAACCTTAAAGAGAGCACCAAGCCCAGAAGTGTTTTACAAGAACTACAAAAGCTCATGGAGAAGATATCCAGATTTTACCAAAGTAGGTTGTATAAAGAAACTCTGTGTAAGAGAGAGACATTTCCATACCGAAACTTTCAGAAACTACGCGAAGCCCAGGAGAAGACAAGACCTTCTCTTGGCTGAATTTAAGTTTGTTGAACTAGTAGTAGGGTCAGGTTGAGTAATGTTTGGACCGAGGACCTTTAACTTTGGGACTTCCTGACAACAGACAAGCACCCTTTGTTTCTTTAGATATGCAGGGTGATCCCTTTAGCAATAGGGAAAGTTAGGCCTTTTCATATCATTTCATTAGGGCTCATAATGTCCTTAATGTTTCGGACCCAATCTTCTGGCCCGTCGGAGTACCAAACACCAATTCTCATGATTTGAAAGAGGCCTTAGAAACACTCAAGATTGCGGAGCAGGGGGGGGCGTGGCCAATGCGCACGCGATGTAGACGTGATCTTTCGGTGCTCCTGAGGGTGCCAGCAATATCCTGTCTAAATCCTACAAAACTAACTACTAATTTGCCAAAAACAACACATATGTGCAGCGGAACCTGGTTGGAACAGTTAGCTGAACTGTGGAACTGAACCGGGACCCAGATCCAAAGATCTACGCAGTTGAAGTACCACAACTGTAGATTACGAGGGCTGCCCAAGATGGCTGATGCGACCATGAGGCGATGCGGAAACGGCATGTGAGGGCCGAGACTATGCCGAGACAGTCACCCAGTGACCTCACCCCTCGAGACAGCGCTGATGTGGAGACTTTCTGTGGGCGCTTTGATGTGCTGTTGGGGGACCGACGTATGGTCATTGTGAGCCTCCTGAAACCATCTGACGCATACACCCCAAGCATTGAGACGCAGCGGCGTAGCTGGCGAGACAGACCCCAGCGGAGGTGAACCTCGACGGGGACTCCCGCCAGCCGAGAGCTACGGAGCAGTCTGCCGGTGCCACTGTGGGTGTTTATAGTGAGCGATAACAGGTAACACATGCCTGCAACTAAGGACCTGGCTGAATAAGGGTCCTACGCATACACCCTGATCCTGTTACAGCCCGCCCCCAGACTGCTGCTTGTCCTTGTGGACTAGCAAATACACGCGGGCGCCGTGCAACGGAGACTTGCTGAGGGAACCGACGGCTCTCTCTCTCCGCTCCCCCTGCTGTCACCCAGAGAAGGGGATGCCGGTGCAAGAGCGGGCAGCAGCTACGACACCCAAGGGCCTCAGGAGAGAGAGAGGGGGGGCCCAAATAACACCTATGTTTGGCAGAGGCGAGATTCTACCGCAACAGCACGGCGGGTGAGCTGACAAACAAGGTAAACATTAGCCGAATTAGCAGCGGCCTTAGGGGTGAGCAGATTTTTGTCTGTAGTGCGAACGCACTACAATCAATCTGTGGGATATCCA
The DNA here is from genome assembly GCF_040938575.1 of Ambystoma mexicanum. Lineage (NCBI taxonomy): Eukaryota > Metazoa > Chordata > Amphibia > Caudata > Ambystomatidae > Ambystoma > Ambystoma mexicanum. The sequence goes on along the minus strand of NC_090923.1, from coordinate 1,205,825,431 downwards.
GTATGTGATACAACGTATGAATGCTGCAACATCCCTAACACAATATATACAAAGAGGAACTCCCACACGTTCAGGAACTAAATGGAGCAAAAGACTATCTAAAAACACGAGGGTGTTCCTGATCGAACTAAGTTGAAAACATAATTTATATAGCTGTCAGTAATTATTCAACTGGTAGCCTAAACAGCAGTATATATCAGATTGTCAGTATTAAATTTATTGGTATCTCACCAGTCAAAGTAACCTTATGAGAGTAAAGTGGGTACACTGGTATAGAAAAATAAACTTTCTTTTATTTTTTTGTTTATAGCAAAGAGAATAACAATTCAATGAGTACATAATATAACAGAAAACATATATAAAAAACACAGTTTATACAAACAAAGAAAGAACACTGGTTGACCAATTCCGTCAATGAAAATAAAATGTATACAGAAATTTGCGAAAGTAGGGGTACAACCCCATAATAAACTATACATGTGCAAATAGCATATGCATGCTGCTGAAAAAATGGTTTAATGTTGGCAGAAAAAATATATGCCAAGATAGTTAATATAGATGGAACTAACCCTGGCTGACCCTTACTTGTTTTAGGGGTAAAGTGAATCAAAATAAATGACACAGATCATGTACTAGGAAATGAATGCTGTGTATAGGGCCTAATTTCGGCTGAAAAGAACATCAACATAAACATCCCTAACACATGCTGCTTCACCCAATGTGGACACTTAAGCATACAAATGAGGAAAAGAAGCCGAAATAAGGTAGTGCTTACGGAACACAACAGACGCCGATTTTCAGCTGCTTGAGTGGCAAGAAAGGCAAAAACCTATGCACCATATAGTGCAAATGTGCCCGGAAAGGCGCTGCCCGCTCCAACACGGCAAATCCTAACGGTGGCAGATAACCAAGCTACCACTGGGTGGCTTTTCCTTCATTGGTTTTTCTTTCTAAGTTTCTCAGGCTCCTCCGAGCCAGAGGAGCCTGAGAAAGTTAGAAAGAAAAAATGCAGCGTTTTCGAAACACAACCGCGTTGCGTTTCTGCCTGCAGCTGCTTTCCCATTTGGGGCTCTCGAGCTCCCCACGAGGAGCCCGAGAGCCCCAAATGGGAAAGCTGCTGTAAGCAGAAACACCGCTGCATGGAAACACGCCTGCGTTGTGTTTCTGCCTGCCTTGGCTTTCCCATTTGGGGCTCTCGGGCCCATGGGGAGCCCGAGAGCCCCAAATGGGAAAGCCAAGGCAGGCAGAAACACTGCAGCATTTCTGAAAACAACAGCGCTGTGTTGCTGCCTGCAGCCGCTTTCACATTTGGGGCTCTCGGGCTCCCCATGGGGAGCCCGAGAGCCCCAAATGGGAAAGCGAAGGCAGAAACACAACGCGGGCGTGTTTCCATGCAGGGGAGCCAGAGCCCCGCAAATGGGAAAGCGGCTGCAGGCAGAAACACTGCGGCATGGAAACACGACCGCGTTGTGTTTCTGCCTTCCTTGGCTTTCACTTTGGGTCTCCTGTGCTCCCCTTGGGGAGCACCGGAGTCCCAAAGTAATAGCCACGGCAGGCAGAAACACAATGCAGTTGTGTTTCAATAACGCTGCTGTTTTTCTAAGTTTCTCAGGCTCCTCCGGCTCGGAGCCTGAGAAACTTAGAAAGAAAAGCCGCAGCGTTTTCAAACACATTCACGTTGTATTTATGTTTGCGGTAGCTTCAAAAGCTACCGCAAACATAAATACAACGTTTTTAAAGCTGCAGCAAGGAAAACTTAGAAAAAAAACGCAGCTAGTGCTTTTTTTTAAAAAAAATAGCACTTACCGAGCTGCAGCTGCAGCTTTTCTGCCTGTAGTATCTGGTCTCCGTCCTGCGAGTCCCGGCACCAATGAAGGAAAAGCCACCCAGTGGTAGCTTTTGTTTACTACAGCTGGCTGGCTTTTCCTTCATTAGTGCCACAAAAGCAAAAGCGAGCACAGGCGGGCATCAATTTCACAAAATGGATGCCCCCATGGGCTTGCTTTTGTACATTTTGAGCTTCAATTGCTCAAAATTTTACATAGGGACTTCAAAAAAAAAGGTGGCAGTATATTTTTTTGATTATTGCCCATCTTTTTGGCCAATAAACTTTTTTGGGCAAACCATTCCTTTAAAGGCATGGTCTAGTAAAAATTTTTATTGTCCCTACGGGTCGGCCATGTTTTTTTAAGCCTAAGTGGCTCGATTTTAGAAAACTTTCCTATGGACCTTACCCGAGTTTTCGTCCATTAAACGCATGCGAAAACATGAACCAGGGAGCCGCCATTTAATCCTATCACTTGCCGCATCGCCCTGGCTGACCTGCTTCTACAGCACTAAATGAATTCCCCCGCCCCTAAGCCTGACAGTATCCAAACATTCATATTCCCCGCCTCTCTCCGTGACGTTACTGTGCTGCGTAGGCAAACACGCACAGTCATCTTCTATGCGACTCCACACAGAACCCGGAAACCAACACAGACCATCTCGCAACACAGCGCGCCACAATTCGGAATATGAAACTGTACTTTAAAATCAAACAGCAACACGGTACATTTGGTAAAGTACATTTATTTGACATTAAATGTTTAAAGAATATTCAGCAATTGCCATATGAACTCCGAAAGCCATTTATTTTCTTTTATCTGTATCCGCCATGGTACACAGGGTGTTGCTTTTCGTTAAAAGAAGCACGGTGAACTGCAAGGCTGTTCCATCAACTAGGCACTAGTCCATCGTAAAGGTTGATATGTTGCTTCTAGCCACTAGTACAGCGTAAGGGCATGTGGGCCCTTGGCGATCGTCCCATAAAATTGTCAGTGTGCTCCAGTTGTTCACACGAAGCTGCAGGGGTCTACTGTAAAAGCCATCTGCTGGTGTCTCAAACCGATGGCAGTAACAGAAGGGGAGCAAATACCTGTTATGAAAACAAAAAAATTATAATTAGTCTCGCCAGCCGATCTTCATTAATATTACTAATTTTATTTATTACAACCGATCAGAAACTATTTGCTTGCAAGGATAGTTCAATGGAGTATGTTCGGCTCTAAAATCAATGCGAAAAGTAACAAAATAAATCGAGGCAAACACACAATGATAAACGACAGTTAGTCTACATGCGTGAGGAATGATATGATATATGATATGGCATTTGTAACGCGCCTATACTCAAGTGTTTCAAGGCGCGACGAGGCAGGTGGGGAACAAGGGCAGACAGACAACGATCCTACTAGGCCAGGTGTCTTTCTGATCGCGCATGGGGAAGGGGGGGGGTAAAAGTGCTGTACATGGTTAATTGAATACAAATTAAATGATAGGGCCAGCTGGTGGCAAGTGCAAGGTAAATGCCGGGAGAAGGGGCTGAAGGATACAGAGACAGTCCCGTAGTGCAGGTAGGCAGTGCAGGGAAAAGTGGCTGGGCCAAGGACCGAGATCGGTGAGACCAGTGGACCTGCATGCCCATGTGCCCACTACGAACACGTTTTCCTTGCTTTTCCTAGCTCTTCATTCATTCATTTATTCATGCATCCATTCATTTAATCTTCATTCCGGTATAAAAGCGTGTAAAGATTTACTTACATTATATTTGAAATTTCCATTGTGTCTCTACGTAATGCAGTCTGTAAAACGGACTGTGCTCTTGACAACGATTTTTCGTATACTGAACTAAAATGAAACTCTGTCTAGTTTCTGAATTTTCAGCCTTATCGTCTTACGTTATTGCGCACCCACTTCAAATGTAGTTCTTTCGGCATGGTCCCTGTCTCAAGGTCAAAAAACAATAGACCCTTATACTTCCAGTGCGACTTGTGGGCCTCATCTGGGCGCGAGCTGAAAATCAAAGCCACTGTCCTTTGCATTCTTTATTTGCAACATCATGTAGTATAGGCATCTGTGAGAACTTGAAGTTTAGAATCCCTCTATGTAGTGCGCCTCAATGTGCAAATGCGAACTGGCTTCTCTCCCAAATGCCACGGCCCGCTTGGCGCGTTCTAAGTGCCCCAATTTTGTCCCCGTTGTCTGCGAGCTTTGCAACCCAAATTGAGACATTTAATTTTTGGCGGAAGGTCAGGGAAAGTATAAAATACCACAGGAGTTGAGTTAAAAGTGAGATTTATTGTTTGTTTTATTATTTGCAATACGCAAGCCTCCCCTCCGTTAACAGTGCGCAACAGTGCGCAGCATTTACATTTACATGAGATGAGACATGAGAAAAATATATACATACACATATATGAGGTGAATATAGAGAATTCAAAGATGACACCCAGCTTGTTCGTCACCCATGATGGTGAAGGTAGGGGTTAGGGTTACAGGTACACTTTACAATAACATTTATTTACAAAAAGACAATCGTATAGCAATTATTTAAACCAGGATTTGTACTTCACAACCAGCTGTGCTTCGGGTGGGCATGGCACAGTCGCAATGTTCGGTGGCAATGGATCACTGCTCTGCACAGAAACGTCCAAAATTCCATATCTGTGCTTCTCTAACACAGCAACAATAAGGCCTTTCACAAAGTCGAACTGCATTTCATCATAGACTGGTTTGATCACCCATTGCTTACTTCGTTTTGAAAACACCTTAGTGTAGCGAGGCATCCTTACTTTACCCCTAGTCCTAGATTGTTCACGTCCGACATTGCTGTTATGGGCCAAGACCGCTAGTAGAGTGCGATGTTTCATGCCCCGAAAGCTAAAATGCAAGCGCTTTGGCCTGTACTTTAGGCACATATTGTGGAACACCTCCAAATCTCCTATGTGACAGAATTCTGTCAGTCCTCTCAAATCTCTTGAAAGAGTTTTGTCAAACAATCTTCTCAATGGCTTTGTGTGTCGGTGAAGATGGAATCAACCACTTCTTCTTCCGTGCCTACTCTAGGGACAAAGGGCCATGTTCACATTGGTGGAAATGTTGATTTGCTGTCCAGCGGTGAACGTTGGTACAGTGGTGCATCAGTGACAGCCATTTTTCAAGTAGTATTTCCACCGACCCTTCACAAGTTTTTGAGCTCCACCAAAGATGGTTGGTGATAGAATGGGACCACTGCAAAATACTTTCAAAACCTTTTTTTTTTTCCTGCAGCCGAGATTTTCTTACTGATTGATTTAGCAAGATGCCATATGTCAAATTGATGATTAATATGTGGGAACTGCTCTCTCATTGTCTTGGCAATTGAAACGTGTCTGTCCGTGGCTATGAGGTCGATGTGCATTCCCCTTGATTGTAGATATTCCACTGATTTTATAAATCCTAGTTTCTCCATGGCCACTGACGATGTAAATTGTGTTACCTGCACGACCACCGAACTCACAATTTTCTTACTATCCATGTCCTGAAAGTGGTAGGTGCAGTACTTGGCAGAAAATCCAGGGCTGTCGCACTGTCCATCGCTGGCTAGCCTGAATCGTTTGCCTTCGAATGTACTTGCTAGAGACAATTGTTCAATTTTCCAAGCATCACTAATGGCCGGAAACAGATAATCACGTTGGTATATGTAGTACAACGCTTTAGAAATGAAATGGAGTCCCACAAACTGAAAGAAAGCCTCGAACGTTCTAAAACTGGAGCCACTAAAAAGTGATGCAGCTGCACACACTAGATTGCCTGCTGGCAGTTTCCCCAGCATCGGTTGTGCAGACCATGAGAACCTATGATTTAATCTACAGGCGGCATTTATTTTGACGTTACTGCCTTTTATTTGACGAGTCACATTAATCAATGGCTTCCCACATACTTTCCCTCTAATGGAATGCACACATTTTAGCATAGTTATAATTTCCATCAAACAACTGTCGAATACAATGTATTTGCTCTCTTTCATTAGACTGTCTTCCTGCGTCAACGTTGTTTCGGCCTGTGACGTTGCGGAGATTTCAACACATTGGAAAGTAATATCGCTGATATCAAGTTCTGATGCGTCTATGGATGCTGCAGCTGGTTCATTCTCTGTCATTTCGACATCTATTACTTGGACATTGATGGGAGAACACAACAATGTCGACAGGGTTTTGGGTGGCAAATTTTTGGCGGGTGTAGATTGTGTGAATTGATCTGCAACTACTTCAGAGCTATCTTCAATACATTCAATAACATCTTCTTGTGGTGGTGCGGTCGCACAGTAGCAATGGTCCAATGCAACTTTGCTGTAGTCTCCAAACACAGTTAATTCATGTTCTGGCCATTGGACATGAGCATCTCAAGCCTGAACACGCCTCGCCTCAATTAATAGTTCCTCCATAGTGTACATGGTCTGGCAAGCAACATCTCTCATTCGCTTCACTGTCTGTGTATGTATAGTTCTGACACCCACGGGTAACTGGAGGAGAGATTGGAAAAGGGATGTTCAGTTTAAACACAAGATAAAGTGTAGTCCAATTGACTGGAAAAAAACATAAAATAGTCCCCAGCACAAACATTTTTTTAAAGTTATGAACTGTTTGTAACCTTTTTTTTTTTTCTTCCTTTGCAACTTTTTTGACTTGACCTTCAACATCTGCACGCTGTGGCTCCGATTCGTTTCCGCATGTCCTCCCTTCCTCTTGCGCTGCAACGACTATATTTTCTGTATCCACATAGACAGCACGGAATGAGGCTCCATCGTCTCCCTGAAACATAGTACTTTCGTTACTATGTATCAAAATATTGTTAGCATAAAACACACGTGAGGACGAACACACGGGTACATCTCAATAGCCAAACACGATTTAAACATTGTGTGCAACAATAAAAAGACAAGTATTTGACCAGTGATGATCTATTTCGATGGAGCTGTCAGTATCCATACCTCTGGCTCTGCCATGAATGGTTGTATTGGAGAGGAGGCATCCGCATCTCCCTGAAACACAGTACTTGCATTAGTATGGTTTTCAATATTGGAAACATAACACACACTTGGGGTCGACGGCACAGGTACATATAAAGAGATCACCACAAATGATGCATTGTCTAAAACAATCAAGGAAAATATAAGTATGCAGATTTCATCGACTTATTTCTCTGATTCCTTTACATCTGCATCATCAAAATGGGATATTGTGATTGTAGTGGAAGCTCCGTCGTCTCCCTGAAACACAGTACTTGCATTAGTATGGTTTTCAATATTGGAAACATAATACACACTTGGGGTCGAACGCACAGGTACATATAAAGAGATGACCACAAATGATGCATTGTCTAAAAGAATCCAGGAAAATCTAAATATCTAAATTGGATGTTGTGATTCGTCGTCTCCCTGAAACACAGCACTTGCGTTAATAGGGAAGAAAGTATAGCAAATGGAATCACGTTATATGATCACGCATGATGGAGCTGTCAGTATCCATACCTCGTGCTGCTGAAGAATATCTATGGATGTTGCAAATGTAGTGCGCACTTCCGAAAGCTGTTGCGCCGATTCGTATACGCATGGTCCCGCTTCCACTTCCCCTGGAATTACTTAAATGTCAGGCTCTGCATCAAGTGCAGGGGTTGACGCTCCATCAACTGCCTGAAACATAGTACTTGCATTAGTGAGGATTACAATAGTGAGAACATAAAACACACCTGGGGTCGACAGCACAGGTACATATCAACGGGTAACCACGAATGAAACATTGTGTAGAACAATCAAACAACAAGAATTCCAGCTCTGATGATGACGCTCGATGGAGCTGTCAGTATCCATACCTCCTGCTGGTGAAGAACATCTAGAAATGTTGTAGATGTGGCGGACGCTTCAGCATCTCCCTGAAAGACAGTACTTGCATTAGTATGGATAACACTAATTATAACTGAAAACAAACACCAGTGGACGATAACTAAGGTGTATATCAATTGGAAAGCACTAACCAAACATTCGGTAAAATAATTACACGATAGAATAAAACTATTACTTGACATGCATAAAACAAGTATGTAGCGGATTAGCCCAGCAAGATTACCTGATACGCGCTAGAAGTGGTTAATAACTGCGACCACGTTAAGGATGTAGAATGTTCTTGCTTCAGATTCAAGGGATAGTCAAGAAGTTGTAAAGGTAAATTAATGATTGATAATGAAATGCCAATATTAAAAATAGCCATGTAAGGCGACAGAATACTTGCAAAATGCTCAATACAGCACAGTTCCCTGTTCCTATATATATATATATATATATATATATATATATATATATATATATATATATATATATATATATATATATATATATTGCGCATGTGGGTTATGAAATCGAAAAAGAATATATTGATAAATGTCATTATTCAAAAAACTATACACTCATATCACTATCGAAATTATTACAAGGGATAGAACACCTACAATATCAATTAATCAATTCGACTACCTACACACTACCGCACGGCATAAAGCTAAATCCGGACACTTGGCTCACCGGTGGCGGAATGTGGACGAATAGAGTGGGAATAGCGTTTTCGAGCAATTTCCGTGTCGTTCGCCGTTTATTCTTCTTTGTTACCCAAGATGTTGTGTACATGTCCAAGGAAAAGTGCTGGCTGCAGATGCGGTATCGATCACCCCTCTTGTCCTTTAAGACTTGTTGGACTCTACTTTCCAGCTCATCCAGTGGATATCTGCAATGTCTGACCCATTCTCTTATTCGATCAACAGTTTTCGGGAATACATGCATTGTAGTGCCTTCAGATTTCGCATGGGTCTTCGAAGGGCAACCGCTAATCGAACAGGCAGGCATTGTTGATAAATCTGAAAAGTAAATATCGACATTATTATACAATCTTCATGAATAAAGATTTGATACAAAAGTAAATGAATCATACAATGATCAATGCAAGGTTTGTTTTGGTCGCAGGAACTATACCAGTTCATTATGTGCGGCTTAGTATTTGCATAAGTTGCAGAAATGTATAAATGATGTGACTAAAATCTGAACATGTGACTCGTCCCTTGGATGTTCTTTTCTTGCACGAGAAGGAAACATGCTTACATTATAGACTGGAACCCCGAAGGATGCAATACGATGACAATAGACACAGATGAAAATAAATAGATCTATTGATATCATAGCAATGGAAACTCAAGTCAATAGCAATGAGACCAATGAACATAGCACTATTGTGTACTCTACTCGCAAATAGATAGAAATTTAAAAATCTGCGAAATATGACTAGGATACATGGCCTTACCTTGACCAACAAACAGTTGGATTCAGCAAGCAGAGCAGTATGTTGCAGGAGAACAGGTGGGTGGCCACAGATAGCACACTGATGGGTTTGCTCTAAGCGGTCACAGAAGTTCACGGATAGCACGACGTCGAGCAGATTAGCGTAGATCTCAGTGGTTGCCAGGTAGCACGTTCAGGAGTTGACTTGCAAAGCACAAGGATGTTCTCATGAGACATATCAAGTGGTTTATAAAGTATTAGAAACAGGGGTGCGTTTGTGAATGAATGACGTATGTATGTTGTGGTCTTAGGGGGGCGGCCTGTTTGAAGGGGAGGCCTGGCTGGAGACACGGGGTCTGAGGAGGCCATTTGATCGATGGCCCCTTGGCGTGGGATACCTTTTGAAGTGTACATGCAGTTTGGCACCTTGGCCTTTCGCGCCCCTGACAGCCCCCCATGCCAGCGCTCATCCACTGGCGCGAACCGTCTTTGATAGTATATCGTTGCTTATCAATAACAAATGCCACATACCGGAGATTCTTGTGAGCACAGACCCACACTTCAACCGGTGTATTATAGTGGTCAAGACCCTAATGCCTGTATAATCCAATGTTAATTGTTAGTATAGATATATGTGTGACTTTTATAGAGACATAACCTACTGAAAGACTTTGAACAAGTGTTATTTAGTGCATGCATTATCGAGAATATGTTATGTTAGCTTAGATAGATAGTGACCACCCTGCTTCATAGCGACCAGACCTTCACCCATTCGGAGCACAGATGTCTGACGTCCATCCTTGAATGGAGACACACTTGATTCATTTAAAAAATCGAAACAACCTTTGTTAAAATATATGTGGTGTTTTATTTTGAATCTTATTTTCATGACACAAAAATACAAGACTTTAAAGATTATACAGGTCAGGTTGCAGCACAGCGAGAGAAAATCCCCTGTACTGACCGCTGTCACTCGGGAACGTTTCTCTAATGGCACGAACGGCACAGGTGGGTATCACTCTTCGAACGCGGTGTCCAAGCCTCCCGTGGAGCCACCATGTAAAGGAACGATAGGCCACCAGCCTGTACCACCTGTGAAAAGGAATGAAACAAACTGTTTTTAAATGACCAAGATAAGTTTAATAAAAGTTTGTTGTCAATGACAATTCCTGTAACTAATGGCATTCTGCACGGACAAATGCTATCTAGACAATGCACACTATTGAACGACTTACATGCGTTACAATGATATGTAGATGTAATTTTGGATATAGTAGAAGAACATGAAATAGGAGTGGCATGACAAGCAGAGTATACTTACTCGTTACTCGGATTACGAGGATGAACAGTTGCGTGAAGTTCGTGCATAAGCACCATCATTATCCTCAACACGGCCCGTGTGAGGCAGGCTGCCCTGAAGTCTGGCAGCTCGGTGATGCATTGCGGTCGTGGCTCGCCTTCCGAAATGTAGGCCAGGCATCCCGAGTTTTCTCGGCAGCAGCAGTTCTCCTCCTCGGTTGGCATTAGCTCGCACCGATTGCATGTGCACCAGGTGGAGACGCCGTCCATGCGACTAGGCCCAGGCTCTTCATCTGTTTATTTGTCCTGCCAACTGCTGTCCGAATCCCCATCGTTTTCACGTGCTTCCCTTTCCAGTAGTTCCTCCTCGGTATACTCGGGCTCGTACATGTAGGGCATTATTGTAGCCATTGTGTGGTAAACAAAGTAAAATAATTTACCGAGATGGTACAGGTGTTCACACGGGCTACAAGCGGCAAAGGTAGCTGACCAGAGCACAGAAACAATCACAAAATACTCTAAGTAACACAGAGAGAGGAATGGAATCGAAAATCTGCTGCTGTGTGTTGTGAAACGGTCTGTTTATAATTATTGAGGAAAGAGGCGTCCTGCCATTTCCATGGCGACACGTCATTAGCTGAAGCGCAGCGAATGTTGACACAAGACGTGCTTTGGCGTTGGGAAATGGGCGGTACGAGTCTGCTGATGACAGGCTCATGGGCGGGGATATGATTTAGTGCCGCAAAAGCAGGTCAGCCAGGGCGATGGGGGAAATGATAGGATATCACAAAATGGCAGTTCCCTGGTGCCTGTTTTCGCGTGCGTTTAATGGACGAAAACTCGGGTAAGGTCCATAGGAAAGTTTTCAAAAATCGAGCCATTTAGGCTTAAAAAAACATGGCCGACCCATAGGGACAATACAAATTTTTACTAGACCATGCCTTTAACAGAAGGTTGGTGACCGTTTCTAAACCAACATTATCCAGACATAGTACTCCTCACAGAAACCCATCTGACAGGCACAACATGCCAACTCTTCAAGAGAACTAAGTACCGTACAGCAGTACATGCAGGATTCTCCATGGGTACGAGAGGAGTATTGATATTAATTCATAAAAAAACTCCCATTGAGATCTCCACCATAATCCAAGACACATGGGGAAGGTTTGTATTCATACATGGTACAGTGTGGAATCAGACTTTTGCCATACTAGTGGTCTACTCACCGCAAGGCTCATGTCAGCCTTATTGGAAGATGGCACACCCATAATAGCTAACAATGTAGCAAGCACCCTGATAATAGGAGGGGACTTCAATGAAGTAATGAATGTCGAGGATGATCGCACACATATAAGGGGTAGAAACCCAGCAATACCAACCAAACTGGCTACCTTCGCATCAGCACTGGGGCTGAGGGACATATGGCGGGACTTGCACCCGACAGAGTGTCAATACTCGTTCCACTCCGGGGCACATGCGTCACTATCCAGGCTGGACTATTTCTTCATTCCTGCTGAAAACGTACATAAGGTAACGGAGGCAACCCTACTTCCCCAAGGTATATCCGACCATTCACTGCTAATGATACTACTTGAAACAGAAAAACCCCAGCCCCCACCAACCTGGCAGGTAAACAGCTATTATCTAGGCTTCCCCTGATTTGGTGGAGAATATCCAAAAGGCCACATCCTCATACTTCGAGCTGAATCAGGGCTCGATAGATGCCAATGTGATACTGTGGGAGGCATATAAGGCAACTCTGAGAGGTGAAATCGTGGGGCGGACAGCAGCACACAAAATAAGAGCACAGGAAAGATGTGGAGGATGCTGAAATCGAGGTGCAGAGAGCTGAGACACTTTATACAAACACAAGAGCAGTTGAGGATAACGGAGCCCTAGCTGTGGCGCAAAGCAAGCACACAGAACAATGCGGGCTAGGCTATATGAGACCGGGGACGAAGCCAGTAAGTTGTTAGCATGATTGGAAAAGAGGGATGAAGGACATCAGCAAGTTAGAAACATAATCATCGAAAATGTAGGGCGTGTCTCAACTGACCGGGACATTGCAGAGTACTTTGCGGCCTATTATGAGACATTGTACACTGCCCCACTGATCCGCTAGATCCTGCTATATTAGACAAAGTTACCCTTCCGTCCCTAGGTGATACACAAAGAATGAACCTAGAAAGAGAGATCACAGAAGAACTGGTAAATTCTCTATCCCAACTCCAAACTGCGAAAACCCCGGGCCCTAATGGGTTCCCAGCGGAAACATGGAAGAAGATTGGGAGTAGTGAAGTGGCACCACACAAGCTAACATGTTTCTGCACTTCAAAGAAAAGGGAATCCTCCCCCCAGACCTGCAGAAGGCCAGCATAGTGGTGATCCCCAGGGAAGGCAAACCACCAGATATATGCAGCTCCTACCGGCCGATCTCACTCATAAATACAGAGGCCAAAGTCCTAGTGAAGATCCTTGCTAATAGATTACAAAAGGTAAGAACTTCTCTCATCCACCCAGACCAGTGCGGCTTTATGCCCCAAAGGTCCACACGGATGAATATCCACAGGCTTCACGTGGCCATTGAGAAGGCACCAGCGCTACAGGAGTCACTTGCACTCCTCACTATCGATTTTGAGAAGGCGTTTGACTCGGTCTATTGGGAGGCCCTGTGGATAATGAGTAGAATGGGATTTGGTGACCAATTTATGGACTGGGTTAACCTCCTGTATAGCGCCCCGGCAGCTGAAGTTTGAATAAATGGATAGCCCTTGTGCAGCATTAGATTGGGCAAGGGGACAAGACAAGGATGCCCCCTGTCTGCAATGTTGTTCGCACTGATGATTGAACCCCTGGCAATACTACTGAGGGGCACGCAATCGTGGAGGGGTTTTCACTGGGCTCACGACTGGGAAGATAGTTTCCCTGTATTCCGATGACTTGCTGATTTACCTAAGTAACCCGTCGGAATCCTGTCCCGTTGTCACACAAATATTGAAGAGGTATGGGTTGTTTAGTGGGTTGAGGGTAAAGTGGAACAAATCGATACTATTCCCGATCAAAGGGATAAGCAACATGACCCCAGATATCTGCCCGTACCGAGTAGAAACTGAACAATTCCGCTACCTCGGCGTACAGGTCACGACCGACCTCACGGACTATGTGCCCAGAAACCTATATCCAATCATTGATACATTTGCGAATGATGTGAGACACTGGATGGTTCTTCCCCTTATGCTGGCCCTCCCACAGTAACTATACACTCTACAGAACGCACCATTACATATACCCAAGACAGAGTTCCGCAAAATAGACGGGATACTCGGGGAAACTGCTATGGGGAGGCGGACAACCGCGGATTGCCCTAAGCACCTTGCAACGTTCCATCTGGGAAGGAGGCACCTGCAAACATATTATTGGGCCTCCCAAATGGCAGTTTTAAACGATATCTTACACAATAATGCCGAACTCCCACACATCCGAGCGGATACACGTGTAGGACAGGAGTTCTCCCCACTGGAGAGTCTTTATCAGATCATAGCACGCCCAACTCCTAGTACAACAACTGCTCACAGAGCACAGGTATGGATGGACGCACATAAACACCTAGGCTGGGAGGGGAAGATTACACCAGCGCAGACCCTGTGGAGAAATAGACATCTACCAGAGCTCAACAGGCTTCCAAAGTGGGCAGGTTGGGAAGCAGCTGGGGTAACCAGGATCGGGGACATGACACAAGATGGTAAAATAGTGTCTTTTGAGACCCTAATGTATAGATTCGGCCTACCTTTGACAGAACATTTCCACTATAGGCAAATGTTGCTCGGGCTTACAAAACATGTGACAGGATATGCCTGAATGCACACCAATTGAAAGAAATATTGTCCTAGACCGCATTGATGCCAAAATAACCTCCACAATGTATAATGCAATTTCCTCATTCGCAAAACCAGAGCTCTGTGGCCTAAAAACCAAATGGGAAAACGACGTGGGACCATTGCAACCAGAGGACTGGACCACAGCCCTAATGTACCCCAGGGAAACAGCCATCTCTGCTAGAATCGGACTGGTTCAACTCAAAATACTGCTCAGGATATACTACCCAAGGGAGGTGCTATATCAATGGGGGAAAACAGACCCCAACTGTCTGAGATGTCGCCAAGAGAGGGGGGGACCTTCTTCCATATCCTTTGGGAGTGGCCACAAATCCAACTCTTTTGGCAGAAATGCTGCGACACACTCAACGGTCATTGGCCGAGTAGTACCCATGGACCCCAAATTGTTGATAATGGGAGTGGACGTAGACGCCGAGATGTCCCGCTTCGAAAGAATTTTATTCTTAACGGTCACAGGACTCGCTAAAAGGAACTTGGCACTACTGTGGGGCTCAAATCTCGCTCCACAATATGAGCAATGGGTGGCAGATGTGGATGCGTGTATTGCAATAGAGATCAGGGTATGCACCACCAGAGGTTGCCCCAGAAAGGCGCATAAAATTTGGCAAAGATGGGAGGAAAATTAGTGACACTAATCTGCAACACACGAGGCTTGATAAACATGCGAGACCAACCTGATCTGTATATAGAACACAAGGCTACCGGCCGAGATATGTAGAAGTACCAATACAATGCTTAAAAGTATGAGCTGTGCATTAAGTATGTCTGTATGTTTGGAATGTATTGACTAAGTGTTGTTCTCATAAAATCAATAAAATGTGTTATTAAAAAAAAAAAAAAGATTGCGGAGCAGGATCTCAAATTACCAGAGAATTGGGGAGCGCCATCCCTGCACCCTGAATGGTCTCAAAGAACCTCCCCCAGAGAAACAAGACGAAAGTTAAGAACTCCAACAATGGACAGATGTGCACGCAGTCACAATTCCCCTGCCTAGAACGGAGTTCTAAACCAACAGACCATTTTGAGCTATTAAACATTTTCTACAATTTACGGTCAGTCTGCACTGATCTGCTGCAGGCTTCGGTTCTATAGATTCTAAAAAAGCTGTGGCAGAAACACGAACCCAAGTTAGGTTTTTTCCTAATGTGTTCCCCATATCGGGACCGAAAATTATCTTGTATCTCAAGCTGCTTTCTAAGTTGTTCTGTACATGTAGGCTCAGATTGACCTAGCCTCAATCCTCCTACATACACTCTAAGCCAAGTTCCATATTCTCTGCAAAGACAGCCCTCCAGTAACACACTGCTGCATGCTAGGATCCTGTACAATGGAACACCAGTGCAATAAGGTTCTCCCTGAAAACACCAATTAATAGTGGCTTGAATCATGCCTTTTATCAAATACCTGTGGAAGTTAGGGTACAGGTCATGCGGTCCAATTCCTGAGAGTGGGATGCGAATGCACAATAAATGTTTTAAGCGATGATGATCGGTACCCCTCCTTGATCTAGAACCCAGTCGTTAGAAATCAAAAATGTGAATGCTTCACCCGCCCTAATAATGGTTCACCCGCCCTACTAATGGTTAGCCCCAAATGCTTCACATTGAACCTTCAAGGCTTAAACTCTCTGATGAAAAAAAAGAGCATTCATAGAAACCTCAAAGCAGATTGCCATCACCTTAAATCCAAATGCTTTCCTCTAAAATACTTTTCCTCAAGGTCAGATTAAAAAAAAGAAACATTTAAAAAAAGTGGGGGTTGTCATCTGAGCAAAAAACTGCTCTTTAAGAAAATGTATGAGATGGGCAGGTTCTTGGGCATTGTTTTTTGATGCAGGGAAGTGAAATTCTCTTATCAATGTATGCCCCCAACAGGAACATTTCTAAACAAAGAATCTTTCTTGGGGGAGAATTAAAATAGATACTGCAGCCAGAGATGGATAGGTTCAAGCCCACCCACTCTCAGGAGGAGAACCCTCCATCATCACTTCAACAAGCCATTAGTGATCTCCACTTAGTGGAGGTATGGTGGCATCTTCACCCAGACACACAAGAGAATACCCACTTTTAACATATCTATCATATCTTTTCCCATCTAGATTATTTTGAACTCTCACTCTGTGACACCTTGCGGACAAGCCTGTTTGGCAATTACTGATAGTTTCCGACCACGCACAGTCTCTTTGACCTTGGATCTCCAAGACCAAGATGTACAAAACCAATCCCTTTGGCAGGTCAATGACTCCGTACTAGACCTGGGCATCCATTCCTCTTTAGCGTTCTGAATAACCCAATATTTCACTGAAAATTCACTAGCAGATACCTCTATAGAGACCCGTTGGGAAGTATTTAACCCACCATAAGAAGGGAATTAAGTTTAGCATCTAAAAGGAAGAAGGTGCCAACAGCCAAGCACACAGAAATTGAACGGCAAGTTAAAACCCTAGAGCATTTCAATATAAGGTGAGAGGCTTCAGGAAAACATCAACGGCTACAGGCAATCTGATCAGAATCAAAGGCATTATGGACCTCAGAAATGTCACACAAATTACTTACGTTGAAGTAACAGTAAACCCGTTTCATCTTATCAAACAAAGCTTCAAGAATCTTGGCATATAAACTAAAGGTGCACCAATCCTGGAATGTTATAGAGAAACTCCAAGATAAGAAAGGCCAGCTGCTGGGCTCTAAATACAATAAAATGAATATACAAGTTAATTACTATGCCACACTTTTCTCCTCGGACCAGATGAGTAGGTAGAGCAAGTTGATTTTTTTTTTTTTTGGGCCCACTCCAATCTCCAACTCTAACCGCCACAGAATGGAGAAGCTTATAGGCATCAATTTTTTCAGAGGTTTCACAGGTAAAATGCACCCGACCAAGTAACAAATCACTGGGTTCAGATAGACTCTTCCCCCGCAATTTAATAAACAGTTCAGGTCAATAGTAACCCTACACTTATTGGAGCTATTTACCAGCTTCTAGAATACAAAAAAAAGTAAGTCAATAGGAGAATCAGCTTTATCCCTAATAGCGAAACTTCAGAAGGATAATACCCAAAGTGAATCTCTTAGACCAATAGCAGTCTTAAATTGAGACCAGACTTTACTCTAAAATCTGAGCAAATTGTTTGTCAGAGATACTCCCCAGCTTGGTCCACCCGGACCAGATTGTGTCTATCCCAGACTATCAGGCCCACAACGACATATGAAAAGCAATAGATCTAATTTACCACGCGCATCAGAAAAAGAGGTCACTTGCCTCACTGTCTATTCACGCCGAAAAGACCTTACTTAGATCACATCGACTCCATTTATCTTTGCAAGGTCTTAACACATTTTCGATTTGGCCCTCATTTTAAAACTTGTATATTAATGAACTACACGCACCCCTCTACATGTATGAAATGTAATGGATCACGGTCAAATAGTATACCCCTGAGGTGAGGAATCCGCCAAGGCTGCCACCGCTCCCATTTGCTCTTTAGCCCATAGCCCAGAAGGTTTGGCGCTCCGCAAAGATTCTGAGGTAGACCATGGACAATTGCAGCACAAAATCAGATTATATGCAGATGACCTTTTGTTTTTCATGCACAATTATCGCCACTCTGTCAGTCTAGAAATCTAATTTGAGACCGCAAACGCATTTTGGTGGCCGTGGGCCAACCGTCTCATGCACGATACAACAGAATATAGGTTTTCGAGTTTTCTAATGAACAGCCATTTTGATATAACAAGAATCGCCATTTTGTTTTCTAACCATTGCTCATTGCTTTCTGTTCCTATTGCTTTGCAGTATATTTTCCGCTTGCACTGCTCGACTGAGGAACATTGTTGTCTGTATATGAAAAGGACAAGGCCACAGGGCCGAGAGGATAACAAGAGTTTCGCTGAAACACAAACGTAGGCAGCGCCAGGAAGAATGCCCGGCTCCCTCCTTTCTGTAGCCTTGAAGCAGAGCCGCAGGGCATTTAATCATTTCACAGCTGCCAGCCAGTCTCGTTATATGGTACAATATGTTAGAATAATACCTCTAAAGGCTTGAATTATGCTTTTCTAACGACCCCCCTTTCCGAGCCCGCTAGAGCATGTCGGCTCCCAGGACGCGAATAGCACCTGATAGATAGCAAGGTCTGGAATGCAACCCCGTCTGTATGTAGTTCGCTTCCAAGAACAGAAGCGCCATGTTCTATTCAATAACCGAAAGATGCCTACGCACTCACAAATTGCAAATTGTTACTAGTAGATGTTTGAAGGTGTCATAGTGGTCAGAGATGTCCATCATCACACCAAGTTCAAAGAAACCCAATGAAGAGGGGTGTTAACCATGTCATAGCTGATTGTTTGATATGCATTTTGTATATATGTAACTGATGTACGTAATTCGCTCTCTGGCGTCCCTCGAGGTCTACACGTCGCGGGGCGTGAGACCGAGTTGGCCAACTGAGACTTTTGCTTTGCAATAAAACCTTAGCTTTGGGAATACAACCTCGTGTCTGGCGTCTCTATCGTGTGTGGTGACCCGCCTTGTTTCCATAGACGTCAGGGTCCCCTAGGGGCCCCTTTCAACTCTACCCAAGATAGTATCCCCGCTACAAGACTTCCGATAGGTTTCAGGCTTTAAGATGAACTCTGCAAAATCCCTCATACTAAATATCTTGGAACCAGACTCCACAGTAGAATCTCTAAAAATCAAGTTACGAATTTCCATAGAAAACTGGCAAACTAAGATATCTAGGCATACACCTACTCAGGTCTCACTACCTCCTATATCAGCATAATATTCCATCCCTCCTATGAACTGCGGAACAAGATCTCACATGTTAGGCTAAGCATGAGATCTCTTGGCATGGCAGGATATGCGCGATAAAGGTAACTCTCCTCCTGTGACTTTTGAACATATTCCAAGGTCTCCCCATAATCATTTCCCAAAAGGTTGTTGCAGAACTTCATTCGCTGATCTTGACATTCATTCGGGGTAAAGAGTCCACCAGAATCCCACGCAGAGCACTACTCTCCTCCGGGTTGCAAGGTGGGCTCGGAGTTACTGATATTGAATGTTACTTGTTTGCTACTCAGTTGTCCCCGGCTGTAGAATGGAGCAAGCAATCCGACACCAAAAGCTCCCTTAGGGTATGCAAAGCAGCTCCCAATCTACTTCCAGCTACAAAGGTGACCATGCAGTGTTGGATCTGGGCGTTTAAGAAATTCCACATATCAACCCACCCCTCGCCCTGATATTTGGCAAACCAAAATTCCCTCCGGGACTACACCTGGCTACCTTCTCGCACTGAGTAGAATGGGGACTGGCAAGGCTTGGGCAACTCTTTAAAGACTGAGCCCCTCTTACATTTGAAGAGTTTAAGCAGTCATTCTTGCTCCCTGACTCTGCTAGATTTCCTTATATACAGATTAGACACTTGGCACAAGACAGCGAGATAAAGCCGGGGGTAGGGACGCAACAAAGTCTGAGGATTCATGTATAGGGGATGCCCCAACAAAACTAAAGATCTGCACAATTCACTATGTTGAACGCCGCTAGGAATAATCACTTCCCTCATACTATAACTCCATGCCCAAATGGAAGGAAGACCTCAACACTCCAATAGATGCCCTTTCCTGGTATAACATATGGCAGAGAGATGATAAATCCTCATAATGTGTACAAATAATGGCAAATAGCTACAAAGTGATGAGGCTTTGGTACTTCGTGCCCACATTTCTACATGGAGCATTCTGCACGTCCTCCCCTTAATTGCTGAAGGTGCAAACTAGCCCCAGGTACCCTCCCTGCCCACTCCTCCCCTGCCCGTCCATTCGGTTCTCATTGGTCTGTGCCCTTATGTGACTGCAACAGCTGCATTTCAGAGGCCATTCCAGGGCCTTGCACAGACAGCCATTGGCCAAGGACCAGAGGCAAAGGGCAGCTCCCCACTGAGCAGCTCTACTCCGTGTTTGCCCAGGACGCCTGACCCAGACAACCAACAGCGACGGATAAGGTAAGTGTGGTGCGGGCGGGGAGTACACACATTACTACACTGAAGTAAAAACCCACCACTCTTACTACCTGATATCATATATCTACAGGCATTTAGGCCAATTGGATTAGACAGACATATTTTGCTTTTAGCCTAATTGTGTAAGGTAGCCATATTTTGCATTTGGCCTAATTGTGTAATGTAGCCATATTATGCTTTTGACCTAATTGTGTAAGGTAGCGATTTCTCTCATTTAGCCTAACTGTGTAAAGCAGCCTTACCTTGTTTTTAGCCCTTTTAAGGTAGCCATTTCTCGCATTTAACCGAATTATGTAAGGTATTAAGCATTCATCTAGCTCTTAGATCACCGGTGAAATGTAGCCCTACTCAATCTACATAGATGGAACCCAGGAAGTAGACATTGTTGTTTGTGCAGCTAACCCTTTTCTCCTCTCGCACAATGCACCTTCACAACTTGGCGCAAGGCACAGGCTCACTTCCACACACCCTGCACACACATATAAAACAAACACTATTGCACATCAGCTGTGCCATAAAATGAAGCTACTTTTAACAACACAAATTTGAACTGTAGCTTTCCATATAACTCTCTATACCTTTAAACACACTCCGCCCTTTAGCCCATAGTATACCTACGCTGCCCCTATAGACACTCTATTTAGACATGGGTGACTAGCAGGGTCTTGGCCACCCTCGCATAACTTTAATGGCTGAAATGAACACACGCGTTAAAACACCTCTCACATTTTTGGACTTCGGTCCCTCCGAGGGCGTTCAACCAAAAGCGCATTGGGAGCATAATTATGGTAAAAGGCGCTATAAGAAATGACAAAATGAATGAAGTAGGAGTTTTGAGGAAGGGGTTTGGCCGAGAATGGCGAGAGAGGGGTACTGATAGGAGGGCAGGGGGAGTGAAATGGCGGTTGGATGGAAAGTTTGAAGGAGAGTGGAGGAAGATGGTTACCATCAGAAGGTAGAGCATTGTTGGAGAGGATTCGGATCATCAAATCAAAGAGGGAGAGCTATGGGAGGAGGGTGGCGCAAGAGCTAGTTACCATCAAAAAGAGAGGAGTAGCACTGCGTGGCCAACCTTCCCAGAAGTCCCACTACCTAAGAGGGGCACTGCAGTGTAAACCCTGGGCAAGGAACTAGATGGGGAGATACCACACACATGGTGTGTGGTTTAGGGAGTTCCTCACATGAAGGGGAGTCTTTGCCCCCTAAGGGGTGTGGGGAGGGTCTCTCTAAGTGAGGTCCCACTTGCCCAGAGCCACAGGGAGGGTCTTGCAGAGCTGGCTCCCCTCCCTAGCCTTAAAGGGGGAGTGATTTATACACTGTATTTGCCACAGGGGGTAATGGCAGACCTGTTTGGTCCATAAGAGAAGGTCAAGGAAGAGTTATGAGATGATGTGCATCCTCCTGGGAATCTTGAAGGTTGCACTTGATGGGGTCAGAGAAGGACCATCTCAGGGACCAATACCCAAGAGCAGGGAGGTGGTTGGGCGGCCAAGCACATCCATGCCCTGCCTAAACCATGAGTCTGACAATGAGCGGTAGCAGTCCTGGCAAAGTTACTCTACTGTCTATCCCTGCTGGAAGAGCCCTACAGAGTGATCCAAGCATGGAATGTACTGGCCTTTGAAAGGCTCTTTCCTAGCACACTGAATCAACAAGGGTTTGGTAACCACGCAATACATGCAGCCAAAGACAAAGGTTATCAAGTGGACTTTCAAGACTGGGTAGTCTGACTCCATTGAAGAAACTCTTTATTAACTATGATCGAGGCATTATTTGCATTGCTTCGTGTACTGCACCTGTACTAATACACTTTTTATCCCACAACCCACTACTGTATCAGTTTTTGTGCAACCCACCCGGCTACCCTGTAAAACTATCTTGAAAATGAATCCAGTAAGTCTGCCTGGATCTGACTGACTTGCCCAAAGTTTGGACCACTGCCGCCGTGCCTTTTCTGTGGTAATGCGTTAAACGTTGCATATCACCACAATGGGGAGCATGTGTTCCCACAAACACTTTATTTAGTGGCTTTCAGTCTGGGTTCCAGTCTGGCTGTAGCCCCATATCCACTGCTACTGTTTGTGGCGTAACCCGGGTGGGAGCTGCTTCTGTTTATCCGTCATTCTTGCTCCGTCAGTGGCTTTCGACACTATTGACCAGGAGGCACTGTTGAACATTCGTGCTACCCAGATGGGAATAGTGTTCTGCATCTTGGAATGGTTAGTCTCCTTCGTTAGGCCTATTGGGTGGGTTCTTTCAGGGTCGAGCCCATCCTGCATCACCCATGGTATTTAACATCACATGGAGTTGCTGGGAGATTTCTGGAGGGATCAGGGTTGTCATCCGCCAGTACACAGATGATGCTCGGTTATATCTTGGTGTCATCTTTGGCAGGCATCCACCATCTGTGTGAATGCTTGGTTGCCCAAGAAGACTGATGTCAGTCCATTTTCTTGAATCCCTACAAAACTGAATGTGTTCTTTTCTGCCCATTTAACCTCTTTTTCTCTTGTATTTTGTTTACTGGTGCTATCCCCTTGGACTGACACCACTGCTTATTTCTTCAGTTTTCTGTATAGGTTTCACTTCAGACCCCTTTTTTAAATTCTCATCCTCATCTCTTTATAGTGATTGGCCCCTTATTACTGTTAAAATGAATGTCTTCCTTCCACCATATGATTTTCAGTTGGAGGTACAAGCGCTAGCTATCTTTAGTGTGGGTAGCGGTAATACTGTCTTCCTGTATATTCAATTGATTCATTGAAATCTGTTTTACACGTTGCCCGTCAATTGGTGGCGAGTGTCGCAAATTCTGCGACTTCAGTCAGTGACGTCCTTTGCACTTTGGTATCTGGTTTTATTTGCTGCCTGACTGTCAAGGATTCAGTCCTGGGCATGCCTTCTTAACTCGCGGTAAGTTGGATATTGCTGATGGGTGCAACAACGTCCCTAACATTGGGTAATTCAGACAGACTAAATATATGAACCGGGCTCTTTCATGGCAGCACAGTGCTTGGAATTAGATATTAGTGGTGTTGTCTACTCTCTTCATTACTATCCTTTGTTTTTTTGGATATCCTTTACCAATCAGGCTTACACATTGGCCTACTTGTGTAGTCTTAGTTATCTCATGCATGTTACCTTGATCTAGCACATGTTTCAACTCGCTCCTACTTTGCGTTTGTTTTATTTTTTTCTTTTTAATCTAACATTGTGTAACTTTTTAAATATATTTGTATACAGCTGTAGAGTCCCCTACTTCCTTTGTAGGTGGTGCTTTAAAAATCAGTTAAAGAATTGTACATATCTGGCTGTAAAATAAGAGCATGCTGGGGACACAGAAAGCACAATATTTAAGCTCACCCTTGTTTCTTATCACTTGCTTTGTAGTCGATGGCAAAATCTCACTCGCTCTGCTTGGTGCTGGTGAACAGCAAGTATTTGGCAGTCATGAAAACACATCAGCAGCAACATATCACCAGCAAAATATCTCACGGTCATGGATCTATTGAGTTTTATAAGCCACAACTAAAAATGACCGCTGTTTTGTTGCATAACAAGACAAGCTCTTAAGGTGGTCTTGGGCATCTTTCCTAGATATGGTAGGCTGGGAGAGCAGCATGGTTTTTAGATTTGGCTAGTAGGTGGCACTGTAAGTGCTGCCTTTAAGCCAAATCTATTGTCGGGGACAGTGCATGTCGGAGAGGGATAGCATGTTAGGAGGGGAACAGTCTGTTGCAGGTGTTTGGTTATTTACCCACCCATGGCTATGTGAGACTCTAAGGTGATCCCCCCCCACCAACTACTTGTCCCTCCCTGCCAAAAAAAAAACACTTCCTCCTGAGATTTTTTTGAGCTAGCACTGTGCTTTATGAGCAGCTTACTGAAAGGAAATGACTTAATTGCAGCTATAAAGCAGCTACTGGTGTAATAAAAATGACATAACCAAGTGTTCCTTCAGCCACTTGATTTATAAGCGGTGTGTGTGTCCTTGTACTGAATGCCTGTTAGAAGCAAGCATTGGCAAAGCCGACAGGTTTTGCTTTTGGTAGACACTTTTTAGGCGCTGCCATAATATTCCTATGTACGAACCGAATTGACTGACTTTTGACCAAGTAGTACCAGTAGACTGAACGCAGTGCCGCCGCCGCAATTCTTACAGAGACCGGCCAGGCACTTCAGGCTACTCCAGCATAGCAGAATCTCTGGAATATCCATGTGGCACATTCTTGGGGCACCTCCCCGGCTCAGAAAAAGACCATCTAATTGGTCTCAACCAACCTCACATTGCCTTGGAAATTACCCGAGGGTCAAAACACGTGTCGGCTACACAATTAAACACTTGTTGAACTCTTATAACAACGATGTACGATGCATTACTAGAGAGAATATGCTCCCATCCTCATTGTAGTACCTGGCGCGAGTGTGAAGGGTCTCAATCCCCAATTCTAATAGTACCATTTTGGCATTACCTGTAAAATTACGATCCCACCCATACATAAAAGCCAAAACTGTTGGCTTTGACAATGCGGGTTAATACCCCTGCTTCAGGGAAGTGCCCTTCTAGTGTAAAGAATTGCTCCCTGTCCACCATCTCCTCGCTCCTCCGACTCGCCTGCAGGTACTTGCAAGCTAACCTCACTTTATCGTGGCTGTAAATGCAGTACTTGTGTTTAAATTAAGAGAAGAACACTGCTAACCCCATCAGTGCCCTTTTTCTTTTTGTAATTTCTACATTCTTCTGAAAAGGGGTCTCGGTGACCAAAGCATTCTCACAAACTCGCACTCACCAACATATTTGAGGGGGACATGTGTGGCAGCCATATTTTGCTAGTTGTGATTCCTCATTCAATGGGAAGGTGCAGGACCATGCCTACTTGTGCTGCAGCGCTCTCGTTGATGAACCAAGCATTTGACTATGTTCTGTAGACAACCGAGAAGATATAGATGTGCAGCTGCCATACCTGCTGGCCTGGACTGTCTGCTACTCATCAAAACGGATGGGCAGGCTCCTTGCTCTCCCAATGTAGACACTACCACTCTTCAAACCGATTGCGGCATATAGGCTGCAGCACGTTGTGCGGTGTAAGTTCGTTTTCCGGGGAAGCGGCCTGGACGGAATCTGAAGAAGCCCCAGTGGTCGGTAGAGATTAATGGTGGGGGCTTGGTGAGTTTGGTGGTGGAACAATGCAGCGGCATCTGGGGGCATGGTGTAGGGGGAGGAGAGAGGCAAAAGACTGACCTTGCGGTGGGTGGCTTTCAATGTGCCTTTCCATTGCTGGGGTCAGACCCCAAACACTTTAAACAGGTGCCACCACCAAGGCCAGGGTCGCTGAATACAACCTGCGACTTTGTGTAATGGGGTGGTGGGGCAGATCTTATGGAGGTGCACAAGTGCGACGACATGTTAATGATTTTAAAAGGGGGTAGTTTCTGGAAAAACACGTTTTCATAATTGAAATATTAAAATACGAACAGAGCAGCAGCAGTTACAATATCTCATCAAATTCTCTTATGTACAGGTTGGGGTTGCTAGATTTGACAAGATGTAATGCATTCTTGCCCAAGGTGTGGTGAGGAACAGGCTGTATTTCTCCAGGTTTGAAATGTTGGCACAACGTATGGTCTACAATGTCCTTGATGATTGAATTGATGACAAATGGCCCCAGATGAGCCTATTGGTGGTCCTTGATTTGGTACCTAAATGTTCAAGGAGAGTTTTTGGCATAACGTGCCTCTAATTGCCAAATATGTCGCTGCTAAGAGATGCTTGCGTGGTCCAAACACTGTTGTTGGAGGGGTTCCACCGCCAAACCAAAAGGTTATTGGGACTATTTTCTCGTTTTTGTTCCTATCAAGTTCAAGATCAGTATAATTCATCAGGACCAGAGACAGATAATATGTTAAATCCCTAATTGTCTTTAGACACTTGTAGGATGTTGCCTGGGATGTTCCGTATGTTTTGATTAATATGCTACACCCTAATAGCTAAATGTACACATTGTGTTACACCAATTAGTAACTTATGCTTGATGTGTTGTAGCTACTGCCTTACTCTTACGTCCCATCCCCTTACCTCCTTTGCAATGCATTTGTCCGACTCTTGCGCTTGGCACGCCCAGCCCTGCTGGGTACCTCCTCTGTGCGCCCTGCCCAACACTCAGTCCCTTTCGCTGCGTCCGACGCATCGCACTACAGCTGTGCCATTTTGCGCATGCAACTACAGAAAAACCCTCTTCTGCACATGCCCAACGGTTTCCGGCGGTGCGGTAAGGGCCCGCAGGGCTTCTCCTACACCGACTTGCACGTTTTTTGTTTTAAAAAAAAAAAAGTTTGAAATCAAATAAACAGGGCACCATGTTTAGCACAAAATGAATACAGCAAATATTTAACAAACCCCATCCAAGAAGACCACATGCACACCCTTCCTCCATTTTTTTTGATCCACAGTTTCATTGGGTGGGAGGGTTGAAAGAACACCAGTGTTCCACTGCTCCCTTCCTTCCCAAACTTACTGAACTGTACAGCTTTTTAGTTGTAACTGCAGGGGGCATCCTTTGATTATCACCCGTTTTCCAGTGATGTCACATGGAATTTTATTATAGGATTACATTTCGAATTTGAATTTTGAGTAATTTTGAATGTCCAACAAGCAGAACTAGCTGCTTCTAGGCCTACTTGAAAGCTGATCGTTGCAAACAGAGGGTATCAACTCCGCTTCAATCAAAGGATTGTGTTCAGCTGTTTCCAAAATGGGCCAAGATCCTGTGCCAAAGTAGATGAAGAGAATGGAAGTCCACAAACGTGGGCAGTTCACAGAAAAGCTCTGATCCCCCATAGATTTGCACATAGAAGGTGGTTGGGGCATCACAAGAAGTAAGGTCTTAAGAAGTGGCCATACTAAAAACACATGTAGCCCCTTCCTTAGACATAGGCAGTGGTGGAAATGGAAAATAATTGAAGGGGGATCCCATCAGGGCTCGGCTGGGGCGGGGTTTGGGGGAGGAGTGGAGTTCTGAGGGGGCAGAGCCTGCAGTTGAACTCGCTCAAAGGAAATGTTCAAAATAATAGTTTTAAAATGGTGCGATATTTAGCATGCTGCTTCTTTCCAAACGCCACACTGTACATCAGTTCAGATTTAAATCACTTCCATGGCAGTGCTGCACCCAAGATACTGCTGTTGATACGGTGATTTCCCTTACATTAAGAGAACCATACATCGCTCTACAGTAGACGGATAGCAGGGTAGCTCAGCAGGTAGTGACCATTGCTGAGAGGTTATAAAACCGGTTGCTAATCGTATGACTTTTTTGCAATTTCTTATTAAAAATAAGTGCTATAAAATGTGTTTGACCAGGGCATGCGTTGGGGTGGTCGTTTTCGTATATTCAGGGCAGGAGTATTTCTGAACCTGCAGTGGAAATTAAAGGTTGGCACCCATGAACCATTTCCTAATAACTGATGTCAGCAGAACAGGTGCATTTATTTGTGATTAAACAGTTTAACAAGCGTATCATTGTAACCCTTCCTTCAGCACTGCTCGCCTTTTATAAACAGCAGACTAACAGTTGACTCACAGACAGAGGTGACCTAATTTCCCAGCCCTGCCGGGCTTTCACAGATGGTACCAGTGGGAGCACTGCGCCTGGTGCAGGACGTTTTGGCACGGCCGGTTCGGCGCGCCAGTTTTCCGCAGGAGCCGGTTCGGCGCAATTTCTCACTGAAACATTATAATCGGGCCGCGCCAAACTCGCCACGCCAAAATGACCTGCTCCGGCACACTGTGTAGAAGATGCTGCCACTGCCTCAGTCATAAACCATTACAATCCAACTGCCGGTGAATGCACTGAACTGGTGCTGACTGGATCTGGCGCCTGCTTTATTTCACCGAAGACGGCAGGGGAGTTGCATGACGTGATAAGCAACCTTTTAGTACAATAATTTCAGTGCCACAGCATAATGTAACCAGGAACAAGAATCTTTCAAAAAAGAATGGCCCTGTCTTAATGAGGCAGTAAAGTGGGTTGGATGTGACTATTATTCCTTCATCCTTGGTTGGGAGTGAAGAAAGTGCTCCGCATAAACTGGTTTGGAGACTAAGCTGCAGGTAGCTGGAAAAATGTGAATTGCGTTTGCTTTGCCTTTCCTTTGAACTACGGTTTTAGTTTAGTTGAGGATGGGCTCGCCCTGGTGATTCCAGGCTGCATTGGAATACACCAGCCATTCTTCGCAGATATGTTTTGCCAGCCACTTATCCACCCTAAGTGTAGAATGTACTGCTGCTCTGAAACATTCTCACGCCAAAACATCCCTGCGCCGGACTGGTCGCGCCAAAACATCCCAGCGGCAAATCAGCAATGCGGTACGGCCGGTGTACCGCACTGCGCCCCCCCCCCCCGATCCTCCAGCCAGCAACTAGGGTGCTGGTGCAGGGCCCAGAGCTCCGACTCTCAATGCCAGTAAAACTGAGATTGTTCACATTGGAACCCCTGCTCCTGATTTTTGCCCTCCCCCTCTGACTCTAGCCAGCTTCCCTTGGGCCCACACCTACACCAATCTGAGAGGGCAAAAACCTTGGTATAATCTTCGACTCTACTCTCTCCTTCTCCTCACACATTTCTGACATCTCAAAAAAGTCTATCAACTACACCTCCTCGGAGGCACTCTCCCTTTTTTCACTTCCCCCAGCGTCTCACTGTCTCCAGAGCCCTGGTTCTCTCTAAACTGGGCTACTGCAACAGCCTCTTCCGCAACCTCCCTGCTTCTGCCCTGCGCCCTCTGCAACTCATCCAGATAAGAACTGCAAGAGTTATCCTTGGCCTCAAGCCCAGGGACCGCATCTCTCCAGCACTGAAATCCCTCCACTGGCTCCCTGTTGCTGCAATGATCAAATTCAAGACCCTCTGCATTGTGCACAAGGCTTTCTGGGGCCTGGACCTACTTACCTTCAACGTTTCCTTCCTAAATACAGTCCCTTCCGAGCCCTCTGCTTATCTACCTCCAACCTTCTGCGAGTGAGCAGATTCTCCAAGCAGAGATTTGGAGGGAGATCCCTTTCCTCAGCAGTTGCCTCCCTCTGGAACCTGCCACCCTACGTCTTGAGCCTCATATTCTTAAGTTCCAGAAACTCCTCAATACCTTCCTCTTCTCCTCTTCCTTCTCTCTCACCCTGCTAACCTAGCTCTCTGCACTCCCCTTTCTTCCCTCCTTTCCATACAGCTCACTGACTGGCTGCCTGGTGTACCTCAGAGTCTCACAGGTCCCAGGCACCCCTGCCAGTCCTTCTGCACTTGCCTCAGGGCCCTGCACCCCACCCACTCCCTGCACTTGCAAGAAACCCTGAAAACTTCTCTCTCCGCACTTACTCAGTCTCTACCGATTGGGTGCACTTGGTCCCCTGCCCCTCCCTTGTCCTGCCTGCACTTGCACTACAGCTCTGCTGTAGATCGTTCTGTCCTTCCTTGTCTCACCCCTTCATGTGTACTTGATAAAAACGCAGAATCGCTGCCAGGCCTATTTGTTGTATCTACTGTTTAATGTACCATATTCACTTAATCTGCCTGTGCAGACCGTTATCGCTTCAGAAATTCAAGGGCTCTGAGCGACTGTTTTTTGTCCCTGTGTTCCCACCCTCCTTGAGCGCTTTGAAACACTTGCCTATGTATAGGCGTTTTATAAATAAACAATACCAATAGCTCACTGTCATGCAAACATAAGTGTCCAGTATGGGGGGCTGGAGGCAAAGCGCCCATTATTTGCTATTGTCCAAGAGCAAGGCACTCGGCCACACCTAATACAAGAACAGCAGGGGACTCAGTTGGTGTGTGTTTGTTCCTGTGAATTGAGCCCCTTGCTCTTCTTGTATTGTGTATGGTCCGGCGCTGCGCAATTTATTAGGCGCAGCGAAACTGTTCTCGCTGGCCTTTTCACTAATTGACAGTCAATTAGTGAACGGAGAGACTTTGAGAAACGTTTTTTCGGTGCACCCTCGCCCTTCCCCACAGGGGATGGGGGCGCACCGAAAAATCTCTCATGAGCGATTGGGTGGGTTGTTTGCCCGGGCTGAGGCGAGATTGGCTAGATATGATGCCGATCTCGGATCCGGCGAGAGGCTGTCCATTGGCCAGTGCTGCTGCGGCGGCATAGGCATTTGTAAATCAAGGTTTAAAGAGATCCAGCCTTCTAGTATTTCAGAGTGAATCCAGCTGCAGAGAAAGTTCTTATGATATGGCATTTATAACGTGACTATACACAAGTGTTTCAAGGCGCGACGAGGCAAGGGAGGGGAAACAGGGAAGACAGACAACGATCCTACTAGGCCAGGTGACATTGAGATCGCGCAAGGGCGGTGGAGCGGGGGGGAGGGGAAAGTGCAAGAGGGGCAGTGCAGTACATGGGATGACAGTGAATTAAATAAAGATAATAAATAGAATAATAGGATAAGAAGTGCAGCCAGCTGGTGGCAAGTGCAATGGTAAGTGCAGACATCAGGTGTCAAGTGCTAGTAGGGGTTGTAGGGATACAGAAACCGTCCCTGAGTGCAAGAGTTGCTGGGGGATCCTTAGCACAGTACTGATGGACGGTGTGCAGTCATAATGTCGACATCAATAATGTCGACAGTCAAAATGTCGACAAATTAATGTCGAAAAACAATAATGTCGACAAACAAAAATGTCGACATTTTTCGATATTTTTTCGAAATTTAATTTAGTGTATGCATAAATAAATAAATATATATATGATGTGTTGAGTATGAGGGGTGGTTGGGGGGGTGTGGGGGGGGTGGCAGGGGGGTGTTGGGTGAGGGGGGGTTGGGGGGGGACCCCCCATAGTAAATACAATTTTTATTTAATTATTGAATAAATAAATAAATAAATAAATAATTGGTATGTGTTGAGTATGAGGGGTGAAAGGGTGGTTGGGGGGGTGTGGGGGGGTGGCAGGGGGGTGTTGGGTGAGGGGGGGTTGGGGGGGACCCCCCCCCATAGTAAATGATCCTTTTTTAGGTTATTTATTTATTGAATAAATAAATAAATAAATAATTGGTATGTGTTGAGTATGAGGGGTGAAAGGGTGGTTGGGGGGTGTGGGGGGTGTGGGGGGGGTGGCAGGGGGGTGTTGGGTGAGGTGTTGATAGTTTTAAGGGTTTATAGTCATAATGTCAAAAAGAAAATGTCGACATTTTTTTTTCGAAAAAATGACTTTTTACATTATAAGTATAGGATGTCGACATTATTATTTTCGACATTTTTTTTTCGACATTTTTGTCTGTCGACATTTTTTTTTCGACATTATGACTATAAACCCTGATGGACATAGACCGCACGTGATTAATCCTGCAACCTCCTCCAACACCAAGGTTAGACAGCGTCTAAGAATTGATACTGACCTTCCCTCTGTAGGCTTAGATTTTCTGGTGATCCTGATGGCTGGCCTCCTTTACTGCCAACATAAACCGGGCTCTCTGCACCAAAATAAATATTGCCCCTATAAGTTATTCAAAAGGCTGTTTGCTTTACACAAAGAACACATAGGAGATGGTCATGGATGCCCATAGCACAGAATTGAGCCTACCAATGTCGCAGTAAAAGCAGAGTAATGGATAACAGCATGGTGCCCAGGTATGTCATGGATAGAAAGGGTATCACTTACGTTAAAATATCGTAGCAATTCGAGCTTTTCTTCCCCCCCCTCCCCCATTGTTTCTTGTATGCGGGGACACCCCTGTAGCCCCAGAGATTCGAAGATACTGAAGTAGGAGTGTGGGGCGCCCCCTCTGCTCACCTACCCTCGGTATTTTCTGATTCAGTATTTTATACCTGTGCCGAATGTAGCAAAAACGGTATCTACGACCTTTTTAGATACCTTTTCGGTCTTACCATCACTTACTATATTACTTCAGGTCACTACTGCGCCTACAAGGGCCTAAAATGAATGGGGTTATAATCTGTCGTGTGAAATAAGCCTTTTTTTAAATTTTTTAAATGACAGTTAAGTAAGCCCGACCTCTGAATGTTATTTAAAATAGTTGCCCAGTTTTCCGCCAACTACGGCCATTTGCTAACAGTGTCGATCGCAACATATGCCCGGGTTTTCTCATGGCCCCCTTTCTCTCTGATGGAACACAGGGACGTTTATTATTAACAATGTGCATTTGTTTAGTTTCATCTGTTGAGTATATTTGGAATGGATCCTCCCAAAATGTATCTGAAAACTCCAGCGACGTTTGGGCTATTTAAGGGGCTTCATGAAAGCTGGTCTAGGATTGTTAAGCTCATCATTGCCTTCCCTCACTCATAGGGGTGGGCGCTTCCAGTGGAGGGAAGAACAGGACTTGGTTTCCAGATTTCTGAGGAACGTATTTGCTTCTGCTCCCTTTTGAAACCCCGTTGATGTTTGGGATTCCGTTGTACTAAAATCGGATGCACTTGCCTCAGCCATAGGGGGACTATTAAAACAGAAAGATGCAGAGACGGAGGCAGTACACCCATTAGCTTTTTTTTTTCTGAGAAAATGTCAGAACCTAAAAATACAATTGTCGGGAGTTGCTAGCCATCAAGACAGCTTTTGGTCTGTGTGGGAATTATTTTGAGATATCAGTATTCCCCGTGATAGTCTGGACAGATCATAAACATTTTGGATTTTGACACTCCTTGAAATGCGGAACTCACTGGCAGGCGCAGTTGTTTTTCTCCACGGTTCACTTTGTGTCAACTAGGCTGGGGGGTTGATACTGTATCAAGACTGGTATATGATTTACATACATGTTGAGCGCGAGAGCATCGGAGCCCTATACAGAGTGTGGGTAGCCGGAAGATGTATGCACGGTGTGCTTCCTGCAGGGTACGGGGGGGTTTGGTAGGGAACCCCTCTCTCATCTTTACCACAGGCCGAAAGTCTATAGTATTGCAGAGTCTCAACCGCAGTGCCTGTATGCCCCTGCTTCCAAGCCTGCATGGCAATAGACCTCCCATCAGGAAACCAGTCTCGCACTGTCCGAAATCCCAGTTTCTCTCAAGTGGCCTGGAGCGAGCTATCCCAAGTGGGTTCCAACCCGGGGAACTGCCAAAGCGGAAGCCATTTGTAGTAGGGGTGGGTCACATCGATCCTGCTCAAGATCCCCCGCCAGGCCCGATAGTGGTATGCACTGGTTCAAAAGGGCAGTCATCCGCATATGCAGAGCTAAGGAGCAGGGTTCTTGTGTCCATCTTATCAGCCGCTACGCGCTCGAGCCAGGAATGCAGCAGGGACCCGTCTCATCCATACCGGTAGTATGCAAACTGTGCTTGGGCTCCAAGCCAGTAGATCTCATAATGAGGCGCAGCAAACCCACCCTTGTCATACAGTTGTGCTAAGTCTACCCATTTTTGCCTGCATGCCAGATGAACTGTGCGAGGGCCCGGTGGAATCTGGTAAAAAACTCCACTGTAATCTGGGCAGCAAGGTCATTTTGACCAGTGCTAGTCTGCCAGCCAGCGAAAGTGGGGGATTCTTCCACCTTTTCACTCTTTTCAAGTGGTACGTTTCCTGGACTGCGTAGTTTCGAGTGGGGAGGGACCCCTTATCCCTAGTTATCCATACTCCTAAATATTTGATCCCCCAGCTGCCCATAGCAGAGGATATGCACCCTGTGGCTTAGCTGTCTTATTGGTTAACGGAAATATTTATGATTTGCTGTAATTGATCATAAACCGTGACTGCTCCCCAAACTCTGTAATGCCTTGTATTATTGGATCCAAATTAATGAGTGGGTCTCTGATGTACAATAAAACGTCAGCATACAGGGAGACAATATCCGGTGGCTCTGCTAGCCTGATTCCCCTCTTCCCGTGGCATTCCCTACTCATGTCTGCCATAGGCTCTATAACCAGTACAAACAGTAAGAGGGATAGGGGGCAGCTTTGGCACGTTCCCCTTCCCAGCATCAACGGTTTAGATAACTGGGAGTTAACTAGCACTCTAGCCGTGAGTCATTTGTATAATAGGTTAATAAAACCAATCATATTTACCCCTAACCCACACCTTTTCAGGACGAGAAACAGATACTCCCAGGAAACCATGTCGAATGCTGTCTGCGTGTCTAGCGAGATTGCTACAGCAGAGGCCCCGAGAGAGAGGCGAGACATTGTGTTGAACATTCTGCGCACGTTCAGAGCAGTGGACACTCCAGGGATGAATCCCCTCTGGTCGGCGTGAACCAATTGCAGCATCAAAGGAAGGAGCCTGTTGGCAATAACCTAGGCACAAATGTTGTCCACATTAATTGGTGACAGCGGTCTATTTGATTGGCATTCGTTAGCAGGCTTCTCCGGCTTGAGAAGGATCTGGGTGGTGGCCTCCCGGAGTGTCTCCGGTAATACTTAGCAGCCCAGTGCTTCCTCCCTGACCTGCAATAAGTGGGAGGCCAATATCGCCCGAACGCAGCATAGAGCTCGGCAGTTAACCCATCTGGGCCAGGTGACTTGCCACTAGGGAGAGCTCCAATAACTACTATTATCTCCTCAATGGTAATTTGGCCGTCAATCTGTTCCCTAGCTCTCGTAGACCGCCTGGACAGGGGTATATTATGCAACAGCAAATGTATAGCTTGCGCCCCATAGGCCGGGCTGCCCGGTAAAGAGTATCATAGAACTGCCCGAACACCTCTAATATCTCCTGTCAGAGTCTTGAAGCACTCCCTTCTCATCTAATATGGCATCTATGTACTGTGGACCACGCTCCGCTCGCACCCACCTATCCAGCTTCTTACCAGGGCGCTCTCCCTCAACATATCGCATGTCCGTCGCAAGCTTATTAAAGTATTTAACGTCTCTCTCGGCGTGCGCCAGAAATTGCTCAATCCCAGTGTGCATCTCGGCCCTCATGGCCGGGTCAGGAGCAGTGGCATATGCATTTTCTAACCCTTTGAGTTTGGATTTGCAGCCTTCCAAATCACGCCGGATGGCCTGGACTACTCTGAATACTTTTAAGATGGCCATGCCTTTGATATAGGCTTTGAACGCCTGCCACACCATGCCCCGAGTAGTATCACTAGAGGCATTGTGAGTGGAATAAGTTTGTATGTCTGCTTCAATGTCTGCCCTGAATGCTGTAGCCTGCAGGGCCTCAGTTTTAAACCTCCATGAGAACCAATTCGGAGCCCCCATACCCATGTGTAACTGCATACTGATGGCAGAGTGTTCTGATAATGTGCGAGGAGGATGACCACCTGCCTTACCCTACCCACAAATTGTCATGAGACCAATATGAGGTCTATGCGTGAAGACATGTCGTGGACTGCTGAGTAGTAGGCGTATTTATCAATCATAAGGGTGCATGATTCGCCACATATCGCGCAGCTCGAGTCTCTCCATCTGGTTGAACAGGCTCCGGGCAGCTTTGGGTGGCGGCCTAGGGGCTGTCCCTGTTCAATTAATTTTTGTCCCCCCCACCACCCCTCAATGATGGGGACCAGTGGGAATGAATCAATAATAGTCTATGTGGCCCATACATTTGAACTAACAGGACCGCCCCCACCCCCCCACCACCCACTGGACAATAACATACGAGCCTTCTACAGCAATGCCCTTTCCCTTCAGCGCAAACTTAAGTGTATTTTGGATAAGGGTCAGAGACCCCCTGGCCTGGGAAGAGTAGGCCGTCTAGAAACGATTATTCCCCCATGTTGCAAACACATTTCTATTGGTTGCCACTGTGGCGTGCGTTTCTTGCAGGAACAGTATGTTGGTCCTATGTTTACCATGTGTCTAGTGTTTGCGTAACTGCCCAGACCCCTAATGTTCCAACTTAACACCTTATGTGCCATCATTCCTCAATCTGTGATGATGATCATGTACCCTGTGTGCCCGTCCAGATAGATGTCCGCCAAGACGTGTTTCACAACTTTTCATCCACAGCTCCCCAACTCCCCTCCCTTTCCTCCCCGTCCACCCTCGCCCCTCTGTCATGCCACGCTCATGGAAAGTATGGCAAAGATGGAAATACTTGTAATATGGTGGCCTATGTTCCGCGTTGATGGTCTAGTTCTTTCCAATATGGCCGCCAGTTCTATTTCTTGTGTGTGTTTCCCTTGCTCTGAGCATTGTATCAGTTTCTTGGTGACGCTCTCGTGCTTTCCTGCTTGTGTTTTTTCCGTGGCGGTCTCGCCTCCAGCTGCCTATTCGGTCCGTCCGAACTTTCCTTGCCTTGCCCTCTGCCTTTCTTACGCTCAGCTCGTATACCGGTCTCGCCCGGTATCGCTTTCTCCCTTTCCTTCTGTTTTACTCCCGTAGGTGTTCCCGTTTCTTTCCTCTGCAGCTTTATTTTCTACGATAAGTGTTTTTGCACGCGTATGTATTTCCTTTTCTTTCAGTCTTCTCATTCGGTGCTTCCATTCTTACCTTTTCTTTCTCTGTGACTCCGCCTTTGATCTTACACTGCCTTCGTTTCCCATCTACTTTCTTCTTGTCTTACTCTATCTGCTGTACATCCGGTACTCGGCTGTTTCCTGTTCGGGTACTTTCTTACCTGTAGACCTACCTGCCGCTTGGCGTTCCTCCTTCTTTCTTCTTTTTCTTTCCCGTACTTTCAGCGGGCTTTCCGGCATCCTGTTCTCTCCGTTCCACCTCCAAGGTCCTTACCCTTCCTGTACTCCCGGCAATCAGTACTCTACCGCCACCTGGTTTCCGGGGAGCCTTCTTCCTACCGATCTTCGCAGTCAAGCTCAGTTGTCCAGCCTGTTACACTTCGTCAGATTTATATTTCATCTTCCTCCATTTACCTCACGGATATTTGTTGTGATTCACAAAGACTCCAAGTGCAAGAATCGTCCTTCATCTGCAAACCACTACAGAGAATTCTCAGAACTCGGCCTCTCAGGGTTTTTTACGCCTACACGGCTTTTTCACTGAATTTTGGGAGCTTGAATCGTTCAGGTCAAGGTGGCCTCCGAAGGAGTTCGTCCCTATCTATATCACAAAAAAAACACAGGAAGTCCAAGGAACTACGAAGACCTTGTCGCAAAAAGGAGTCAGAGATATACAACAGCACAATTGAAGACACAGATGAGGAGGAGGACCGGGAGGGTTCATCGGGATTTGACACCCTCTCCCAAACAGGGTGATGTAAACTCCACCCCCCTGCCAATTTTCCCACTTCCCCACATTAATAGAGTTAAATGATGCTTATTTTCATGGGTTTGTTCCCATAGTCCATGTCACGTAGCGGCTTTCCAGAGGTTCAGAGCATCATTTAAGTCTTTTTTGTACCAGTATTGGAAGCAAACCTGATTCAGCCCTGATTTGAAAAAGGCTCTGCTGAGCCGAAACATGTGTTATCGGGAAGAGCAATTTTGTGATGAAACTATGATTAAAGCCTCATTTCCACATTTGAATATTGGCGCAGACTCCAGGAGTTTTCTTCTTTGTTAACTCTACTAGATTCCAAGTTGTCATATTTAGCCAGGGCCCTCTAAGTCTTTGGCGATGCCTGTCACCCGATTTTAAGTACATGAATATCGTCCTCTGCTGCTCCAATACACGTTTCAGCTTCTGTCACTTTTGCACTGATCCGCTCCATTTTTCCATTGAGGGTATTGATGTTGGTCATAATACCATCCAGTTTGTCTGTCATGGCGGCGAAGCCTGCCTGCATGTTCTCCATGGTCTGTTTTAGGTTTGAGGCGTCTGGTATCTGGTTTTCAGTGCGCGAGCCTCAGTTCGAGACTCTGTTCGGGGCCTGCTGGTTTGGCGTGCAAATGCATCCAGTTTGTTTTGT
This sequence comes from Ambystoma mexicanum, assembly GCF_040938575.1. NCBI lineage: Eukaryota > Metazoa > Chordata > Amphibia > Caudata > Ambystomatidae > Ambystoma > Ambystoma mexicanum. The sequence continues at coordinate 1,205,787,342 of NC_090923.1, read as the reverse complement.
TGCCTCTGGCCGCCTCCGTCCTTGGTCATGTCTACCGGGGCAAGGAGGACCACCCAGGTACCACTCCACAACCGGGGTGCAGGTTAAACCAAATGTCAATATTCACTTATGTAGGGGTGCCACCCGGCTCAGACTCCTCTCCCTTCTTCCCCACCACTGTTCAAGGTTTATAGGTCCATGTATTGGGCTTTCCACCTTGGTGGCTCCTCTCTCAACCCACAGGGCCCCAGTCCTGTCTGTAGGCCCCTCTCAGCCTCAATCCGGCACTGCGGACAATGGATGCTCTAAGCCACTAGTGGTGTGGACACCATCTCAAAGACGCTTAGGTTGATCTGTGTATTCCGCAGCAGTATTCTTCAGTTGGCCCACTACAGCAGCATGTCCTCCTCACAAGACTGCCCCCATGGGGATGCAGGCTGATGACAGTCCAGCAGCAGACGCACACCCACAGCCTGTCAATGTGTTTTGGTTCCGTCCGGAGGCCGGCCCTCTGATGGTGCCTCGGTATGTCAGTAGGCTCCCACTGCTCCATTCCAGTACCGCTCAAACAGGTGGGGAGCACACAATGACCAGCCGCAGGGTGTTTCACCTTGATAGCAGGCCGGGCAGCAGCACAACACGGCAGGCACTCCCCATCCATCCCTCACTCCCGGCCGCTCCACTATACGCACCTTATGGTGCAGCTGCATCTCAGCAAGCACCAGGCTCACAGGCTCCTTGCGCCTGGCCCGATTGCGTGTTCTCTGGCAGTCTTGCGGAACCAGTGCAGCGGCGCTGGACCCCACAGATGTTACTCTGGGGGATTCTGTGTACACACCTCAACGGCCAGGCTCAGCAGCGCTGCTCCGCGCCACCAGTGACTGCGGTTTAACTAATTTCTGGGCCACGGCTCCTTCAAGCCGCGGCCCTAGAAACCTCCCGTATCTCCGGCCCTAGTTCGCAGAGCACCTCCAAGTTTTCGCCAGCTGTTCTCGGGATATTCCGCCCACGATATCCATTGCTGTCACCGGGATCAGGTTGTCACAGGTGGGCTATGTCATCAGGATGCGGGCGGCCACCCTGGGAGACTAGAAGAAAGCAGCCATCTTGCAGCAGCTCGGCAGCACCCCCCCCCCCCCTCGCATTTCTAAATGCAATACATTGGTCACCCCCAGGGGGCTAACATCACGTGTCCTCCAACAGCCTGTCCCCCCCCCCCCCAAAACATCCACCTGTGACATGTCTGTCCCTCCAAGTACATCCATCGGGCTATTTTAGCATCGCAGCAGGTAATCTACCCCATGTTCTGAATTGATGGTAGTAATGAAGAAGTGGCAGGACTTTAATTGAGCACAGTAATGGCTGTGCTCACCAACTGTGCCACCTTACCTTAGTTGTTTCTGTAGGGTTCTTTGTCCAGTGTACATGGGTGAACAGGAGCAAAGGGGAATAGAAACTGCCCAGAAAGGGAGCTGCCCTTTGCTGGCTGTCTGGGCAAGACTGCCCTCGTAAAACCCAATGAGAGACCGGTCATGAGGTCTGTATCGAGGGACCTATCCGAGGCAAAGGGCGGGATGGGAGAGAAGCCAGGCCGAGAATCCAAGACAAAATAATATACGAATGTGTCGGGCGCTTGGGAAAACCAAAAACCCAAGTGCGTGCGGCAGAAAACACTGGGAAACACTTACCTGAGATCATTGTGCAGCTAAAATTGGGGAACCATTTATGCCAGAAGTGGCCCACCGTAGTCGGTATGATAGGAGAGAGAGAAGCAAACCTGGTAATGGTTGACCCTGTATGTAAAAGCAGTCCACTGTAATGTGGAGGAGAGCGGATGCGAGCAATGAAAGTACAAAATGGAGGCGCCGAGCTGTTGGAGCATGTTGCAAGGAATGGCTCTAATTAGGTAGTCTCTCGTCAGCATCTTCCTAGCTGCACAGCCACCTCCATGCACATGGGCCGGGTGAACCAGACATGAAAATCTCCCAGTTAAGGCCCACTAACCTAATCTGTCATTCAATCCATAGAACATTATTTGCCTTTTTTAGCACAATTTCTAATGCATTCTGCAGGTTGGTTTGTATTGACAGAATTCACATACAAAAACATGCAACATGCCTTAGCAGTTTTTTTGCAATCCTTTGTTGCATATTATTGCCATCCTAAAATGTTATGGGTTTCCTTTAACGCATCCGTTGTACCTTTTCTGAAGGAACACTTGGTCTTATCAAATGGCAGCTTCAATTATTGCCACATGGCTATGCATACATACAAATACTTTGTTTGGCGTCCTCGTTTTGTAGTGGATCAGAAGGTCTGGCTTTCTACATGGTTTCTTCATGTTCCAGAGTTTGACCCCAAAAGTGCACCACGATTTGGGGGGCATTTCCTATTGTGCACATAGTAAATCCAGAGGTCATCAAATTACAATCCGCAGGTACCTGGCATACCCATCAAGTGTTACAGATAGCCTTATTAAAGTAGTACCCACTAAATTGCCAGGACATGTTCCCCTCCTCTTTTAACTTCAGATGGGGCACCAGAATTCGACGTAAAGCACAATTTTGCATTGAAGGTGGACGAGGGGACAATCATTTGAATTGGCTTGATGCGGCCTGGAAGATGGGTCATGGGACTCTGCTTTGAGTGTCTGTGACCTGCAATTGAGAGCACACTTCAAAAAAAGCTACCCAATGAAACCCTCATACAGGTCCAAATGGGCTTGAAGGGCAGGTTTATCCGAATCATCAGACAATATAAGGACACAAACTAAAAGAGGATTCTCTGGAGACCGTTAGGAGGCACAGGCAAGATGGCTGCCTGGCATCATGGTTCTGTGCTGAAGCCCACTGACTTGAGCGAGCCGAGCAGCGAACCCGACACTGTGAGTGGTGAACAGCCAAAAAGAACGAGGCTCCTGTGGTGCAAGGGGAGAGGTATTCTTTAGAGCAAGGAGCAGTGCAGCGGAGAGGCTAACTCCTTGGACCGCAAGCAAAAGTGCAATATGGTCGGGCCTGCTAGTGCAGCGACCACGGTAAAGAGCAGAGACTGTCCGGGACCTGAGGTGCCGACTGACTGCGATCGGGGAAACTTGGAGTGGGTGCCCCCCCTCCATGGACAAAGAGGTCGTGGGGAGGACCCCCCCAGGAGAAGAACGAAGAGCAGGGCTGTGTTCCCGGGAGACAGGCGGGTGGCCGCACAGAGATAGTGTGCACCGCAGGTCACTGGCAGTATGTACTCTGCAACGAAGAGTGGGACAGGGCCCAAGGAGAGGACCCGAGAGGGGGAAGGTGGAAGTGGCCTGGAACTGCACTCCGATACATGGAGGGAAGAGGAGCAGCTTGCACCACAAAGACACAGAGGTAGGCCGAGACGATAACCCAGCTCCGCCCCCCCCCCCACCCCACTCCTGCCTAGAAGAACTGCGTGGCTGCAGTTGAAACAAGGTTGGGCCTCTGACTAGGCCGGGAGCGGACCCAGATAGCGGGTAGCAATGAGGAGGAGGGTGTCCTGTAAAGCGGACAGGCCCTCACATTGCGGCAGAGAGGCCCAAACGCAGAAGTGGGTGAAAGGAGGGGAGTGAGGTGTAGCCCACTCTCTGATTGAACTGAGGTTAGCCGGAGTGGGGCCCCCCACCCATATTATACTAGATTGCCACGAGAGAAAAGGGGCACAGGAGGAGCCGGGTGTGAGTAAAGAGGCACAAAGTGAGTGATCCGGCAGACCCATGTCATTAGACACTGTTACCAAAAAGCTGGAAGCTTACTTATAAGAGGATGGTGCCAGGCACAGCAGGACCCATAGAAGCAGAGATGGGAACGGAAATGCAAGACACGGTCACGAAAGCGGACTCCTGCGCTGCTCAGGGAGGTTCAGGCCATCAGAGGGCACATCCAGAACTCTCGCCAGGCCCTGGGAGGCTGGGTGGACAAACTAGAGGAAAAGGTGGAGCACCTTGAAGATTCACCGCTGTCTGCACACCTTCTGGAAATATGTATGGGGGCAGCCATGAAGGAATTAGAGGAGAAAGACTATGAGACTTCTCTAAAGATAGACAATCTGGAGAACTGGGAGCGCAGATGCAACATCTGCATTTTGGGGATGAAGGAGGGGGAAGGAGAGGGGGCCCTGGGACTGGAGGCAAAATACAAATCCATTCTGGAAATGTTGTTTGTAGAAACAGCAGAGATTTGCTTTGATAAAGCACATAGAGCCGGGGCATCCTCGGGCACCCCAAGTTCCATACCAGCCAAATGCCACAATTACAGAGACCGAGTACGGATCCTACAAAAGGCCAGACAACTGGCAGATCTGACCTACAAGGGGATGAAAGTGGCGATATACCAAGATCTGTCCACCTTCACATTGGCCAGGTGCAGAGACTGCCGAGCCCTGACCCAATGGTTAAGAGAACATGACATAAGGTACCTCTGGGGCTTCCCCTTCTCGCTTAATTTTGAAAAAGATGGAGAAGACTTTCAGATCACCACAAGAGAGGAGGCGGAGTGGGCACTAGCTCACCTGCAACACAAGGACATACACCCTATGAAACTGGGAGCTAAAGTCCCGAAAGCACAAAGGCCCAGGGGGCCGGGACGATGGGGAGAGAGGTCAAAGAGGCCAGGCAGTCGTACATTCAGAAGGTTGAATACTCCCTCCCCACCGACTTGAGATGGGAGGCCGAACCACAGACAATGACAATTTGCTAAAGCTGTTTTTGATGCGACTGAAGGGGGAAGAGGCTCGCTGCTCGGAATTCAACTGTTATGATGTTAAGGTTAGGGGGGTAGGTATGGGGCTCCCCTTGTGGCCCTGAACTTGTTATTGTGGCGTCTCATCTAGTTTGCCATGTAGGGCTCTGTGGAGGAAGGTTGGAATGGGACCAGCTCTACTGGTTTCTTGGTTACTGGTTGTTTGGGGTTGAATGGCGGGGTGTTAAGAGGGAAGGGAGGGTACAGGGGGTAGCAAATGGGGACATTGAAGGATAATGCAACATGAGATGGTGGGTCAGTGGATAGGGGATGGCAAGGACAATGACTGAGGGGAGTAGGGGTGAATGTAGGTTGGCCATAGGCACTCTTAATGTTAAAGGCCTTAACTCGCCTACTAAGAAGTCCCTGGTGGTGCGCAAATTACGTAAAACGGCCCTGGATATATTGTTGCAAGAAACTAGGCTGAAGACTGGAGAAGAACACTCCTTGAAGGGAGGTGGTATAGGACAAGTATACTGGGCCACGGGTGCGGCAAAGAAGGGAGGAGTGGGCATTGTAATCAGTAAGCATTTGCAGCTCTCGCATGTCTCGAAGTTAGAACAGATGGAGGGGAGGCTACTGATACTCCAGGGATTGTTGGAAGGAATAAGTGTGACGTTGGCGTCCATGTATACCCCAAATCAGGGTCAGAGGGAATTCAATGCATGCGCTTTGGCTGAGGTGATGGCACCGCAGGAGAACTGACAATTCTGGGCGGGGACTTTAACTCCTGGCCAGACCCTGGGGTGGATAGAGTGTCCGCCGGGAAAAAAGAGGAGTTGGTGTGTCAGAAGAGGAGGGATGATTTTGGGAACAGAATAGTGGGTCGGGCCTGATAGACATCTGGGGAATGATGCACAATGGTAGTTAGGGCTATACCTTTTACTCTACACCGCACGCAACATACACGTGTATTGACTATATATTGGTCAATAGGGAGCAAGGGGCCAGAGTTTGTCAGTGTGACATTCGCACAATGGGCTGGTCGGACCACGATAGGTCCACATGGTGATTGATGTAGCCGATTTGAGCAGGACCAAATCAAAATGGAGGTGTAATGACTATGGCGGGACTCAATGTTCACTGAGAGCTTGAGTGCAGATGTTACTGAATACTTCAGTGTCAACTATACTGGGGAGGTAGGTGTAGGGACGGTATGGGATGCAGGGAAGGCCTTCTCATATGAGAGGGGGCTAGAAAGAAACACGAGCGACGGCTACTGGAAGATGCTTTAAGCAATGACATTGCTAAAATGGAGGAAACTATGCACAGAGAGGGAGTATATGAGAAGGACCTGCTGAGTCTGCAAGAGAAGCGTATGGAGTTAAAAGCAATGGGTGTGGGTGTTGTAGCTCAAAAACTGAAGTCCCTAAAACAAAAATATTATGAGAAGGGTGTGAGAAACCTGAAGGTGTCTTGCTAGCTAGTCCACGGGATCTTTCATCCAGATAGCCAGGACACGGCCATCGCTATTGAATCCAGTTCCTGGGGGTGGACCAGTGAGGGAGGATCGCCTGGATGGGGGGTTAACAGGAAGTGGAAGTGGGACACCGACAGGTGAGACGCATTATCCCCCACCCTTTAACACCTTTTCCCCATACTTTCTCGTAGGACGTTCCAAACCACTGCCACCCCCTTCCCCGTTCCAACACAAACACTTTCGTAGAACACAAAGGACAATGGACTAACACCAGAGCCGTTTGCCTGACATGTCCCAATACAAGGGTCGGGCAAAGTCAGGCAATTGATCAGAATCACACACACCTGACGGCTCTTTCCCTTCCCCACAGGGATAAAAGGTGGAGCCAGAGAGCACAGTTGGAACAAGGCGAGCACCGCAGACAGCACAACGATAAACTATCAGTGCAGCAATTCAAGAGAAGGATAAAGGCGGCAGGAATCGAGAGGGTGGCGAGGAGAGAAGTGACCTTGCCTTTTTTGTCCCAGACCCACAGAGCTTTTGTGGAAGAGAACCTAAAACCGCAAACAATAACAAGTGTCCTGCAGCAGATGTCAACGGTACACGGTGCAAACCTATGCCCATGAGCAGGAGCGAGGGAAGTTCCAGCGCCAGTGGTACCGGCCTTGATGCCAGAGAAGCCAACAACCAAGCGGTTCATCATAGTCCGTAGTCGAGGGGAGAACCGATAACAGGGCTGTGTTGAGTAGGAATCACAAAGTGGAAAGTTTGGAACCAAAGCTGATGAACTTTGTATGAACTGTAAAAGGTGTGAAGGGGAGACCAGCGGCAGAGGGAAACCGGCACCACGTGGGTGCTAACTCAAGACTCTGGCGATTCCCCATAGGAAAGAAATTACAAATACCAGAAGACCATTGTCGTGTGCACTCCTTCCTGTATCTCTGACATGTGAGAGTGCTGCAACTGAGTCGTCTTTCTTGACCTTCTTCTGTGACTCAATGTCGGAGGCTTGGACATCCACCCTCGTGTACCCTGGCCATGTCGATCACCTTGTTGATGGTGAGAGGTTTCTTTGGGAGCTTTTTCCATAACACAGAGGATGTGCATCCTGCAATAACACAAAGGTGGATAGCTTTGTCGTCCGTGAATTGACAATGAATGAGTTTCTGACGTAGGTGGGTGAGGTACTCTTCCACCGTCTCGTGGGCTGCCTGCTGGCACTAATTAAACACGTACCTCTTACAGTCTGTTCGGTTCAATAAAAAGTTTCTTGTTGAAGGCAGTCACTAGGTCGTCGTAGGTGGTCCTTTCATCTGGCAGTATTGTTTTGATGTTTTTGATCTCCTTCCCAGCGAAGTTGGTGAAACTGTGCCTCAGAACTGGTTATTTGTCCTCCCAAGCTGCTGGGATGAATCAGTCGAAATCCTCGACCCACTCGATCCATCTCGGGCCTGTATTATGCAGTGGCAGTAGGTTGAATGGGCCACGCTTTCGCAGGAGTGCCACTCTGCCTCCTTCTTGCTGGTCACCCTCTTGGTCTCCCATCGTGGCAGCTCTTGGCTGGTCCGTCTATTTGGCGTGGTGTGTGGTTTATCGCTCCCCACCCCCTCCTTGCTGTTGGTAGGGGCAACCTTGCCTGCCCATGTAGGGCTCTGGTGTCACTGGACTGAAGTGTGTGCCACGCTGCTCCTACTACCTTCCTCAGGCACAGTGTGCTGCCCGTGGGTGGCTGTGATGTGTCACCCACCTTTTTATGTTCCCAGGCGCTGTGGTGCAGGTGTGCCTTCTGTTTAGGGTGGCTAACTGTCCCAGATTTCATGGGATTGTCCCGCAATTAGGGACTCTGTCCTGCAGTTTGCAGAGTGGCTGTGCAGGACAGCCTGCCTCCAGCACATCCAATCTGCAAACTGAAGTGGCCATTTACACAGCATGGCGCTGCCGTCTGCTGCTTTCTTTCTCAGGCGGCTCTGCAGCCCTGGCTCCTTTTGAGCCTACAGGTTGAGCTGGAACGCTCTACACCTGGCTTAATTCAAATGCTAATGCTTTGTTCCTGGGGTCGTGATGGTCATGTTTGCAGTTAAAAAAACGTGACCATCACCTCCCAAGGACAAACCATTTGCATTTCAATTAAGCCAGTAATTAAGAGCTATTAAAAAAAGGGGGTGGCGGGCCAAACGTGAATGACGTTGTGACGTCATAATCACCTTGTGGCAAGTATCCCGAAAGACTATCAAAGAGTTGGCCACCCTACTTCTGTTGGCAGTTCGTTTGATTATGTTGCCGTTTTTTTTTTTTAAAGCGATTACTCCACTCCAGAAAACCCCTGCCACTCTATCTTACCTTCCAACAACATAGACTGCCATAATATTAGCATGTCCACACTTAGATAGAATTGTGAACATTAGCATGTCCACACTTAGATGGGATCGTGAATGTTAGCATGCCCACACTTACTGTTGTGAATATTGGCCTGCGTCGCATCTAGAAAGGACTTTGAATGTTAGCATGCCCGCACCTAGATGAAACCTAAAGACTAGCATATGCCACACTTAGAATTGTGAACACTAGCCTGCGTAGCATCTAGAAAGGACTTTGAATGTTGGCATGCCCACACCTAGACGGATTTCTGGACACTGCTCTGCGCCGCATCTAGATGGGATTGTGAGGGTCAGCAAGTGCGGCACTTGCACAAAACTGTGACTGTTAACATGCCAAAGGTCAGGTAACCCACTAACCAATATAAGCTCAAACTCTACATACCCATCTCACTCAAAAAACTCACACAACCATCTCTCGCACAACAAGCTGCACGCACTTCGCAACACTGCAACAACATATAAGCCGGAGCAACAGCACACGCGGACTGACACCGATCCAGTACCCGCACCAAAAGCTCAGCACCCGTTGTATACCGAGTTGAAGCTACCAACAGAACAGCACTCCTCTCACTATCCTACTCCCTCTTCACCTTACTAACCCATCCCACCTTATCGTTTACAGATCCGCCAGAGTGCCTGGGGACCAAATCCATTGGTGGCGATACGTGGTACAAATACCTTTTAACATTTAACAATTTTATTTTTATATTTCACTGCAGCCGCTGGGCTACCACTAGCTGGGACTGCACCTCACTGTCGTCTGTCGGGTGTCCCGACATAGGCCGGAGGTTCCCTGGTTTTGAAGGAGTTCCACTGCATGCAGAGAAGGACAGCTGCCTCGCCGGGCTGCTGGTAAAGGAGGCAGTGGTTGGGCACCATCACCTGAAGGAGTGCCTGCCCTGTGGCACGGAAGTACGGCTGTCTGTGCGGGCACGACAGTACAGGAACGAGCAGACCGGTGTTATACGGTATCCTGCATCCCCATGGTAGCTTGTGGGAGGCAGTATTCAGCAATCTTTAGAGCCACGCTCACTTGGATACCCCACCCACCCACAGATGGCTACAGCCATACAAACAGAGTAAAAATAAGAATATGTAAATACAGCCAGATAGCCCGCCCTCCAACAGCTCTTGATAAGGTGTTCTTCAGTGAATAAGTGCATCAAACTGCACGTAGGTAAAGCAGGTCTTTATTGGGTTAACACATAAGGTAAGTTCACATGAAACAAGTAGGTCAAGTATATAAGCAGGGAGAGACATCCACCGGCCCCCTCATCCTTTAAGTTTCAGGCCCCAACTGACATTGTGGAACATACAGGCACACTTCATTCATTCATAATATTCCACACCAACGTTCTGTCAGGGACTCGTGCATACAGACCAATCAAACAGGAAGCAAAACAAAGACATAAGGAAAAAACAAAGGGAGAATACCAAGGAACACTAGAGAAACAATCCATGAAGGACATCCAACCCAGACCGTATTCTCCACCACCAAAACTTCCATACCAAACAATATGCTCAGAGCAAAACTGCTCAACTCCACCAAACCTTAAACTAGCTTACAAATAAGCTAAACTCCAACACAAACATACATCCACTCTGTAGCGGGCCCACCACAGGCGTCAAACACAGGGAACCAGCCCTCACTTATAACACCAAGCCAAACCAACTAACTCGGAACAACACCACCATCATCCATCCGCCCTAAACAAGGTGTGCAATGACACCATAAGAGGTTTAACACCTCCACCTGTAACTACCAACCCGGGATACCAATCCCCACAAGTGGCAACATCGCCATAGTTCACGCTCCCAAAAAAGGTGACCGGGACACACATCCCAATAAACTCTAGCACAAATGCCGGAACCACTAATCCCAACACAACTCGGTAACGCGTGTAAGGACGGGCTAAAAAACGGTGGTGTGGAAGGTTGCCCAGAGCAATTGCCAGTGGATCAGATTCATTCGAAACCTTCCACCCATCACTTTTGTGGTCACAGTTTGTCTCTCCATGTGAGAGAGGGTATGCCCAGACGTGGGTCCCTTGCTCGCTGTGCCATAGGGAACCAGGCTGCACCTCACTGAGGAGGTCCAACAAGGCAGAAACATGTCTGTGGTTGCTTGGTTTTCTGTGCAGAGGGGACATGCCCTAGCAGTTCGGGCTGGGCTGGTACCATTGGTGGCGGCAGCTGACTGATTTGTACATGGCTGGACCCCTTTTGCAATGGCACAGACAGGCTAAAAAACGGTGGTGTGGAAGGTTGCCCAGAGCAATTGCCAGTGGTTCAGATTCATTCAAAACCTTCTACCCATCACTTTGTGGTCAGTTTGTCTCTCCACGTGAGAGAGGGTATGCACAGACGTGGGTCCCTTGCTCGCTCCGCCATAGGGAACCAGGCTGCACCTCACTGAGGAGGTCCAACAAGGCAGAAACATGTCTGGGGTTGCTTGGTTTTCTGTGCAGAGTGGACCTGGCCTAGCAGTTCGGGCTGGGCTGCTACCATTGGTGGCGGCAGTTGACCGATTTGCACATGGCTGGACCCCTTTTGCAATGGCGCAGACGGGCTAAAAAACGGTGGTGTGGAAGGTTGCCCAGAGCAATTTCCAGTGTTTCAGATTCATTCGAAACCTTCCACCCATCACTTTGTGGTCACAGGACCTCAAATCCCATCATAATTTGGCACCTATTTTCAGGACCCAATTGTTACCACAACTGGGCACCCCGTGCCGGGACCACCAGTCCCACCTAATTCGACACCACGTGCGAGAACCACAAGTTCCACCAAAACTTGCACCTGATGCCGGGACAACAAGTCCCACTGAAACACACAATGTCACCGAAATGCACCTAGTGCGGGTACCACAAATCACCGAAATGCACCTAGTGCGAGGACCACAAATCACCGAAATGCACCTAGTGCGGAAACCACAAATCACCAAAATGCACCTAGCGCGAGGGCCACAAATCCCACCAAAATACTCATTATGACCGAAATGCACCACATCGGTCTCACCACACAAACATAGGTAATTTGAATACATAAGCATGGTAAACGAGGGTTACACACTTCAATCAAGTCCATAGTCTTAATATTACAAAGTCCTTTAGTCAGAGTGAAACTTTGAAAGAAACATTTCATTAGATAAATGCATGGCATACCTTGCGGCCACACCAACACCACAACACACACACATCATTCACCACAGAACTTTCTCCATACAAGCATAGGTAAATTGAGCGTAGAAGAATGATAAATGGGAGTTAAATACTACTACCGAGTCCATATTCTTTACCCTACAAAGTCCTTTATGTTTGATGAACCTGTGAAAGTAAAATTTGGTTAACCAAAATATAGATACACAGCACAACCATATGTGCCACATATATGAAACTTACAACAGAGGCCACGACAAAACAACCACAACATCACTCACCTACATTGTCATTCACCACTGTAACCACTAAAACAACTCTGCAACGAAGTGAGCTAACAGGCCTCACAAGACACCTTAAGCCTTAATACCATAATAACACTTTAGGATCTTATCACAATACATATCCTCTTTTTTTTTTTTTTAACGGAGAAAAACCCCCAATCAGCAGAGCTTCTTTGAACTTGTTGAAATATAAATAAAACTCAACCGGTATGGCAGCTAACCAGCATATATCCCATTGCTCCTCCAAAAAAAAAACATGTGGCGCTTTGACAATGAACATGTTTTAGATAATACCTTTTATAAGCAAAGCTTGCTGCACTGTCTTCCCACCCTTTAGAACTTCATAAAACCTTGGCCGCCTACCCAATAACCGTAATCTAGATGACAGTCTCTCCTCCTCATAACCGTTCGATCCGTTCCATAGTCCTGAGATAGTAAACATAGCAAAGAAGAGCTTCGCATCCGCACTAAATACTCAATGAACAATGTTGCAATTACGTTCTGTAATTCCGATTGTTCTTTCACAACATCACAGGAATATACTGCCATCTGACTACCGGACACGTCGCAGTTCCATCTCTTGCCTGATCATTAAACATTCACTATTGTAAAACCTTTGAAACACGGAACTAGGGCACGTTGATGGCACGTTGGAAGGTGCTTTCTTCAAAACTCCCAACAGCTCTAAGTGACTCTATCTTACGCTGTCGGCTGTTGGAATTCCAGCAAGAACACTCCACACCAGCCACATCGCCGATTCCCCCCTGCATTATACTGACGTCATCATTGAGACAGAGGGAGCAGTCACGGACGGAGGTCTCCACTCTAACCGTCACTCAGAGCCTGACTGCCCAACGTCACCAGACACGCAAATCGCCAGTCATGCAGCGCTGCTTGGGGTAGTGCCCAACGGTAATTTCTTTCCCAATGCTTCACTATTGCTTGGTTCCAGTCTTTTAATCTGCCGCCTTCATGAAGTGCTGACACCAATTATGCCATCAATTCCCAGCCCCTGCGCGCTGCTGCAACATCAGTGCCAGATACACGAGTAAATAAGCGGGTCAACAGCACAGCCCCTCAGTATAGCTGAGCTTGCTTAAATTAACGCTGGCACGCGGCGCGCTTACCTTGGGGACAGGGGGTGGCCGGTGGATGTCTCCTCTGGCACTCTGCTTGTTTCTTCACTTAATGCCTCTTTGTTGCTCCATTTTCCTTTTTTTAATTTTTTTTTTTAGCTTTGCATTGCTTTTTCCTTGTTTCTTTTCCTTTGGTAAGCTTTCCCAAAGTCCGACCAAAATCCTCGATGCCAATGATAAGAGGTGTTCTTGAGTGAATAAGTGCGTCAAACTGCACGTAGGTAAAAGTTCTTTACTGGGTTAACACATAAGGTAAGTTCACATGAAACAAGTAGGTCAAGTATATAAGTAGGGAGAGACATCCACGGCCCCCTCATCCCTTAAGTTTCAGGCCCCAACTGACATTGTGGAACATACAGGCGCACTTCATTCATAACATTCCAAACCAACGTTGTCAGGAACTCATGCATACAGACCAATCAGACAGGAGGCAAAACACAGACATAACGGCTCTCATCCTGGGATTGCCAGTGATGTCTTTGTAGCTCCGCCCCTAATTTGTGGGGGATGCAGATGCTGTTCTGTTTGAGTCTAGTTTTATCCTCGTTGGCAGTTGTTAAGAGTTTGCCTCAGCCCCAAGGACCACACTGAGACCTGTCTCCGTGCTCCAACAACATACTTTTATTAAACTAAACCTGCCTCTTCTTCCCTTGAGGCCCCTCTTCTTCCGTCTGCGTCACAGTGCCTCTTAAAGGCCACACACACACTTTCCCTCGCAACAGTGACTTATCCCAAACCTTTTATTGGGGAGACCTTTAAGTGCTAATCTTGTAATTAAAAATTGTCACAGCATCACAGAGAAGTGCTGAATTCGTCCCATTAAAGAAAAGAGTAGAAGTACTTTGACAGTCCCATTAAAAGTATTCAAATACTGCTGAAAAGCGCCAGTTCTTGTCACACAAAAGAATGTCTGCGTTGCGTTCAGCAAGTGATGTGGCTAAAAGACTGAAGTTGTCTGTGGAATTCTGGGAGTTCCTTACACGGGCTTCCTATACTGAGCAAGAGGGAGTGTTTCGTTTTCTAGAAGTTTCATTTGTGCATGTTTGGCATAGAGGTTGCTACTTGGTACAGTGGATTAGTTTGGTAAACTGCCTGGCTTGGTAGGGTTGCTTATGGCGTTTAGAAGATGTGACGAGTTTAAACCGGTTTAAATAGTTTGGTATACAGTTGGAAACAGTGTTTCACCAGTCCTTTTGTCAGAATAAAAGATTGAAAATAAAAGCTACAAGATAATGTAATAGTCATTCTGAACTCCTCCACATTAGGTGTCCTGGTGTTAGCGGATTTTCGATGTATATGATTCGAGGAAGGTAAGGAGGTACCTGTTGCCTCGAAACCCTGGCAGATAGAGGCACCATAATAAAGGAAAAACAGCACACTCCATCAAGCTACATTTCTACCAAGCTCCTTCAGAATGTGTCCGGGGATTGGCCCGTATTGTAGTATTGCCACTGCAAAAGAAGCCCTGATGGTGCACGAAATATATGCCAGCACTGCCACTATAAAATACATGTTCATGGTTACTCTTTACACAACATATGGTAGTATGGCCCAGTAAAACACTTGCTCATGCTGGCTGTGCTGAAATTTGACAGTATTGCCATTGTGAAACTGATCTATCCAAATGTCTCCCTGAAAAGGGCAAGACCACCTGCAAAAGGCCACCCCCACCAAATTCGGTTGTATTCCCCCCCCCAGTCATTTTCAGGGGGCCCCATTTTACTCCCTGATGCAGGGCCTTGCACACTCCTATCCCGGCATACCCTTCCCCACCATCTTACCTTCAGCAAGTTCTCCGATTAGGCTTGAAATGCTGTGCACTGTTTGTCGGCCTATGCAAGACGCTCTTTTGTGCATCAAACGTTAGGCCTGCGGTCTGGAAACTGCAATCGCTGCAATATTTGTCAGCATGCCACTGTAAAGTCAATTCATGCTGTTGGTGCAGTACCACCCTCCATCAAACACACATGTAGGCCTCACAAATGTGCACACACACTCGCCCTCATGCATAGTCTCCCAGACACATTTGTGCATTCACACAAACCTTTCCCTTGGCTTTTTTTTCTTTTTGTAACTTGCCTCTACATGTGACGATGGTGTCATCTTCACTCCCCTACTATGCAGCATGGGGCACATTTTGACAGTGGCAGGTACGAATCTTTAGGATGTGGAAAAGCCGGGGGTGGGGGGGGGTAGACCAAAGGTTGGGGGGGCGTAATTAAAGATAACCAGACAAAACCACAAGTTGCAAAAAATGTCCTGTGAATGGCGACTGTGTGCCCCCACTTTAGCACAGCTCACCTTCTCCACTTCAAGGAGGCAGCTTGACCTGTTTCTGGTGCACACTTGATGTGCATTCCAGCACTGCTGATATGCAATGTGCTTCCTTTAGATGTTTTGTGTTCTCAGCACTGTCAATGTGTCACATGCTACCTGTTCTTTAGATGAGTGCTGCAGCCAACAATGTGATATGAATATTGCGAATGTGCTGTTTTCTCAAGTATTGTCCTGCTGAAGCCCAGGCTATACTTTTAATTAGTGATTACAAAAATATGGTGCTTCCGGGAGTTTCCGGTATATCATATATGGTGTGATGTTTCCTAGGCCTTGGAAGCATGGGCGAGTCACTTCCGAGCGTCTTGACAAACATGGTTGGATCCCACCCAGGGCTCCAAGACAAACTTGGCTAAATCCCAACTAGGACTTGACAGGACAGCAAGGACCACAGGAGCATGAGCCATCCAAAAAAATCTCGTGGAGACCATAAATGAGCCGTGCTCTTGCTAGAAAAACCAGAGCAGAGGGCTAGTGCAGAGACTGACTGTATTGTGGTTTCTGCTTCGAGACTCACTGCAACAAAGTTCACACCAAGGCGTTTCAATGCAAGTTTTCATGAGATTGCAGCGAGAGGTTTTACCTTATGCGTTTAAGCTAGCACTGTGATTGAAATGTGGAACGAGGCATGCTATTTTAATATGCTATAATATGAATCGGTTCCATGTGTTAATATCCCCGCAAAAATATCGCCATACAAAAATATTGCCATATTTTTTGCAGCGATCTTGAGGCATGGAACCTGTGGAGGACACCCCCATAACCCCTGTATTTTAAAAGGAGCGGGGGACACCCCCACAATCCCCGCTCCCAAAAAACCCTAATATTATCCCCACTAAAAATATCACCTATGGATGTTCCCGGCGACCATATATATGGCAATATTTTTGGTGGGGATAATATTACCCGATACCTATGAATCGTTTTAGCCATTTGGATTTATATCTGTACTGCAGCTCTATCGCTCCAGAGCCGCCCCCCAAGATGACGTAGCAGCCAGAAGTCTCTCAGTCGAATGTAATGCATGTGATGCTGCATTTCCAAAAGTCTGCAGAGTGGTTTTGATGGTTTTCATCTTGCTCAGTTATGCTAGCCTGAGAGTCAATATCGGGAAATCCATTTGCTGTAGCACAAGCTCTGGCCATTTTAACTGTGTTGGCCTGACTTTTACCGGCAGCACTAGCGCATATTCACAGCATTTGACTACTGATGCGACAGTTATAAAAGTTGTTAAAACTTCTGGAATATTACAGCATGATGAGTTGAATTGTACAACATACAAGCCATTTTGCAACAGATGCACTTTAATTGAATAAGTTCCCATTTTGTCTGCATGCAGTATACATTCATCTTGAGCTGTCTGACTACAGGGAGCCTGCCTAACACCTTCTTGGCACTGTAGCCACACTTCTCAAATACAGTTTATTAGTGAATACAGTCTCACTGTTGGGTCTTCATGTGTAACACACGCATTAGTGTAAGGTACCACCTAAATGGAGCGTACCCACTGTCCTTCAATTTGATGCATAGTCCCCCAACTCATTAAGGCGTGACAGTACATAGTGGAAACATTGGAATGCCATGAATTGTCCATGATTCTACATTTCCGACCATGCTAATGAAGAGCAAAACTGTTTGCTGAGTTTAGGAAGTCCTTTTAATGGTTTACCATTTTGCTCTCTTGGTTAGTTTCTGTGGGCCATGTCATCCGGGCCCAATCAGGAACACCTCTGATCAGTGTGTCCAGGAAGTTTGATACTAAGATCAAGCTTGAGGGTGCTTGCTGATCATTCCTGTTTGCTAACAGGTCATGCTGAAGAGTTCCTATACGATTAGAAACCACATCCTTCAGGATGTACAACCCTTGTAGTTGGTAGAAGATCTCATCCGTTGCTTTAAAGCCATGCTTAACAGCTTCTTCCTTTTTTCCTGGATTGCTAGGATTACTTCTTTCCGAGTGAAGGCATTACTTTCTCTACCCCTCCCACAAGTTTCCGCATACGTGTTACAACTGATCTCGTTTGGTACGTCTAGAACTATCACTCTCCCATTGTGAGACTAGTTCCATGGTTTCTGTTCAATTATACAACTTTCCCCAGGCTTCCATCCTTATTAACACTTCACTTAAATGTGCAGTGCGAAACATTGCCTGACATAATTTACCAATGGAAATTGCATATGCACGTGAATTATTGTGTTGGACAGGCCTATATGGATCAATGCTGGCACCAGATCTTCTGTTACTCATCAACCTGCACTGCTCGGAGTACTGGGATGACTTAGGCATATGTAATCGGCCCAGAACCGTTAAGTTTCATACTCTCCCTATAGGTAGCATTCCAGAAATCTCCATCTACCGATTCTCAATCAAGATACAAGGAAATGTTATTCTTACTGCAGGTTGTTTGATAGTGAGTGAAATTTAAAAGGTACATGAGATTGGGAAACCTACATGCTAGATCTAGAGATTCAGCTTATCCCTCCATGTGTAGTTTAAAGGTACAGCTGCCTTCCAAGATTCTTCTGTCATGTTCTTATAGATCCCCCGTTACACACTACTGACTGGGTTGACCAATAGAATGTGTTTTCTGCTCCGCAAGAAACTCATATTCTCATATCTATAAACTCCCTCTTTATAAACCTCTGGAGTTATGTATGGAAACTGAGCTTTGAACTCATTACTTGAGATTACAAATGGCATTGCACAATGTTTTCAGTGTGTGTGAGCATTGTACAGGTACATATTTATAAAACAAAAAGGTATCATAACACCTCATATAGCAGAAATGCTCCTCTAGGCCGTGTTGATCCTCAATATCTTCAGAATCTAGAAGTGCCCCTTATGTAAATGTAGCAAGTTTATCCCTAAGCATATCCCTATACATTTGTGGTATGGGAAGGTTAGGTGTAAAAAGACACAACTCCTCTATTACAGATTGTGTGTATTTGTATTTGCAAAGATGGCCCATCAAAGGTTCTGTACTGAGGAATCCAGAAATGGCCTAAAGGTAGTGGATATAGGCCTATGTGAATGGTCTATCTTTATCCTTCATATCCCTTTTATGCAAGACATGTGAAGTTGCTGGTAGTGTTAAATTAATAAGGCTGCTTTCTGGATGTAGGTTGACTGGAGTAAAAAGTGTTGTTAAGGGTTCCAATCGGGCGTCACACACCGGACCGGGACACTTTGTCTTAGCCTGGGATGTGGCGCTCAATAGGAATGCTTTTTCTTTGATTTCAACGAATTCAAATTGAGACGGTACCCGACCCGTCTCACACCCCCTTTTTACAAATACCCTGGGTCACAATGGACCATGAACCAGGTTGGTTGGTGAAAATACAATATTTATTTTAAAATTCACAATAATCGCACACATTTTTATATTGGAGCAGCAATCACCAAAGGGTTGATGATTACAATAAAAACAACTCACCTGCACTTGGTTAACCTCCTAAAAGAACATATCCAAAGCACAATTGAATAGGAGCACTTTTTAAATTAGGGTAGATGGCACCCAAGTTAACGTTTCCCCCTGCAATGTTCCCTTAACCCACAAAACATTTTTGGGCTGGGGATCAGATGCACATCACAAGGACAATATAGAAGTGAAAGGAGGGCTATAGCTAAAGAATTGGATGAGATTTTCGAGGTAGAATGAGGTTTGATTTTAGGGAAATGGAGTTAAAGAGAAAGTCGGTTTTAAAAATTAACGGCAAAATTTACTTAACCTAAATTATCTAGACTATATTGTTAAAGAAAGCCATGGTACATTCAAAGATTGATTTGCAACGTCAACCTTTTCACCCCGGGTTCAGCTTTATGTGGGAATTTAATTTAATTTGATTATTCCAAATATGACTAAGGATTTATGATCTATACAGGACAGAAAGGAAAATGAAAGTGGTGCTAACGCTTGGAGATAAATGACAAGATGCACAGAGAATTCTAACAGTTTTAGACAGGTTATCAGGGTATGGATAGGATTACTTAGAAAATAGGATCAAAGACAAAGGGGACAAGATGGGGTATGCTGTGTGTCTCTATGGGACGGGGAAATGTACAGTCCACTTTTGAATCTGGGATTTTGGACAGTCAACCGGTTTTGGTCACAAAAGAGTCTGGTCACCGGATAGCAGACTCTTTTGGCAAAAGACAGATGTGCAAAGGTGTGATCACGGGATGCTAAAGGTCAGCGAGCATGCAGGTAGTGGGCAAGAAGCCGGTCTGGTCTCAGGATACTTCCCAAAAAGGGTACCACAGCTTTTCCCTTTGGTTATTGGGATTTTAGTGGATTTTTCTGTATCAATGGCCAAGCTGGGATAGGATCAGCTATGCTTTGGCCTGGCTGGGATAGGGTCAGCAATGCTTTGGCCTTGTAGTGGAATCTGGAATCAGGCAAGATGAACGTAGAAGATCAGGAACGCAGGCGCAAGAAATTCAGGGGAGAGTGTGTGTCTCGAGTTCTGTCAGCCACCCTTTTATATAAAGCATGGTGACATCACAGAATTATATGGTAGGGCAGGGTTAGCTGAGTACGCCCCCAAAGAACTGGATTGGCCAGGGGTGATTGTTACTGCCTTCCTGTCAATTGATTGGACTTTTAGAAACCTGACATCGGCTTTATGATGTGGGTTTACTATGCGTAGCATCATCCCACAGTTACTTTAGCTAAAATCATTCTTCACATAAATCACACACTATGCACAATTTTGGCATCTTTACAAATTACCTAGGCAGATTACATATTTCATGCTTAGCATGGCTGTCCAACTCTACAGTTTATCAGACTTTGTTTCGCCCTTCTACCAGTATTTTGCACTTTTTAGTGAGAAATATTCAGCCTAAAATTCTATAACTTTATACATGTGTGTGGCTTATCATTAGGCATGTCAGCATTGAAATTCACAATGGCATCATGTATACTTTCCCTAGAATACCCAATTCTCTGCCATTTCTGTTCCCAATATGGCAGCAGAGGCTACAATGTCTTAAATTAAAACCCACAAAAGTACATCAAACTTACATTCCTACAAAGTCTGGTTGCAAAGATAAGTCTGAAAAGTTTCTTAATAAAATAGCTGTTTAAACCAAATGGTCAGCATTGTCCTCAGAATATGGCCATGCCTTTCCAGGCTACCCCCCTTAACCCAGGGTTGTCATGGAATTTTTCTTTGAAGCTTCTTGTAGAAGTCACGGGTAGGTGTGATTTCCCTTTTCACGTATTTGTGTCCCAGAATTTCTATTGTAAGAGGCCTCAGCCCAGACGGAAGTCTGATGAGTGTGTGAACTTTCTTTGTCTTGGTCAGTTACAGTTTTCAAACTTAGTAATTATCAGGCATGTGTCCTGGAAGTTTATGGTGGCTCCATTTTGGGGGAAGGCTTTAGCTTAGCCAGCAGGAAAAGCCTATTCTGGAGCTTGCAAAATCCAGCTAATGCAGTTTAATTCCTTTATTTTCTTCTATTTTGTCCTGAATCAAAAACAAGCCTGTTGAATAAAACATCCCATATATGTTTACCAGCAACAAACCCCTTTACATTGCTAGGCACAGACAAGTTTTTATTCAACATGGTACTTTTAAAACAGGCATTTTTATTCTGGTTTGCAAAAGCCCATTTTGACGCATGGTGAAGCTGCTGGGATTTCTCTTCCATCTACTTCCCATTATTGTTCTGTAGCCCTAGCCAGTTTCTTTGACACAATAGTCTGTACAATGCAAAGGTCTCCTGACATTGACATGTGCACAGAGAGCTAGAATTTCTTTTAAAGCAGTGATTTTTGACATTTTGTAGCAAAAGTCAAGCATTTTTCTGTGCAGCTGAAGTAAAGCTTTTGTTGATTGTCACAGACTTGGTCTGACATAGCCTGTCATTCAGGGATACTCTTTTTTTAAATTATTTTTTTCTTTTTTTTCTGCTGGAGCACGATATGAATATGAATGGGCATGGCAGGGTCCCCCTGATGAAAGTAGTGTGGCGAGGAACAGAAAAAAAGAACATGAGAGCGGCATCATTTTAAAGGTGAAATATTCCCTTTTTCGATGGGAACTTTGGGCTCACAGTAAAGCAGTGCTGCGTTTTCACTCCACTTCTTTAATACAAACAAGAACCCACCCTAGTAGCCTTTCTCGGGGTTCCCTCTGTTCCATCTTGCCCAATGGCGCTTGGCAAAGCAGTGCAGCTATCCTTTTGTAGCATCAAAATGCAGTTTCAATGCGAGGCAGGGGTGCTCAAAGGAACCAGTACAGCCATTTTGCTGTTTCTGCTGAAATGCAGCTTGGTGATGTGGATAGGAGTACTGCTGAGTGGGTAAATATATCCATTGATAAGAGTGGCATAGAAAGCTAGGAGGCTCAGCCACAACAAAAAGTAGAACGCCGCCAGTATTATGCAGATCATCTTCCATTTTGTAGTCCAATACAATCTCTGAATTTGCTGGACAACTCCAATGCTTCTTTGATGCAATAAGGTCACTAATCTTACTGATATTTAGTCCTTGAGTGATGCTTGGTGTGTCACCTCTTATCGATCAAGGAACCATTGGCAATTCTTCATGATCTTCCCTCAGAGTGTGCAGTTCCCTTGGAAACATTGCAGTAACCATGAGGCGCTGGTTACAGATGATCGATGGACACTTGACGTGTAACCTTCTTTGGCGGTAGGTCGGTTATTACCACTTTTCTTGATCCCAGGACACTGTTGACTTGAACTTCCGGACGGTAGGAAGGTCCCAGTGGTGATCTATCATGGATCTTCTACAATGCCCAGTCTCCTGCTTTCAGGGTTGCTCTTCAGTTGGATCTAAAGTAGTCTCCTGGAGAGAATCTCTCAACAGCATCATTAAAAGAAACTGATCTGACCTGGTTGAGGGACTGGAGGGATTATGTAAGTCAGGCATATACATTGAGACGCCAAACAAGAGTTCATGAGATTTGCCATTGCATTGTGATTGACAAGGCAAGTTGTTAATGCTTCTCATTATCAATGGCACATGTTCTAACCCACTTCCGCCAAAATGCATTTGGTTAGTGCCTGTTTAATGATCACGTTCACCTTTTCCACAACACCATTCGCCTGTGGGCATAAGGAGTTTGAATAGCACACTTTTGCCCCCATAGCTTTTCCAGTAAAGGCTGGACCATTGTCAGCATAGAGAGTTTGTACTGCTGTCATGGCGAATAAGGATCACAGGTCCTTTATGACTGTCCTGCAATCAGCATCACGCTAAGGGTATTTCCAGGTTTACCTGATGCATGAATCAACTATAATCAGTAGGTATTTATATTTATTCACTGGTGGAAGTGGACCACTGTGATCCATAAACATGCACTCAAAATCTGCCTGTGCCCTTGGTAACAGAGCTTTTCTAGTGTTCTTAGTGTGTTCCACTTTTGTCTGTAGACAAGTGGTACAATTAGCTATGTAGTGCTTTGTCTGATTTCTCAATCCTGGCGACCAGTATCTAGCTTGCAGTAACTGAGTACTTGCAGGTATGCTAAAATGCGTAGATGATAGCCCTTCATGTGCTGCGGTTATCATTGTATCTCTTTCCAATTGGTTTCGGTAGAACCCTCCGGATAGGATGTCCTTTCTTCATTGGAATTGTTACTCTCACTACATTGTCTTCTCTGCTGTAACCATAAGTGCTTGGATAACCTTTAGGGAATGCACCACCCTTCAGGAAAGCCTGTATGTCCTCATTTATGTGTGTAGCTGAGCGGGTTAATGTTGCTACTACTCATTTTCTTGAGCTTTCCCTTGCAGATAAGTGAGCCAGCGCAATGCAGTTGCTGTGCACATGATCAGATTTAGGTGCTTTTGTATGTGTTACCCATAAAAGAGAATTTCCCCTTTTTTACTTTCCAAACCTGCTGCTTTGCTGAGATAGGCTTCCCTTCGAGTCTTTAGAATCCATTTTCACCCACCACTGTAGGTCATTGTTCAATGCTCTGAATCGCACTATTAATGTTGATTGGTTAAGTACAACTTGTCAGAGGGCCAAGAGCAAACCCTGCAATTCTGCAGTTTGTGCAGATGTATATTCCAAATGTTTAGCCTGCATGTCTAGGATGCTGGTATTTTGACCTTGTTCCTATTGCCGGTATGGCTGAACCATCAGTATAAAATACGTGACCATACATCCATAGCAGGATTTCTGGCTCTGTCTGCTTCATTCTGCATTGCCCATTCAAGATTACACATGGGCAATAATTTCTCTTTGCAATGGAACTGGACATCTGGTGCTGCTCTAGTTGACAGCAACTGTGAACCCATTGGGTATGTTGTGCTTTGGAATTAGGAATACTATCACGATTAGTGGCTTATAGTTGTGCAATTGGTGTTATTATATGTATGGTCTTTCCTGCCGCCATAGAGCATTCCTTCTGGAGTATTATTTGCAGTATTATTTGCACTGCCACTAGAAACTTTTCTTCAGGTGCAAATCTCTGCTCTGGAATAGTGAACACGTGAGATCTATAGGCTATGGGCCTATTATCCCCTCTGTTACACAGTGTGTGGGAAAGCATTTTCCCTGGCATTAACAAAGCCTTCAAGTTCTTTTCTGCTTTCCTGTCCCATAATGGACCTGTCTGAGTCATGAAAGTATACAGATGATGTAAGATATTTGCATGTTCCGACTTCCAGTCCGACGGATGGAAATTGGATCTCAAAAGTGCATATAATGGCTTGATAAATTCTGCATAGTTTGGTACATATATTCGCCCATAATTCAACAATCCTAACAAAGCCTGTAGCTGCTTCAAGCAACAGGGAATTTGCAGGTTGGCGCATTTCTGTAAGAAATTGGGTGCCAGCCATCTTCCTTGATCGGTGAGTGTAAAACCCAAGAATGTAACTTCTCTATGTGCTAATAAGGACTTCATGAAATTGAATATATAACCCTTGGATGCTAAAGTATGCACTATGTAATCTACTTCCTCGAGGTGCTCTTCGAGTTCATCATCCGTACAGTATATGTCATCCACATATTGGCAGCATTTTGCTATGTTTGCTAAAAGACTTTTGATCCTACTGGAAACTATTCCCGCACTGTTCTTGTACCTTTGCATTAGACGAGTCACCTGAAAACGTTTTCCGCAGTGTATAAAAACCGTGTATTTGTAACTCTCAGGTGCTAAAGGCTGTGCAAAGAATCAATTTCCTAAATCTAGTACTGTTTTATACTTGTTCCTCTGGATGTTGTTGAAAAGGCCAGAACTGTGAAGGTTTTGCATACAAGACAATAGGTGTGATTGGGCTTAATCGCAGGAAGTAAAAGTGTTATAGGAACCTGCTTGTTCAGTTATAACCACTTGATCTATAAGTTGAGTTACGGTTGTCTGAATATGTGGTCTATTAGTGGCGGTGGAGTGGAATATTGGCTCTGATGCTTAGGCTCTGAATGTATGGGGATGGAGAATGAGGTGGACACTCAATATCATACCCTACGTGATTTGTATAAAGTTGTGCTGCCCCTAGCACTCCCTAAGTGGTTACATATTGCTATGCTACCTACCTATCTACTTCTTTTGAAAGTGATGGTTCAGTTACTTCTTCACCTCTAGGAGCCTCCCTAACCTACGGTGGCGGCCAGTCTCAAGTTGCGAAAAAAGACCCCCTTGTTTTATATGTAATTGGTCCAAGAACAATACTTCAATTTCTTTAGGCTGTTCACCCTCTAGTTGAATTGTCACTAGAAAGACTTCATTGTCCTCTAATACTTGTCCTGTGAGTGTGGTTATTTAAATTTGCTTATCAGTCTCAATATAAGTCAATACATCTCTATGGACGGTCTTTCTAATGGAAATTTCAGAGACGGTGTTCAATAAGTCTTCAATCCAGTCAGCTACTCTGTTTCTGGTATTATCCTGTGTGTCTGGTTTTCCATCACCAACATTTGGCGCTGCAACCTACTTCTTTTCTTTCTTTTCAGCTCTCTGGTCTTTCTTGGGTTGCAAGCCTTGCTATTTTCTCGGGCTGTGGATGGGATGAACTGGTATCACTGCCTCCAAACCTCTGAGGTGGTTTTATCTTTGCTCTATCTCTAAGGTCATAGTTATCCTGACGATAACTAGAATACCTATTCAATCCCAGGGTGTTTTTATACCTTGGTGTCTCCTGAAAGAATCGATTTAATATCAACATCTGTAGATCTTCTCCTGTTTCCACTTCTACTGGGCTTAGTTCCGATTTATATTTCCCTATCTTTTGAGGAAATGGGTTTCTTCTACACCCCATCAGATCTACCTCTGGAGATGTTCCCTTTTTCAGGCTGTCTCTCTCTGGTTTCCTTTTTTAGACCTTCCGAGGTGGTCTCTACCTATTGACCGGTACATTTCAGTCCCTATTTCTCCAAATTGTTCCAGTGTTTCCTGAAGGTTTAGTTGAGCAAGCCTATTATTCATCTCCAACCTGGCAGACTCCTCCTTTTAGTAAGGGCCTTATTATTCCCTCTACCATTTGGTAGTTGCCTCCTGAAATTGCCAGCCTTAGATTCATGGCCGCTGCAGCTCCTTCAGAGTTTATAACATCATTCAGTAGCCTTCAGTGCTGTTGTGGATGGGGTGTCTATCGGCTGTATGTCTAGCCAGCTTTAGACCGACATCCAGCTTTCTAACAGAGGATTACAACCTGCTGGCAGTATCATTGCTAGAGACCTTTGCAGCTGCATGGCTGTAACCTGTGAGAAAGCAGCTTGAAGTTGCCCTATCTTCTCTGAATACCATTTGGGTAAGTCTATTTCTTTGGGGACCGGTCCCAGCAGGGTCTTTAATGTCTGAAATTGTATTCCTCCCCCATCAGGTGGCAGAACCCCTGGACGTTGTGCACCCACTGGTATTTGCATGGCATATTCCAGTGCACAATTGGAAACATTTTCAAAATGTGTAGCCAGCAGTTTATACTGTTCCCGGTCATATGGTCCCTCTCTGTTTGGGTGGAACTTTGCCACTTGTTGGCATGTTAAAACCGCATGTATTTGATTTGATTGTGTATAGGCGCTATATAAATAATGTGTTTCAAAGCGCTTCAAGTAGGGAGGGAACATGGGGGAATACAATTACATTCTTACAAGTCCTTGAAACCGAGAAGAATGTGAAAAATAACTATCAAATCATAACAGATAGTACAAGTGCATGAAACAATAAGGGAGAGGTGGGGAGGGGTTAAGGAGACAAAACTAGCAGTAACATTACTATGCCTGACGACAATTGTTGCAGTGCAAGAGTGACACGAGGAGGGGGGAGGAGGGGAGGTAAGGGCGAGAGGACGAGAAGGGGTATGGAGAGGAACAAAACAAGTGACTATCCATTAAAGGTCAACGACTGTTCAAGATAGTGTAGGGGAGGGAGTGGGAGGATAAGACAAGAAGGGAAAAGGAGGGACTGACAAGCTGTTATCAATGGTCAAGGGACCGATGATAAGAGTAAGTGCTGAGATATGGTTTAAGGGTGGAGGGGGTGTCAAGAAGGCTGCAAGACAGCCGGAAATTAACAGGAGGGAAAGAAGGAAGGAGGGGGGATAAGGTGGACTGACACAGGGGCAGTGGGGTGGGTCGGGGGGGATGCAGACTCACATGGGGAGCATTGGGGTGGGTGGAGGGACACAGACTCTCACGGTGGGCATTGGGGTGTGTGGTCTGACACAGACTCACACGGGGGCAGAGGGGTGGGGAGGACACAGACTCACACGGGGCATGTATGAGCGGGCTCTGTCTGGCTAACGTGTGTAGAAATGGCAAAGTGTCCCCAAACCAATTCAGATGGTCTATGTGCTGTAAGGGTAGCTCTGGAAATACATATGGTCTATACTGTATTGTGACTAAGTCCTTGTGTATTCTCAATGTATCGAATACATTTCCCCTCTGCTCTAACACAGGGTGTTTTCATGTACGTAAATAGGTTTTCTCCTGGCAATCCTCCGGGTTGTCCTACTGCTACACGGTCGTTTTGATTAGTTCCTATTATTCCTCCATCTTGTGCCAGTGGTTCACGGCTGCGTGGCAGACAGATGGTGTGGTTACATCTATATAAACCGCCATTGCTGCAGTTTTTGTAACTTTCTAAAGTCTTTAGAAGATCCCCCCGTTTCACTGTTAAGTTTAACCTTTTTTCAGCCTCTTTGGTCTCCAAACGGGAGGCATTTCAATTATATTTTTTACCCTCAAGCTCTGAGGGTTATTAAAAATCTATGCAAAAAGGACGAGCATACTCGTCCTTACCACTTAAGTAGTTAAGTGGTAAGGGCGAGTATGTTCGTCCTTTTTGCCTAGATTTGATCAAAGCTCAGCCGTTAAGTGGAGAACCTATGACCAGATCCCATCTGGGGTGTCGCCTGTCATGTTTTCACACTCCTAGTGTCCTGTCTATAGAGACCCACCCTGCCCCTCTAGTCCCAGGGGAGGGCTGAGAATGCTATCACAGTTCTAGGATAACCTGCTCATTGGTAACTCGGAGGATGGCACCACCTTCCTTTTCCTGAGTACCACATACGTTGGCTAGAGAGGAGATATTTAGTGTTGGCTCATAGGTAAATGGTATGGCATTGGTATATTATACAATATATATTATATGGATGTACGTTTAAAAAATCCAGTACCAAAAGATCAAATAAATTGCATTTTGTAACTCGATCTTTGGCAGGTGGGGGGTTTGTCCACCGCCACACATTTAATGTATTTAAAGTCAATAATACCAAACTAGGGGAGAGGGGGACACCGCCACAACCCCTGCTCCTCTTGTTAAGTATTTTGGGATTCGGTCTTTTCAACCAGACCGAATGCACACTAATTGTGCATTGTCTTTTTTTCCAGTCTTTCGTGCAAACCCATATTATACGCATAGACTCACTCATAGGTTTATATTTCTAAGCTGTTTATTCGTCGATAAATAAAGTGCATTAGAATGACTAGAGTGGTAATGCAGATTTAAGCCAAAATGGCTAAAACAATAGTGTAGCATATAAAATCAACATGCCTTGTTTCAAATTTCAATCACAGTGCTAGCAAAAACGCATAAGGTAAAACATCTTGCTTCAATCTCATGAACACTTATATCAAAGCGCCTTTGCATGAACGTACTCCCCGGGAGTCTCAAAGCGGAAACCACAAGACAGTCTGTCTCGCCACCAGCCCTCTGTGTCTTGTCTTCTAGCAAGAGCCAGACTTATTTAAAGTCTCCACGAGATTTGTTGGATGACTCGTGCTCCTCACTGTGAGGCAGCCAAGTTTGACAAGAAGTCCTAGCTGGCACTTAGTCAAGTTTGTCTTGTAGCCCTGGATGTGATCCAACTAAGTTTGTTATATACTCTGAAGTGACGCACCCATGCTTCCAAGTCCTAGGAAGCATCAAACCTTATATGATACACCGGAAACTCCTGGAAGCACCATATATGTAATCACTAATTAAAAGCATAGTCTGTGCTTCAAAAATACAAAAAAGGTAGCAGGCGCCCCTCTCTCGAAAGAACAAGGCATGATAACCTGTTTAGTGGTTATTAACCACATTGAGAGTTCGCAGCCATTGCTTTTTGCTCACTGTACCTTCACAGATGGGAAATATCCATTTGCATATCAGTCTTTGTCCCGCCCACAAGGGCAGTCCAGCACCGAAATGCTATGGCAATTCCTCTCTGAACAAGAGAACCACTGAACAGGTTATCATGTCTGTTCTTGCGAGAGAGGGGCGCCCGCTACCTTTGTAAAAAAAAAAATAGTCTGTGCTTCAGCTGGAAAATACTTGAGAAAACAGCACATTCGCAATATTCATATTACATTGTTGGCTGCAGCGCTCAGCAAAAGAACAGTAACACATGTGACTCGTTCACAGTGATGAAAACACAAAATATCTAAAGTAGGCACGTTGCACGTCAGAAGTGCTGCAATACACATCACCTTGGCCCGTGCCAGGATGTTGGGCAGCATGCAACAGGGCAACGTTTGAGAGCACAAGTGTCATGATCCATCGATCACGCCCCGTCTGGTCTTCCTGGTCCCTGGCACGTCGGGGGTTACTCGCTGTAGTACACCCAACATGGCCGTATAAACGGAACGCGATCTATCGACCTTTACGTCCTATGTAGCACGTTCTATAAATTAGCCACTCCCCTGCGGTTCCGCGCATCTCAACGCTACCGATGCTGTGGCCTGGCGTGCCCCGTAGTTCGTTCTCCTGAACTGTGTTGCTTCCTGGTTCCCGGACCTTCCTCCTTCTCCTTTCCTACTACCTTCCTTGGTCCTGTCTCTTCCGCGTTCCACGCAGACCGCCTCCGTGTGCTGCCTCCATTCTAAGCTTCCTGGAGTTTCCTAGATCCCGGACGAAGAAGCTGAACGAATCCTGGAATCCGAAGACAGCCAAGCAGGCTTGTACAAGACCCGAACTGCTCGAAAAAAAACCCCGACAAAGGATTCCGCAAAACAGAGAAAACAGGTGAGAAAAGGGGAAACCTGTGACAACAAGCACAAATAGTTTTTGATTGCATTTGCTTTTCAAAAAGCACACAGCATATAGGCCCTCCTTCAGTTATGACATGTGTGTAGTTGCAGGCTATAATGTGAACACAAATCTGAGTGCCTGGAATGCATGCAGTGAAATTTAAAAAGAAGCCCTCAACCTGACTGAGTAGACCTGGATGGGGGAGGGTGGGTACACCAGGACATGGCAGGGAGGCCTCCCCTAGTTCCTCCATCCAGTGGCAACAGCAAGGACAGCAGCAGAACGGAACTTCACTCACACACAGAGCAGTAGTGCAAGCTTCTCTCTCACTCAAACGTGGACACACACTCCCGAGCGCGCCCAAAGTACAGTACACGAAGGTGCAGTGCACGTTGGCTCAATCAAAAGGGGTACGGCACAGGTGTCACACGCCGCGGTCCCTGGCAATTGTGGAAACGCTGGCGGTGGAGCGGCCATTAACTTTGCCGTCACGTAATCACGTTCTTGTCCGCAGCGGTCTAGTTTCCAGATCAGCTATGTCCTTTTAGCCGGCACCAACCCGGAAGTAGATGCGTTGCAACCTTTCGCGTCAGGCTTCCGGGTTGATACGCTGTAGGTCTTTCCTCCGCGGCGCTTCGCCGCTCTTTCTTGCTACTTGTCTTCAGTATTGCATTCTCTTGGCTTACCTTGCTAGCTAGGGTAGCGTTTCCTTGTTTCCCCTTCCCTCGTCTGTCTTCTCAAACTCCTCCGTTCATTCAGTCCTTTTCCTGTTGTCCTGCTTGTCTGCATTTAGTACCCTGTGCCTGCTATCCTGCTACCTGGCTCAGTTACGAGGGGTTTTTTATGCCCGCTGGCTTTTTCCCCTTAAACCGGTCTGCCCCGGTACGGGGGCCCCCTTGGCCCCGAGTTAGAGGGGCAGGGTGGCTTCCTCTCGAGGCAGACCACATCGACAATCCAGGGAAGAAGCATTGAGAATCCGGAGATTCGGAGTTGTGTCGGACCAGGAAACTACAGGTGAGGAGACGGGCGTGAGGGGTACTCAGGAAGGTGGAGTGCATTTGACGGAACGCAAGAGTGAGCTTGACAACAGGCAGCAGCAGCTCATGAGTCTTTTGCAAGTCGCTGCAATAGGGCATGCAACACATTTTTGTCTGCCCCTCTCAAATAATTAGCATTTTTTTTTTCAATCTGTTATCCTCCTCTCTCAAACAGTTATGTCATTTGCACAAATACCCTTTGGATAAGGAAGCTCTTTCTCGTGTGATCCCTCCTACTCCACCTCCATTTCTGTCCTCAAACTTACTCCTTTCTTACCTACAGCCTTGTAATTTCCTTTTTTAAAGCTTTCAGATTCCTCTACTTCTAGTTGCTGTAATGTTATTATGCAATCTAGTGGTACTCAGTCTATTGAATTCAGAAGAATGAAAGATTGAGTTGGCCCTGCTATAATCCAAACCGATGACAGGATTGCACACAAATTGCTGCAGAAAGCTCTCGAATTCCTGAGGTAGAGAGCAACTGCAATCCCTGCAATGGAAGCTATGAAAAGTAGGATCACCTGTTGGAAGGTTGCAGCCGCTGACCTACCATGAAGCCTGGAGATGCATAATAATCTGCACTAGAGTGTGACAGAAGAAACGACTACATTGTGGACCCAATTTAGTAATGCAGAAGTGAAGTGCTGTCCCCAGCTAAGTTTCACATCAGAGGCTGTGTTGGCAGTTTCAATTGTCATAGGTTATAAGACCGAGTGATTGCACATGTCACCTAGCTCTTTATGTATAGATCTGCCTCCTAGCTCTTGCTTTGGGAATTATCTATCCTACATGGTCATGTTGCAGGAACATGACATCAATATTTCCTAAGGTAAATTGAATTCCCAGTTAATACAAGAGATTCCCAGGCAGTTGAAGAGATTAGCGTTGGAGATTATAAAGGTTACAGGATGGAAAAAGCAGTCTCTATCATTTTGATTGCTTTTCTATTATGAGTATCTCCAGCCTTGGCCTAACTGGGAAATTTAACTTATTCACAGTAAAATCGGAGCCATGTGGCCTTTTAATTAATCTTTGTCCCCAAAGCACTCTCTCTTGTCTTGAGGATTTGCTTTTGACTCCTAGCTTCGGATGTTCATTTTAGGCTGAAATGCTTAGGAATATGCTCATTTAAATGCAGTGAGGTAGGATGCAAAGAACTGCTTTTAAGGCATTGACCTGTGTTCTACAGTAATGGATTTTGCCATCTTTTGCAGATTTGGGACACAGCTGGTACAGAGCGCTTTCAGTCCCTGGGAGCGGCCTTATACAGGGGCTCAGACTGCTGCCTCTTAGTCTTTGACGTCACCTCCCCCTCCTCGTTCCAAGCCATTGAAGCCTGGAGGACTGAGTTCCTCGTCCAAGCAGATCCCAGTGACCCTGAACATTTCCCATTTGTAGTAATTGGAAACAAAACCGACTTGGCCGATCGACAGGTGAGTGTGCAAGGAATGCTGCAAAGGCCCATGCCTTTTCCATGGTGACCTTTTGGTGCCTTTGCTTTAGACCATTATGTGTTAACTTTATTATCCTTAAAAGACAGTCCTGCAATTCCATTCCTAAACATTTTAAGCTGCTACATAATGCATAATTACAGGATTGCGACACTAAAACATTTCATTATCTGTCTGTTTTTCCATAAAATGTAGGTTAGTATATCACAATCGTCAACTATATTTCATTTTGTTGGGGAAGGTGTTTTATATTGACAAGTGAACAATTTTGAAAATGTACATGGTCAAATCCCTTACTCCTTGACATTCCATTTGATCACCTGGTTGTCTTATAACAGCTACCCTGAAAGTAAACCGGCTGAAAACATACAATACACCACCAGATTTGGCCAGTGCTCTGCATACTACGCCATCCACTCTGCTTAGTCTCATACTTTCATCCCTCTTACGTAATGAATGCACAAAGCAGACTAGATGTTTGCACAGAGTAGTGCTCAATACTTCCATCCAGTTTGAGCATCTACAGATCTGCAATACCATGCTCTGTAGTGAGCCTGCAGAGCTTGCTTTGCTGTAGGTTTGTTTGCATTATATATTAACACCTGTGGGAGAGAGCTGTCCAATCTGGAAGCTGGGAACTCAAGCGGAATCGGCAAGTAGCCGCCCGCATTTCATGTCTGGCTGCTGCTTCTCTGCCTAGCCTTCACCCTGTCCCTGGACGCGGATCCCCAGGACAAGTCTCCACTGGAGTCCCACACCTCCACCCCCCAGTCCCACCTAACACTGTCCTGCTGCCCATTCACCTACTTACTTCCAGATCCTGGAAATAGTTCTTTCCAATTACAGACATATGTGTAATTTCATTTGTTTTTCTTTTTTTTTAAGTGAAGCATGAATTGCGAAAAGTCTGGTTCTCTTTACAAAAGGAACACAAAGAAGTATCTGCGCCGCAGATGTCCGCGCTGGGTGATAAAAGCGCTAAATACAGCTTTCCTGGGTGCACATGTCTGGAATGCTGCACTTGGGCCTGCATGGCTCGGGCTTGAGGACCTTTAACAGCCCTGCCCTTCCCCAAAAGTGCTATTTAACGGTATATTGAAAACAGTTGATATCAATGACAGGCAAGGGCCATCTTGTCCACCTGGAGTTGACCATTGCACTGCCTGTCGCATACTACATACTTCAAGACATAAATTATTTTTCAAAAATTGATTAGCAGATTTTGCTAATTAACATTTTCTTCGTTAGCAAACAAGCTTATTTGATTAGCAATTTGTACTCATTTTTGAATGTCACTGGAAGTTATTTTACCCAAGACATACAATTAGTACCACTACAGCATTTTTGTGTACCGCTAGACATTAGTGAGAGGAGTGCCTGTCAAAGGTTAGGTGAATGAATAGACACAAATAAATAAATGTGATAAAAAGGTTCTGAAAACAGTTTTCAGTGCAAGGCTCTGTGCAACTGGGTGCAGGCATTGTTGCTCAGGGCAGTGTCCTTTATATTGCATGCTTGACCTATCATTTGGGTTGTAAGGAGAAGTTCAGAGGTTTCATAAAAAAACTTACTTGCATATTCAGCTTGTGTCCCCAGCCTCTGGATTGGCCAGTTCTCTGCCACACGTACTAATAAATAATGCTATCTAATCGTAAAACAAATGGAGCTCTGGGTGCTTACTGCAGTGTATGGTATTGCAGTAGATCTGTAGATGTACAGATTGGATGGAACTATTGATCACTACTTTGCGTAAACTAGTTAGCTTTGTGTATTAATTATGTAAGAGGAAAGAAAGTAAGTGACTATGCAGATTGGGTTGTGTAGCAGGCAGAGAACTGGACAAACTAGATGGAATGTTGTAGTTTTCGGCCATCTCACTTTCAGGGGAGCTAGTACAAAGCAACAGGGTGCTACGATGGAGGGTCAAGGAGTTTAGGATCAGCTCATGGGTTGAGCACCAGTTGCACAGAGGTATGCAACCAGCAGGTGACATGTACATTTTCAAAGTGTACCCTCGTCAATATGATGCGCTATCCCCAACAAAATGAATTATAGTTTACACTATGAAAATTAGATGCACTAACTTAAACTTTACTTGAAAGCATGGAAACAATGCAGTGATTTACAGTAGCAATACTGTAATTATGCAAGAACTTAAAACGTTTTTAGGAAGGGAATTGCAGGATTGCCTTTAGAAAATAATAATAAAGTTAAGACATACTGGTCTTTGCCAGAAAAGGATATAGTTATCTTACTAAAAGTTTCATCCCGATTACTTGCTATTATTTGAAAAAGAGAGAACGTTTCTCGCCTAGCACTCCCACAAAGGCATTTGGCAATTTTAATAGTGGAGGAGATAGTGCAGCAGTAATTATCTCCCATCAGTGAACGGATAAAAGGTGGATGGAGCCCTGATGGAAAGAGGAATGCCGGGTGTGCTGTGCTTTAATTGAAGAAGGTAATTTAAATAACAAGCTGTGCTATACAAGTGTCAATTTAATTAACAAACCAACAGAATTGCATAGCAAATTCCTATTTGACACTGCTTATTTTATGCCCTGAACTTAGTCTCAGGCTATGAATTTCCTTTATAATTGTGAACTTTTTGATTTATGAAACTTCTGACTCCTCTGCGTAGCAAGTGATGGGTCAAGCCTATAAAATAGAGACCCTGCCCTGTGCAGCTTCAACTGCACCCAGCTGCACAGAGCCTTGCACTGAAAACTGGTTTCAGAGGCTCTTTATTGTATCTACTTGTGTACTTTCATGCAGCTTAACCTTTTTTCATTTTACAGACGCTCATCTCACTAATTTCTTCAGCATGTAGTGAAGGCATGGTATCACAAGTATGAAACTGACACAATTTGTAAAACCCTTATTGAAAATGTTTGGGTCCGAGAAACTCCTATTTTGTCATATGTAAAATGGGAGCAGTGTCAACCATTAAATGATAAAAAAAACAGTTCTAGTGGAGTCCGTCAAATCAAATGGTCTATGCTAACAAAAACCTTATGCCTGCCCTCTCTCTTATACAAAAAGGAGAAATGTATGCAAAGGAAAAATCAGTGTTCAAAAGAATAAAGGAAGTTGAACCAGCTCTTCTCCGCACGTTAAACCACAGAGTAAGGCTGTCGTTGTAGGCAGGATGACGTACTCTGGCTCGGTTTCTAACACTAAGCAATTCCAAACCGTTGATTGAGGCCCGCCTGGCCTTCCACGCCAAAGTCTCTTTTTGACTATCAAAATTGCATTCCAACAAAGTTCACAAAGGTCCCCCTCTTCTAGGCTCAGACTTCTCACGTGACAGTTCATTACAAACTTGCAAGGGGGCTCCCTTCATCAAGCTTATTGTACTTCGGGTCTCCTTCAATCGGCCCGGACCCCTTTCTGATGTCGAAGACTTTTGAATGTGCGTGGCTCTCTTTACAAGCCACCGCAGGACCACTTCGACTCAAAGTTCACGTCTACTTTCATTTAATTCACTTTTTCTGTTTGATCGCTTTATAGCTTCAAACAAAGTACCTTTCACAGAGACTTTCGAATGGGCTACTTCCTTTGGCTGGACCACTCCGTTACTTGGTATCACTGATCTCACAGCTGCCTTTTACTTCAAAGTTCATTCATAGGTCTGCCTTTCTTCGCATCTCATGCACACGCATGCAGCCTTCACTTGTGATATAATGTTGCTTCTTAATTCGCTGAAGTACAGTTAGTACTGTAAGTGAACATAGGTATGTTCACTTACAGTACTAACTCTAAATCTAGGTGAACCTCAGATTGCACATGCTTTTCAGTTATGCTTTGAATTTGAATCTAGATGTACACTGTTTGCTCATACATCTTAGCCGTACTTCTGAATTTTGAATCTAGAAGGACCCTGTTTGCATACGCATTTTAGCTATATTCTTGAATTTTGCATCTAGATGTACCCTGTATGCACATGCATTTTAGCTATATTCTTGAATTCTGCATCTAGATGTACCCTGTATGCACATTTTAGCTATATTCTTGAATTTTGCATCTAGAAGGACCCGTTTTGCACATGCATTTTAGCTACGTTTTTGAATTTTGAGTCTAGATGCACCCTGTTTGCCCACGCTTTTTAGCCATATTTCTGAACGTTGAATCTAGGTGCATATTGGTTGTACACGCTTCTTAGCCTTATTGGGAATCTTGATACTAGGTGTATCTTGTTTGACTTGCATTTTAAGCCCTAAACTGAACCCTAAATCTAAGTGAATTGCTTGCTCTTGCATCCTTAGCACAGACTCTAACCTGCATCCAGCGTGCCTGCTTTAGTAATGAGTGCCTAAATTGCCTAACCCACATTAGCCTACCACCATGTATCTTCCACTACTTTACACAGTTCTACTGAGAACCATCCTCCATTTGTCTACCTCCTACAACATGAACTTAGCTCAACCGCACAATCAGCCACTTCCTGGCAACGCACCCCCAGAGCTAGCTAACATGCCCACCAGACCATGCAGCCTCCGACAGCGAAACTTTAGACTCCGCGCCCGACTCCCAAGAACCTACGACCCTCCAGCCAACCTGCCACTATCCACAATACGCACACTCTGCTTACCACCAACACCCCTTCACCTACACTCAACACTGGCCAACATCGACTACAACTCAACAGTCGAATCCTCAGAGATGCCCCCTCTAAATGCCAGCTCAAAGCCCAACCGCCCTCTAACTCACACGCCCTCTCTGGAATAAAAGGCGCCCTACTTAACACCTGCTCTATGGTAGCCCATGCCATCGAAATAGCGGACACAATACTAAATGAAAAAGTGGACTTCCTGGCCATTACAGAATCCTGGCTCCATCCCGCAGCAGGACCAGCCATTATGCTAGCCACCCCTGACAACTACACTCTTATACACATGGATCAAACCACATCTAGAGGTGGCGGCCTGGCTATAATTGTCAAAAATAACCTAACCCTTAGACTCTCCACACACCACAAAACCAAATCATGTGAATCTCTCACAGCTAAACTCACCATTGCCAACAATCAAACCATCATCATCCACTTGATATATTGCCCACCAGGCCCCATAGGCTCGTTTGAGGAAGATCTCACGAACCTTTTATATGATAATCTAAAGAATTCCACTCAGAGCCTCATCCTAGGCGACTTCAACCTTGGATTCAATGATCAATGCGACCCCAATGCCCTACAAATCAGCAACACCCTGGAGGAACTAGGGTTCTCCCAAAAGATCACAGCTCCTACACACATCAAAGGAAGAACCCTTGATTGGATTGCCGTACACAACTGCACAAATCTATAATGCTGCAGCTGTGGCCCGACCACCTTATGGTATCCTTTACCCTAGAAGCCACCACACCTACGAACAACAGTACCCTTGCCCCCACCGCACCCACCAGAAAAAAAAAAATATCACCGCCGAAAATCTTATCCCCCTCATCCTCCCCACTTTAAACTCCATCTCAGATCAGTCTGACTCGGCCTCCATGGTAGAAACTTACAATGAAGTGATGCTCGCCTCTCTGGACATTATCGCACCATTAAAAACTAGGAAGAGCAAACCCCGCCAACACCTAAATACCTGGTTCACACCCCTATTGAAAGACATCAGACAAAAGAAACGAAAAAACCTGGAGATTAGACCCCTCAGATACCAACAAAAACAACCTTAAGGAAATAGCCTCCCTATACAAAAATTAAATCATCTTAGCGAAACAAACTTCCTACAACACTCGTATCACATAAGCCAAATCCAACACGAAAGAACTGTTCGCCATCCTGAAGGAAGTAGAATCCCCCACCCAAGCTCCCGATTCCTGCTTCAAGGACAAAAACTGATGCACAGGCATCCAAAACGCCCTTGCCAACAAGATATCCTTGCTTCAAGCAAAGATTAATAACACAAAAGTGTCCATAACTGCCCCAAATTCTGTTAACAGAGGCCCCTCATCCAGGGCCACCACAAGTCCACTACCACCGACTCGGATACCACTGGACGCCCCCTCCTTCCACAAAGTCTCCACCAAAGAAGTCGAGAAAGTCATCCTCACCCTCAAATCTTCGCATTGCCAGGGTGACCCATGTCCAGCCCAAATCATAAAAGACGCCGCCCGTGAACTCTCACCTTTCATTACTAAACTAATAAACGCTTCTTTCACTTCAGGCACCATACCCAGTAACCTGAAACCTTCCTGGGTCCTACCCCTCCTCAAAAAACAAACCTTGGACCCCGCCATTTCAACCAACTACCGCCCTATAACTACTGTGCCGTTCCTATTGAAAATTCTAGACAAAGTGGCTTACCAACAAATTCAACACTACCTGGAACTAAACCACCTCCTAGGAGTCCGACAGTCCGGCTTCAGACCACAACATGGCACCGAGACTGCACTCCTAGACCTTAAAGCACAAATAGACTTAAGACTTAAGAGACAATGGCACAACCTCACTTTTACTACTACTGGACCTGTCTGCCGCATTCGATTTGGTAGACTATGCAATCATCTGGTCACGGCAGCCTGCTTCTCCCAGGAAGCTGTCGCATGGATCCAGTCTTTCCTGGACAACAGGGCAATGCAAGTCTTCTCTCCCCTAGCAGCTGCTGACCCTGCACCTATTACGTGCGGTGTACCCCAAGAATCCTGCGTATCGCCCACCCTCTATAATATTTTCACACAGCCCCTTTTCGATGATCTAGACGGTCTTGGTATCACCTACACTAACTATGCAGACGATGCCCAGATCCTCATCCCGCTGACGGGAGATTATGACAAGGATTTGGCCTTTGTGAACAGAGTCTACCTCATCATCCAGGCATGGATGGCCGCTCACGGTTTATGCCTGAATGATGACAAAACCGAACTCCTCATTCTAGGCACCTCGTCTAACATAAAAAAACTGGGCACCAAATACGACTCCTTCATAATCGATAACAACACCATCACTGTACCTAAAGTAGTCAAAACCCTCGGTTTATATATAGACTCTACGCTTACCTTCGACAAACAAGTGAATTCCATGGCCTCAGCCACCTCTTATACCTGCAAACTAATTAGAGCAGCCAAGCCTTTCCTCTCACCTAATAACTGCGTCACCATAGCTAGAGCCCTAATCCTGTCGAAACTAGATTACTGTAACGCCCTCTACATAGGCAGTAATCAATACATCACCTCCAAAATTAAAACTTTGCAAAATAATGCCCTAAGAGCCGCCCTAAACTTCCCGAAAAATGCCCACATATCAGACTTTAGGAGATCCACTAACTGGCTCTCTACTAAAGACAA
Source organism: Ambystoma mexicanum (assembly GCF_040938575.1). Classification (NCBI taxonomy): domain Eukaryota; kingdom Metazoa; phylum Chordata; class Amphibia; order Caudata; family Ambystomatidae; genus Ambystoma; species Ambystoma mexicanum. The sequence continues at coordinate 1,205,747,700 of NC_090923.1, read as the reverse complement.
AATCTGCCTCAAAACAGCCTCCCTCACACACAAATGCCTTAACCAGGCAGCCCCACAATACCTTATAGACAGATTCACCAAACAGACATCCTCGCGCCCCTTACGAAAAGCCAATTCTAACCTACTGCTAGTACCCAGATTTAAACATACCAAATCTGGCGGGTGTAGCTTTGTTGTCAAAGCGGCACAACTGTGGAACTCCCTTCCATCTGACCTAAGGGAAGACTTCCCATACCAGCAATTCAGATCCAAACTTGTCCCATGGCTAAAAGACCACGATGTGTAACCTCACGCCCATGGCATATGGGATCTCATGTATATTCTGTATATTTGTTCTGTTCTATTTACCTATCATATATACACTGCATTTACTGTATATATTGTATTGATTCCTTGACATTACATGTCTACAGCACTGTAACCACAAGCTGTATTTCATGATTATCTGCAACATGTAACCTAAGTTGAACAACCCTCTTTCTGCCTTCGCGCCCGTATACCCCGGGTCTGGTTGCGCAATATAAATAAATAAACAAACACACACCGATCTCTCAGGTTGCTTACCAACTCACCGGCTGTGGGCGCTTCTTTCTTGCTTTGCTAATTTCAATTCACGGTTCAAGGTTAGGACCACAGGCTTGGCCTTGTTTTCCAAACTCTGCTGTTCAACCGCGAGGGTCGCTGTCATTCTTGAAACACATTGCAATTTTTACTTGTGGGATCTGGCTTTCTCCGTGTATCTTTTGCGGTCTGTTGGAGGCAACAACCTCCAGTAAGGAACATTTGAGGTTTTTGGCCCTCTGCCCTCGTCCCTTGGTCCGTTGCCCTGCTCCAGTAGGTGTGCCCTCGTCCTGGAAGGTCAGCTCGTACTCGTGTTCTGCCTTGCTCAGAATCTTTCTTTAGGTGTTGCCTTTTATTCATGTGTGGAGAGAGAACTGGTATCAGGTGTATGCACTTAGTGATAAGTGCCTGACTTTGCCTGACCCGATTAACAGGACATGTCCAGTACGATGTGAGAGAGTTAGTCTGGTTACTCTGTCACCCTCTTCCTCGGTCCAGCGTTTGTGTAAAAAGTAGGAGGTGCGGGGGACCTACAAAATAGGTTGGGGTAGATGAACAAAAAAGGGGAGAATACCGCGTTTCACCATTGGCTGTCTCAACCCCACTCCCGAAGACCCCTCACCCAGGTGATCCTCCTGCATTGGTCCACCCCCAGGAACTGGATCCAAAAGCGATGGCCGTGTCCTGGTCCCCTGCATGACAATTCCCTGAGGACTAGCGGGTGAGACAACCTTTTGGTTTTGCACCAGCAGTGCACAAAAATGCTGTATTGTTGTTAATTTTGTCTTGGGTACAAATAACTTCTGGTGACATTATAAATATTAGTAATAAATTGCTAATCAAATAATTGTGTTTTGCTAATGAAGAACATTTTTTTTGTTTTAATTTGGTTTTATTGATTTTGAAGCAAAAAAATAAAAAAATAAAAGAGAAACAGAAGATTAACAAAAGATTCGGGTGTTTCCTTTGTTACAACTCTGTTAGCATATGGTTACATCAAAAGAACAAAACTAGATTCTCGTGATACAATTGATCGTCGTTGTGTTCGTTTCCAATCTCAAGTAGTAACAGTCATTATAACATAACCCATACCCACCCACCTCCCTCCCCATGGTTGGGCAGACATTATTGCAGTATCTTTTCTCTGTTGACATGTTCATAGCGAGTAATGTTCGGTTCACTATTGTGAGGTTTCCTTGATTTTTGGGTCATAGTTGTCCTGTATTGAGCGTTCGTGATGTTTTTGGTTCAGTTAAGATCCTGTAGTGTCATCGGGTTGGGAGTCCGTCGTCTCTGAGAGGTGCTTGCCTCGAAATTCTGACCATAAGATCTCGCATTGCGACGCTTTGTTGTGTAGGGCTGCCGTGATCAATTGCATTGTATAAATGTTGGTTGACAAATTGATCCATTCCGTCTTACTTGGAACCTTTTTGGATTTCCATTTTGTTACTAGAAGTGCATGGGCTGCTAGTAATAGGTGTGGGGAAAGATCCCGGAGTCTGGACCATTCATCCTCGTCTTTTTCCATTCCGAAGAGAACCAATCGTGGGTCAACGTCTCTTTGTATGCCGTCTATGTCCTTGATCCATGCCAGGACTTCCTCCCAGAATACCTTAATGCGTGGGCAGGTCCTCCACATTCTCGCCAACATCTAGGACTGAGAGTCTGAAACATCTTGGACAATTTCAGTGGGTCGTATTGCCATCTATGTAGCAGTTTAATGGCGTATGATTTATATTGACTGGATAAGGATGTTTTGGATGCGTTTTTGCACATCATTTCCCATTGTTCTGGCTCGATCTCCTCTCCAAAATCTCTCTCCCCATTTGCTTCTGAGATGTTCCGTGGATCCGGTGCCTGCTTCGATAAGTTCTTTGTACATTGCAGATATCAAACCCTTCATTTCAAACTTAGAATCCAAAAGTTGTTCAAATGTGGTGAGCTCTCTCTGCAGCTTTCCCTTCCATGCAGATTTTGTGAGGACTCCTTTTATCTGGATGTATTAGAAGGTGGATACTGGGCCTATCCCTAGGGCTTCAGTTAGGTCTGGAAGGGTTGTGAAGTTGTCCTTCTTCTGGAGTTGCCCTACCCTTTCGAGTCCCGCTTCGTACCAGGATTGGAATCTTCCCACTTCGGGTATGTGATCCTTTATGCCAGGGGACCATAAGTGGCTAAGTGGGAACGGCCAAGTGGTGATCTTGTTCATTGCTTTGCTTGGTTGCCAGATATTCCAGATGGTACTCAGTATCGGGTGGCCCTTAAATTTTCGTTGTATTCTTTTGTGAGGGGTCCATAGCCATTCTGACACAGTGGCCGGCGAGAAGTAATGATTGTCCATGTGGACCCATTGGAGGTGTTTATGGTCGCATTTGTGTGGGATAAGGATACGTAGTTGCGAGGCCTTGTAGTATGCTCGCAGGTCAGGGAGACCTAGTCCTCCTTTGTCTTTGGAAAGCGTTAGTGTCGTATGCGATCCTCGCCTTCTTTCCCTGCCAGAGGAACCTAAGCATACGTTTTTTGGCCTCTTCAAAAAACACATTTGGTATCTCGATAGGTAACATCTGGAAAGGGTACAGGAATCGGGGGGGGGCATATCATTTTAATGGCGTTAATCCTTCCTAACCACGAGATCGTGAGTTTGTCCCACCTATTCAGATCAGCCGAGAGGCTCTGGAGGAGGGGAGGGAAGTTAGCTTCGTATAGGTCTGTAATGTTTTTAGTGATCTGGATGCCTAAGTATTTAAGCACCGAGTGTTCAAGTTTGAGGCCTAAGGGCAAGAACTTGGTTTTGTTTCCCTCTTTCGTTCCTTGCAAAGGGAACAGTATTGATTTTGTCTTGTTCACCTTAAACCCAGAGAGTTTGCCATATTCTTCTAATAGTTGGAGAGCATGAGGGACAGATACAGAGGGGTTGGTAATGTGTAGAATTATGTCATCAGCGTAGAGTGCTATCTTATATTCTTTTGTTCTCAATCGCAAGCCTTCTATTCTGGGGTCGGATCGTATCTTTTGGGCCAGGGGTTCTAGGGAGAGCGCAAAAAGTATTGCAGAGAGGGGGCACCCCTGTCTAGTACCACGTCCCATGTCAAACCATCTGGAATATTCTCCATTAACAGAAATAGATGCTTTTGGGGATGTGTATACTGCTTGTATTCCTTTCCTGAATCTCGGCTTTATCCCAACCTTGCGAAGGACCGCCATCAGGAATTCCCACTCCACTCTATCAAAGGCTTTTTCTGCGTCAATTGACAGTAGGGCAGGGTCACCTGGTAGATCTGGTGATGAGTGGATGAGATGGAGAGTTTTGCGCATGGTGTCGGCCCCTTGCCTACCCAATATAAATCCGACTTGGTCATTGTGTATGAGGTGAGGGATCATTACTTCCAATCGGGCGGCTAATACCCAGGTGTAAATTTTGGCGTCTAAGTTGAGCAATGAAATTGGGCGGTATGAACCACAATGTTTGGGGTTCCTTCCCTCCTTTGGGATCACTGTTATGAGCGCCTTCGTAAAGGAGTCGGGGGCTGTCCCTGTTTCTAGTATCTCGTTAAAGAGCTCCGTCAAGAACGGTTTTAGCTCGTCGCTGAAGGTTTTATAAAACCCAGCGGTATAGCCGTCCTCTCCGGGGGATTTGCCTATAGTTAGTCTTTTAATTGCCTCTTGGACCTCAGGTTCGGATATCGGGGATTCTAAGAGCTCAGTTTCAGGGTACGAGATTTTGGGCATGTCTATCTGGGAGAGATAGTGATCTGCATCTGATTGTCCTGGAGTCACTTCCGAGGTGTACAACGCCTCGTATAAGTTGGCAAAACTCTCTGGGATAGTGTGGAGGGTTGGGGGGGTCGTGGGGTTTTCTTCAATTATCTCTTTCACTTTCCGCTCTGCCCTTTGTTCTCTGAGTCTGGCTGCCAATAGTGCATCGGCCTTATCCCCTTCTCCTAGAATTTCTGTTTGAGGAATCGAAGTTTGCACACAATTTGTTCGTGCTCCAATAGTTTTAGTTCTTCCCTTTCACGTTGTGCTATTTTGATGTTGTCGCGGTCCGTGCCCAGGTGTTCCCTGTTCTCGCTTTCCAGTTGGCATATTTCAGACCTCAGTCTGTGCTCAATGATCTTTCTCTCTCTTTTTTTGGTAGATCCTTCTCGTATCAGGATGCCTCTCCAGGTGGCTTTTCCTGCCTCCCATATTGTCTGCTTGGAGACTTCCCCATTGTTGTTTAGTTTGAAGTATTCCTCAATTTCGGTTGCCATTTCAATTTTAAATAATGCATCTTTCAACAGGCTGTCATTACAGCGCCAATTCCCTCCTGAAACGGGTAGGTCTGCCCATCTTATATCTGACAGGACCATGTCATGGTCTGACCATGTTATTGGAATTATTTCTGATAGCATTGTGGTGTCAAGGAGGTCCTTGGTGAGGTACAAGTAATCAATCCTGGTGAATGTTTTGTGTGGGTTGGAGTAAAACGTGTACCCTCTTTCATTAGGATGTTTAATTCTCCACACATCTTGCAGGTCATATATCTCCATTATGTCGGAATGCCCAGTGCGATCACTCCTCGTTTGGTTTCTCATCTAGGGATTGCCTGGGTCCCAGTCTTTGGTGGGGTCAGCCCATTGATTAAAGTCTCCTCCGAGATTAACTTGACCGGATGCTTCCAACATTATTTTGGGTATTGTCTTTTCTAGGAACTTGGCTTGTCCTGCATTGGAAGAGTATTTTACTGCGATCGTAACTTTAACCTTTACAATTGACCCAGATATCAGGAGGGCACGCCCGCTTACATCGGACCAGGTCTTATCTACTTCAAAATGGAGTCCTTTCTTGATCAAGATTCCGACTCTTCGCTTCCTGAGTGGGCCTGAGCCCCAGAATTCTTTTCCCCCTCTTTTTCCTAGCATGCCTCTCTCCTCCCCCTTGGCAAACTTTGTCTCTTGTAGAAGGAGAATGTCTAGTTGAGATCTCCGGAATTCCCTTGCCACTAGTGATCTCTTGGTCGGCGAGTTGAGGCCTTTCACGTTAAGTGTTCCTATCCTTAGTATTTCGGTTGCGGATTCGTGTCAAGTAAGTGTATTGTTCATAAGGACTCACGTCGTCTTGAGTGATCCTTTGTATTGCCGTTAATGCTCCATCCTCTCTACATTTCTTGCATTTCTTGTCTGCCCAGCCCCCCCCACACCCTCCACCCTTCCCACGATGATGGCGTCCGTGCGGACCCAGATAAAGACACTGGTCCTGCATCGAACCACCTTTAGGGACCGTCACTTCAGGTCCCCAAGATTATTATAACATCATAATCTTGATTGAGCCCCCTTTCACCTTCCTCCTTCGTGTACATGGTCCGAGCCTCTTTTGAGCCTATACATCCTTACACAGTTCAGGCCATGGACATGCGTATTAGAATTTCTGAGGCTTATGGAATCTGCTTAGATCACATGCTGTGCATAGGCCGACATCTAGTGGAAGCTGCAGAGTATTAGTTTGTTTTTCGAAACTCGAAAATGGGCGTCGACACAGGGCGTGCCAGTAATACTATCCCTAGTGTGACGTCCACTGTACCCAAGATCCCTCACGCGTCTAGGATCCTCAGATTGTTTTTTTCCGCCATACTGGTCGGAAGCATTTTGCGGAGTCCCCTGGCCTTAGCCATACTTTTGCTAAAAATTTAAAATTATAATCTATTGTCATCCTTCCCCACCCCAACGTCGAACTTCGACACTCGACGCCGGCTGGAGAAGAAATCGACCGTCGGCTGCTGCACGACGGATTTGGGCCTCGGAAGGCCGCTGGCCTCGGCCTGGGCCTTGGAAGGCCTCTGTCCTCGGCCCTGCAAGTAGGGAGAGTGGGGGGTGGTACATACTCTACACTCTTTGTATATAGGTACACCTTATACATTTCCTACACTTAACAGGCCGCTGCCTCAAGGTGCGTATGGAGGGTACCCCTTTTCAATTCTGCCCCAAGTGCTATCGCAAATACCCTTGGGTCGACAGGCACGCCACGTGCAATCTTTGCTTGCCGAGGGACCACCCCGAAGCGAACTGCAGAGCGTGTAGTAGGTTTAAACCTAAGACACTTAAGGACCGTTCGACGAAGCGTTGGGCCCACCACGCCAGGCAGGCGGCCATGGCAGCGGAGGGCGCCTTCAGCGACGCCGTACTTTCGGACGGCGAGGGCATTACGGCGTTGAAAGACAGCTGAGCGCAGGTCCCCGACCTCGGAAGGTCGTCCGGCAGGACGGCTATGGGGAAGACCCCCGGCGACACAAGCGCTTCACATACTACACACACTAAACACACTAAGCCCAACCGAGACTCGACGACGTCGAGTTCTCGGAAAGAAGCACAAACAGAACGGTCCGATTCGGTGTCCTCTGGGCGCTCTCGATCAAGATCGCCGCATGACTCCAGGCAATCATCCACTCTTGCCAAGAGTGCCTCGCTCCCTAGGCTAACAGAAGTTCGATCGTCGGGAGACGAAGACGACTTCCACCCCCAGGCCAAGCTCCAGGAGTCGGAGCCCGCAGTTAAAACCAGCGAGGCCCCACGCTCGAAGGATAGGGACAGCACCCCCGATCCTGGACGCCAGGCGTCGAAAACCTCCGGAGCCACTAAAGGACAGGGAAAACATTTTTCCACTCACAGGGAGGGGGGAAAACAGCAGAAGAAACAACCTTTGCACTCTTCCACACCTGTGAAACACACCTCTCCCCCTAATCAGACAGACAAAACCAGGTCTGCTGATATGTCTAAAACCAGCAAAGCTACTCAAGAAAAATCCCATAGACTTGCTGAGAGGGTCATCCCAAGTTCCAAAAAATGGTCCAGTGAAGACATAGATAGGGTCATGTCAAGAATGTCTTCTTTGGCAGATTTTTATGATAAAAATCCAGAACATTTCCTCTCGTATGATCCACAGGGGGCGACACCCTCAGGCTCTACCGATCCTATCCCCCCTCCCCCCGAGTAAGAAGCCCCGGTTTGAAACTCAGATGAGGTCAGAACCCTTCGAGGTGCAACCTTACGCAAGACCATACTCACTGTATCAAGGAGAGGCTTCCTTTTGTGAGGACCAAGAATTTGGTATGATAGAAGAGCAAACCGGGACGGGCTACTATGGGGATGATGAGGACCAGGAAAGGAAGAGGAGGACCCAGAAACATACAGAGTAGATTCCCCGGTAGAGAATGAAGCCCCGGTTACCGACTCCCCGGTCGATAACCAACCCCTCCTAAACGAGGTTCTCGCACACGCAGCAGAACATTTCCACATTGACACCCACGGTGTCCAGGAGGAAAGGGACTTCGCAGAAGAGTTAGTAGGAGAAAGGAGGCCTGTTGCCCAGACCATCCCTATCCTTAAGTCCATTCAGCGGAGAATAGATCCGTCCCTGGCGAACCCGAACCTCACCAGAGCAGTCAATCCCAGTGTTGAAAAACTTTTCAGGGCGGCCCAGTCTGACCCTCTCTATATAAGAGGACATCTGAAGCCAGACCCCCTAGTTGTCACCAACACTTTTAAAAGGGCTGGAACACCCTTGTCATCGTCCGAAGCTCCTCCCGACAAGGAGAGCAAAAAACTATACGGTTTCGGCAGGAAAGTAGCCTCAACGTCCGCCTATCAAGCGAGGATTGCAAACTCCACCACCCTGTTGGCCAGCTACAACTGCCATCAGTGGGAAGAAGTTGCGGCACTCATAGCCTCTGCTCCTGAACCTTTAAAGGGCCAGTTAGCTCGGATTTTCGCAGAGGGTAGAGCTGTGTCTGGTTGCATTTTGAAAGCAACCTTCGACGCCGCGGACAACGCAGGCAGATTGATCGCGGAAGGCTCTGTTATCAAAACACATGCGTGGTTACGGCAGTCTGGTTTTCAGGCAGAAACCCAGGCATCATTGTTGGACAAACCGGTGGAGACAGATCTGTTGTTTGGTAAGGCGGTCGAAGACGCACTGAAGAATGCCAAGGACGAATACGAAACACTCAAGTCCCTTGGCCAGTTAACCAACAAACCCCCTAACCAGAGAGGGAATAGTAATTTTCGTCGCCCACGCGGCCAAAATTCCCAGAGAGGATCTACCTATTCCCAGGGGCAGGGTACACAGTGGAACAACCAACAGTCTACCCAGGGTTACGGCAGGGGTAATAGGAGAGGTTGTGGTAAAGGCAGAGGCAGCCCCAACAAGGGAGGCAGCACGCCTCCCCCAAAGCAGTGACGCTCAGTTCAGGGTCCCTTCTCACGCAACCCCAGTAGGGGGACGCATTTCCAACTTCACCCAGGCTTGGGAAGGGATCACTTCAGACAGATGGGTGTTGTCAACAGTATCCACAGGATATTGTATAGAACTACTGCAGCGTCCTCGGAACCATCCTCCACGACAAAGAGTTCACTCTTTAGAACATCAGAAGATTCTCATTGAGGAGATCGCCATTCTGCTAGAAAAGGACGCGATAGAACTCGTCCCGGGACACCAGGTAAACAAGGGTATTTATTCAACTTACTTCCTTGTGCCAAAGAAAGATTTGACAATGCGCCCAGTATTGGACTTACGGCCTGCCAACAAGTATGTCAAGCCCCAAAAATTTCGTATGACCACGCTACAAGAGGTGTAATCCCCCTCCTAAAAAAGGGGGATTACATGGCAACCTTGGATATGAAAGATGCTTATTTTCATATTTCCATGTTCCCAGCGCACAAAGTATTTGCGCTTCAAGGTGGACAGTCGACACTACCAATTCAAGGTACTGCCCTTCGGGATAGCTTCGGCACCAAGGGTATTCACCAAGGTACTGGCGGTGGCGGCTGCACACCTACGCAGGGAGGCAATCCCAGTGTACCCTTATCTGGACGACTGGCTCATAACGGGGGAAACCCCAGGAATTTGCAGGATAAACTTTCAAAGGACTATCGACCTCCTCCACAAGTTAGGCTTCTCAATCAACGAGAAAAAGTCAAGCCTGGTGCCAAGCACCTCCAAACAATTCCTAGGAGCAATCCTAGATACTCAAGAGGGGCTGACCTTTCCTTCAGAAGAAAGAATTCGGAATATACTACTGCAAATTCCGCATTATCAGTCCGGTCAACAAATAACGGTACGCAAAGCAATGCGTTTACTGGGCATGATGGCGTCATGTATTTACCTGGTCCCCCACGCGCGCCTGCGCATGCATCCCATGCAGGAATGGTTGGCGAAACAGTGGTCTCAGGCAAGTGGTCAGTGGGACGATCTAGTGGTCGTTTCGCCAACACTGGTACAAAGCCTTCCCTGGTGGACAAGAGAGAATCTCGCACAGGGGAAACTCTTTTACGATCCCGAAGTACAGGCAGTAGTCACTACAGATGCATGTCTGACGGGGTGGGGAGCTCACCATCTCCACCACACAGCTCAGGGTCTCTGGTCTCACTCAGTGGCCAAGAACCACATCAACCTGCTAGAGCTTCTGGCAGTATTCAGAGCGCTTCAGGCGTTCGAGCCCCACCTACTAAACCTGTCAGTGCAAATCCGGACGGACAGCACAACAGCCATGTTCTACCTGAACAAGCAAGGAGGGACTTGCTCGCCAAATCTGTCCAAGCTTGCCCAGAAAATCTGGACATGGGCACTCAGACGGAACATCTATCTGTCATCACAACATGTTCCAGGAGAGCTCAATTCCCTAGCGGATGCTCTGAGCAGAGACTCCCTCCCAGAGCAACACAAATGGGTTCTACACAGAGAGGTCGTAGAAGATATCTTCTCTCAGTGGGGTTTCCCCACTATAGACTTATTCGCCACAAGCGAAAACAGACAATGCCCAGGATTTGCATCCAGGTTTCCCCAACCAGACTCCCAGGGGAACGCCCTGTGGATGAACTGGTCAGGGATGTTTGCGTACGCTTTTCCACCAACTCCTATCATCAGGAAAGTGGTGAACAAGATGAACAGAGTGTCGATGACGCTCGCCCTAGTTGCTCCCATGTGGGCAAGACAACCGTGGTTCCCACACCTACGCAGGATGGCGGTGTGCGAACCCATCAAACTTCCAGCCTGGTACAACCTATTGTCCCAGCACCAAGGTCAAACAGTGCACCAGCAACCCAACTCAATGAACCTGGCAGCATGGCTCCTGAAGTCATAGAGTTTGGACATCTCAACTTGCCACAGAGGTGTGTGGACATCCTAAAAGAATCTAGGAAACCAAATACAAGGCACTGTTACTTTGACAAGTGGAAGAGGTTCGTTATCTGGTGCCAGAGTAGATCAATCAACCCCGTTGATTGCACTCCTTCCACTATTGTTACATACATGCTCCACCTGCTGGATGCAGGATTGGTTTTTAACTCACTGAAAGTACACCTGGCAGCCCTGTTGGCTTACACCACTTCACATAGCAAGGTTTCGTGGTGGAAAGTACCAGTAGTTAAAGCCTTCATGGAAGGAGTAAAGAGACTTCACCCTCCTATTTCAAACCCACCACCAGGGTGGGACCTTAATGTGGTGCTAGCCAAGCTCATGGTGTAACGCTCACCTGATTCCCACGGAGGCGCAGGTCTGGCTTCGAGTGCTGATGCTTCTTCAATGGTGAAGCGCAGGACTCTGCAGATGGACAGGAAGGGCCCCTCTACTCTGGCTTCTCCGGCTCGCAGGAATATTCCCCTGTGCGTGAAAAGGGAGTATTACCTACTGACTGAGTTATGCTCAAGCCTCCCACTCTCTTCCAACCCTCCACGATTCCCTTCCACGATTCCCCGTGAAGTCTCACCTTAAGGTCAGGAAAGATGAGCTCTCCATCCTGCTTCTGATGCAGGGGCGCGTTGAACCCAGTTACTTCACTGGGTTGAGAATTTATGGGAGTTCAGGCAAGCTTGACTATTCAGGTAAGGCTCTGTAAAAGTTCTGTTGCAAGTCCAAAAGTCCTATCTTATTAATAATGTTCATTGTCTCTTTCCCCTTAGGGGCCGGGGTTCGGAATGCCGGAGATATGGCGCCGACCCGAAGTGAAACGTGCAGTTCCAGTAAATGACAGGTAAGTTCTGGATGAGCGCTCGGGTAATGTCTTGCATTCGCTCATTCAATGTCTTTGTCTTTTTTCCCCATAGGGGCCGGGGTCCGGATGCCTGGAAGCGGCAAGACCCGAAATGAAATGGGAATGAGACTTAGAAGGAAACTGAGCTTTTCCTATTCCCTTCCTTCTCTCACCTTGTTCTTGTCTTTCTCTCTAGGTTCTGGGAAGTGGCTGTGGATCCGGATGATCGCTGCTGAAGATGGTGGCGTCCAGGAAAGGTGAGTGAAATGCAGCGCTGCAGCGATCGTAGCGAAATGCTTTTAAAATGTTGTCTTCCTTTTCAGGATCGTCGGTGTGATGTCTCTGTGGCGCTGATTTAGCAGGTAAGGTCTTTTGTCTCCCTTTACAGGTGACCCAGGATTCTGACAGGCGTGGCTGAGGTCCAGATGCAGGAGCTGACACGGTGAGCGTCCAGCTGCGAGGAGCAGAACAACGCGAAGCGTGAGTTGCTGATCGGGTGTGGTTTAAATAGCTTTGGAAGAAGTTCAAAGTGTGTATCCTTCCTCCGATCAGGTATATATCCTTCCCCGACCACACCCGGGTGGAAAGTAATCCCACAGGTAAAGTAGTTCCATTCAGGCCTCAAGAGGGCCTGGATGTGGCAGCATGGTCTGCATCAGGTAAGTGCACATTAAAACACTTGAACACATGTCTAGCTTTATGAGCCTGGCGCCTAAGGCGCCAGGACAGGGGTCCAACATGAGCCTGGCGCCTAAGGCGCCAGGACTGCGACCAAAGGGCCCCAGCTTGGGCCCGCTGGCACTCCCCTGGGGGAAATGATGCCTGCCTCTGGGGTTGCTGGGTCGGACCTGGCTCCTTGGAGGTAGGCATCATGACACATGGGCCCCCCTTTCGAACCCATGCATAAAAGCAGTCCCAAACACCTAACTTATAAAACGGCCTTCTTAGTAGCTATTACTTCTATAAGAAGGGTCAGTGAAATTCAGGCTCTGTCAGTGCAGGATCCCTTCTTTACTGTCCATAAAGACAAACTGGTTTTACGCACACACCCTAGGTTCTCACCTAAATTTATATCTAAATTCCATGTAAACCAGTCCATCGAGCTTCCGGCTATCTTCCAGGACCCGCAAAGCTCGGCTGAGGTGAAACTACACACCCTAGATGTGCGTAGGGCGGTCCTCTACTATGTAAATAAAACCAGACCGCTAAGAAAAACAGATCAACTGTTTGTCTCCATAGCTACAGGCAGAGAGGGGGATCGCGTCTCTAAAGGTGCCATCTCGAAGTGGATTATTAACTGTATCCAGCTGTGTTACTCACTTTCTGAAAGAACTCTGCCTTTCACGCCAAGAGCCCACTCTACTAGAGGCATTGGGGCCACTCTGGCTTTCATTGCAAATGTACCCCTTGACACCATTTGCAAAGCAGCTACTTGGAGCTCTATTCACACTTTTACTCAGCATTACTGCATTGACACCCATTACAAGGCAGATACACAAGTGGGACAAGAGGTTCTAAGACACTTATTTGCTCATGACCCTTCTCACATCCCACCTCCTTCTTCAGGTACTGCTCGCTAATCTATGCACAGCATGTGATCTAAGCAGATTCCACAAGCCTCAGAAGGGATACATTACTCACCGTAATCGTATTTCTGATGCTTGTATCTGCTTAGATTCACATGCGACCCACCCTTCCTCCCCTCTGAGAGAAGGCGCATGATGGCTTGTAGTCTTACCTTTCTGTCTATCTGCTTGGATTATCTGTACTCACGCTACTCCTCATGTCAGAAAAAATACAATCTGAGGATCCTAGACGCGTGAGGGATCTTGGGTACAGTGGACGTCACACTAGGGATAGTATTACTGGCACGCCCTGTGTCGACGCCCATTTTCGAGTTTCGAAAAACAAACTGTAATACTCCGCAGCTTCCACTAGATGTCAGCCTATGCACAGCATGGGAATCTAAGCAGATACAAGCATCAGAAATACAATTACGGTGAGTAATGTATCCCATATGTCATCTTACCAGTGTTGCAGTTCATCGGTTCTCTCCCTGTGGGGGGGTATTACCTCTCCGAAATGTCCTCGATCCCTTAACACGTTTCCTTCTGGGGCCCTGTATACGCCATCCTCTTTCTTCTCGACGTTGGTCTCCCCGATCGTGTTCCTCTGCGCTTGGCCCAAGGAGGTCCGAGATGTACGCCTTGATCTCCCCCTCTGAGCTTAGCTTGGTTTTGTTTCCATTGTGTTCGAAAGACAGAGCGAAGGGGTAGCCCCACCTGTATCTTATGTTTTTTTCCTTCAGATATTTGGTGATGGGCCCGCACATGCGTCGGAAGTGCCAGGGTCATGGATGACCGGTCCTGGTATATCGAGATTTGGGATCCCTGGAGGGTAATTGAATCGCTGCTTCTTGCTTTCTCGAGGATCCGTGTTTTGTCCTGAAAGCGGTGAAATCGAGCAAGGACAGATCTTGGTCCGCCTGGTGGCCCTCTGGCTCTGTGTATCCTCTGTCTTAGGTTCATCAACCGCATCATCGGAAACTAAGAGTTTTATGATGTCATGCAGGGTGTTCTTCAGATCGCTCTCCGTCTCCCCTTCTCGTTCCGGGATTCCGAAAATCCTCAAGTTGTTCCTCCTCCGTTTTCCAGGTCATCAAGCTTGTGTTTGAAGCTCTCCTCTCGTTGCTCCAGTTCGGTCATCCGCTGGTCGAGTTGTGCCTCCAGGGTGTCTATGGACGCTTGATTGTTCTCGACCCCTTCGAGCCTCTCTTCCATGGTATCCAGGCGTTTGGTGATCTTGTCAATTCTGGAGCCAATGCTGGCACCCATATTCTTTATTTCGCCCAGCAAGGCGGCAATGTCCCCTTTGGTAGCTGCTGATTCACTCCCCGAGGTATTTTGGTTCGCCATGGTATGGTCACAATTTTCGGCGGGAGTCGAGACATGGGAGAATGTAGCTAGTTTCTTCCTTATGTCCATTGGTTCTCCCAATGTTCTGTGGTGTCACCGGTGCTGTTCAACGGGGAGATGGGGTCGGGGGCAGAGGAGGCACACGCACCTGAGTCGGGGGCCCTACCTTCTGCACTCCGACGTCGGTGGTCTCGGGAAGTTCGTTTGGTGTTGGGAGGGGTTTCCGTGGTGTACGGGCAGCACAGTAATGCGTATGGGTCGCCCGGGATGCCCTTTAAGCGGTGTCTGGGTCAGCCGACGCTTTGGGGATGTTTTCCTCCTGTGTGAGGTGTGGGGGTAGACATTCGAGGCGATAGAGGTCCAAACCGCCGCTGCGTGGTGATGGCGCTCCGCCCGTTGTTCACGGGGTAGGTGGGATGGGCCTACCGTCTCCCTGCTCAGCGCTGTCTCAAGGCCTAGTCCGATCATGTTCTTCGGAAGCTCCGCCGACTCGACCGAGGTTGTCATGTCCCCTTTTGCGGTGATGGACGATGTTGGGAGTATGATTTCGGTGGCCGGGGTTCAGGTTCTTTCAGGCTTTCTTCGTTCGTCAGGCCCAGGGTCTGCCTCCGACCGTTGTGCAGTTCCCTGCAAGCGGGCCGCGGAGCCGTTATGTGTGACGTCTTTTTGAAGGACGTATACCTCAGGTTTGCAGGGGTCGTTTTCGTCCGGATTTTCAACCGACCGGAGGGGGGGGGGTCCTCAGCTGGCGGCACACCGGTGTAGAATCTTGGGGGGGTCATCAAGGTGGGGGCTCAATCCCTCCTAGGGACCCAAGGTAGCGGAGCTCACGTGAAGTCAGACCACATCTGCGCGCCCCCTGGTGGCCAATCATGAAGAACATTTTAATGAGCAAACTCTGCTAATCAATTTTTGAAAACTAATTTATGCCTTGCATTGTTTGATATGTTGGCACAATTGATTTACTATGGTGGTGCTCATAAGGAATTTGATTTCGAGTGGGCTCAATGAGTTATACTCCAGTTTTCTGAATATAAGATTTTAGCCAGTTGCCGCTGTGGTTTGCAACTGGTGTTCCTATTAAGTATTGCAGAATTTGAGGCATCAATCACCCTGCCAACCAGCATGTTAAGCAAGGATAAATAGGCGACTGCGGCCTCAAATATCATGTAGCCCTTTCTCTGAAGCAAAGGTTCTGGCTTCCCAGAACCCTTTGCTGTAGATTATGGACATTAACTGGAGTTTACAGACTGCCCCTTTGCTCTTAAAATTTAAAAAAGGTAGCAGGCACCCCTTTCCAGAAAGAACATGGCATGATAACCTGTTCTGTGGTTTTTTTCCCACTGTGAGAGTTTGCAGCCATCGCTTTTTTCTCACTGTACCTTTCACAGATGGGAAATATCCATTTGCATATCAGTCTTTGTCCCGCCCACATGGGCAGTCCAGCACTGAAATGCTATGGCAATTCCCTTCTGAACAAGAGTACCAACAGCAACCCCATACACATGTTTCAGCTTTGTTGGGCCTCATCAGTGAGGTGAAGCTATGCCTCTCTGAGCACAGTGAGCACGGAGCCACGTCTGGGTTCCCCCAGGTAACTCAAGGTGATCAACCCAAAGTTCCTTGCAAAAAGAAATCCAAAAAGGTAGCAGGCGCCCCCTCTCCAGAAAGAACGTGGCACGATAACCTGGTCTGTTTTTTTTTTCCCACTGTGAGTTTGCAGCCATCGCTTTTTGTCCACTGTACATTTCACAGATGGGAAATATCCATTTGCATATCAGTCTTTGTCCCGCCCACATGGGCAGTCCAGCACCGAAATGCTATGGCAAATCCCTTCTGAACAAGAGTACTAACAGCAATCCAATACACGTGTTTCAGCCTTGTTGGGCATCATCATTGAGGTGGAGCCGTGCCTCTGAGCACATTGAACACAGTGCCCCTTTGCTCTCACCTGCCAAATAGCAGATGCTTGTTTTGTTGCACATGTGATACAGTGTGTGTGTTTGTGTGTGCGTGCACTCGCTTCGGGGGGTTGGGAGGGTGAGAGATATTGATTGATTGACAGGAGCAGAGTGAGCTAGTGAAATGGGACCTGTAAGCAAGAGGCCAGTGGCGGGAGTGCAGGGCCAAAAGTTGTTTTGCCTTGTCAGACCTACTTCGCCATTCCACTGACAAACCAAATCTCCTCTAAAATCTCCTACCACCTTATACTACACAACTCCACACAGACTACCACCACAGGCCTAGCCATTAGCACATCAACACTAACCAAGCCACGACTAAGCGCTCCTCTTTATCCCTGTCACACACTCCCATATCGGCAGCTAACCAGATCCAAAGCACTGCAGTCTATTAAATCTCTATGGATAATATACTCCCAAGTTTCTCCACCAAACCCATCGTAAACAGGTTGACACTCTGGGGAAACGGGTACTTCCGATTTGCACACATCAATACCACAAGTTTTGCATTTGCCTTTCCCACCAATTAACAGCCTCCCCTCTTACAGGGCCAAGCGCAGCGAGACCAATAGCGGTAGACAGGCGCTATACAAAACCACTTACATTACATAATAGCATAATGTTTTTTTGGGTTGAAAAAAAATGTGGTGCCATAAAATACTACTGTTGACCTTCACTGACCAATGTTTGTCTATAGGTAAGTGACCTCTGCAATACAGAAAAACATTGAAAGATGAATCTTTCTCCTATAGACATGGCCATGGTCAGATGACGCACACTGTATACCAGAAAAGAGGCAGAGAAGAAAGTGCAAAGGTTAATGACTCTGGCAGGCCTAGTTTCATCAGGACTTGCGTAGTTTGCGTGCTGAAAAAAACAAAGCTTATACACACTGGCAAAATCTCCCTGATAAGGAGTAGCTAGACAGTATAAGAACTCTATTATTCAAGCTTGCTAAGGGCACTTTGACTCACAGATTAGTCTTGCTGAATCTTATTCATAGGAACTCTTCAAAATAGTGAGAGGACTAGAGAAGCCCAATATTAGATCAGAGCAAGCAATAACCAGAGAACAGGCATTCTGTGCTAAACTACAAGCTCTTTTTAACAAGGTGTCCTCTCTTAAAATGGCCATCTCTTAAGCAGACACGTGTGGTGGCTTCTGTGACTGGTCCATCACACTCCTGCCAAATAACTTTTTTAAAATGTTTTTATTTATGGAGTTGACTGAGTCGGAGGTTGAGACAGTGATACAATCTCTTAAGCCGACTAACTTTCCTGGGGATCCTTGTCCTTCTTAGGTCGTTAAGAATTATGTATTGGTACTTTCTCCTGTGATTACTGAATTTGTCAATGCCTCATTTATGTCTGCTTTTGGCCCCAGTCTGCAGAATCCTACTTATCCCTCACTGAAACCCTGCTGAAAGTCTCCCAGGTGGCAAGGGTAGGGACGTCATTTGGGGGTCGCCACTGGTCCTGGACTGGAGGTTGCGCTTTTAAAAATAGTTTGTTGTTTCAACAAACTATTTTTAAAAGCGTGCAAACTCCAGATTGCCTGCTGCCATGCCTGCAGCAGGAGCGGGAGCGGTGACGGCGTCAGTGTCTGTGATCGTAAATATATCCTTCTTAATCTTGAGCTGAGATCATCTGGAGATAGGGCGGGGCAGAGCTCTCAGAGCAGACGGCAGCAGCTTGGGTGCGTGCAGGGGACGGAGACTGTTAAATCACAGCAAGGTAGGGCTTTGGTTTTGCAAAACGATTCAGCAACCTATGGTGCTTACATTGTGTTTACCCTCCTTGACCAATGAATAGTTTGCCTAACAATCTAACAATCTCCTCTCCATTTTGGTGCTGCTTGGCATTCTGCTCAACAGTCTGGCTCTGTGGAGAGCATCTTGCAAGAGAGAAGAACTTGTTGCTTGACAGCTATATCCTTAGTGGTGTCCATCGATCCGCATGGCACAGAACCATTTCATTTGGTGCTATGTGCTTGGTTGACCTTTGCTTCAGAGTACGAGAATCTGAAATGGTGATGTAGGCTAACGTGTAGAGTGGCATGCACCTAGAAGGGGCAGGTCCTTCTCAATGTTGATTTTGTGTTTATTTTTTGTGAAGGGCTTTGTTGTCGACCTGTACTCTCGTATGCTTGAGAGCAGCCCCATGCACAGAACTGTTTGGCAAATAACTTGTTTATTTCCTCTCGGAGAAAAACTGCCTGCCCCTAGCATGCTCCTCTTGTAATGTGCAAAGTGGTGCCATTCCTGGAACCCAGATTACAGAAATTGTTGGTGCACTTTTTACACAAGTCTGTGGAATTACTGAAACCTGGGTGTGCGCGGTTTACCATTGCCCACAAGCACTGTTAATACAGCTGCATGCTCTCGTTTTCTGCCATTATGTGGTGCTTTGGCTGATGTCTACTCGTGCTTACCGAATTCTATGCTTTTCACAAAAGATTATGTGCACGTTTTAGAAACAGTTATCCTTGTTTTCAAATCCATACCTACTTGTTCCAGAGTTGGGCGAACGGTTTACAAGTTCCTGTGTGTAGTGTAAATCGCTTGTGCACTTGTTATAAAAAGTCAACATGTTCACAGAAATGTTTGTGCACGTTTCGAAGCGTTGCATCCTCTTTTTATTTGCAGGAGTTTGCACGCAGCTGTTTATTACAGCAATGTCCCCACATGTTCTTTTACAGAATTATGGGGGGTACTTTCCCAGAAATACCCAGACTTTGTATTACGTCTTATTGTACTTACTCATGATTTTAAACATTTCCATTTAACACCCTTTGCTAAAATCCCGGAGTGCCAATGTGCATTTTTCATTGTAAATGCTGACCATTTGTGAGAATATCTTTAGGCAATGCACACGCGCGTCATAACCTGTGCATGGGTCTGTGCAGACCTGCCCAGCCATTGCATCGGCATCGCCCAGGAGTACAGATCTGAACATTGGCAAACATAGGCCAATCATGGTATCACCCAGGAATGCAGACCTCGGCATTGGATTGGTATGCTGAGCGGACAGGTCTGTGCCAGCTAGGCACAGGCCGATCGTGGATTCGCTCAGGAGCCTGTCCCGACTCTTTATTGGCCTGGCATGCGGGGTGGCTCTGTGTGTGTGCAAGGCAAACACAGGTCAACAGTGGCATTGCTCAGGAGCCAAGATTCAGCATTGACCTGGCATGATGGGCTGCTCTGTGTGTGTGCACAAGGCAGACACAGGGTGATCGTGGCATCACCCAGGGGGAACAGTCAGAGCTGGCATGCTGTTCAGGATGTTTGTTTTCATCTCGGAGGTAATGGCTGCCCAGAGTACGAGATGCTGTATGAGTGTGCTGCTTTCCCCAGGCTACTCTAAATTCTTTAATACACAGTTATGAACCCTCCCAATGGTATGTAGTTTGCAACATCTGAAGCCTGAAAAGTAGATCCAGGCAAGCTTGACATGGGGCCAACTTTGCTCCATACGTGCAGATGAACTGGCCTGCTGTTAAATCTCAGCTACCAGTGTAATGGTGGCCACTACAGAGTGTAATTTGCTTTCTGACTTTGAGAACATTCAGACATGTAATTGCTCATGTTACCATAGCTCCTAGGATAGCTCAGTGGGTTGAGCACTTGCTGCTGCAATGTGGGTGTGATCTGCAGGTTACAGGTTCAAATCCCAGCAAGACCAGCTCAGCCTTACATCCTTCTGAGGTTGATGAATGAGTACCAACGCAGGCTTGATGATGTAGTATGTATATTTGCTCTATATAAAACGCTTAAGCGTAAGCACTATATAATAACACATCATTATCATTTGGCGTTGGACGTCTGCTTGCATTCATAGTAATTTGGTAATATGGGCCTATACACACTGATATCAATGCTACACATGGTAATCCATTCTTGTTGTATGAAATGTGTATCACATTAGTGATATCGTAACCATATTTCTGATGTTTGTTAATCTGCTTAGAATCACATGCTGTGCATAGGTCCGACATCCAGTGGTCACTGCGGAGTATTGCATTTTGTTTTTCGTAGTCCAAAAGGGACGTCGACAAGGCGTGTCTGAAACACTATCCCTATAGTGACGTGCGTTGTACCCACAATCCCTCACGCGTCGAGGTCCCTCAGATTGTTTTTTTCCGCCCAGCTACTGGTCGCCTTTACGCGGAGCTCCTCGGAAGACATTGCAAATTTCATCTCCTCGACCTTTGGTCGTTTTCTCATTAATATTAAACACATACTCCCTCCCTCGACGCAGTTGTGAAGCTGTTCTCCGCCGAGCAAGATCTTCGACGGAGGGTCGAGCGGAGGAGATCCTTCGGCGTTGCCGAACACGTGGCCTGGCCTCGCAGGCCATATACAGTAGGGAGAGTGGGGTCGTGGGACATCTCTGGTTCTTTTCTGAGAATGCCTTTCCCTTTCCCCTTCCTTTCCCTTGGGGTGGTTATCACGATTTATTACCTCGGCTATGGAGAGGACACTCTTTAGATTTTGCCCGCTTTGCAAAGGCAAATTTACTTGGAAGGACAAGCATTCACGGTGTAACCGCTGCTTGCCCCTCGATCACAAGGAGGAAGGTTGCGCGGCTTGTCGGCTTCTTAAGCCTAAAACTCTAAAAGACCGTAGGGTTAAAAGGTGGGCGGCCTACGCGATGTCGAAGGCCGAAGGTTCACCCGCCGCTGCTACCACCGACAGTGACGAGGAACGCGATGACACGACCTCCGCTACGGAAGTCGAAAACCCCTCTAAGGAGCGCTCGCGCGCTTCGTCTGTCCCCGGCCCCGACGGGCTCGGCTCACGCCCTGCTTATGGGGATGAACACCCCGGCGACATTGACGCACACAAAAACACACTTAAGCACACAACCCACGCCTCTTCTTCGTCTAAGACGAAGAGAGCTTCGGCGCCCAAGGAGACGCAGGTTCCACCGGCGGCCTCCTCGGACCGTTCGTTTCGAAGCCCCTCTCGCAACCGCAGTCGCGACCAGCGACTGGGCTTTCGGCAAATAAGGGCGCCGCCCCCAAACCATCGGCCGGCGCGCATCAACAAAAGGCGCATACCGCCGTAGAGCGATCGAAACCCGTAGCGTCAAAAACGCAAGCTTCCGCCGACAAACGAGTCGCCGACAAACAAGTCGCCAAGAGCTTGGCGAGGATCGCTGTAGCCGACGCCCAGAAGCGTACGCCGAAAGTCACGTCGAGCGCTACGCACAAGTCGAAAGACACGCCGAAAAAGCCCGAAGGAAGGCAGGGACTACCCCCTTCAGTCGGGGGGTCACCCAGCACACCTGAAGGCTTTTCGGAGGGCGACGGGACACTTTCCTCGATGCTTTGGGAGAGGTCGAGCCGTTTCCAGCTAGATGACTCTATTTTTCCCCCGCCAGACCGCTCTGGGGTACCCCATGAAACCATGGAAAGACTCCACCTCTGTATGGAGAGGATGGAAAGGTTTATGAATACCCAGACCTCTCAAACTCCCAAGAGGACTAGAGAAGGGCCTCAGGAGGACCCCAGGGCCAAAAATCCGAGGCTAGTCGATCCCCAGGTGGACACAGCCTCAGACTTCCATAATGTATACGACCTCACTGGGGAGGAACAATACTTGGAGGAGGAGGATGATTTCATGGACGATGAAGGACAGAACCAGGAGGAATGTCTGGAAGACAGGCCAGACATTATAGAAGAAGGCTTCGGAGAAAACACAGAAGAAGGACCTTCGCACCCCTGGCAATCCCCATCAGTATATTCCGACACTGATGTCCTAAACCTAAATCCTCCTGACAATTCACCGGTTAGGAACACGTCTCCAATTGACGATCAGCCCACTTTCAATGCACTGTTGCGCAGAGCAGCAGCACATTTCGAACTGGACACTGGGGAGCTCTCTCCAGAATTAGACTTTGTGGAAAGAGTAATTAAAGAGAAACCCCCGGTCAGCCAGACCAGTCCCCTCCTAGCTTCAGTGAAGAGAAGAATCATCCCTTCGCTGGCCACTCCCGCATTGATCAGAGGGGTCAATCCGAGAATTGAAAAACTTTTCACTCCTTCTCCCTCAGACCCGCTCTACATTAGGGGACATTCCATTCCGGATTCCCTAGTAGTATCTAATACTAGAAAGAGGGCAGGGGTACCACTTTCCACCAGTGAGGCACCCCCTGACAAGGAGGGCAAAAGGCTATATGCCCTTGCAAAAAGAGTAACTTCCTCGGCTGCCTTCTCAGCAAGAATTGCGAACAACAATTCTTTGCTTGCTAGCTATGCAGACGCGCAGTGGGCCAAACTGCGCAAGGACGCCGAGGAATCACCGGAGCCTTTACGTACACGCCTACTTTCAACTATTGGCGAAGGAACCCAGGTGAACCAGAGCATTGTAAAAAACTCTCTGGACGCGGCAGAAACAGCGGGACGTTCCCTGGTGCAGGGAATACTCCTAAAACGCCATGTATGGCTGCGCAACTCAGGGTTTAAACCGGAGACACTGGCGTCTTTAATAAATAAACCTGTGGAAGACTCTAACCTCTTCGGGAAAGCGGTGGATGAAGCTCTAGAGATGGCTAAAAAAGAGTTCGATACTATCAAGACTCTTGACCAAATCTCTAAGCCCACTACCAGACGCGGCTATGGCAACAAACGCTATTTTCGTGGCCAACGCCAACAACAACAACAAAGTCAGCATCAACAATACCCTGCCACCAATTACCAGACCAATAGTGGGCAGTACAGCCAAAGAGGCCAACGCCGGGGTAAAGGGAGAGGTCGGGGATCCACCCCCAGAGGCTCCCAAGCCCCCAACAACTCCAAGTGACGCGAAGATTTGCGTCCCCTACCATGCAACACCGGTCGGTGGCCGGATAACATCCTTTCTTCCTGCATGGGAGGAGATGACGTCAGACCGTTGGGTACTTTCCACCGTAGCCCATGGATACTGTATCGAATTCAACAGTTCCCCATCCTACAGACCCCCGAGGGGACGTCGCATGACACCGGAACATCTTGCCATCCTTCTCCAAGAAGTACAACAACTGCTGGAAAAAGGAGCCATAGAGGTCGTGCCTCTATCTCAGGTAACGGAAGGTATTTATTCAGTGTACTTCCTTGTACCCAAAAAGGATCTAACCATGCGCCCTGTATTAGATCTGCGCCCAGCGAACAAGTTTATCAAACCCCAAAAGTTTCGTATGATAACCTTACAGGAAGTGATCCCACTGCTTTCTCAGGGAGATTACATGACAACATTGGACATGAAAGATGCATACTTTCATATTTTAATGTTGCCAGCGCACAGAAAATACCTCAGGTTCATGATAGAGGGCAAACACTACCAGTTCAAAGTGCTACCCTTCGGCATAGCATCAGCACCAAGGGTATTCACGAAGGTGCTGGCAGTGGCAGCGGCCCACCTGCGCAGGTTGTCCATCCCAGTTTACCCTTACCTCGACGACTGGCTCATAACAGGGGATTCTTACGAAACATGCTTCTCCAATACCCAAAAGACGGTAGACCTTTTGTTCCAGTTGGGCTGCTCCATCAACGAAAAGAAGTCCAGTCTAGACCCCAGTCAAATCAAGCAATTCCTAGGGGCTCTAATTCAAACAAAGGACGGCCTCGTCTTCCCCTCCAAAGAGAGGGTCCAAAACATGCTGTTTCAGATCCCTCAATATGTGACCGGTCGAGAGGTGACGGTACGCAAAGCAATGCGCTTGCTAGGAATGATGGCGTTGTGTATTTATTTGGTACCTCACGCGCGCCTGCGCCCAATGCAAGAGTGGCTCAACAGCCAGTGGTGTCAGGCCAGCGGACTATGGGAGGATCTAGTTGTGGTCTCGCAAGCCTTGGTTCTCTCGCTACGGTGGTGGACAAAGGAAAACATGGAAAAAGGGAAACCCTTTGCCACACCCGCGGCGGAAGCCACTCTAACCACAGACGCATCCCTCACAGGATGGGGGCGCACCTATCCCATCAGACTGCTCACGGAGTGTGGACTCCGAACGTAGCATCCAAACACATAAATCTACTGGAGCTACTAGCTGTGTTCAAGGCGCTAAGAGCCTTCCAGGAACACCTACAAGGCAAAACAGTAATGGTCCTTACAGACAGCACCACAGCCATGTACTACATCAACAAGCAGGGGGGCACCCACTCTCCAGGCCTGTCCAAGCTGGCCCAGAATATATGGAAGTGGGCTCTCAAACAGGACATGTTCCTACTATCACTACATGTACCCGGGGAACTCAATCTGCTGGCAGACAGACTCAGCAGAGATTTCCCCCTGCCCGAAGAGTACGAATGGCGCCTGCACGAAGACATCGTCTTCGACGTCTTCACACAATGGGGATTCCCAGAAATAGACCTGTTCGCAACCCTGGAAAACTCACAATGCCTAAATTACGCCTCCAGGTACCCCCAGAACCAATCCAAGGGGAACGGTCTGTCGATGCAATGGTCAGGGAAATTTGTTTACGCTTTTCCCCCGACTCCCCTTCTCAACAGGGTGGTGCACAAGATGCACCAGGAACAAGTAACCATGATACTAGTGGCCCCAATGTGGGCCCGTCAACCATGGTTCGCTCACTTGATGGAGATGTCTCTATCTCCCCCAGTGAGACTCCCCTGCCCGTACAACATGCTGTCTCAGGACAAGGGCAGGACTCTGCATCCATGCCCCCAGAACATGAACTTAGCAGCTTGGCTCCTGAAATCATAGAGTTCGGACATCTACAGCTCCCGCAAAAATGCATGGACATCCTCAGGGAAGCCAGAAAACCTAACACTCGCCACTGCTATTCTAGCAAGTGGAAAAGATTTGTCATCTGGTGCAGGAGTAAAAGCATCAACCCTATTGACTGCTCTCCCACACATGTTGTCCTATACCTGACCCACCTTTTGGATTCAGGTCTAGTGTTTAACTCCATTAAAGTCCACCTAGCGGCACTTTCTGCATACACCACTTCCCAACTAAAGGTGTCGTGGTGGAGGATCCCTGTTATAAAAGCCTTCATGGAGGGAGTAAAGAGAATACACCCCCTGATAGCTGACCCAGCTCCCGGATGGGATCTTAATGTGGTACTTACCAGACTCATGGGCTCTCCATTCGAACCCATGCACAAAGCATCTCTTAAACACCTCACTCTTAAGACTGCTTTTTTAATAGCTATCACCTCCATCAGGAGAGTAAGTGAACTTCAGGCTCTTTCTATTCTAGACCCCTTCGTTACAGTTCACAGAGATAAGGTGGTTCTACGCACTCACCCTAGGTTTGCCCCGAAATTTATTTCTAAATTCCACGTAAACCAATCTATAGAACTACCAACGTTCTTTCAAAATCCTTCCAATTTGGGAGAAAGGACTCTGCACACACTAGATGTACGCAGAGCGGTCATGTTCTACATGGAAAGAACCAGACCACTGAGGAAGACTAATCAGTTCTTCGTCTCGGTGGCAGCAGGAAGAGAAGGAGATGCGATTTCAAAGTCCACTATTTCTAGATGGATTGTTGAATGCATCACTCTCTGCTATACTCTTGCTAAGAGAGAACTGCCCTTTAGGCCAAGAGCACACTCTACTCGAGGCACGGGGGCATCCATAGCATTCATTGCAAATGTTCCCCTTGAGTCCATCTGCAAAGCGGCTACCTGGAGTTCTGTGCACACCTTTACAAAACACTACTGTCTAGATGCACACTCTAGATCTGACTCCCAGGTGGGACAGGCAGTATTACGACACCTTTTCTCTGCTGTTCCTTCTCATAACCCACCGCCAACTCCGGGTACTGCTTGCTAGTCTATGCACAGCATGTGATTCTAAGCAGATTAACAAACATCAGAAGACAATGCATTACTTACCGTAAAAGCATTTCTGATGGTTGTATCTGCTTAGATTCACATGCGCCCACCCTTCCTCCCCGCTCGGATGGAAGGAACATAGACTTCCTTTATATCTCTCTCTCTCTTTTCTGTACTCACTCACGTCTAGAAGGCTCCCTCAGGGCAGAAAAATACAAACAGAGGGACCTCGACGCGTGAGGGATTGTGGGTACAACGCACGTCACTATAGGGATAGTATTTCAGACACGCCTTGTCGACGTCCCTTTTCGACTACGAAAAACAAAATGCAATACTCCGCAGTGACCACTGGATGTCGGACCTATGCACAGCATGTGAATCTAAGCAGATACAACCATCAGAAATGCTTTTACGGTAAGTAATGCATTGTCATTTAGTAGTTTACTTAGGAACAATGCTATGTGATGCACTTTCCTGTTTTTTCAAGGGGTGAAAGGTCGTGTTCCATCACTTCCTGTGATGTCACTTCAGGGTGGGGTTAAATGACATCACTTCCCGTGATGTCACTCTTGGGGGTGTGGCACTGTGATGCCACTTCGCTACCCCTGGCATTTTGGTGAAATGACGTCCCTGGGCCAGGGGAAAGCAGGCGCTTACTGATCCTGACCTGGGCAGTGGTATACTGCGGGAGAATCACATGGGACGAGACAAGGACCAGGGTGGTGAGGTGATCCCGTCGGATGAGACGTGGTATTTGTCTTCTGAAAAGAAGTACCTTTCTGGGTTACCAAAATAGGTGATTTCATATTGTCATTCTAATGTCCTTGACCCACATATAAGATCTGACTGTTGGTACAAGTTCTGTAAAATCTGAGCAAGCACTGTTAACAGAAAGATCTTCTAAAGCATTTCAGGATGAACACTCTCCTTATTATTAAAGGTATAATGTAAAAGGATTTGACAAATGTGCTTTAAGTCAAATGTTTTCCTCTGTAACCACAAATTCTACGAGTCCATCTTTGAATGATTATAAGTGGAATAAATCAACCCTTAAAATAAATTCTATGTTTAAAAGAAACTGTGTTGAAGGGGACTGGAAGTCCCATAATCCCATGAGTACTGGGACGAGAAAGAGTGCTGAAGAGGCATGCAGTAGCAGTAGTCGGGCAACAGCCCACACCTGAAGCCTGGCGTTCTAATGCCTTGCACAAGCATTGCCGGCAACAGTATCCAGTTCCCTATTCACTTGCGTATGGTTTAAAGCGAGTTGAAGTTGTTTCGCTGAAACTGTGATAAATGAACAATGGAAAAGTAGCACTCGCATATATTAGGAAAGTCCTTTTACTCATGTGAAAAGCAAATGCTGCTTCAAAATCATTGTTAAACCCTTACAAGACTGCAACTACCTGAAGGAGTGGTTGTGTCAATTATTAAGAAAAGTGAATGTTGTGAAAGCCATTACTGAATACCTAACCTTGATAAAAAGCAATTGTTGAAACCTTTAACCTATGAAAAATACATCAAGGAGTGGTTGCGTGTGCTTAATTGCGATTCCCAAAGAAAGACTGAACTCAATTCTTTACTTTAACGCGGCAAACCTTTTGTACACAAGAAGTTAAATAGTTTAACATGTATCTACTATTGAACAGGAGAGCAAGCTTTGCCCAAACCTAGAGTCTCCCCATATTAAGAGTAAATCCAGCCTTTCTCAGAGTTAAAAACCAATCTGTTACTGTGAATCTAATGACTGTTCAATTGGCCTAAGATACAATTGTGCAAGCATTACCTGAAGCCAAGAGAGTGGCACCAAGGCTTCTAGGTAATTACTTGGGCTGATAGCTGGCAAAAAGGTGAAGGTAAAGTTGGCGTAGGGACACTGGCTGCTTGTAAAGATTATTTTGAAGTTGACACACCATTTATTGCTAGAACCTGTGAAAGACAGAGAGAAGTGAGCCTTAAAGGCAAACACAGGTTGTTATTGTGGCAGACATATGAGTAAGAGTGCCTTGCTTACTTGAAGGTGTTGACGTACTTTAAAGTAAATCTTAACGAGACATGTCTAGAAGTACAAATCACCAGTTGTGGTAGTAGTCCAAAGTACTGAAGCTGTGGTGGTATAACTGGTTTTCAGTGGATGCAATATTGTAGTGTCCTAAACGAAGTGTAGTACTATGGGACAAAGGTGTCTGTTCTCATGGTGAATCAAGTAGAAGTGAATTTGTTATAGTTGGAGCAGCAGCACTGAGAAGCCATTCTGACAAATATATATTTGTGAATTCAAAACCTGTAACTAATGAAATACTAACTGTTAACCAAGAACTGTGTATCTCCGACAGTGGTGTCACGGAATTTGCCCTTTCTCACCTGGGAGCGATCCTTGCAGGATTTCTTGGGTGGTGTCTTCTTACGCACGGACCTGGTCTTGTATAAGCCCGCGCGTGCCTCTTCTGGCTCCAGCGTGCATTCAGAGCTCCAGGATTCAGACACTCCGGGATCTAGGAACGAAGAAGGTGAGCACACAGCACCCAAGTCCAGGGAACAAGGACGAAGGAAGAGGGTAATGGGAATGGAATTAGGAGGTCCAGGAACAAGGATAACAGTGTAGCGAACTACGGAGCACACGTCTAGTCGCTGCTTGCAGTAGCATTGAGACGCGCGGGCGTGGCCTATTTGTAAATACGCTACGTCTGATGTAAAGACAAGGAAGATGTTGCACGTTAGACGGCCATGTCGGGAGTATCAAGGAGTGCAAGCCCCTACAAAGTCAATAAAATAAATAGGCTCGTAAGGGGGGGGGTGGGATAAGGGGAGAAGTGACTAAAAGTCTGTAATGAACAATGTGAAAGCAGTACTATTGATACTTGCACTGCAGTTTGGTTTGTATTGGTTTTGTTTGTTTGAATATGTAATAAAAATTGTTTTTTTAAAAAAAGAGTGCAAGCCCCGTTGTGACAAGGACCATGAGGTCCAAAAGGGGCGTGTTCTGTGGATCATGACCGCATGCCTCCTCCGAAGACTCGTTCCACCGGGTTTGCCCGGGTGTATGAGATGGTATCTTCTGAGCAATCGAGGGGTATTCAGGTTCCTTTCAACCAGGTATTGAAGCTGACCACGTTTATACCTGGAATCTCATATTCGGGAAACTTCATATTCCACTTGGTCGTCCACCACCACTGGAGGGGGTCTGCAAGATTTCCGGGAAGATCGGATGTAGGGTTTTAATAAAGAAGTGTGAAAAACTGGGTGAATCTTCTTCCCGGAGTCGGGTAGCTCGAGTCGGTATGAGACAGGATTTATGATTTCCTTGACGGAAAATGGACCATAGTACCAGGGGGCCAATTTGTTTGGCCGTAAGTGTCTGGGTAGTAGCTTCGAGGACAACCAGACTTGATCACCAACTGCATATTAAGGCCCTGGTCTTCTTTTGGAATCAGCGTTTTGTTGAGTTTGTATTCTGGCTTTCTCTAAGTGTTCCTTGGCTTCCTTGTATACATTGATGAGTGTTTCCATCCAGGAGTCAACGGTAGGAACAGGTGTGGGATGTGGAAGAACAGAGGGTAACACTGATGGATGGAATCCTTGACTGCAATAAAAGGGGCTGGTCTTGATTGCCGAATGATCGGAATGGTTGTACGCAAACTCAGCCATGGGTATTAGGAGCGACCAGTCGTCCTGAACCTTTGTGGCGAAACAACAAAGGTATTGTTCCAGGGTCTGGTTTACACGTTCCATGGCTCCATTGGTTTGTGGATGATAACCTAATGAGAGAGCACATTGGTTCCCCAGAATGCGACAGAGATGTTTCCAGAATTGTGAGACGTATTGAGGTCCTCGGTCTGATATGATCTTGGAAGAAAGTCCATGTAGGCGTAAAATGTGTTCCAGGAAGATTCCAGCTAGTTCTGATGAGGACGGTAGTTTATACAGTGGTGTAAAGTGATCCATGTGAGTGAACAAGTCAATGGTAACCATGATAGTCGTGTATCCCCTGGAAGGTGGCAATTCCACAATGAAGTCCGTAGCAATGAATTCCCATGGTCTTGCTGGTAGAGTAGGTTGTAGTAGGAGACCTGCTGGTCTCTTGTTATTGTGTTTGTTCTGACTACAAATAGAATAGGCTTGGGTGTACAGTTGTACGTCTGTCTTCATTCTAGGCCACCAAAATTGTCTTTATAAGACGGAGGGTGTTGGTGATGCCACGATGTCCGGAATGAAGGGTATTGTGGCAGAGGTTGATTATCCTTTGTTGTAATTTCTGTATGGGGCTGACTAAAGCATTATCCCTGAACAAGTATCCATCCTTGATTCTTAGATCCCATTGATTCTTCCTTGAAATATCCTTCCAGAGCTCAAAGCATTGGGTTTGTATCCGAATTTCTTCGAGGAGACTGACTGCTTGAGCTACAAAAATCGTGTGGGGAAACATCTTGGGATAGGTCCGATCTTCAATAGTTTCGTAGTCAGGATGTCGGGATAAGGCATCAGCAATTATGTTCTGTGATCCGGGGACATGATGGATGTGGAACTGGTACTGGGCAAAGAAGAAGGCCCAACGGGCCTGACGACTGTTCCTACACTCCAAGGATTGTAGAACTTGAAGATTCCGATGGTCCGTGCGCACCTGGACTGGATGTCTTGCTCCCAGGAGTAGGTGTCGCCATTCGGTGAAAGCTTGACGGATGGCTAACAGTTACTTTTCCAGGACAGAGGAATGTGTCTCACTGGGAGTCAGAGTTCTTGAAAGATAAGCAATGGGGTGTTCCATCTTGTCCTCGAACTCTTGCTTCAGAACTGCTCTATGGCGTAGTTGGAGGCATCCGTCTCCACTATGAATGGTCGATTTATGTCGGGTTGGGCTAGGATGGGGGCTTGAGTAAACTCTGCCTTTAAAAGTTGGAATGCCTTGTCTTGAGGTGTAGACCAGAGAAAGGGAGTGTCTTTCTTCAAGAGTGCAATGATCGGCTGAACAATCTCAGAAAAGGTGGGTATGAACGTCCGGTAGATATTGGCTAGCCCCAGGAAGGATTGAACTTGTTTCACAGAAGTGGGAGTCGGCCAGGATAATATGGCTTTTACCTTTGACTGATCCATACCAATTCATTCTGGACTAAGGACAAATCCTAGGTAATGAACAGAGGTCACATTAAACAGGCATTTCTCGGGTTTGGCTAGGAGTCTATGTTCACGTAGTCGTTGTAAGACAGCCTTAACATGTTCTTCATGCCTTAGAAGGTCCTTGGAATAGATCAGGATATCGTCTAGGTAGGCGATGACGAAGATGAACAGCATATCGGAGAACACCCTATCCATGAAACATTGAAAGACGGCAGGGGCATTAGCAAGTCCAAAGGGCATTACCAGATATTCGAAGTATCCAAAGGGTGTTCAAAAGGCTGTTTTCCATTCGTCTCCTTCCCTGATTAGAATCAGATGATAGGCACCCCTGAGATCCAGTTTCGTGAAGATTACAGCTCCTCTCACCGCTTCCAGGATATCCGAGATCAAGGGTAAGGGGTAGCGGTCCTTGAGGGTGCATTGATTTAATCCACGATAATCGAGGCAAGGTCTAAGTTCCTTGGTGTCCTTCTTGGGAACAAAAAATAGTGAGGCTCCAGCTGGGGATTTCGATGGTCTTATGGTGCCATTTTCAAGGTTGGTATCCAAGTATTCTCATAGGGCTCTCTTTTCAGGTTCGGATAGGATGAACATCCTCCCAAAGGGAATCACTGCAGAGGGTTCTCTGTCTATGGCGCAGTCTTCAGGTCTGTGAGGGGGTAGAGCCTGGACTATGGCAGTTGAAAACACATCAGCATAACTCTGATAGGCCTTTGGAACCAATACAATATTGGAAACCATGAGTGGAACTTGCTGATCTATTGATGGTTCTTTGGAAGGTGTCACGGATGATTCCAGGAATAGACAGTGTGACATACAAAACTCAGATCCAAAAAATAAGGATCCTACTGCCCAGTTGATATGATTATGCTTCTGTAACCAGGGCATACCCAGGACCATGGGATAATGAGCAGACTTAATGATGTCAAATCTGATCAGCTCTTGGTGATGGCTTATTGAAAGTTGGATCTCTTTAGTCTGCAGGCTTATAGGCCCTGAAGTGAGGGGTCTTCCATTGATCGCTTTCACCGGTTGCATGGTACTTCGTGTCTCGTACGGAATGTGGTGACACGTAACCCAATCTTGATCAATGAATACTCCCATAGCTCCGCAGTCAACCAAGGCCAAAATGAAGTAGGTCTTATTCTTGGATGCGATAGAAGGGCCTGTACAATCACTAGGCTGTTTTGTCTAGGAGAGTTCAAAGATGGAATAGACGTGGAGCAAACATCTCTCTCCCGAAGCCTTGCTCCTTCTAGGATTGGGAGCTGGCGTTTCCCGAACGTCGAGGAGTGGCTAGAGGGCATTTTCTAACCAGGTGTTTATCCGAGGCACAGTACATGCATAACCCCGTATGAATCCTTCTCTTCCTTTCTTGTGGGGATATGGGCCCATGGAAGGCTCCTATCTGCATAGGTTCTGGTTCAGTAGCTGACACTGGATTTGTGTCAGTCTTGGAGGTAATCTCGAAGGATGCCTTCGGGGGGGTTACTTTGGATTTCCTTTTTTCTGCCTTTCTTTCCTGGATACGAAAATCTATTTGCATGGCAAGGTCCATAAGAGCCTGGAATGAGCTTGGGCGAGCCACTCTGGCCAACTCTTCTTTGATCTCCTCATTCAGTCCCCTTCTGAAAAGTGTAAAACTTGCTTCAGGAGACCAGTCGGCTTCCTTGGCCAATTGCTTGAATCGGGTTACATATGTAAGCATATCCTGGGATCCTTGTTGAAAGTCTAGCAGGCGCTCCTGGGCACTATAGACCTGCTCAGGGCGGTCAAACATGGTTTTAAGGGCTTGTATGAAACCGTCGTCATCCAGGGGGGCATCCCCAGAATTGACTAAGGGCGTAGCCGAAGTTAGAGCATTTCCGGAAAGGTGTGCAATTATGAAGCCAACCTTAGCCCTAGGAGTTGAAAAGTAGTAGGGCTTAAAAGTAAAGTGAACCAAACAAGAATCAAGGAATCCATGAAGGGTTTTTGCCAAACCATCGTATTTGCCAACAATGCCGCTCAGCAATACGCCTTCCTTTGTGGCAGAATCACGGGATAGAACTAATTGTTTGAGAGCAGCGTTTTCCGCCTTTAAATTTTGTACCTCGGTCATTAGTTCTTGCATGCCATGAATGTGATCCTGAACAGCCGCTTCCATGTCGGCTCCGACTTCGGTCGTTTGGCATCTCAAACTGTCACAGAATTACCCCTTTCTCACCTGGGAGCGATCCTTGCAGGATTTCTTGGGGGGTGTCTTCTTCCGCACGGACCTGGTCTTGTATAAGCCCGCGCAAGCCTCTTCTGGCTCCAGCGTGCGTTCAGAGCTCCAGGATTCAGACACTCCGGGATCCAGGAACGAAGAAGGTGAGCACACAGCACACGAGTCCAGGAAATAAGGAAGAAGTAAGAGGGTAATGGAAATGGAATTAGGAGGTTCAGGAACAAGGATAACAGTGTAGCGAACTACGGAGCACACGTCTAGTCGCTGCTTGCAGTAGCATTGAGACGCGCGGGCCCGCGGGGCGCGGCCTATTTGTAAATACGCTACGTCTGACGTAAAGACAAGGAAGATGTTGCACGTTAGACGGCCATGTCGGGAGTATCAAGGAGTGCAAGCCCCGTTGTGACAAGGACCATGAGGTCCAAAAGGGGCGTGTTCTGTGGATCATGACAAGTGGTAGATCCATTCCTTATGAACTGTGGCAAGTCTTCCTGAAGTGGTGAGAAAGCATTGTGGCTGGGATTATCATTGGTGCTGTTTTGAGGAAGAGAAAATATTTGCTATCATTGGAACTTTGGTTAACTAACAAACCTTTACTGTGACTTTGAAACGTCAAGAACTGATTTGAGACCGTTTTACCTACAAAGATGTCTTCAATTTCTTTCGTTGAACATTTGCAGAATTGATCTTAAATCCTGGGGAAGGGAATTCACCCAGGACATTAGAAGGTCATTAACAAACTGTGAAGGTTGTTTGTTATGTTGCATTGCCAAATATTTTCTTTGTGCATTTGTTGCTTAGTATGAGGGCTAGAAATCTTGTGTTGGTGCTTTCCTTTAGCTTTGGTTAGGCAGGAAAATCCTCAGCAGGGAAGTGATAGTGAGGCATTTTACTATGTTTATTTTGAGAATAAAATGGCATGTTTTGATAAATCATCAAACAGTCGCCCCGCTCGCAATACTGACCCCTCAGACCCTGTGAGTATTAAACAGGCATGGATTACTCCTCTGATAAAATCCTCACTGGGTCCAAATATTCCTACAAATTATCGACCCAGTACAAGCGTGCCTTTTCTTCTGAAGATCTTAAATTGATTGTCTTATTTACAAATACAGGCTCATTTGGGTAAGCAGGACCTCTTGGGTTCTGGAAAATCAGAATGTAGAGCCTTTTGTGGCACCGAGTCTGCTCTGTTGGCCCTCAAAGCACGCATGTCCCAAATCATGGATAATGGCCAGGTCTCTCTTCTTGTACTATTAGATCTGTCGGCTGCTTTTGATCTTGTAGATTTTAATATTTTGCTCTATATAGTCCAGACCACTGATTTCTTTTCTAAGAATGCAACCAACTGGATCTTGTCTCTCTTTTATCCGGCAGATCAGTAAGAGTCTTCTGGAAGTTCTTTATGGCCTCTTCTACTGAGCTTCTGTGTGGGGTTGTACAGGACTACTGCTTGTCACCTACACTTTTTAATATTTTTATAAAAGCCATTATTTGATTTGCTAGATTAGAGTAAATGTTATATTTGATTTAATTCAAAGTTGGATGGCAATAGTCAGGTTCTTAATGATGCCAAGACTGAACAACTCCTGGTAGGTACCCAACGAAGGCTCTCTCAGCTACCGGATAAGTATACAAATGTCACAATTATGGATTGTGTTATCCCTGTTCTTCCAAAGGATAAAACGCTGGAGTTTATTTAGACTCAAATCTTTCTATGAAAGACCAGGTTAATGCTGTGATCCCATCTTCTGCTTATTACCTAAAGTTGCTTTGCCGCATTCTGCCTTTCATTTCGGCTAATAACTGTACCACGCTTGCTCGCTCAATAATTGGCACAAAAATCAATTACTGCAGTACCCTTCTGATTGGCACATCACGGAGTAACATCGCTAAACTTCAGGTTCTGCAGAATAGCACTGTTAGGATTGTGGCCCATCTTAATCGAAGAACACACATCACTCTGCACTGGTTACTAATTAAGGAGTGCTTGAATTTGAGTTCTTACCATCACCCATAAAGGCCTTTTTCGGCAAAGGTCTGGCATATCTCAAACGAAGGCTGCACTTAAAACAGTGCACATGTTCGTTGAGGTCATACCAGAGTAATTTGCTTACTGCTCCCTGTGTCAGGCGTGAGCAGGCTGATAAACGTTCCTTTAACTTTTTTGAGGCCTACCTGTTGAATGGGTTTAATTCCACTTTTATCTGGTTTTATACAGCTTGTGTTGCGTTATTTTTGTGCTTTTTAGATCTTTACTCTTCATTAGTTTTTATGTTGTGCGTTTGTGGTGTTTGTGCCCATTTGCCTATGGGCACAAGGCACAATATAAATAAAAAAACATAAACATGGAGATGAGGGGTCTAAGCCAAAACCAGACTTAGTCTCCGGAGGAGGCAGCCTGGCAAGCACCAACTTGGTTGGCAAAATGTAGTCACTGGACTGTCAAGCTTGGAAGCTAAGTCCAAGAGAAAATTGAGACGGATAGCAAATTGGGAAGTGCTGAGCCCTGTACATCGGAAGTCATGTGCAGGGCTCAGTAGAATAATAATTGCATTGAGAAGCAGTGAGCTCTAGCACATAGGGGGAAACGTTTCTTGCACCTATTGAGAAGCAAATTGCTTAGAAGATAATGCTGGACAACTGGATAACCCAAGTACCCTGTGAGGCAGATCACCATGAGTCACTGACTCATGCTGACAGGAGAGCCCCAGGAGACAATGGAAGTGGTCAGAAGCAAAAATTACGGCACTCGAGCAGCAGCAGCTGACTCGCATGCACAAAGAAACTGTTCCCTTAAGTCTCTTCTTCGAGTTGGAGAGCAGCAACTGTAGAAGGATCCTTCTTGGCCAAGAATCTGAAGGGAAGACCTGCAGAGTTCCAAAGCGAAACTGTAGACAGGCGACCGGTATACACCAGAAGCCCTGGACAGAGCTGGTCAGTTCACAGGATGGTCCTAGGATACTTCCTAAATCTCCAGAGGGTCAGATCCATGTTCAGGTGGTTGAGGCTACTTTGTCCCACTATCCCAAAGGTTGATGCACTGTTGAGGGCCTTTACGGGATTGGTCAAAGAAACAGGCTTCAATAGCTGTCCACAGATCTTCAGCTGGCTGTAGCAATTTGTAGTAGTCGTTGCTCCAACAACAATCGAAAGAATGGATGAACGAGTCCTCGTTTTATCCTAGACTTGATCCATCTAAACTGTCGCAGGCTGTCCATTCTTGGACAGCCTCTTACCCCACATCTGCCCAGCAACAGACTTCCCCCTGATTGGAGTACAACTTGGGACCAGACAGTCCCAGTCCCCACGTCCTTCCAGTTACACACACTGCCACTTTTCCCGAGAAAGGGCTTTCCTTGTATGGATAAGGCAGGGAAGGCGGCCAGAGAACAAAACGACCAAAGGACAGGAGGATAATGTGTGGCATGGCCGTTTTGAGTACATGGTACTCAAAATGGCCTTATGTGATCAAATGCAAAAGTGCACGCAGGAACAAAGAAAAACGTGGTACAAAAATATCCCCTGCCACAAGCCCATCATGGATGTATCACGCAAGTAACAAAAAGGGATACAAAATACACCTGGTGCACATTTTAATGTGATTTCTGCAGCCTAAAAATATAAAGGAATTTCATAAAGGGAGAGTGGGAGCCCCCTGCACTGGTAGCCTTAGGGACTGACCAGCACCCCCAAAATAGATGAGCTAAGCAAGGTAAGTAAAGCAAAGAGGCCTTACTTGCCTTGAAAAGTTACGACAGGAATCGCACAGTAGTTAGTTGAGGAGGGGTCGTCTATTGAAGTTAATGGATGGAGAGCTGCAAAATCAAAATTCGTAACGGAGCACCTCTGAAAAGGTTATCCTCATGTGTTGTTAGTACTGCCTTTGGCCAATTGTAAGGTGCCTGAGTTGGGTGCAGGGTGGCAAATGGCATGTGTTGAAATGTGCCCTGCACATCTTAAATACCCAAGCTGCCCTGCTCCAGCCGTTCACACTCGACAACAACCTGGTCCCATGTGTAAAGGTTCATGGTGTGAACAAAGGTGCTACTAAGTACTCTAGAGGCAGTTAAGATCTCCACCAAATTCCAAAATGTAAAGGTGCTGTAAGACGGATAAACAATTAAACAAGGCAGCCCAAACTCTAACACATGTTTCAGTGTCACAATAAAGCAACACCATTGTGCTCATTATTGTATCCAAATAATTACGTTAGTTGCCAAGCAGTTTAGAACTTGTGCTATTTTATAGCTGGAGGCATTATTTCTAACCAAACCTGGACGTCTGACACTATTTCCAGAAAGCCAGTCAATGCACAGACCCTATCGGACAACCACACACGATGGTAATTGGTGCTTCAAGTGTATATAGCGGTACATACAGTACTGTACGCTGTGACTAGCATTTGTATTCAGTTTTTTAAATTTTTTGTCCACTTTAAGTGCTTGAAGACATCAAAACAAAATCACTGACACAAACTTCAAAATGTTTTGGTGGGCTTGAGAGTGTAACCCAGCTCTGCTGGCTTCCCTTAACTGGAGGCAAAATCTCTTTCGCCACCAACCTTGTGAAGATGAAGCCTTGAGAAGTATAGAACGGCATCAAGCTGTCCCTAATTGTTTCAATACATTGCGCTACAAAGTGAGACCCAACAGCAAATGGAGGAGACACCCTAACTTAAGACTCAACTTGAGATACTTGAGCAGTGGGAGAAACGCCCAAGTCCGAGACACAGCAGCAAATGGAGAAACCACCTAAATTTGATACTTGAGCAGTGGGTAAACACTAAGTTTGAGACACAACAATAGATGGATAGACGCCTAGATATGAGGCATAGCAGTAAATGGCGAAATATGAGATGCAGCAGTAAATGGAGAAGTGACCTAGATTTGAGAGAATTGTGCATTGGGAGAAACTCCCAAGCTTGAGACACTTGAGCAGTTTGGGAAACACCCAAGTAAATGGACAAACGCTTTAATACGAGACAGCACTGAATGGAGGATTTGAGATGCTTGAGCAATGGGAGAAACACTCAAGTTTGAGAACATAGAGCAGTAGGAGAAACACCTACTTTTGGAACACAGAAGTGGGGGGGCGGGCACAAAGGGGTTGTTGTATGGTCGTCTGTGGGAATGACGGCTTTCTTTTTGCTCTCCATTCCCACTTATCTGCTATGTTGTTGAAAAAAACAAGAACTTCCCTGTAGATGTCAGAAACGAAGAAACTCTTTTCCTTCACTTAAGTAAATATTTCCTCAGAGGAGAAAACACAAGGACTGCCATCAGCGTGATGCGCAGTTAGAATCTGAGGAGAAGGAAGAGGGTCTAACTACTCGATGTCTCGTGTGGTTGGGACCAAAAGCATCCATAAGGAGGGTGACACCCTACACAATGAAAAGTCCTTTGATTTAGGCAAGGAAAAAAGAAGGTAACTGAGGATTCCCAGCCCGACGCCAGGGAATAATCACAGCATGTGAATCTATGAAAGATCCAATGCTGGAGAACTGGGATACTTAAGCATATGCACAGCATGGTGCCAATGGTTTCCATTCAAAATGCTTTCAGTGATGTATGTGTACTACCACTAAAGGTCTCTGCTGTTTAAAACTGGGCAGGTGCATATTCTGCTATACAGTGGTGATAAATAACCCAATCTGAGCAATCCTGCTATTTTTCTTGTGGTTATCAACTTTTAATGTTGCATTCTATGTTCCTGAAACAGAGTACCACGGTCACTCAGAGAAAAATGCTTTACTGTAATATAATTGTTCCACCTTTTATCAGGGTTCCCCTTAGGTGGGGGGGTCTTTTCTGGCTCTGCCACTGGTTAACATGGTCAGAGTCTGTTTGGATCATTGTTTTTGATTAATGTGATTAGGTGCTTTTGTAAAGGCCTCCCAGAAAACGGTAAGCCGTTGTGATCAGAAACCCTTGTTTCAAGGTTCTCCACACCAGTATCTCATATGAGGAGATTTGAACAATGGTTGCTTGTCTTTAGAGTCTCTTGATTTTTGGCAATATGGGTTACAGATTTCACCAAACTGGTGTCTCAAGGAAGGATAATTGTGCCCTTTTTTCCTTTTAATTCTGTTTGCTTGGTATGCAGAATTATCTGGTATTCGTGAATGTTCTGCCCGAAGCGCCTCAGAGTTACCTTTCCTGCAAGCGAACTCACCGGCTTCTCTGTGTCTCCGCGTCACTCGTAGCTTCTGCGGCAGACTTTCTGCAGTCTTCTGTACCTGCCACCGCCTGCACAGCCCTACTTTGCAGCTCCACCAGCTCTGTCAGGTCTCTGCATCTTCCAGCTCCGCTGAGTGATTCTCGTCGGGTTGGGAGCAAGTCTCCCACACAACTTGGCTTCGCTCCCCGCTGCGAACCATGGACTCTGCTTCCTGCTGCACATACTCTGCAAAACCGCATGCATTCTCTTCCTGCTTCGGATGGCGCTTGCACTCCGGCTTGAGCTCCAACTGCTTCGGCCTCTCTCCTGACTGCCTCTGCTATTCCTTCCCCAGCTGTGGCTCATTCTCAGGTCTAAATGTCCCGCTCAGGTGCCTTGACTTAAAAACAACCAAACCACACAGTCCTTTCTGTAGCAACCTTCATCCTCACGAACCCTCTGTTCCTCTTCCTCGTCCCAGTACCACAGGCATTCTGGATCTTGAAGTCCATAGTGGTTGTGGCTCTTTCATGTCTTTCTAGTTCTGATAGATTTGTGAACTTGATATAATCAGAGTTGGGAGATGTGATGTGAATGATATGTGATTTAGTATTGGGGTTGGGATTGTTACCTAAGACCGAATCATGATAATTAGAGCATGTCATATTTGCTTAATGACTTCCTAAGTATGAAACCTATTCTATCTCATTGACTTCGTGGCAAATGTTCTTCGGGTTTTCTCATTGGAGGGACTTGTGCAATGACAGAATGCAGTTAGATGTTTTTGAATGATGGGACTTCCATCCTCACAAGAAGACGAATACCGCGTCCCTCCCAGGGGAGTCACCACTTCCCCCTGATAGCCATCTCCTCCCATGTGATCTTCTCTCATGATGCCAACACCACGAACTGGATCAGGTAGCCTCCGCCTTTCCCTGGCCACATGGGAGTTGATTTTAGGCTGGGGTTTAGTGATGACTCTGCAAGATTCATCACAGGTGCTGGTCACTCCACCGGCTCCCCCGTACTATATGAAGCTGCTAGTCTCCCAATTTAAAAATAAGCCCCCCATGAAGGAGTACCGAGATGTTGAACCGCCTTCAGATAATTGACTGAGAGTGGAGAGTAAATTGTAGAACTGCTCATCTCCGAGACTAGCATTTCACAGTTTCTGAATATCCATGCAGCCGCTGATCTCTGCAGTTCTTTAAAGTCTAGCGTATAACAATTGACAAGCAAGGTGATCCCACGAGCTGAAGAGAGACCTCGAGAAAGAAAACTATGCTCAATAAATTCAGCTGGCGTAGGAATTACTTTCGAACAAGTATTGAGGTTCAGCGCTGGTAATTGAACTATTAAGGTAGATTAGGGCAAATCAGTAGGACTAAGCGATCTTAGAGCTCTCACTACTAAAAAAGACATAACAGGCTGCAGGTGGAATAGTTACACCCCAATCATTTCCTGCAAAGCAGCGTCCCGTGGCAGTACAGGTAACACAGATGGCTGGGTGGCAGGTGCTGATAATGAGGCAGCAGTCGCAGTGTGGCTAGGTCAATCCAAACAAAGACAGCTGCAGACCACTCGGGGACTTTGCCCGGTCTTCATCCAGGGCGTGAGATAATAATGCTTCGGGTGAGGGGGTGGTGCACGGAGCACAACATTGGAGGTGGGCGGGTGTAGGTTGAAAACTGTAGATGAAATGGCAAGTGGAACAGTCATGCCCAATCCCCTCCAGTAGGGCAGTCTACCGTGGCAGTACAGATGGCCGCATGGCAGGCGACTATGGAATGTTATGTTGATACGCACTGCTAGCACCAGGGTCAGTCTCCAGGCAGTCGCATGGCTCTGCAATAGAGGGGAAGGGGAGTTAGTAGGGATAGGGTGAGAGGATAGATTCAGAACCAGGAGGAACTGGCGTCTGTGAGTGTTTTGCATGTGGTAGTTTTGTGAGAGGCCTTGTGCATTGTATACGTATGGGTAAGATTGTGTCTCGGGTGTGTGGTAGTGTCTTGTGTTCGTGTGTTGTCGGTTATGATAGGGTGGTCTTGTGCCACCCTATCATCTTGTGTCTTGTGTAGGGTGGTGTTGGAGAGTGTCCATAAGAGATCAAAGTCACAGGTGGTCGTACCTGTAAGATAATCCAGCATCTTGTATGTAGTTGCATTGTTGAAGGTTTTATGGACTATCTGGGTGGTTCAACCTAGGTGTGCTTCAGTATCTGTAGAGGCTGGGTGTGGACATAGAATTGGTTCTCTGTTTCTGTGGAGTGTGACTAGTCCAAGGTCTGGTGTAGTGGCATCAGTTATTTAGGAGGAGCAGGAAGTAAAATGGCTTTGTAAAGTCGGTCAGTTTGTTGGAGCCTCTGGCGCAGCACTTAGGATGCCCCTTGAAGTTATCTAGCCAGGTTCTTGTTTGTGGTTCTTTTGGCCCATCTCTTCTCCTCTCTAGTTGTTTCTGTGGTGGTGGTGCTGTTGCCGGTGTCCCTTCAAGGTTGTCATTTTCTGCTGAATAGCCAGGTTGTCAGCAGTTTCCTAAAGGTGATGTGCTTTTCTGTGGTTCTAATTTCTTTAGGCATTTTGTTCTAGATGTTAGCAATTAGACGTGAGAACGCAGATCCGACGAATTTCCTTTCTTCTTGGTGTTTAGCCTCTATTAATAGGTTGTTGCTGGATCTTAGTTCCCTTCCTGGGTGATACCGGCTAATCTTATCTTGGAGGAAGTCTGTACACCTTGTCTGTGCAAGGCTACGTGGGCGATGCAGAGAGCTTTGAATTTGTTGCGCTTTTTTACTGGTAACCAGTGTAGGCTTTTCACTGCTGGAGTGATGTGGTCTCTTCTGTTTAGTCTTAATAGGATACTGGCTGCTGTATTTTGCACCATTTGGAGTTTCTTGTCTTTTCAGGATTCCTAGGCAGAGGCTGTTTGCGTAGTCAATTATTGTGACTATCAGGGATATGATTGTGAGGGTTCTGTGGGGGAAGGAGAGGGAGGGGAGTAATCCTCTGAGCAGTCGTAGGAGAAAGAAGCCTTTTTTCAGCGATTGTGTTGACTTGTAGTTCCAGTGATAGTCCCTTGTCCAGGAGTATTCCTAGGTTATTTACTACATCAATAGTCTCTGGTTGCGTTCCCATGCCGATTGGCCAGTCCGTTTTTGGGCTCCCTCTGTCGAAGGCTGCCAGTGAGAGCATTATTTGTTTTTTACCGGTTCCGTTTGAGGTTGTTAGTTGTCATCCAGTTGTCGATGTCTGTGAAGCAGTTGTTGAGGCTGTTATTTTGTTCCTGTGTTCTGTTGGTTTTCACAATCAGTTATGTCATTTGCGTAATTGTAGGCAGTAGGTTTGTGGGGTTGAATAATTTTTCATCAGTGGGCTCATGTAGATAGTGAAAAGTAGAGGGGTGAGGCTGGATCCTAGTGGGAATCTGCAGGATATATTCTTGGTGTTTGAGGTAAACAGTGGTAGGTAGGTTCTTTCGATTTGGTTGGTTAGGAATGAGGTAAGCCACTTTAGTTCATATTCGTGTATGCCACATTCCATCGATCTTTTTATTAGTGTTGCATGGCTGACTGTGTCAAAAGCCACTGATATGTGCAATAGTATGAGGGCCGATGGAGCATCATAATCTGCGTTTATTTTCAGGTCGTCCCATATGGATAGAAGTGCTGATTC
Organism: Ambystoma mexicanum; assembly: GCF_040938575.1. Classification (NCBI taxonomy): domain Eukaryota; kingdom Metazoa; phylum Chordata; class Amphibia; order Caudata; family Ambystomatidae; genus Ambystoma; species Ambystoma mexicanum. Next base: position 1,205,704,331 of record NC_090923.1, on the reverse strand, counting down.
TGTTCCTCTCATTGTTCTGAAGTCAACTTGTGGCTGGTCGAGTATTCTGTTTGTTTCGATGTGTTTAAGAAGGATTTTATATATGTGGTTCTCCAGGATCTTTGCTGGATAGGGCAGGTTGGATATTGGTCTTTAGTTGCTTGTGTCTTCTGCGCTTGCTGATTCCTTTTTTATCACAGGGTTCATGTATGCTGATTTGAAGGAGGGTGGTACTATTCCTCTTTTGAGTGTTAGATGCATTAGCTTACGAAAATGTGTCGCTGGGGTTCTGTGGTTGAGGATTCCTTTGAAGATGTCCGGGGGACAGGAGTCCCTTGGGGATCCTGCAAGGTTGGTGTCCTTAATCAGTGTGGCAACGGTTTCTTCTGTGATTGGTTCTATGCAGGTGAGTTTTGCTGTAATCTGTATTTTGCCCGGTGTCTGTGGTCCGGCAGTTGTGGTTGTATTTGACCGGGCTAGGTTGATGGTCTCCTGGATTGTCTATTTTTGTCCTCAGGTGAGGTGGTGATGTTGTCACATATTGCTTGTGTCGGGGTGATAGAATTCTTGCAGGAAGAAGGGTTTGTTATCCCTTGTTTTGAAGACTTCTTTCAGTGGATTGTTTGCCAATTCTATTCTTATGGCGTAGTAGAACTTTTTTGCTTTGAGGACTGTTGATTTGTATAGTTTGAGTTGTCTTTATTTTATTGTCTCGTCCGGTTTATTGTTCTTTCCATTTTATTTTCCATTATGCTGTTGTTTTCTTTAGTTCTTTCAGTTCCTGTGTGAACCATTTTGCTAGCAGTTGTTTTAGCGTTGTTTTGAATGTTTTAGCCGGTGCTAATTGGTCAAGGGCATTGTTGATCCAATTGTTGAGTGTCTTCTGCTGTGTCTATGCTTGTTTCGGTGGGTTCTGTTTCGCTTGGGACGTTTCAGTCTAGAATGTTTGTTAGGGCCTCTAGATCCAGGTTCTTCCAGTTTCTTTTCTTGCTGTTATGGAGTGTTTTCTTCCCGGCCGGTAAGCGGGTTTGGGATGTGATGTAGAATGGTATTGAGTAGTGGCCACTCCTTACCATTGGTGTAGGTGGCGCGGGAGCACATAGTCCATCCCTGCAGAAAATTGAATCCACGGTGTGTCCGGTGTCGTGGGTGGATCCATTGACTATTTGCATGAAATGAAAAGTTTCCAAGAGTGCACAGAGTAAGTTTGCTGTAAACTCATTTTCTTTTTTGAACCATATGTTGAAATCTCCCAATATGACTAGGTTGTTGTGGTGGGGTGATAGCATGGCGGCCTCGTCTGCTAGTTTCCTTGCAAAGCGTGGGTTGTAAGAAGGTGGTCTGTCAATCAGGAGGAATACTGTGTTGGATTGGTCATTGAGTTCCATCTTGATGAGGAGGGATTCATAATATTCTGAGTTGGTTGTGATGTTTCAAGATGTTTGGATGTGTTCATTGTGTATGATTGCGATTCCGCCTCCTCTTCGGTTTTCTTTGTTGGCATGTATTCATTTATAATTGTCCGGTATTGCTTTGTTCACAATGCCTTTATAGTTGTCTGATAACCATGTTTCTGTGAAAAAGAGCATGTCTGTGCCTCCTTTGCTAAGAAGGTCATGTTTTTCTAATGGGTGCTTTATCATGGATCCAACATTGAGAAGGCTGCAGTGTAGTTTGTTTGATTTTCCTTTCGGGTGGTTGTTTGTATTGTTTGTTCAGCCTGGTGTGTTGCCAGTTGGGTTTCCGTTGCTGGTGGGTTTCCCCTTGTTGAGCCTGTTTGGCGTAGTGGTTCTTTGGTGGTCAGGCTCTTCGTCGAGTAGACCGATGAGGATTATGGCGGGCTTGGTTGGTTTTGGTTCGTTCTGGGTGGAAAATTGTGTAGGTACCAGTTTGTTGTTCTAGTCTTTGGTGATGTAGGGCGTGTAGAAGGTGATGGATTCCAACTTGACCCTGATTCTCGTTGGGATATTGTCCATGGTGAAGACCGGGTTGGGATGGTTTATTAGTTGTATTGCGTTTGATATCCTGGTGGGATCTGTATTTGTGGTGCTTGTTGGCGGTTGGATTGTTGTTGCTGTGCTGTTTTTGTTTGCCACGCAGTTGTATGTGGAGAGGTAGCAAGCAATGCAGTTCGTCTTTGCTTTGTTCTTTGTATGTCTCCTTGTGCCATCTGCAATGTTTGTTGTCCAGTTTTTCAGAGTTGTGGGATCATGCCAGTTGGTGCCTTCCTGAGAGGTTTGGGTTTTCTTACTATTTCTGTTATCTGTTGTGGCTTTTTGTCTTTCTGGTGGCGATTGGGTTGTGGGTTGTATTCTCTTGAGTGGGTGTCCTCTTTGGATTAGTGTGTTTCCCGATCTTTCGGGTTTAGTCTTTGCGGTTTGTGGTTTGTTGTTGCTTGTATTTTGTGAGCTTGTGGATAGTTGAGACCTCGGTTGAACGACCTTTGTGGTTTGGTTTGTTTATTGCTTTTTCCTTTTTGGTTCCTATGTGGTTCCTATGTGGTTTTGTTATTTATCTTGGGGGTCCTTTTGGTTATGGTTGTTCATTGTTGAACCGGGGGTACTAAATGATGTCAAAACCTAGCAAAGGTCTTCATGGTACCAGCTGGTATGCGCTAGAGATAGCCATCCTATGATGTGAAAAATAGAGAAAATTATGGCAATATCTGGTATAAGGCAAATATTTGGCAAATAGCTGTACAATAGCCCAAACTAACTTTTCGAAGGGGCTGGCAAAATGACCGCTGGTGAAACAAAATTGGACTCCAATTTTGCTTCTCTGGCAGAGCATATTTCCTGCTTCACCACCACAAGGTGACTTTTTACCCCGTAAGTTTTGCTGAAAATGTAATTGTTTCCTAAAATCTCTGATTTTTTTCTCAAAGAATTTGCGGAAAGTTGAAATTTAGGTAGCAAAATGTAAGACTGAAACACCCAAAATGGCAAATTGCTCTCCATGTGTGAAAGTGGCTAAGCAGGACAATTTTGCCCAGAATTCACCAATTTCGCTGTGGATTTCAGTAATTTCCCCCAGTTGGATGAAGCTAACCCTAAGTTTGAACCCTGACGTGCAGCAGTCCTCTACAGAGTATGACCGCCATCTGAACAGCTTTGTTCTTGTAAGAACGGCAATGTTACACACTCTTCCAATTCACAGCATGCCCTTGGCTAGGACCAGCACATAAAGTAGCACAGGGATCCACTCCAGTTGATTGGGAAGGGGCCACCTAGTAGTGAAATGAGGAGCTCTTTCAGAAGGATGTGCATCTCCAATTGTGAACGCCTGGACTCACCAGAAGGTTCTTGCTTGTGCAAGCAGAGCAGAAATAAGGTCTCCTTTTGGATGCTAGCTTGTTTTTCCCACTGGAGTTTAAACACTGGGCAACTGGATAACTCCACAGGTAGGGTCAATTTTAGGGGAAACCCATTTCTGGGAAGAAACCCCCACTGTTGTCTGGATACTCTTCTCAGAGAATGTCATCTGGGCGATAATCTTCAGGATGCTCAAAAGGGTACTCAGATGGACAAAGGCAGAAACTACACTGGTAGACATGGGGTAGCCACGTGAAATACAGGACGGGCAGAAGCAAACGTAAGGTCTTCCAAGTTCAGGAGAAACACAAACACCTTACCGCTAGCAGGACTGAGGCATGTGGCCGCTGATGGTCTTTCTCCCCTTCATGCTTCCGTAGCCATTCCAGTAAATGCATCAGTTATCTTGGGAGGGGAATTCAGGTGCTGCCCTCTTGAAATGAACTAGTCTATTACACTTTTTTCCATCCACAGTGAGATAGCCTTAATTGATCATGTAGGAGTTTAACACCAGATTGAAGATACATTGGGGTCAAACAAATGTTGGTCTGTGGACAACGGATCCGGTTCGGCTCCTTCTAAAATAAGGCAAAATCTAGAAATGTCGCATTCCGATACTGCAAACCAAAAATGTTAAGACTTTTAAAATGAACTTGGCAGAAGCTCTTAAGACCAACATGCCATGATGAAAGAAACTGCGAGTTGGTTCAAATGACACTGCTTGGATTTGGCTGATCGTTTTTCCAGGGAATGTAACTAAATCTTTGTTAATATATCATGACAACAGTTGTTGCTCGTTCTGCACAATGAACTTAGTTGCAATGTAGATGTTGGGAGTATGTTCTCCAAGTCCTCTGAGGACTTGTGAAGATCAACATGTAGGGTTAGGCATGGTATCCACCAAGTCAGTCCTGACTCTTATTGTGATGGTGCGATTGTCAGTCGTCTTCATTCTTAGTTGGGGAGAGAGCTTGTTATAAAGTGCAGCTTACATACAGACCAGGTGTGTGTGTGTGTGTGTGTGTGTGTGTGTGTGTGTGTGTGTGTGTGTGTGTGTGTGTGTGTGTGTGTGTGTGTGTGTGTGTGTGTGTGTGTGTGTGTGTGTGTGTGTGTGTGTGTGTGTGTGTGTGTGTGTGTGTGTGTGTGTGTGTGTGTGTGTGTGTGTGTGTGTGTGTGTGTGTGTGTGTGTGTGTGTGTGTGTGTGTGTGTGTGTGTGTGTGTGTGTGTGTGTGTGTGTGTGTGTGTGTGTGTGTGTGTGTGTGTGTGTGTGTGTGTGTGTGTGTGTGTGTGTGTGTGTGTGTGTGTGTGTGTGTGTGTGTGTGTGTGTGTGTGTGTGTGTGTGTGTGTGTGTGTGTGTATGTACAGTATATTTACTGAAAGTTTACTCTTTTTGTAAAGTAGCAAGAAATTACTACAGTTTGGGTTAAGAACTGCAAAAACTATCACAAATATACAAACAGTAGCATGTCTTTAAAAGACAGTAACTTCAATTCCAACCAGTAGGCAACAAATGGTAAGGATCGTGTAAACTGTTCATATACTTTGAGAGAGTTTAAAAGTGTTAGAACATTTAACATAGATACATATATTCTTTTCAAATAGTATCCTGATGTAAGCAAGTATCCCCATAAAGCCCCAACTATCCATATAAGTATTTAACACAATATTTCAGGTACATAATATGTTCAGATACTTTTTAGAAGGCTGTAGAAGTTTAGGAGATTTGTGTCCAGAAGAAGTAACCTGACAAGTCAATAGGCAGCTTCCAGTTAGTGACAATACAGGTAAGTGTTATCAGAGTTCTAGTGAAGCTGCTAAGCAGGCAACCTTCCTGCTGGTGAGGTTGGAGGAGCCAACCAGAAAAGTACCAGTCCCAGGTTCAATAACCAGAGTCTCTCAGAAGAAGGATTTTAGAAATGGATCAAAGCCCTGCTGCAGTGAGTGCAATGGTCGGGCCAGGGGACTTAGAGGAGAATTGTAGGCGTGAACCATATGGGACACGATGAGCAATAATTTGGAAGTCTGAAGACTTCAGGATGTGACCCAGGCATCGGGGTGCAGATGTTCATTCTGTTTTCATTGCATTGCCGATCCCTGATGCAGGGTCTGCGAGCAGAGCCCCTGGAGATGGCTGGGTGAAAGGAACATGCCTGATGACATTGAGCGACCTCTTTAAGATGACTCATAAAGAACTGGACTCTACAGAAGAAGCATCAGAGCATAATCATGAACTCTCATAACAGGTCACTGGGTGTTCAGGTGAAGACTGTGTTTCAGAATGGGGAGTTGCAGAGGTCCAGACAAGAATGTCTTTGAAGGAGCAGGTATGTTTGAGCAACAGCAGCAAATCCAGTCAGTGTTCCAGCGGATGCACCCACTGCCTGCATCTTCTGTTGCAGTGAGTATCACTGTTCGAGAATACTCCGAGGGGAGCACACATCCATCATCTCCCACATCCCCTGGATCAAGAGCAGGAAGAGTCTGAAGCAGGGTTCCCTTGGATGAAAGAGTGGCAGTGCATCACCCCAGGAGGCAGAGGAGCGAACACAGCCACAGCAAGAAGTTTCTAACAATGTCTTCAAGCCTTAAGATACACAGGATCTATACTCCTGGTATTCTTTGTTGAATGGCTTGGTGTCCCATATATATATATATATATATATATATATACACATATATACACACACACACACACACCCCCCCCCCCCCCCCCCCACCCCTACCCCAGCCCTCCAATAATGATCTGTGACCATTCAAAATGTTGGTGGCAATCCAAATTGTACTGTGACATGCTGAGGTATCTGGAAATGTCTTGATCAGACAGAACTGAAATAACTTGACACAAAGGGGCATTTCTTGTAAGGCTACCGGAGTTGAATCAGGAGGGTGAATCCCAGCTACATCAATTTTGGTATTCAAACAAGGAACTTCCAGCAACCTGGTTTCCCCAAAGATGACCAATCAAAACACAGTCACAAATATTGACTGTTATGATTGATGCATTGACAGTTTTTTATAGGTACAAAGGATGTCCTTGAACACAGGTGATTGGTACATGTCATGACATTAACCTTTAATGAAATATGCATCTAGGTTCCTCAAATCCTGTCAATGCTTTTCAAGGGATTAACCTTAACCTCACAATTTGGAATGAGGTCTACATCCCTTCAATTATTCATTTCTTAAAGTTACACATCTTTGTGGCATTGCTAGATATTCTGAAACAATAAATTAACACTGTTAATAGACATTTAATTGTTTGATGAAATTGGTTAACTTTACATAATTTAGAGGGGTATGGCAGAGTGGTTACAATGTCTACTGTATAACCAGGAGCCAAGTTAAAATCCTGCCTTCCCCACGTTGTTTTAACCGAGGCAAATAATAGTATCTTCCCTGTCTCTTTCCCTTATCAGTAAAAATCGTAAGCAGTTAATATCTGTATTAAACGCTATATAATAAAAAGGAAATGTACATTCATGTTTGAGAACTGTCTCAATTGGACGTTTGGAAACTTTCAAACTGGAGAGCTTTCTTAATAGCATTTCTGCCCTACTTTTCATAGCTGTCAGTGTACCCTGAGATCCAATGTAATTGATAGTGTGAGGTGGATGCAACCGATTATGCAACATGCAAGAATGTTCAATGGCTTTCTTTTCTGCATTGAGGACTTGGGCGAATACCTATTTGAGTTTGGCTTACCTCACAAAGTGATACTCCTTTAACAGTGTCAGGATGGAGGAATACATCAAATCAAGGGAAAAGGACTAAGTTAAAAGGATTGTTATGAATCCCTGGATGTCGTCACTTCTCCCTTAGGGGGGAGCCCCTTCCCATGGGGCCAGGGAGGTGCTACTGCTACCGGATAGTCCCCCTCGGGGTGGTACTCAGCACATGGATCTCATGAGGTAGGGAAGTCCCTTATGGGATTAGTGATGACCTGGGGAGAACATGGTATCCCCATAGCCCCCCTTACCCTAGCCCACCTTCCTCACCAGCCCACACCAGTACCATTCCTACTGTTACTAAATGTTTTACTTACACCTCTAATATAGGAAGTACTGAGACTAGAAAGAATAAGGACCACCCAAGTAGTGTCCCCCTTTACAATACCAAGATGAAAACCAGCTCTGTTGATTCTAGAGAGATTGGTCTGTTTAGTACTTAGACCAGGAAGAGTAAGGAGTGGAGTCTCTGTTTATAATACCAAGACGAGGAAGAGCTCTGACTACTGGGTAACTGGTGCAATTAAAACTGTGATGAGGAAGAAGCAGAGTACTAAGGAGTACCCAGCGGAACCAAAGTGTGCCGACTAGACATTCTGATCTAGCCAATTCTGTTCGTGATTTAAAAAAGGAAGAAGTACTTGGCAAAGGAGGCACACCTCCATGGAGGAACCGCAAGGGCTGGTTACATGTGTATGAGAGAGAAGCCCAGGAGGCCACTAAAAAAGCCGAAAGCTACAGAGTCACTCCCCGGGGAGAAGAGGGGACGGTCGGACTGGCGGAAGCAGGCTCCAGGCAACCAAGAATTCTGGGTAGCAGAACCGCTGCCAGGAAGATTGGTGCTGCGGAACCGCTGCAGACTGAGCAAAGCTCACGCAAACCCCACAGAAGACTGTAGGCAGCCACGAGGCCCCAAGACCACTGCAGACCAGGAGAGAAAGTACATGTGTGGTGGGGAAGGCACCCGAGATCCCCACCAAATGATTAAGAGACTGGGGAAACCAATAATACTGTGAATATAGAAGAAAGTGCAAGTCTGGGACCCACACACATAAAAGCATCCCAGTCGTTCCTCCGTCACAGTTACTGTCAGGAGGGTATGGCAGGTGGACCGTACATAGAGGAGATAAAGTGTGAGTCTAGGACCCACACCCATAACAGCCCAGTGCATCTTTATTGATCTTCATAGTCACAGTACCTGCCAGAGAAGAGTGAGGTTGACTGTGAGCCCAAGAGCGAAATCAAGGGGAAGGAAAATATTACCTTTACCACAGTCTTATGAACATTGTGAAAAGTCTAAGAAAGGCCAGGGGAAGGGAGTCATTCACTTGGCCTTGTGAGAAACCTGAGGAAGATTAAAGAGAGCAGCCATACAGCCTATTCTGAAGTTACAATACTTTATTTTCTATGTGCCTTGGCGGAGATTCATTCCAAGGAACATTTTTGTTGACTTTTAAGTTGTGCCTTTGAAGAAGAACACTTACCCTTTCTTACAAGTGAACGCTGGAGCATTGTCCTGAAGAAGGAAACCATTCTTCTAGATCTAGAAGATAAACTATTTTTTTTCCTTAGTTGATTACGAGTGTAAGGGAAGGAAATAGGTTTTTGGCACAATGGTGGACTATTTGCTTTTGACACGACCTCTTCAAAGAATTTTTAGTTTGTTTGAGGCATGGAAACTCCTCTCGGAAATAGGGACAGGTACGCTTTTCCTTTTCATTTTGGTTTAAATAAGTCTATGACCAAAAGCACGCCAACTGTGTGTCAGTCTCCTACTTCTGCACCCCTACAGGACCTAATGTCCTGAGCACACCCAAGTCCAGTTGTTGTTCTAATCCATTCAGCCCTGGTGCATCCGTACCCAGGAAAGCATCCTTAAGTACACTCAAATTCTTGGAGTTTGAAAGTGCCTTAGCACACTGCTAGATTATCTGCAAAGTCCAAGAAAACTGTTTGGCCTTGTATCAGATGTACTAGTCTTATCATTTTAGGGGTTTATATGTTTTGGCCTGGTCTTATGTGCTTAAGCATGTCTGTCACTGATAGTGAAGGACAGAAGTACAATTGGTCCTACTTCATTTTTAGGGTCTCTGCAAACCTCATGGTAATAATGAATCCACTGAAAAAGCCCTCCTTGCTGCAGCTTGTTCAAATACGGTCAACGTTGAAGTGTGAGGATAAGGTAAGAAGTGGCAGCTTAGTAAACCTTACAGTGAACTTGATAGAGCACACCAAGATGAACAGAAAAAATACTTTATAAAGTAGAGCAAATAAACTTTCAATGAGAAAAATACAAAATCTTCCAGCAAAACATACAAACCTGCCGGTACGATAGGTCGCCAGTCAAGCTACCGTGCGGCCAGATTACAACTCACAAGTTTGAATCACAACTTTGCACATGTTTTTATTGTGCTTCACACCTTCAAGTCTGTCAGTACAGACTTTATAAAGCTTTAAATGATATGAAACTGTGGAACAGAAGAAAATGCATATTTTAATATATTTACAATTGCCTAGTAAAATGTATTCCAGTCTGTACTTTGTCAGAATCCCTTTTCTCCATCATTGGTTCATTCATAGATTCACATGATGTCTGAATATTCCCCATTATCAGGGAGACACTGCCTATTGGCTAAGAGGTAATATTACCTAAAACGACCCTAATAGAACACTGAAATGACACTAGATTTTAAAAATAAAATGAAAACTGTTTTAATGTTACAGAGGATTCCCAGCCTGGTAATGGGAAATATTCAAACATGCCAATGCTGGAGAACAGGAGTTACAGGTAGGTAACGTATGCCTTGTACATGAGTGGGGGTGAGGCTTTGAGGCAATGCACATTTGGTGTAGGAGGCTTCTCTATTTTCTCTTTTTGCTTGCCCTGTCCACCCTCTTATGTTTAAGGTGCACCTAGTTATTGCAGACATGTTAACTAAGACATTGCTTTAACCCCAAACGAGATTAGGACCACTCCACCCTTAGCTGCTAAGGGACTGGCCACAAACAATCTGTAAACACACTGCTGGTCGCTCTTTTTCAAGTCCAAACAAAATCACTCAATAGTTGATCAGTAATCACAGCCCTCATCAACATGAAGACCAAGGTTCCTTGTTGAGGTCGTCCAGGAGGCAGACCTGAATTTAAAGTGGGCACAAAGTGAGATGTAGTGCTGGGACTATTTAGACATGAAGCAATGAAGAGAAGTGAAATGTTTAATACGAAGAACACAGTGGGCCGCCAGGAACCTTCTTGCTCTTCTCATAAAGAAAAATAAGGGCCTTTTCTTTTTTTATTAACTTCTTACTACTTGGAACCATCTTGACTAGCCGTTGAACCATCCATTGAAGTCTCCCTTTTGTGAGGTTTCTATCGCTAACTAGCCCACCATCATTGTTCAAACACCACCAACTCATCATGACTAATGGTCTGTCTCATATAGGTTCACTGTAAGCATCCTTCACCTAGCCGCCCCTTAATTTCCAAAGAGGTTTGAATTTGAAGGTGGCCAAAGCCCAGTAGCTCGTTCTTCTTTCTGTGATGCCAGGTTTTGTTTACTTTGACTAATACACTGAAACCAATCAGCTGGCACAGAATATCCAGTCCTACCTTCCCCTCAAAAGGTCGCCTTATGCAAAGAGAAAAGCATACTATTGCTATTCCAAAGCAATTGCTCAACCTCGCCATCAAAGACTTGCCACCAAATATGCTAGGACTAGGAGCTAGAACCGTAAATAAATCTGCTGCTGGAATGTTTTGAATGCTTGATTGGACCAAGCCGGATCCACCACTTATCAGCCACTTTTATTTCTTGACATTCTATGTTATGGTAGCGAAAGTGTTGAGAATATTTTTCTAGTGAGATTGACATGTCACTGGATTGTTGCAGAGATTTGTGTGCCATAATTGGGGCATGTGAAACTTGGTATGGCGATTATGACCTAGGACCACAAAGAGGAGATGCACATGCCTATCGGAAAGCATGTTCACTTACCACTGTAAGACATGCTTTTAGAATTCATTTGAAAGAGGACCGAGATTTTGGAGGCTGATTATACTGTTAGCCAATGACTTTCGGGTGGTGGAGGTCAATGGCAGTTAGATGCACCAGCCTGAGCCAGGCAGGCACACACAAGGATGTAGTTAACGCTACTAGCACCCCAGGGGCTTTTGTCCCAGGGTGCCAATCGTTTTATTTTAAGAGAAACAGGATAAGTATGCATGTGTCCACTTTAAATCCGAGAAGAAAAGTTTTAAAAAAAGCTAGACGCTGAATGTGAGGTATAAATGAGTGAGTGTGTGTAGTGGAGACATCTCTGAAGCAGAAAGACTTCGGAGGAAGGTAAGGGGAGGGATGTGGATGCCCTCAGGCAGATTAGTAATGATGGGGGTCTTGGCCAGAGGAAAAGGTGATCCTGTGCACGGTTAAGGAAAATGATGGAGGCTGAGGATGACCCGGAATGTGGGCTGCCACTGGGAGTAGTTCACTTGCGTCTTCCATGCATCCCGATTGGCCTGAGCCTTTCCCCTGGATGCTAAAGAGGGTTGTTCGACCTGCAAATAACGTTACTAGTTCTTGTATACAAAGAACTGTTAAGAGTAACAGAGGACGCTGACCCACATGTTGCGCCTTACTTAAAAACTAAAATAAATAAATAGTAAGCATAACGTTTCTAAAAGAAAAGTGCAGATACCCGTCTGCAAACATCTATGCAGGTCACATGCTGGATATTGGTTGTTTAATGACATTGCAGTATCCTGGCCAGTGAATGCCAAAGGCCACCTAAAGTTAAAGTGGTTTTGACATTGCCTTCCAGTGATCAAGCCATTGCCAGGCCTGGTTTGTGTTTTGAAACCTTTTGAAAGCAGCTGTGCTAGGATGCAGAACCCACATGAGATAAGGGTATCTTTTGTGACAATGGTTTTAGTGAAGTTGGCCCTTGAGGACTGGACCAAAACCAGTGCCTTCCCCCCATGCATCTGCCAAGGGACAGGTGTGACTAAAACCCATGAATGAACAAAATGTAAAATGCGTTTGATGGCAGGGCAGGGTCATCGATTGGATAACTTCTCCCCTGAGCAATGATCATCAGTCCGGAGGTGGGAGAAAGGAGAATGTTGAGAAAGGGCTTGCAAGTGATGAAAATGAAGGCGATCAACTACATGTCCATTTCTTTTTATGCTTTTAGGTTCCGCCCAGGCAGGGCCAGGAGTGGTGCAAAGGATTCAACGCGCAGTACTTTGAAACTAGTGCCAAAGAGTCTGTGAATGTGGAGGACGCGTTCCTTAGCGCAGTCAGGACAGCACTGAAAAATGTAAGTCCATGGAAGTGTGTAAAGTTTGAGAGTTCTGAATCCTCTGCCTGTAGCTGGTTTGTGTTTGTGGATGTGCTTGTATATTGTGTGTGATATGTTAATTGGCCACTTTTCTTTACTGTCTAATTTACAGAACTAATGTCCATAAACAACCCCCCCCCCCTTGGTCCCCGAAATCAACTGTAATGGACTACTCCAGCAGTGGTGATGTGAAGGGTAACTTCGTCGGAGTGCACTTAGTAGCCTCTATGTGAATGAAACTATGTATCTCGTACAAACAGGCCAGGAACATCAGCATTGCTAATCTCCATTCATTACTAACATGGATGGTGGGGGAAAATAATTTCTCTTTCGTCCTGCTCTCCCTCCTTCCCAACTGGTTGGGAACGCCTGAATTCGCAGGCGGGATCGGAAAAAGCAGACTCAAAAAGATAGCTGCCCCATTAAGAACTTTTAAGTGATGGGACTGTCTCGCAGGCTTGCGTCCCTCCGCCCGCCAGCCCCAACCTTCACCACTGCGTCACCAACTGTTCACACCAAGTTCCTGTTTTTTCTGCCTACTGGGCTGGTCGGAATTGCTGTGCACTGTGACAACCCTTTTTTTTTCTGTACGCTTGCCTTTTTTCATTGGATTGGATGAGTTTTTTCTATTTTCTTTTTTACGTGATGCCTCAATCTGATGCATGCCGTTTACCACAGGATTCAAACAATGCATCCGATGTAGGAGCAGTTCTCAGCGGCTGATCCTCATGCCTGTGTCTGATGCCTGGGGATACATCACCTGGTGAGCTCTTGTGTTCTCTGTTGTGGAATTCACCTGAGGTCTCTGCAGAATCGTCTTCTTTCCATGTCACAGCTGAGACTGGTACCAAAGGTGCCCAAGGTATTCTTAAGGACCAGGAAGGAGGCTGACATTTGTAAGAGGGGAGACCGTATGGGCAAGTGATGTTTGCGTTTCGGACCAGCCCTTGTACACAGGTGTAGACCACAACCCCAGTTCTGGGGTCTTCACTGGATCGTTTAGAGAACACCCTGGGCACTTACACCAATGAGTACCTCTGGGTGGTAAAGGATCTGCAAAGATCCACCCCGTAACAGAACAGGTGAGATTGGCCTTAAAGCGGCAAGAGCCTCCACAGTTGAGACAGTACAGACTGTCTCCCCTGTATTTGCATCGGTACCCCAATTGGCTACTGCAGAAACATTTGCTGATTCTTCGGTACTGAAGAAAGGTAAGAAAACTCATCTTAAGCATAAGGCTTGTTCACGGTCAGTATCGGGCCCGGTACCGACTACTCCAAAGAAACATAAAAGAAAGAGGTCTTCAAAGGACAGATGCCCTAACAAGGCATCAGTACCAGAGGTTCAAAACAAGCAAATGGATCTCATTTTGGACTTTGATTCCTCAACAATTTTCACAGTTACTGCTGAGGAGCTCTTTAGGACTCCAGTAAGCCCAACAACACCTGGAGATTCTTCCTCACTTTTCCCCTGAGACTGAGTAAATCCAGTCTGAACCAGTTCAACCTACACCGCGATTGGTGCTGACCACTATACAGGTACCCAGACCTGTTGTGTTTAATATTTCTAACATAACAGCTTTCCAGAATAGATTATCCTACATCTCTTTTGAGGCCAGATGATATCTAGTGGGAACTTTCGGATATGGCTAAAGAGATTACAACTACTGTTTTTGAGACCATGTTGTCTGAACTTTTTCTTGAGGTTTTAGCACAACGTATTAAGGACAATATGGGATTGCCTGGGTCCCTCAAAGTGTGGGAACCACAGAAGCACCACCTGTTATGGTTGAAGGAGAGGAAACTGTGCCTCCTGATACTAAACAGAAAGTGTCCAAGGACACACAGATTTCTTTTTTTCTCCAACTTTAACATATTTACACAAAATTACAAAACATAAGAACATACATGCGAGTATAGATTTGCAGGTAGTTCCTTACAATCAATTTCCACAAAACACAGATTCTGAGGGTGAACCTAAGATCGCAGCAGTTTTTGGGAAACTACCATCTCAGCAGACAATGTCCTTGTTACCCATGGAAGTTTCTGTCTTGGAACAAGCTTTGAGTCCTAGGGGTAAACCCCATTCGGATCCGTATGTGTCCAAAGCTCTGGACGCTAAATATAAGGTTCCCGAAGAAGAGCCATTTGTATTGATGGGGAATTTGTCTGTGCAATCTTCCGTAGTCTAGGCTGCTTTAGGAACAAAGGGTAAAGGACCTGCACCTTCACCTTCTGCAGTGTTGGACAAAAATGCGAAGGCTTGGGAAACACAATGCTTCATTGCAGCTCCAACAAGTTAATACAGCCACAGTTCTGGGAGATTTTAATATTTTGAACTGGGAGAACCTGGATCGGTTCTCAGAATGTCTTCCTCAGGAAGCAGCAAAATAATTCTCTTTCTGGGTCTCAGAAGGGAGAGAGGCTGCAATTCAACAGCTGCAGGTCATAAAGGATTTAACGGACACTACAGCAAGTGCCATGATGGGTGCAGTATGTATGCGTAGACATGCATATTTGTCAGCAGCATCTTTGCATCAAGACATACAGGATAAAGTAATCTATCATTTGACAGTAAAACATTTTTTGATCTGTGCACTGATGAAGTGCTTCAGAGGTGTAAGGCTAGACTTCCATTTCAGTGAAGCAACCTTACAATCAAAATTTTAGATCTTGCATACAGAGCTCGTTCTACGACAAGTAATAACACAACACCCTCAAACAAGCCTTATTATTCCTCAATAAAGAAAGAGATACAGGCCAAAGGTTAAGTCGGGAGTTTCCCCTTCTACCTCACAGGTTCAGAAAGTCTGTTGATGTCCATCCGGGGGTGTACATTACACCATCTCCAATCTACATCATGGAGCATACATCCCTGGTAGCAGGAAGGAATGCGAAATATCTACATTAGTGGGAGAACACCACACAAGAGGATTGACACCACACAAGAGGATTGGGTATTGACATCATTCCTCAAGGTTACTCTCTGGCCCTTCCTGCTACACCACCACCACCATCTTCTCCTCCAAAGCTCCAGAAATTCTACAAGGAGCCTCTCAAAGATATTCAAAAACGTCTCCATGAGGGCAATAGAATTGGTTCCCGAAAAGGAAAAGTCTCGAGTTTTACTCCCGCTATTTTATAATTTCAAAAAAGAGAGATGGAATTCAGCCTTTATTAGATCTTTCAGATCTGAACCAATTTCTATTAGTGGAGACTTTTCACATAGTGACAGCACCTCCAATTCTGGCGGCAATCCAATACGATGACTGGACAGCATCTCTGAATCTTCAAGATGACCATTTCCACATGCCCATTTTGAAAGAACACTTGTCAATACCTGAGGTTTACCATAGGGAAGGTACACTACCAATGCACCCGTCTCCCATTTGGGCTGAACCAAGCCCTCGGAGTTTTCACAAGTTCTGGGAGCAGTGGCAGCCCACCTGCGGTTGAAAGGTTCATCTCTACGCTTACCTAGACTTCCCAGAAGAAGTGTTGCCGAATGTGCATTTGACATGCGTCACTGTATGATTTAGGCTTCTCGATTTAATGCAGCCAGATCAAGCCTAATCCAGTCTTTGAGGATTCCGGTTATCGGAGCAGTA
The DNA here is from genome assembly GCF_040938575.1 of Ambystoma mexicanum. NCBI lineage: Eukaryota > Metazoa > Chordata > Amphibia > Caudata > Ambystomatidae > Ambystoma > Ambystoma mexicanum. Next base: position 1,205,688,373 of record NC_090923.1, on the reverse strand, counting down.
ATGGATACTACTCTACAAAAGCCTTTGACACTTTGGACCGGGTTGTGACGATACAACAGACAATCTCAGTCTTGATGACACATCAATCTCTAGCAGCCTGTGGTACCAAAGAATCTTAGGGTTGATGGCATCTTACATTCACCTAGTTCCCTACGCAAGACTTTGGATGAGAACTATTCAATGACACCTTGCCAACAACAGGAATCAGCTGTTGGTTCCTCAGAGCATGGAGATTCTGCTGCTGCATCATATTGGAGAATCCCTAAATTTGGTGGAACAATTCAGAAAATCTTTTGGTCAATTTTCTTTTTAACCACTCCACCCCACCCCCAACCCCACATCAAGTTGTAGTAACAATGGACTTGTATGGGTGGGGTGCTCATTATCTAGATTTGATAGCTCACAGTCTTAGGTCAATGCAGGCGAGGAAAGACGCCATCAATGTTTTGGAGCTGAAAGCTATTTTTTGATGCTAATTTCTTCCCTAAATTAGGGAAAGGTGGTACATTGTACAGACCATACCACTGCAATGTTTTATGTGAACGAAACAGGAAGGACTCTCTCCCATCCTCTGTATTCTTGTGGAAAAGTTAAGGTATTGGGCCAGGAAAAAACATCTCTTTAGAATCGATTGTGTCCTCCCACATATTCCTCATCTTATGATAATTATCCTTCCAGCTTCAGCTGCTTTGGAATTTTTTTTCAACAGGGGGAACTGTGTCCTGTCTCGTCAAGTCGATGCCCCATGAGGGCCTCTATTTGACTGTCGACATCATCATCAGTATAAGTCGCGCACGCAGCACCCTTTGGCTTCAGTTCCGTTTTACGACCTAACGCTTCGAAGAATTACAGCACGCTTTGGTTCTTCTGTGAACTTCAGTAGTTATTTTTGATTCGGAAAATGTCTTCCCCATTGGCTCCATCAACATCGAAGACAGGCTTCAAGAAGTGCCAAGACTGTGGATCGAAGATGTCACTCACCGACCCCCAACGCATAAGTCTGTGGTGTCTTGGTACCGGTTACTGTGTCTCCGACTGTGGCTCCTGTCAGGCGATGACTGAAAAGGCTCTCAGGGATCGTAAAGGTAAATTGGCGGTGGGGAGGTTGCCATCGAAGTCCCCTTTGAAGAGTTCAAAAAGAAAGACCGCTGAGTCGAGGGATTCTCCACGATGTAAAAAATCTAAACAGTCTCGATCAAGAAGCAGATCACGCCATTCTTGCAAAATGGGATGCGTTCCGTAATGAAATGCTCAAAATCTTCGCGAATGTAGCCCGACCCGCCCCCACCCCCGAAGGACCAGCAGAAAGCCTATGCCTCTATCGATCTGCAAAAAGACAAAGGAAAGTCGAAGACAAAATCTTCTAAACCTAGCCATAAGCCGGTTCTGCATCGAGAATGATCTCAATCTGACAAGAAATCATTGAGGGCTTCAACAAGTCAGGAATCCAGGGTATGCAGTGATGAAATCGCAGCAAAAATGTCACCTGTACAAAAAATCGCACCAAAAATGCTGTGGTTTGACCCGTTAAAGGTGTACCCCATTACACCATTTAAAGGGAGCGGGGTTGCGGGAGTGTCCCCTGCTCCTCTTAAATGGTATAATGGGGTACGGGAGTTTGGGGGCTGTCCCGCATCCTTTACATGGATTGCGGCGGCAAAACCACAGCCTTTTTGCTGCGATATTTTGTGTCCACTGACATTTTGGCAGCGATTTTAACACATGGAACTGAATCCAGTCCATCGAGGGTTCCTTCGAAGAAACATGAGAAGTCAACAACGTCGACGCCTTCACTGACACCATCGGCGTCCAAGCCGTCGACTCCAGTATCGGGGGTTGACGCTGACAAAAGCGACTTCAACTTCAAAATCATTGGCAACGATTCCTTTAAGATTGTCGAAGCCAGTGATAATCCGGAAAAAGGTTTTCAAACCTTTGCCTCAAAAATATCTTTTTAAGTCTTTAACAGCCATCTATGAAAATAATGAACCTTCAGTTGATAAAACACCACCATGTGGGTTTAAATATGGCACCCCTAATGCGCCAGAGGAATTGATCTGAGTCTAGATTAACAGACTTAAATGAGAACCTTCAATCGGCCAGTGGGTTAGATACCACTCCCGAGTTAGAATTTGGCAAACCAGATCCTACTGATCATGCGGACTCCGCATATAGGAAACAAATGAGTAATATTATAATGTGTTTAGGTTGGAGCAGGCCTACTCCTCCTTTTGAGCAGGTTGATCTGACAGATATCTTGGCTCAAGGTCCCGAAAAATATCCAGTTTTGCCATTTCACACTGCACTACAAAAAAGGATCTCCGCAAATTGGGAGGCACCAGAAGCTGCAGTGAATAAAAATGTGGCTTAAAAAAACACTATCTAGCAGTGACCCAGCGTATTTGACTAAACATCCTACACCAGAAAGTTTGGTGGTTCAGGCTTCTACATCTACAAAGCAGTCAGCATACCCATCCATCCCTCCAGATGGGGATGATAAGAGAGTGGATGCCTGGGGGATAAAGATATCTACTGCTGGCAGTATGGCATTAAAGTCAACTAATGCAACTTATACCTTGTCAAGGTTTACAATTACCCTGTCGGACTGTGTAGCTATGGCAGCTGACCACATCCCACAAGGAGAGGAAAGAGACAGCTTCCTGCTAATCATCAAGGATGGTAATGAGGCAATGGGTGAATGTCTGTAGTTATGTCTGGATACTGCAGATCACATCAGCAGATCCTTGGTAACTAGCACAGTTACGCCGGTTTGCGTGGTTCAGAAAGTCTGGGTTTGCACCAGATGTGCAATCTAGACTACTCGACATGCCCTTTGATGGCTCGAGGCTGTTTGGCAGCAAGACGGATGAGAGTTTGGAAAAGCTACAGACCTCAATGGTGGTGTCTAAATCCATTAGCACCGCCATTAGACAGCCTCAACATTCCCTACTCTGGTTCATCTTCCTGGAGGAGTAAATCCTTTCGATTCTACTCCTCAGTTGGAAGAGGAAGAGGACAAGCCAGTCAGAGGTCAGAGAAGATTCCCGCTTGATGGACGAGGGAGAGATGCTAAGCCAACCCAAGCAGCAGCAGTTTTACCCTCAGCCGCCGCTTCAGCCACCTCAGAACAACTCTATGGCCTTGACTCACAAGACCCCGGTGGGAGGCAGACTTAGCATCTGAAAGAATGGCAGGCATTAATCAAGATGCTTGGGCACTGGAAACTGTAGCTCAAGGTTACTGCCTCCCTTTCCAAAAAAGGCCTCAGGATCATCCATCAGGAACAACTCTTTCAAAATTCCGGATCTGCTCCTTGTGCAGGAGATGTTGACCCTGCTAGAGAAAGGTGCAATTGAACATGTCCCTGTAGCGGAAAAGGAACAAGTATTACCCATACCTTCTGATTCCTAAAAAGGACAGAGGATTGAAAACCAACTTGGACTTAAGAAATGTGAACAAGTCCCTCTAGAAGGACAAGTTCAAGATGGTTATCCTTTACCAATCCGTCATGCTCTCCAACTCCAAGACTGGATGGTATCTTTGGATCTTCGATGCTTACTTTCATGTGCCTATCCATCTCAAGCACTGAAAGTACCTGAGGTTTGCGGTTGGCAGTTCTCATAAGTTTCGAGTTCTGCCATTTGGGCTGACCTTCGCCCCGAGGGTTTTCACCAAATTGATGGCGGTGGTGGCAGCGAGTCTCAGAAGAGGGGAGATTCACGTCTACCCCTACCTAGATGATTGGCTGATCTGGGCTTGTTCACCCGAGCAAGCCTGGCAACATCTCACCATAACCTGCCACTCTTCACAAATTGGGCTTCTTCCTCGGTTACAAAAAGTCCCACTTGATACCATCTCAAAGACTCCAATTTTTCAGAGCAGTCCTGGATGCTTTCTCTGGGAAACCCTGGCCACCCGAGGTGGGAGCACAATACATTCTGCAAATGGTCACCAAATTTTAGAATGCCCAGCATCCTCCAACCTTCGATTTCTTTTTTTTATTTTCATTTTTAAAAAATTTTTTTTTGGAGGTTGCTTGGTCTCATGGCATCCTGCATTTTTCTGGTGTCACAAGCTCACCTGAGAATGAGATCCCTTCAATGGGCTCTCAGAACTCTTTTCAGGCAGAATGTCAGACCACCTGAAAGTTCCGAGCAGGGTCTCTCAGGAACTTCTGTGGTGGGCTTGCAAGGACAACATTCTCAAGGGAGAATCTTTTTGGCAGCCATGGCCAGAGATAACAGTAGTGACGGGAGCCTGCCAATCAGCGGTCATTGGTCTCCATCCGAGTCCAAACCACACATCAACCTTTTTGAGCTGAGGGCAATCAGACTAGCGCTGAAAGCCTTTCTGCCCTCTGTACGGGGAAAGAATGTCCTGATAATGACGGACAACACAGTGCTGTGTACGACCTCAACAAGAGAGGAGGTGTATGCTCCCTACCACTGTGCAGAGAGGCAATACAGCTCTGGTTCTGGGCAATTCAACAAGGAATTGCTCTATCAGCAGTTCATCTAGCTGGAGAAGAGAACAGGGCGGCGGACGCTCTGAGCTGGCAGAACAGTCTCCCACGATTGGGAACTAGCTCAGGAAGTCCTTCAAGTGATCTTCACCGTTTAAGGAACCCCTCAAATGGATCTGTTTGCAACCAGTGTCAACCGGAAGTGCGAGCAGTTCTGCTCCAGGGAATTTCCCCCAAGAGGCGCTCTAGGGGACGCGTTCATAGTGGACGGTGTGTTTCCACTTCTGTACTAGTTTCCTCCAGTCCCCATCATTCCTCATGTGATCAGGAGGTTGAGAAAGTTCTGGAAACCCATGATCCTAATTGCCCTGGATTGGGCCAGGACGACGTGGTAACCGGACCTTCTGGGCATGTCCATCTGCCCTGAAATTCATCTTCCACAAAGAGAGGATCTTCTCTCGCGAGAGGGGAGTTGGGTTCTCGATCCAGAGGTGAAAACACTGAGCTTTTATGCATGGTTTCTGAGAGGCTGAGGTAGAAGGATTGGGACCTCCCGGTTGACATAATGGAGATCTTTCTTTCAGCCAGAAGGCCAGCAGCAAAATCTTTGTGCCGTTGAAACAAGTTCAGCAGCTGGTGCACGGATAGGAATTTGGATCCCTTTCTATGTGGCACACCTTTGATCCTTTCCTTTTTGTTACATTTGGAAAATCTGGGGCTCCAGATTGGAACAATTAAAGGTTACCTGGCGGCGTTATCTACTTTGAAGCGCTCTTCAGAGGAGGATTCATATTTTAAGATCCTTCTGATTGTTCAATTCCTAAAAGATCTTACTAATGTATTTCCA